>NC_053406.1:1308000-1944250 GCF_016859285.1 Xiphias gladius | reverse complement strand
TTTTCTTGGTTCATCTTGGTTGGAGGGTTTAGATGAGGCCAGATCACTAAGAGACACACGTGCGTGTGCATCTGCGTGTGCACATACAGTCCCAGGACGTGCACACAACATATGTACACAGTTATGCTTGTGTGTTAGGAGTCACTCATGGGCACCCATGTGTACCTACATCTCTGAGTTGTACTAATCACACACAGACGCACATACAGTGAGTTCAGAAAGTATTCAGACCCCTTTACTTTTTTTTTCTGTTATGTTGCAGCCTAATTCTAAAATTAAAAAAAAAAGTTCCCTCATCAATCTACGCTCAATACCCCATAATGACGAAGTGAAAACAGAATTTTAGAATTTTTTGCAAATTTATTAAAAAGGAAAAAGTGAAATATCACATTAACATACATATTCAAACCTTCTGCTATGACACTTGAAATTTAGTTGAGGTGCCTCCCATTTCATTTGATAATCTTTGATATGTTTCTACACCTGGATTGGAATCAACCTGTGGTAAATTCAACTGATTGAACATGATTTGGAAAGGTACAGACCTGTCTATATAAGGGCTCACAGCAGACAATGCAAATCCAAGCAAAAACCAAGCCATTAGAGCTCAGAAACAGGATTTTGTTGAGGCACAGATCTGGGGAAGGCTACAGAAAAAAAGACCCTGCAGCATTGAAGGTTCCAGAGAGCACAGTTTCCTCCATAATACTTAAATGGATGAAGTTTGGAACAACCAAAACTCTTCCTAGAACTGGCCGTCCAGCCAAACTGAAAAATTGGGTTTGAAGGGCCTTGGTAGGAGAGGTGACCAAGAACACGGTGATCATTCTTGCTGAGACTGGCTCCAGGGATCCCTTGTGGTGATGGGCAGAAACTTCCAGACGGACCCTTTTCACACACTCACACACACTCAAGTTTTACAGTAAACAGATATTTGTAAAGTTATTTCAATGATTAAGAGGCTTTATGTAATTCTACACATTGACTGATTCAAAGCCTTGCTACCTTCAAAAAATTTCCTTCCTCTGTAATGCATATTAAAACGTCCAAATATTAGCTTGCTAAAACTGCACAAGGAAGCCATCAAGGGCCTATAAATTGCCCAAGCAAGCACCCTCACATTTCAAAGCGGGTAATTTTTGATGGGAGTATGGTGATATAGCCCCCAAAAAAAGCTCCATCTTGGAAGTGAAGAACTTCACCTCAAAATCTGGCCTATCAGGCATGTGTGATGATGTTCCTTGACCAACAGAAAGAACCACTGATGTCTTTTTAGTTGAAATACAGTATTGACCCAAAGGAAACCACCCAGTAGTTTCTAATCAGAGACGGAAATGGGACTAGAGTTACTGATGGTCTCCCGTGCATTCAGGAGGCACCCTGAGACCACACAAAGCGCATTGGAGCTGGCACCTTGACGGATGCCCACTTCATGAATTTTGAATTAAATTGGCCCTTGATGAATTTGGAATGTGGTACCTCTGTTCCAAAGCAATAGGAATCCAATAAAATGCTGGTGCCATACAAATAAAGCCATACATTCCCTTAGACTTAGGAATGAGCCTCAGGTGGGGAAAAATGACTGCAGCACCAGGAAGCAGCAACAGAGAGGGATGAGAGAGAGGCAAAGGCGAGAAGAGGAGAAGATGGGAAAAGAGGTCCCTATATGAGTGTGGCTGAGAGAGGTGGCGACAGATAGAGAGGCTTTGATATGAGGAAGAAGAAGCAATGGGAAAGCAGGAGAGGCAGGCGAGATAGAGAGAGTCTTAAATGAAGGTGGAAGGGGGTTTTGCTGAGGGGTGTCAAGGGGGCGTCGGGCCTGGGTTCTAGCACATTAGCCCTGTCCTTTTCAGTGGAAAGGAACATATTGGTTGGAGCCAATTCCCACATTGGGCTTGGACTGCCTGGAGCTCATCAGCGAGACATGCCAGGGCCCGGAGTAAATCAGAAGCCCCACTCTTAAGGCCCGATTTCCCCAGAGGAGACCAGCCACAGCCACTCAAATCAGCCTGTGTGCCAGAGAGCCGTCTGTAATCTCTTGTTCCTACCTCTATATATGCCTCAACGCTCCAAAAATAACAATAATACTCCAAATACTTTAAACATGGTGTTGATGTGTGGTGGTTAATGGTAGATGCTGATTACAGGTGATATTTGCTGACATTTGCAAAAATGTTTGTTTGTGGTTCAATGCCATGCCATAATGCTTTTTTTTTTTTTAAATTGGAATTATGAGTGAATAGCGAACATGGAACATTCACACGTCTAAGAGAAGGAAACAAATAAACAGAGGGAGAGAGAGAGACATGGAGGACGGCCAGGACATGGAAAGAGGTCCCAGGACGGCCGATGGTCCTGCACAGAGAGCCTGACTAAAAAAAGAGCAGTCTTGATGCTGATGTTCTTGAGGAAATTAACAAATAGGGTCAGAGAGATGCAGTGTTTATCAAAAAGTTTACACTAATCTCATCAGCAGGACAACATGGACTACAGTGTATGTACCAGGTTTAATGGATTCATTGAAACTGAGATCGACCCGCTGGCGAGAGAATGGTAACAGGTACCAGGCCTGGAATTCTCAAAGAATAAGGTACCAACCAAAAGTTAAGGCATAAAGATGAATTTTAAGTTTGGGTTAAACAGGTCAGCAGGGAGGTTGTTCCACAGAAAGGGGGCATGATGGGAAAAGGTTCTGCAGCCTGCAGACTACTTTTCAACTGTGGGGACAGACAGGAGCGTTGCATTCTGATAGCGAAGAGCATGGGATGGAATATAAGGTTTAAGGGGATCAGACAGGTATGAAGGAGCATTCCAATTTAGGATTTAGAGCGTACAGTTAAATTTATTGCAGTTGGTGTTTAAATAAATTTGACGGTCATTTACTGCCCTATCTGAAATACTTCACTTAACTTGTTTAGAAGACGACTGACATGGAGCAGCTCTTGTTGACTTGCTGTGTGGACATTTAATAATCAGTTGTGTTTTAAACTAAATGAGGTTGAGTAAATAGTGAATAATTTCTCATTTTGGGGTCAAGTCCTGCTTTAAATGCAGGCCCTTTGCACCAGCAGTGCAATGACTAAGCAGCTCCCTCCTCTAACACTCCCTCTACTTCTCTCCCACCAGCATGTGCATACTCTAATATGAATAATGTTTCTCCTACAAGTCCCCCCTGTAATAAATGGAGTGCCATTTCGCACAATGGCAAAGTCAGGCCTGTATTGATTAACTCTCATCATCGACTCACGACGCCTGCTTCCTTGATTTATGATTGTCTGTTATTTTTACATTAGCTGTCAAATTCATCTTGTCTCTCCACAGCCGGGGTCGGCATCTGCAAACAGTAAACACCCAGCACCCTTCCTACTAACCCAACCCCCCCCCACACACACACACACACCACCACCCCTCAACTCTTGCCCAAGAGAATGGGCTATGTTTTCTGTTAAGTACGGCTCTACGCAGCAGATAGAAACGTGTTCAGGCTGGTTACACAGCAGGTTCAGGAAGGAGAGCCTCGGTGTGGAGCTGTCATTGGACGGTAGCAACAGACAAGACAGGAAAGGGACTGACTTGATACATGTCTTCTTATTAAACCAGATTTAGAGGTGTAGAGGAGTTATTTTCACCGTAATATTTGTGGAATATAAGTAAGTCAATGTTAGAGTTTACCAACCCCTTTAGCCAAAACATAATCTGAAAAATGACGCAGAGTCACAGCTTGTTGGAAAATACAATAGTGGTTGAGTTAGGCTGATCATTGACTTCAGGTTTTGGTTCACCTCTTTTTAAATTTACCATTGATTTACGATCATCCATCAGCTATACCTGCTTATCCTTTAGGGTCTCGGGGGGCTGGAGCCTATAGCAGCTGACGCGGGGTACACCCTTGACATGCCACTAGTCAGTCACAGCGCTGACGGATAGACAGACAACCATTTACACTCACATCCACACCTATGGCCAATTTAAAGTTGGCAATTCACCTAACTGGCATGTTTTTTGCTCCAGGTGCTCCAGGTTCCTCCCACGCAGGCACGGGGAGCACATGCAAACTCCACACAGAAAGGCCCAGCGGCTGGCAAGTTCAAACCCAGAACCTTCTTGCTGTGAGGAAACAGTGCTAACCACTGCACCACTATGCTGTCCATGCTTTTATACATTGCTAAATTTTGAGTGTGTTATAATATCAAGATTGTGTGCATTTAGGCACATGTTTCAGCTTTCAAACTTGCTCCTGATAAACCAGGGGATCCTCTACCATCAAAATGATTGTGTATATTTTTTTATAATTCTTAATTTTAGAGTTTTCAAAAACATTAAAAACATTTTCTTTTTTTTTGGCGTGGACAATTTCAAAGTGGTCAAACTTTCCACCATTATATTTAGGGATTTCCTGATTGCAGTCAATGCATCACAGGTATATTTGGTTTTGATCTGCTCCTATTGGCCAAATAGAGTTCACTATTGTAACTTTCCTACATGTCAAGACATATAATGTGTCCCATTCCCATACTAACTGTATACAGTGTGTACCAAATACTAATTGTCAAAGATTATTGTTTTTCTAGTTCACAGTAATCAGTAGTGTATTCTGCAAAAAGTCCATTTGCAATTTGTACACTTATGAGCATCAATCAAACTGTGTGTTTAGAATACCACTGCCATTAACTGGGGACCCTCTTATCATAGGAGTTTAGATTTGTTTCTTACTTGAATGGAAACCAACCATTGTTTGTGTAACTCTGCAGATGTATGTGAGAAATATCAAACTTCATTCCACCAACACATTTATACACAAAAAATGAAGAAAAAAACAACCAAACAGATGTCTTACAAATACCTTAAATTTGGTTTGTAACTTATACATTGTGTTCAGTAGATTGAGTGTTTTGCATTTCTCCTGTTTCTTTTACATCCATATTGCTACGAATAACAGATAATCTTCCAAGAATGGCCTGGTGAGGTCTGCATCTTAAGCAAACTCTCTGAGGCTCCACAGAAATTCTGAATGAGGCACCTTGCAATTTTATATATTGTGGATGTATATTGCCATATGAATTTGTCCAACATCCATTCTAAGTTTTAAATTTGCATGTGTGGCAACATTTGGATGTTTGCATTATGCATTTAGTCCATTTTATAGTGTGAGCACTATCCTTCAAACCTGCTTAGAATTAGCATTGTATATGGAACTGGAACACAGTTTTAGTCTTCACTCACTTTTGCTATTTCAATTGAAATTTTAATTTCAATCAATTTATTTCTAAAGTATAATGAAGAGCTGCTGTATTCAAGAATGTTCATAACAACTGACTGTATGGGGGAGCTTTCACTGCAGTACTGAAGGTTTGAGAGGATTAGTTTCTCATGGTTAAACGACACTGTAAAGGAGAGACACACATCAAATGCATCAAAACACAGGCTGTATTTTTAAATTTTTACTTTACATAATGTAGAAAGCAGGTGGCTGGAACAGATCATTGTAATCAAATTAATTTATAGGTATGAGTTCGACAAATAATATCTTTTTGGAATATTGTAAAGTAGCTGCAAAAGTAAAGTCTGCTCAGTTTGAATGTTAAGCAATTGTTTAAACAATACCAAATTAACATATGTATTGCTGCGGTTCTGATGGCAGTCTTAAATTTGCATATTCCAGGACTGAATTTGGTGGAAGGCGGACTCACGTAAGACAATATGTTTATGACTTTGAGATAAGAGCACAAACCTGCAATCGCAGCTCTGCAATTTAACCTGAAATTTCCCAAGACACAGAACCTTAAAATGATTTGAATAATGTTTCACAGATGGATTTTTCTTTTTTACCTTGCTTAAAAATGAAAGCCAGACACTTACCATGTGCAATATCCATGCTTTGCTTGTCTATTTGGAATCAAGATTGGACACTGGGGCCAGCCTGGTGATGAGCTATCAGTATAAACACAGTGTCCAGCTCTGTCAATTTAAAGAGCTGCTATTTTGCCCCCCTCTGATCTAGCAAATGTCAAGGTACACAGGTCTAAGTTGGCGGAACCTCCCCTTTTCTCTATGTTTTTTTCCCCTCCTTTCAGCTTTGTGGCGTTTCTCCCTGGGAGAATGTAGCGATAATAACAGACGGGCCGAGGTGAGAGGTGTCGGGTAAAGCGGGTCCTCGGCTCTAATGGTGGAGCTGTCCGCTCTCCCGGACCTGCTGGCTTGGGGGTTCATTGAGATTCCATTAGAGGCTGCGGGGAGGGATTTCATTGCAGCCTTCCTTTCGTTTGCCTGACACTCACACGGGGGATCATTGTAAATTGGATCTGTCATAGCAGACAATTTTTGAGATGTGAAGTAAATTAAACATGTAATCACACAGAAAGTGCTGCCGTAGGTTCCCAACGCATGACTCCTGTTGCAAGCGGCCAGAGGCGTCTCACTAGCTTGTTTTCATTCCTCGTTACCCTCCCATCTTTACCTCCATCTCCTCATTGTTAAATTACACTGTACAATTTGTTTTCCTGGCACCTGGAAGAGAAGATGTGCTGACCTTTAATGATGTCAGGCCTCGGCTGCAGATACAAACTATATTGATGTCCAACAGTGTGCAACCTCTGACTTAACTCTCTGCTGTTCAACTGGGACAGTTACAAAACCATAACTTGTTTAATAGAATTGGTGAGGAAATTTTACTGTTACCACTTAGTTCTCAGCTGACACATGGCCTGAGACTGACCTTTTTTTGTTTTTGTTTTTTGGCTTTTCTTACCAGCCAGTCAGTGAAATGATGAAAGTTCGTTTGATTACATATTTAGTTATCTAATGGAACATGTACAAATTTTAATGAGCCATTTGGATCAGATTACACACAAAAAGGCAGTGACAAAATGTTCCAGGCAGGGCAGGTGAACTTACACGAGAGAAACAGGGCAAAAATGAGCATTCACCCTGTCTCTCTTTTTAGTAGACAGCATTGGCATAATTGACATAGTTCATTTCCTTTATTGAGGGCAAATCATTACCTCTCTTTCAACCCTCTCTTTGTATTTATTTATTTATTTCCTTTTTTAGGAAAGGCCTATGCTGCTTCAACATCATGGTTCTAGGTCCCAAAATTCTCATGACCCACGCAAATTAGTAATTTTCGGATCGTGTTTTCATACTGTTTTCACAAGCTTAATAGTGGCTCCAAACTGATTTTTGTATGTAAACCTATTTTTTTTAAGTAGATTTAAAAAATAAGTTAAAAAAAATCCAGTATTAAATATATATCAGTTTTATGTAGTACCAAACCTGTCTGTAAATTATGTGACTCCAATGATGATTGAGGTTGAGATGTCTGGTGGCTCATATTGTTGAATTTACATGAATAGACAAGAAACTACAGCAACAGAAACTCTGAAGAAACTATTTCTGTAAAGAAGTAAAAATTAGCCATCTATGCACAATAACTGTAAAGAGGCACTAAAAACATTGGGGTTGATATTTTACCAGCTGCAATCTGTGGTCAGTAATTAAAATATGTGTGCACCTAATTTTTCAACAAACATTTTCTCTTGTATATTGGCCTGTTGGATAGTGTGTGGTTTCTTTATGTGTTTTTGTCTGTTTTGTTTTTTTTCAGTAACTGTGTGTTACTTCTGTGGTTCCTTAATTACATTCATGTTATTTGTATTTATTGTAGCTTGCTGTATTGTACCGTTTTTCTTTGGTATGATTACTCAACACAGACACACAAAAATTTGTAAAATTATCACAATGCATTATAAGCAGATTAAGTGATGCTGACACAAAAGTTAAATGATATTTAATTTATCTTAGACAGAGATCAAAAATAAACTTTCACACTCATTTGGTTTTTTTTTTAACATTAACATATACACACTGCCTCAACAAGACAGTCATCTAATCATCTTCTAAAAGATCTCACCTGGTCAGTTTTCAGTCAGATTCAGGGATCCTGACGCATGGAACTTTTTTCTTATTTGTTTAAAATACAAATGTCTTCAAAGTCCTGCAGATCTCAAACCGTTGCTTGATAGTTCTGTGATGACACTTTTTATATCATAACCTATATCTTTGAAATCATGAATACTTTTTCTATATTCTTTAGATAGCGGTAACAATTGCTTCCCCTCTCTCTTCGTTTGACTATAATTTGTGCAACGCAAAAAACCTCACGCAGAAAGTTACGAGAATATGTGAAAATCAGTTGACAATACATAGTTGTGTTTAAAATGGAAAAAACAAAAAACAAAAAGTGTTGATAGAGTTGATGTTAGGCAACTGAAACTTTGATAAATTTTTGGTAAAGGTTAAACAAGAAAAAAAATAATTGGAGAAACGGAATGTGGCTACATTACATCTGCCCTCTATCCCTATACTCTGCTGTGCAGTTTCAGTGTAAAACCTCTACTGGTTATTTGCATGGTAATACACTACAGTCATGTCTCAAACTTTGATGAGACCAGGCTGGAATATCACATAATTCCTCTTTTACACACTCCTCTCCGCGCTCCAGCATCTCTTGCTCCTGCTATGTGATTAAGCTGTTGTATGTTGTCTCTTTCCATTCCCATGTTGCAGCTGAAGGCCCAGTGAAGTGCTGTTGGCAGTACACCGGCTGGGTAGCACTTGAGCAGAGGAAACAGCAAGGATAGCAGCATAGGCTGAAAAATTAGGTCCTTGCCTTGTAATTCAGCGGCGGGAGCAGATATCATCAGGCTGCAGTCAGATATCAGGCAGGTAATACCACCCACCGACTGTAATCGCTAATGAAGCTACTATTGAGTTTATAATGCGCTAAATGATGCAGACTCCCACTCCAGATAAACATGTCCCAAATAAACGATTTGGGTGGTAATTGCACTCTGCCAGTGGCATGTTAATAGAGTCGGGCTCTGATGAAAGGGTTAACTCTTTTTCTGAGCATCCTCTCACTGGCTCATTGCACTCTCATTTCTACGGAGATCTCAGCATTCCCTTGGTTATCAGTGTACTTAGAAAGAAAACCTAATTAGACAAAAAGGCCTTTTTTCTCATTCCCTAATTAGGTCCTTAACATAATTAGCAGGTGATGTTAATAACCCTCTTTTAAAACCTATTAAAAGGCTGTTTGGGAGCAAGTGGTGGAGAGGAGTTGGCCTGTGGGCAGTCATGCGGCCCCTCTGAGGGCCCCGACAAGGACAGCCAAGCATGTACGGTTCATCAGGACTGGAGTGCCACTGCATTAGGACATTGGCCTCATTGGAGACCCTGTTGATACAGAGCAGTGTATCTCTTCAGCCATTAGGAGAAATCACAGCACACCATTGGCATGCAGTGACTTTTACAGATAGGCAAGCAGAGCCGAGGAATCAACTACCAACTACTACTGCAATATCATAAAGCTGAGTAAAGGGCAGCTTGACAAGCACACTTGTCTGTAGCTAGCTTTAGCTAGTCACCCGTCAAAGATCCCAGGATTATCCACGATGCGCATGCACAAACAACCAAAAAAATGCTGCTCCCTCCTGTGCTTGACAAGCCCCAGCCTTTGTCAATGAGACATGGCCATGCCCATTAAAAATTGACAGAAATGATAGATTCAACAGCTGGTAGTCAACCTAGCTTCCAGAGACAATACCCTACTGCGGTCAAAAGAGGGCAGTATATTACAAGATGAATGCAAACAGGCAATATCAGATCATTTATGGGACAGAAAGGTGTTCTGAGCATTAAAGAGAGATATCGCTTCCACCTTAGTATCGTTCTAATTGATGAATATTTTCAGCTTTAGCTGGTCAAGCACTGCTGACGGCATACCACTGCAGCACATATGTACAAGCAGCAGCCTGGACTGGACTGGGATTTGCTGAATTACTGGGTTTAACATCATCAGGTAACAGGTTTATCTGTTTGTATTACAAAGCAGCTTAAATACTCTTACATCCAAAAACTATAGAAAGAACAGAAACTGCACTGGGACCAGGTTGACTTATTTCATCCTGTCGGTAGAATTTGCTCTTTTATTTTTTCTTGCTTTAACAAAATTCAAAGTTACAGCTGTACTAACCAATATTTTTCTATTAACAATTGAACAAATAAGCATCTGCTATAGTATATTTGTAGTGACAAATCTACAGAGAATTATGTATTAAGTGTTCATTCATGGGGTTTATGACCAGCACACTCTGCTAATCAGCTTGCTTTCCAGCACCAGAAGACAGCTGTTTTCAGTGAAAATACTCTGATAAAGCCATTGTGCACTGTCTGCCCAGCATCAAACACCAGACAGACACAGTTAGAGACTAGCTTTGTTAACATAGAGGAGTAGTAAGCAACTAAAGAGTCAGGTATTTTTTCTCAGGAGTTGGTGGAGACCAAAGCAGCACTAAAAGGAGGTTTGCTAATAAGGTCATCTTAACAACTCTATACGGTAATAATGTATGTTGTGATTACAGCTTGTTGTGCTGCCCCCATATGGCCACAAAAAATTGATTAATGCAGATTTAAAGGACCATAGTAATGGTTTTGGATGATTTAACCCATTTACTACAACTCACTTATACTTTACATCACAGCTAACTGCAAATTATGCTATTGTTTTTCACAAATGTGGGTTTATTTTTGTATTATTCTAGGCTTTTATTGGTTTCTATTCATTTCAATGTGAAAATCAATTACCAGAACTTGAAACTTACTTGAATTGTGTAATCCATCTTGGCCATGTTCAAATCCAGCCCAGGCCCTTTGCTGCATGTCATCCCCTCTCTCTCTCACCTGCCTCTCCTGTCTTTTTATACTGTTGTTATCAATAAAGGCTGACATCCCCGAAAAATATAAGATAAAAGTCTGCATTCATTTTTGTTTGTTTTTTATCATTGTTTTGAGGAAATTTCAAATCAATCTGCATTAAAACTGCATTACCAAGCATAAAATACTATGCCATTTCTGAATATAAATGCAGACGTGAAACTGAAATATTGTCATTCAATGTATTGTACCCTGGTACCATAAAGCTAATTATTTCCGCCAAGGAGGTTATGTTTTCAAAGAAAGCACTGGCTGCCTGGAAAATATATCACGAAATGGAGAAATGGATAGGAGCTAAAGGGGCTAAAGGCTACAGCACAGCTAGCTACAGGAGCCCAAACTTGCAAACTTGATGGTGCTAGCTTATGTTTTTTTGTTTTTGTTTGTTTGTTTGTTTTTTTGTTTTTTGTTTTATAGCAGTGGTAAGTAGCTTTTTTCACTCTGATAAGAATAGGATTCTGGGGGAAACACTGAATATGAGCTTTTTCTGAGACAAAAACAAAAAAAGGTCAGTCTCAGGCCATGTGTCAGCTGAGACAAATAAATAAATAAAAAACTACACATGGCATACATAAATCTAATAAAAATGCCATCAGCAGCTGCAAAACATGACAAAAAAAAAATGCTTTCCAAATTCAATCACTACGACACTTATAGACTTACAGAGCACACAGGTAACATTCAGCACTTAGTAGTATTTGTCAAATTAGAGAGTACTTTTGCTTAACAACGATACAAAGGTTTCATCTGAATCTCCTAACGCTTGACTACTGATGTTTTTCCACCTGTGTTGCACATGGACATCAGTTTTATGGTTTGAGATTAGTAACCCTACACCCTTTTCCAACATGTATCTCCGCAACAACTGCCCACTGATTGTCATTGTTTACAAACTACAGGACAGAAGGGGTTGCATTGTTTGTATATGAGCTGGTGGCATAAACCACCAGGGGGCATTGTGTATTCAATATTGCACCAAGAAAATTACCATAGACGCAAAACAGGGTGCATTGTCACTAACTGGCCTCCAGTGAAATGCTGTTGACAGGGCTCGGGGAAGTACTGCAGGTTCCAGTGAGCAGTCTGTGCACTCTGCCGAGGAGGAGGAAGATGAGGAAGAGTCTGCCGCCGACCAGAAGAGCCCAGTCCTCGTCTTTAATTAAGTATCTGAAACATCAATTTAAATGTAAATATCGGTGGTGCAGCACCACTCATGCGTAAATTAGAGGGTTGGCCCAGCCACGTTTCACTCTCTCTCCTAGGTCCCTCGCTCACTTACGCTGACATCTGCTCACAGCTGCTCGGCCCAGGGCTGTCCCCCTGTACACACGCACATGCACACACACACACACACACATGCACACACATACACACACACACGCACACACTACTCATGTTAGCAAAATTTTACAGGCACACTTTTACCTTTGTATCCTTAAGTTGCTGCTGCTTGTTGTTTTTTTTCCCATTGATTGTATTCCATTCTTATATCATGCAGAATGGCTTCAATGGTGACCGCTTCTTTATCACATCATTCAAAGCCCAGTATAACATATATATAACCATGTATAACATGGTTTGTGATTTAAAAACCTTGGCAGGTATTATGGTGAATACTTACAGACATCTTAGTATTCCAGCGAGAAAGATGTTAGTATTTTTTTTTCATTTAAATTTTTGTGCAAGTTTTAAAGTTGCATAAATCAATAATTTTTACAGTAAAAATGGGTCAAATGTCTATGTCAAATGTGAAGGGTGCTACTTGTTGTGACAAACAGGGCCTTAGCCAGGATTTTACCAAACAAGTCCAAGCACCCCAAAATCTGGTGGAGAAACACTGAATCATTCAACTATATATTATGTTGGCCTGCAAGTTGTAACATTTAAATAGATTTTTGAGTTTAAAACTACTGGACTCAATGTATAAAATACTCACAATGTCTTATTATTATTATTATTATTATCATTTTAATTGTAGAGTGTAAACCCCTCCTACATGGCAAACAATCCACAAATTCTGAGGGGAAATACTGATTGTGAAACCTTTCATTCCTCAGCCCTATAGCTCTGCTATAGCCGCAAACCACACATTTTATTAATTAATTTTGCTGTTCAGTTATATTTTGTGTAAACTTGATATCCCTGGTGAAGAACAAACCAGAGCTAAAAGGCAAGTGAATATTGGAGTTATCCCTGGAGTTGGAGTTGGAGCATGTAATGGTGGGTGGAAGCAAGACATGAGTAACAGTTACTGCCAATCATCAGCTTTTATTGCATCTTCTCTTTTCTGATATGCACACTATTGCACCTCAAATGGGAAGGAAAAAGTTTTTTTGTTTTTTTGTGATATTTTTGAGAATTCTAGCACCTTCACATAGTAGTTAATGTGCTGAAAATAGGTATAATATCAGGCGGATGTAAACATGCTGATTAAAAACATGTTGACTTACAGTTACAAGGCAACAAGGAAATCTTTTTCAGCTTGTCATAAAGACAGTATTTTTTTTAATCAATTCAAGCATGTAGGAACCAAGCACAGGCTAAAAGATTAGTCTTGACCTCAAGAACAGTTGTTTGACAAAATACTCTTTACTCAAGGCACAATAAGTAACCTTTTCCAGAGGTTTTAAACCACATCTCATGGCCTTCTAGAGAAATTTTACACTTTAAACTGAAGAACGTTTAAAACTCTGTGTCTGGACCAAACTCGCCCATATCTTGATGATAGGGCTGTGACTGGAAGCCTGTGATGTGAAACCAAGCTGTATACTCCCTATTTACACACACAAGCACAAGCCCAGTACATGCACGTTAGTAGTCACAGGGAATCCCCCCCCCCATGATTATTTTGGCTCAGATGTGTGCATCTGTGTGTGTAGGCGCCTGTGTGTATGTTTGCGTATGTGTGTGTGTGTGCTTGTGTGTGTGTGTGTGTGTGTGTGCATTTGCTTGTGCCACTAACTGCCCCTTCCGCTTGCTTGCTCTCATTTTGGAGGAACCCAAGTGGCACGGCTGGCCTTTAGCCGTCCGTCTGCTGGCCCATCAGGACACAGCTCATAAAGAAGAAGGATGATTTAATGGAGGGGTGGAGGTGATGTCTTCTTATGGCCCCCCGAGGAGTCCCTCCCATCTCGGTTCTCTCGCCGAAGGGGCAAGCAGAGGCCCTTTCGTGGTGATCACAGAGGAAGGCCTCGGCCTGTATCACCTCACTAACCTCAAACGGAGCTGATTAACCAGCTCATATTCAATTGTTAAAGAGATGAAGAAGTGAGCACAGTACTGACAATGTGTCCAGTATGTGCCTTTTGTGTATTCTCCCTCAGTCTAGATCATGGTATTAGAGAATGACACCCTGGTGTAATGCCTCAGGAAGATCTCAGCTCAGAACTAAGACTCAACTAGTGTTCAATCTGCAACTGCCAGTTTGCTGATGGGTTGTTAACTGCAGCTAAAGGAATTAGGATTGACATGTTCACTCTGCAGAACAATGTAGCTCTTAAGTGCCATCGTCTCCATTCCTTATGGCTCTACGTGGGTGAGAATGTGCTAATCGGTTAGACAGCGCTAATCTGAAGTCAGAGATTTCAACAGGTCGACATATTTCCATAGGATTTTTCTTTGTTAAAGCTGCAAAGCTAAAGCCTGACCTTAAGAGCAGGGCTGAATGTTGAATTAGTGCATGTATTCTACTATTCAGAAATGATTGTTCTTTATGAATACGGTATCTTAAAACAGGGAACAATGGCCTGGATGATGTTCAGATTCTGAGGTATTAAAAAATGTATATTGTTATTGGACACCAGTGATCCCAGGTCTGTGCTGCTGATCTAACTGAATCCCCAGGATTGGGGATGCTGCTGCATTACGAGAGACTGTTTTCTCTGTACTTTCTAAAATTGACAAAACCATACCCGGAGCAAAACTTAAGTTGGCAAAACAGGCGTCTCCCTGTGTACATTCCAAAAGTCCTATTTAAAGGTGTCTTGTGTAAGCAAACAAAAATGCTCTGTTTACATTCACTGTTACTCACCAGAACACATTGTATGTGTCCTTGAAGTCAAAAAAAATGTGTCAAGTGTATTTCCTTTCTCATAAAATGTTGAAATCGAGCATTGTTTACATCCATTTTTACTAGTGTGCAGTCTTCTTCTTCCCTTGCATTGCACCATATCGTGGCTTGTCACTGCCAGCTATAGGTCAGTGGAATAGTTTGACACTACTGGAAGGAGACTGTACATTGTGTCACTTGCATTGGCGCGCATGCAGGTGAGTCCTCATTTGTGAACACAAGATAAACCAAATAGGGATCACTCATAGAAAAACAGTACCATAGCACTAACAGAGTTAAAATAAAACAAAATTTTTTTACAAAATAAATACTTGCAGTTGGACTAGCCATCTTTTAAGGGGGATTTGAGACATGATAACAGAGATGGCGGCTGTTGCTTTTTAACATCTGACTACAGATCCAATTTTGCCCCACATTACAACTGAAGTATTCAATTTTCTCCAGCAGTTAAAGTCAGGCTAAAGCTAAAAAAAATGTTGCTAAAAAAGTGATGCAACAACCAAAAATATAATTTGACATCTCTTGCTGAGGAGAACAATACCCCCATGTTTTGCCTCAGGGAATTGCTACCTTCTAGTTTACTGTCTTTCAATTACCGTATGGACATTTAAAGATAACACAATTTTATATCAAAATATACACAATGTAAGCACAACATCAACTAAAAAATAAAAACTAGATTTTTGCCCTCATGATGATGCAGGGCTGCAAGTCACATTTTAAAATATGAAAAACAATTTTAGAATTCATTAAATTACCACAAACCAAATGGCACCCGATGAACTTGGGGCTTAAACCCTATTGTTAGATAGAATGTTAATATTAAACAATTCCTGAAACACTGGATTACTTACAATGCCAATGTTTTTAAACGTTCTGTCATGATCTGCCCTCTGAAAGACTCTTTGGAATCTTATTTCCTGTTTTACTCTTCCAGAAATTACTCCCTTGTGTGTATGCCCCGCCCTGATGTGATTAACCTGTTCCCTATTATCCCTGCCTCCCTTGTGTATTTAAGTCTCTGTGATCCCTTCATTCCTTGTTAGTTCATCTGTTTGTTCCCAAATGTTCTCAGTGGTTTACTAACTGCATTGGATTATCTGTAAATTAGTTTAACTCACTAGAAGAAGTTACCTCACTCATCCAGCCTGCCTCCCTATGTGTCTGCATTTGGGTCCAGAAATCTTTGCACCTTGACAGGACGAACTGACCAAAAAATATACCCAGCAGACCTAACATTTTCTGTGGAGGAACTTAATGAGTTGACCCGCTGCAATCAGGATCTTGTTTTCTACTCCCAAAATACCTCCTGCATTAAATAGAAAGATGCAGCCCAGGTGCAGCCCTGTCACTGGCAATCCATCGGGTCCCTTCTAAACCTTGGTTGAGGAAGGTTCCCGTCTTTGGAGATGTTGTGACTTCTGCAACTGCAGTGCTCACTTCCTCCCGTTCCTTTTCATCCTGTTTGCCTGCATCACAACTGGATAGCATGGGACCTGCTAGCCACTAACTTGTCTCTCAGCCAGCTAGCCATGCAACAGTCTTTCAGCGTGTTAGCACCCAGCTGGTTTCTATTGGGTAGTTCCAGGCTTGTTAGCCTCCAGCCTGCATCCAAGCCAGTTCTCCAGTGTGCATCCCGGGTCGACTAGTCTGCAGTCTGCATCCTCAGTCTACTAGCTTCAGCTCTGCAAGCCTTCAGCCAGCATTCCAGTTGGCTAGCATCCTGCCTGGTCCTGCTCCTTGTGCCATCAGTATGTGAGTATGTGTGTGTGAATGCAATTTATGAAAGTGTGTGCGAAAGGGTGAATATTGCATGTAGTGTGAAGTGCTATATAAGTGCAATCCATTTACCATTTACTTAGCCAGCTAGCCACCTGCATGTTCCTGCTCCCAAGTCGACCAGCCTCCTTTCAGATCCTGACCCTGAAGATCTCGAGCAGTCTCCTTTCTTCTGGACTCATTTGGCTATTGCCCCGAGACAAATAGAGGTTGGAGCCCTTATAACTGCCCAGCCGGGCCCCAAGCAGAACCATTAGTTGGCTTTCTCTGCTCCTGTTTGTTCATGAGTTGGGGGTCCCGACCGGTGCCTCGTCTGTTCCTGAGTCTTCTCCAGGTTCCCAGTTGCCAGCCCAGCTGACACTATCCTCAGATCTCCCATCAACAGTTCCTTCTGACACTCTGCATGACCTTCCAGATCAACAGTCGGCTGTCCTTGCCGAAGCTTAGCCTGATCTCCAGCTGACTGCCCCCTGCTGAGTGACCCAGAGGTCTGCCTGTTCTGATCGCAGTTCCAACCTGCAGCTACCCGCCTCCTGCCCTGCATCCCACTTTAACTGAATTTTCTGGTCCTGGCTGTTCCTTTAGACCTCTAGTCTCTTCACCGGTCTCCAGAGCGATCTTACACATATTGCCAACCTCGAAGTCATCCTACAGAGAGGCTCCATCTGTCTGGTTGCCCTCCTGCTGGACCTCATGAGGGGACCCCTGTCACTCTCCTGCTAGGTCATCAGCCTCCTGCTCTTCCTCCAGGGAGATCCCACATTCGCCGTTGGTTTTCAGAGAGATCTTGCCATGGTTGCCACCCACCAGATTGTTCTGGTCTTCGCTGTTGTCCTCCTGCTCGACTTCCGGAATGGTCTTGCCTTTGCCTCTGCCTCCGCCCGTCTGCCAGGTTCCTGTTCTGCCCCTGCCCACTCCTCCTGCTGTTCCCCTGAGATCCCCAGCCCCATTCCTCTGTTCCCAGTCCACTGGCCCCAGATCCCTCCTCCAAACCGGTGGTGGCCTGGTGGGCCATCTGGAATCTGGCCCTTGAAGGGAGGATACAGTCACGATTTGCCCTGAGTGACTCTTTGGTCTCTGTACTACTTCCTGTTTTATTTTTTTTTTCCTGCCCTGATGTTTCACCTGTTCCTATTACCCCAGGCTCCCTGTAGTTAAGTCTCTGTGATCCCTTCACTCCTCGTCACTTTATCTGTGTTTGTTCCCTCACGTTCTCAGTGGTGTACTACCTGAATTAGATTGTTTTGTTCCTGGTTTAGTTCCTTAGTTTTCCTTGTTTTTCTGTTACCTGGATACCTGTCCGCCATCCTCTCCAACTGAATGCCAGTAAGTTAATTTCACTCATTTAAAAGAAGTTACTTAACTCATCCAGCCTGCATTTGAGTCAAGAAATCTTTGAACCTTAACAAATTCAGTTCGAATGTATTTAAAATTAGGCTCTTTTCTCAATAACATAGTGTGTAGGTCTATAGTTATGGTATAGATAAGGTGAGCATCATAGCCATAGGGAACCTAAACCCGTCTTACCTAACCTACACTTTCCTAAGTATTGTAGTTGCCATGATACATTTCAAGATTATTATTTTTTTCTTTCCATCTTGAAAAGGACATTAACAAAAACTTTGCAAAAAGGGTTTTGCACAATTGATGTCAAACCAACATAGCTGAAGTATGACAACTAACTGCACTTAGTACATACAGGTGGATGGCATCAGAGCCTCTGGTGTCATTAGTTACTGTATATTTAATGTCACCACCACTGTAACCAGGATGTCAGACGTGTCAGAACTCACTGTTCAAATGCAACACCTCCCAAGTTACAGCCATGAGAGTCTTGGCCTGCAGCACTTCCAGTCAGTGAGAGTGGGGATTTGTGGCAGGGAACCAGCTGACTGGTAAGCCTGTCCCAGTGGTGGTGCCCACTGGCAACCATCAGTAGACGCAGCTCGTGCTTTGGAGGACCACCCTTGCCATGGCGAGTAATTCCCCTGTCATCGCTCCATACACCCGCACCTCACTGCCGGTTGGCAAGGCTCCCTGTGCACATTCTTAGTCAACAGGATTAAGCTTGCTTAGTGTGGGCTCTCCAGGATCACCTATACTCCATATTGTGCACTCACAATGCTGGCTCACCAGTTTGGCTACAGTTTGCCTTTTTTTTTTTTTTTAAACTCCCCTCCCCTTCCTCCTTGAAGAGGTGGGGAGTAAAAATATGAATGTGGTTCCCTTGAGCAGAGAGAAGAGGATTGAGTGGTGATAGTCCAGTCATATCCTGGCCTAAATGGGAAATTTTAGTTAATTTGCCGTGCTATTTATATCTTGGGATTAATGTACTAAAAACCATTGGTTGGTCGTGGTGTTTGTTCCAAAGCAAGACTGGCAAGTGTTAATAAAAAGCCCAGTCAAAACAGCAAATGCCAAAAACTAAATCAAGCTGGTAACACTGCTAATTTGGTGTCACTAAATATTCTCATTAGCAAAGAAATTTGATTTGCCTTGTTTGACTGCATAAACGCCACACTGTTTGATTAAAGTGTTTCAGTTGTGTATGATGCAGACTGTAATTTATATAACAAAAGTTAAGAAGTATTACTTTGCCTATATGCAGGACCATAGCTAGCCCGATAAATGATAAACCATATCTTATCATTTCATTCATTTGAGTAATTTTGAGTCATGGAAGCTATGGTAGCAGTTGTTAGGAGCAGTTAATGTTTATCACATTGATCAAAGAAATATGTTGATATAGGAGATTTTTGTAAGGCGACTTACAAAAAACTGTATGATCTCAGACAAATAACTGAACTAGTGATATGGGTGGTGATTCATTTCTATTAATGACACTTAAGTAATGTCGTCTGTATTTTTTCTGGGAATTTGGGAGGTTTGAGCAGCCTGGGGATAGTTACATTTATGGTTAAAAACGGAACACTTGGTGGATGTTTTTATAGGTTGTTTCTGCTAGCCTATTTCTTTGGGTGCAATATATTTGACCACTTTCAAGCAAACAAAGGATTTGCATTTTCCCCCCCAGAATTTCATTTTCAACAGTGTGCAGAAATCTTTAAATGTAATTATTTGTGTTATAAGTATTTCTAAAACATTAACTAAGTCCCTGTTTATAAAATTTGATACTTTTGACCAATGTTTAATAGTTTTACACAACTCAACAGGTACAAAACAGGAACATTCTGTTCGTTCCACTCTCAGAAAATAACTGTATTTGTGAGAAGACCCACTTTGTTGTTCTCTGTACAGTACACTTTTTGTGTATAAAGCTGTCTGTACATGAGACACCTGACTGAGCCACAAGACTCTACGGATAAAACTGGTTAAATATTCTATTAAAGACTTGATTTGTGCCAGTCACTTTTCAATTTAACCTTCTCTATATTGTTAGGGTTATACATGTCTTCTGAGCTAACATGTTTAAATAACAAAGCAGTACTTGAGTCTTATCCTGACCTTCCAGTCAGTTGAGTTTCCCTCACGGAATCCTGGGAAAGCTCTCCTGACTCAGTATTTTGGTATTAAATTGTACCTTGATACCATTTGTGTCACATTATAAAATGCTAGCAGTACAGAATGTCATTTGTTAGAATCGGGGGCATTTGTTCCAGAAAATTAATGCGGTTTCCTCCAGGATCTCTGTCTCTCTCTTCAGGCTTGTATTTCATTGGAAATGAAATGCCCTTCTCCCTGCAGCACCCTTTTGACAAGAGTAATATTTAATGAATAGGACTATTAAAAAATTCTAGGTCTTAGGTATATTTCTTGCCAACAAACAGGCAAGCAGATATGACTACGTGCAATGGCATGAAAAAGTTTGGGCACCCCTGGTCAAAATTCCTGTTACCGTGAATAGTTAAACGAGTGAAAGATGATCTGATTTCCAAAAGGCATATAAAGATGACATTTTATTATATCAAGCAAGCATGATGGATCCACCTCCATGCTTAACAGCTGGAGACGCGTTCTTGTCATGAAATTCGGCTCCCTTTTTTCACCAAAACTACCTTTGTTCACTGTGGCCAAAAAGTTTCAATTTTATCAGTCCACAGGACTTATTACCAAAATGCATCAGACTTTATGTGTTCCTTTGCAAACTTCTGATGCCGAATTTTGTTGTGAGGATGCAGGACAGGTTTTCTTCTGATGACTCTACCATGACGGGCATATTTGTGCAGGTGTTGCTGCACAGTAAAATTGTGCACCACCATTCCAGAGTCTGCTAAAGCTTCCTGAAGGTCTTTTGCAGTCAAATGGGGGTTTCGATTTGCTTTTCTATCAGTCCTACGAGCAGTTCTCTCTAAAAGTTTTTTTGCTCTTCCAGACCTCAACTTGACCTCCGCCGTTCCTGTTAACTGCCAATCCTTAATTACAGTATTAATTGAGGAAACGACTACCTGCAAATGCTTTGATATCTTCTTATAGCCTTCCTTTATGAGCATCAATTCATTTAATTTTCAGAGTGCTAGGCAGCTGCTTAGAGGAGCCCATGGCTGCTTATTGTCGGCACAAGGTTTGTGGAGTCAGTGTTTATGAAGCTTTGAAATTTGCATCACTTGGCCTTTCCTAACGATGATTGTGAACAAGCCACAGCCCTAACAAACTAATTAAGGTCTGAGACCCTGGTAAAAGTTATGAGAGCTCAAATCTCTTGGCGGGGTGCTCCTTTACTTTTTTTCACTCTAAAATTGTAAGAAACAAAAATAATACACTAATCTTGCTTAAAATGTTGAATGTTTTATCTTTTACTCTATGCCTTTTTGGAGATCAGCTCATCTTCTACTCACTTAACTATTCACAGTAACAAATATCGACCAGAAGTGCCAAAACTCTTTCATGCCACTGTATGGGGGAGTGCATCATGTGGAATTCCTTCTGGGGCATAAAATGGTCATGTCTGCGTTCTTTGGATAATCACAAATCCGTGAGAAGAGCTGTAAAATACTCCAATATTGACTTTAGAGTTTGTGGTCACGTCACCATAATGTCACACAATTATACACATTAAGACTTGTTCTCTTTCTGTACATGCAAGACTGCAGGTAATTATAACTGTGATAATTAGATAACATGCATACATTCGTAAATGTGGGAGCACGTTTAAAGCCAGGAAATATGCATAAATAGTGTTTATATGACTTGTGGGTGAATTTTTCCTTCAGTTCTCAATAAGTGTGCAAATATGTGCTCTCTGCACAAGCATACTGTGTGTTTGTACTCCATGCCAGCAAGCATATGCTCCTGTATTTGTCTGTGTGCACGCACGCCTGCTGGTCTTGTGCATGTACAGAATCCGTTTGTTTGTTCATGTGTCTGTAGGAGGATAATAGCCATCACATGGTCTCAAGTTAATTTCCCGTGTAAATAGCCCTCTGCTGTTTAATCACACAAAAACCAGACAGAAATGGAGCATGTCTTCAGTGTTAATACATAATGAATTCAAGGTTTTACAAATTAAATGCAATATTTTTTATTGGAAAGAGAGATTGACCTGATTTCAGTCAAATGTTGAAGATACGTGAGGGCTATTTACTGTACAATTGCTGTCCAACCTGAGATAAGAGTGTAAAATTAAAAACCAACTCTCATGTTTCAACAACGTCAGTCAAAGATTTCAATACTCAGACTGCCACTTGAACACTGTAAAAAGCTTTTTAGTACTCAAGTGTTGGGGCACTGTCTTAACAACTGAAAGGAAATGTACACGTTGAGGGAGATGTAGGCCTGCAGGTGAACCTCAAAGGAAGGGGAAATTCTGATGCTGACTTTTTTTTTTTTTTTTCTTTTTTATAAGGCTACAATGACAAAATAGAAAAAAAAAACGTGTACTTATATAGAGCAGTATTTGATGATTCCACATGGACCATTTTGACCACAACTGAGTGGGTCAGTCCTTGTTTTCTTAATGTCACAGGCAAGCACATGAACACAAAGGTGACGTGATACAATGGTTCCACATTTTTCCACTGACAGTTATATACACACATACATACATACATACATAGCCATATACGTATGCACACACACACACACACACACACACACACACACACACACACACACACGTATACACACACACATAGGGCTTCCACTGGCAGCAATGCGCCACCAAAATGGAGGGAAGAAGAACCCTGCTGTCTCGCAAACATGGATGTAAACTATGCAGTGCTATGTAAACATAAGTCTGGCAGAAGACTCTACTGTGTAACTTAAAGTAATTATTTTTCAGCATGGAAGTGTACTGAAACTACTGTCTGCCAAAAGAATTAACTGTAGACAGTGATGTCTATGGATTTTCTGGGGTAACAGGGGCACTGCTTTTGGAAAGAAAAGAAACCTTGCTATTGAATTATTTAAAATTCATTTTTCAATTTTTTTTGCACCACAGGCTAAACTCCATTAGGGAGGCAAAGGTAATCTTGGGGTGAGATAGCCTGGGTAAATGTTCAGAGCTATCAGGATAGAAACAAGTTGAATCAAGTAGAAAATGTTTTTTTTTGATGTAACATGGTTGAACCAGCCCTTTAAACACAGGCATGGCCAACATCATAACTCCATCTCAGAAACGGTCATAGGAAGCACTTAAACCTGCTGATCCAAAGCATCTGATCTGAGCTCTTAATGACTGAGAGGACAGCAACAGGGCTGAGTAGCAGTGTGTCAGCTGTTTGCCACCAGCACTAAGGTGCAGGAAGACAAAGGTTGTGCGTGCGCGTGTGTGTGTGTATGCGTGCGTGCGTGTGTGTGTGTGTGTGTGTGTGTGTGTGTGTTTTGGAGGCTCTCGGTCTCACTCTGTCATGCCTCAGCTCACCGCTGACCCCTCCTCGTCCTTCAGACCGGGGCCAGGAGCACCTCAATAATGTTGGCGGCAGCAGCGGCTTAAAACCGCCAAATAATAAAAAAGCCATGGCGAGCTCTAGTGAATTACGAGGAAATATGGCCTTCCTTTACAGCGGGGGCCGTGAATGAAGCCATAAAATTATGAGCAGTTTTTATGATGGCCCATTGAAGTAGGATGCTTGTATATTGATGGTTCACAGGCTGTATCCCTCTTCCCCCATGCGGTGGAAGAGCTGACAAAGGGGCCCCTGTGTAACTATTTTTCATGCATTTAATATATTAATTATCCGGTAAATGTTCCCCAGGCAGTACTTGGGATAGCAGAGAATGACAGCTTTTCGATGAAGCTCCCGGGTTGGCCCATCAGGCCGCAGTGTATTACGTGGGAAAGGTCATTGCGGGGTTAATGTAACTTTTTATTTGCTGATTTTTCATACGCAGGGAGGGAGGTAAGGAAAGGAAGCATGGTTATTTTAGGAAGAAAAAGTGAGAGAGCAAAACAGAGAGATGGGCAGGGACACAGGCAGAGGGGTGGTGTGTGTTGTGAGCGTAGAAGATAACACCTAGGTTTTTATTAATGTGTTTGGATTCAGACTCTTTTTTTCTTCCTGTCTTGGTCTGATATTGCTGCCTGCCCGCCCTCAAAACACACACACACTCCCGGACACATACTCACAGACAGTAGCTTCTGGCTCTGTGACATGAGAGAAACTGATAGGTGAACCCACAGTAAAAAGGCATTACTTCGGTGTAACTCACTGATTGTCTGCAATCATCCATATCCCACCTTCACATCCCGTCCCAAATCAATTCTTGATCAATTTCATGCCAGGGAAATAAACCATTTCTCCAAAATGGAGAACATATTCAGTTTGATCATTTGTGCTCTTCCAGAAGTAATTAAACTGCTGGGTGGAATAACTGAAAAGATTATTGTGCTGCTGCTTCTTGCTGCTGCTTTATGCCAACCAAATTCTTCCCTCTACAATTTTAGATTATGATGCTGGAAGTATCTCTTTCAGACATGGCTGTGGGAAAGGAAAAAGAGGGGGAAAAATGACTTTTTTAATCACCATATGCACCCTCACTAATTCAGGTGCTCTGAAGTGCTGTCAAGAAACAATTGAGTGGAGAGTCAGTTGAAATGATCAATTGTGCGCAGTCCCTAGGTGGGGCTCTTATTTGCTGGCACATTCCTCCAGCTGATTGAGTTAATTAGGCCACCCCCACATCCTGCTGATTGGATGTAAACATTAATATGCCAGAAAATGACTCCGTCAATGTTTACCGCAGCATTCCGAGCCACGCTAAATTGATCGGCTATTGAAAAAAACAAAAACAAAAACAAAGAAGGAGCGGCTGCTGTGATTTGATCCAACTTGGAGATAGCGATGGAGTTCAGAGGCAAACTCCCTCCTGTCGAACCCCACCTCCCTTTCCTTCCTTCATCTCTTTCCAAAAGCTGCTTGTCAGTTGTTTGGCATATTCAAATGTGTTTGATTTGATTTGTTAAACTTATTCAGGAATTAATCAGGTTTTCTTCCAAGTTCAAACTTGTCAGTAAACTTCCAAACACTTTTTTGTTTCACCTCCCTGGACAACCCCTCACGTTTCCACCCAGCCGTTGTCAATTCCCCTTGCCTCTCAAAGTTGAAAAGCTGAGGTGGTGAAATATAGAGCGTGGACGCTAGTATGCTCTGAGATGGTCTTTTATAAATCAGAGTGCGGTGTGAAGCCCCAGCTCGATATCTCATCATAGACGTGGTAGTGTTCAGAAAGTGGCCAGAGCAATGAGCCAAGGCTCAACTATCTATTCGGAGGTGTACGTGCTTTGTGCAAGTGTGTGGATGGTGATTCTATTGACCAGTGAATACACCGTTGTACACTGATTTATGAATATGTGCTTTCATGAGTCCTGCATGCATTCACAGTTTAGAGAGAAAAACATGGTTCATTTGTCAGAGAGGCTAAAATGCATGCAGTTGAATGAACACAGATATACCTGGCCTGTCTGTTAATAGCTGCAGCTCAGGAGGGATGTGACGATTTATGTGATCTCCTAACTGTCACTCAGCAGCTTTTGTTCATTTAATTCATTTTATTATATTTCAAGAATTATCCTTTGTCATGTAATATAATTTACACAAAATAGCATGGATATTGAAGGTTGTCTATAAGTACTGCACCAAAAACTGGCCGAGTTTAATAATTGCAAACATTTTGTTTTTTCACTTTTAGTAAGTTTTGTGGGCATCTGACTCACTTGTCTCACACATAGGTGTGCAAAGATTTAATTAGATCAGCACTTATCAATTTTATCAATTTTATATTACACACAGCCCCAATAACTATGTGTAATATCAAAGAGAAAGGTAGAAAGAAGAAAGGTAATGATGAACCACCGAGAATAAGCATGCAACTCGGTAGTTTTATGGAGCTTTTTAGCCTTTTTTAGCTGATTGTTATGTTTCCAAGAGCAGCAGGCAGCTGTTTTCAATGAAAAAGTTATGTTAAACCTACTGTAACCTAACGTTTCAACACCGAGCAGCAGCCAGACATTGTTAGAGACTGACTGATGAACATGGTGTAGCATTAAGCAGCTAAATATCCAGATTTTTTTCTCAGGAGTTGACAGAGACCAAAGAGATTAAAGGTGAATGTTGGATTTATATTCATTAAGTGGACAGAAACATGAGTTGAAGTGAATGCTTATGTCGCTCTGTGTCTGCTGGATGGCAACTTGTTAGCTATTTTAGGCAAACACCAGAAAAATAATTTAACTAAAAATACTGAAAAGAAAAAAAAAAAATCATGTTACTTGCAATAAGTGTTAGAAGACAATGTGTTGATGATTGATTTGTTAAAGTAAGATTATTATGAACATATTAAGTAATAGTGATGACAATTTTCAGTTATCTTTTTTAAAATCCTATTTTTAAAAATCTTAAAGTCTCACCATGTGTAATATTTACAGTATGTATGAATCTATGCACACATATAATTAGCATTTTATACATTTTATACTAGGACGTTGACTTTAAGATCACTAATTTTATATGTACTTAATAGTATTGTAATGTAGTATTTCAGTAAAATGAAAGCGGCTGAGATTCTACTGCCCACATGCTTAAGATGGATAATTCTTTTGTGTAACAGTTTAAACAGGTGAAACCAAGACCGAACATGTAATAAAACAGAATTATCCTTTAAATATGGGGCCCAAAATCCAAGCTGCTGATGCCAATCCTTGATCATACTTTTTCCTCCTGAGCATACACACAACAATTATGACTGTGTAAGGTAACAGTTCTGGAACAGGGGTTTGAAGTCTCAGCTGGATGTTGCTGTGGTCTGAAGAACCATCAGTACCCCCCATCTCCCTGCCTCACCCATCCCATTCTCATCTCACCCCCCTGCAGTGCATCAAGCCCCATTAACCCCCCGCCTGCCTCTCTGCAGACTCCCTGTGTGCTTAACACAGTGACGTTAGCGTAAGAGATGCTCCTTCAGATGAGCTTTGCACAGTTTAATAGAGGTCTTGGAGAGGGCCACATTAATATAGTAAGGCAGCTGAGAGGAGGCCATGACTTACAGCTCCTACTCCTCCCGCAAAGTGCCCTGTCTCCCCCATTTTTCTATCTATATTCCTTTTTTTTTTTTTCTGAGACGAGTCATTTTGCGGTTTTTTGACATGTCTGTCCTCACAATGGTGGTACTGTGTAGACTCTAACCTTGCAGCTGGGTTATAACCTACTCCCATCTGTGTGTGTTGACAGCAGTGGTCAAACAGCCACAGTAAGGTGTTGACTTGTTCTGCGTTTAGTACCGTGCTGATGTTGTTGGGGCGTCTAGTACAGCATAGCCTTTGGCTCACAGGCCAAAGTGTTGAGGAAGGGATTTTCTGAGGGAGCTTTGTTTAGTTTTAATACACAGTAAGGAAGTAACTTTTGGCTACAACAGCTCAGAGTCCTTGGTATTGCCTCTATAATTGATCATCATGCATGTAGGTGTCCATTTCCGATGCTATGCAGTCTGTGCCTCATTCCTATACTGCGTTTTATGAATCCTCAGACTTCTACCCTTGTAACACTTTGGTCCAAAACAGGATATCTCAACAAATACTGGGAAGCTTGCCATTAAGTATTTCTTCTCAATATTTACACCTATCAGCCATGTGTGTGTGTGTGTGTGTGTGTGTGTGTGTGTGTATAATTGTGTGTATATATATATGTGTATATATATTGAGATGTATATCTCAACATACAGAGCTCTATTTTTTCCACACCCTGATTGTTATTTTAACTTTCCCTACTCCTTAATAATTCTGACCCCTCTCACCCTATCAACTGTCGTCCATGCCTGTCTCTCCTCTTCTTACAGTCTCCACCTCTCATTCTTCTTACTCTACCCTTTTTGCTCTCCATCTAGATCCCCTTCGCAGCTATACCACCTTCTCCCCCCCTGCCTCCAGTCCCCACTCCCTGTCCTCCCTCCCCACCACCCCTGCACCTCCTCCCCTGTTTCCCTTCCTGCACAGCCGTCACTCTGAATTATTTTCAATGAGCTCCTTTATAGCGGGCACCAGATCTCAGCTCCAACTCATCACTGAGCACAGGGCTGGGGGGACGCGCTCTGCATTTCGATCAGCTCTGAGCCTCCACTTTGCTATTAACCCCTTTCACACTAAACCCCAGCACTACTACCACCACCCTCCTCCTCACCAAATGCCCCCCCCCCTTTTTTTTCTACACGTTAACTCACTCATTTCTCAACCCATGTTTATGGTCTCACCTCTCTACCGCCATCTCTAAACCTGATTTTCTTTTACTCGCAATTTTCCATAAAGTCTGTCTTCTCAGTGTCTAACTCATCTGCACATTCTACAGACTCTTGTCTCTTAATTCAGCCACTTTATCCGCATGATTTTATTTCTGAAACAACATTGCCAAAGTGGAATTTTCATCATCCATGGGTTTATATTCAAAGTAAACTGAGATGATAAAAATGCATAATAAAGTTTGAATAATGGTATAAATTGTACTGTGATAAATCTCTACCTGTAATAACAGTCTTGAATTGGCCTGCAAATGTGTACTACACAAAATTATATGACAGCATCTCATGTACAATTTATGTAAATCATTTAAAAGCCAGTATAAGAGTGTATCATTTATCAGTGTTCTCCATTTACTAAATCTATATCAAGTGAGTATGACAGTCATTTTGCAGCCCTGCCCCATTTACATCCAGGAGATGGTTGTGTGTGTGTGTGTGTGTGTGTGTGTTTCAAAAATAAAACATTCTCTGGCTGCAAAATTATATTTAAAGCATTTTAGAATTACAGCATTTCACTGGTGTTTTTGCATATCTTAATTTTTATTTATTAACACTGACTGAATTACATCCATTGAACTGAATATGGAAAAAAAATACTGTACTGAAAGCAAACACTGAATGCTTGGTAAGATTTTAAGTCGTATTCCATGGTCCAGTATATTTCTTTAAATTATTAATTACGCCGGGTTCCTGTTGGGCCATTTTTTAGACATTACAACACTGACACATTCGAGACGATTGGCTCATTTTATGAATAAAAAACATCTTTATTTGTAGAAAGAACAAAGTAAGGTATTTAAAAATGTTTTGGTGGGTTGTTATCAGCACCAAATCACATTAGTGTCATTACTGAAAAAAAATTGAATGATATTCCAGCTCTATATATTGTAAATATTATAAAAAACTTATATATTTCATCTAACCAGTTTTTAATGCTTGCTGTCATTTCACAATAAAAAGGGGAAAGAAAAGAGTATGCTATGTTGCATGCTGTAAGTTTTAAAAGCAGTGAGTGGAAGAGACATGTCTCAAAATCAAAAGAGAAAAACAAAAATTTTGTGAAGCGTGAGTTGCAGATAATTTTGAAATTTGTCTATGATGATGTAACATAATCCTCAGGTACGATAGAGAATTCCTAAATTCCCTAAATAATTAAACAAATTTTATTTTCCAATCGGCATTTCAGAAATTCCTAACCCACTCTTTAATCTGAGCTTCAAGGGTTCTAGAAATACCTACCCAAATCACGCTGCACTATGGAAAGTAAGGATATGTTAAAGGGGCACTCCATTTTAGTATTGCACTTCAATGGATGAAGGACTCACAAGAAGCAGATTAAAGAATGATGGTCACAACCGATACAGAAGGTGATGCCGATACTGTGACTTTTATCCCCTAGTATAGGTCAAGCTCCAAAAACTTTGGGTCCTACATTTCGTATAATGCAACTCAGCAGTCTGTCGCTAGTCCTTCTCTGTCAGCTAAACATCCACATCATTCAAACTCATTCTGTTATACACTCTGTGTACACTTTATTTGGTACACAGCAGTCCAGTACAGTTTTACCATATCATCTGTTTTTACGAAGCTCTCAGTTTTTGGTGACATTGTCGGAAATGTGTAAATTCAATTATATGTCTATTAGTGAAGTCATAGTTAAAGATGGTATTTAACATTTAACATAGAGGTGTTAACTCAGTTATACACCATACGGCTTAAACATTACAACTGTTAACTGGTTTTAATGTTTAATGTTGTTCAAGAAAACTTGCTTTATCTTGTCAAACAAGCATACAATTACACACTATTTCAACTCACCATATTTAAAGTTAGGATAAGAACTTCAACTATATTCATACCAATTGCCATTTCAAGTTAAGTTTATTCACATTTTTAAGGCAGCAATTGAACTTCAGTTTTCCATTTATGTAAACTAATGGCTTTAATTTTTATGGCTTATCTTGACCATTAAGTTTGCCATATTTCAGCACTGAAGTCATGGTTCTATAGACTACATTAATGTGAGAGGTGTTTTTTCCTTGCCTATTTACATATTAGAAACACCTGTGAATATAATGGATTCCAGTACAACACCATCACTAACTATCACCTCAGTGCTGAAACATAATTGAGTTAACACCCCTATGACAGTGTTAACAGAAACAGAACATTATAGGCATCATAAAAGTAGATTTCATGGCAGAACAGTTGTATTGGATCGTATTAGATTGTACAGCTGTATCTACGGACCCCCCCCTGGGATCATGTGAGAAAAAAAAGAGCCATGTGTAAATTTGTACTCTACAATTCACAAATCCATGCGCACAGATTACAATCCCTGCCTACCGTTTTGAAATCTGAGCCCATTGATTTGCAATCAAAACTGTGGGCACGGATTGCAAAAATGTGTGCTCCTGGATTACGGATCCGAGAGCATGGTTTATAAATTGTGTGCAAGGAATGTAAACTAGAAAAAAAGAGCGATGTGAAATCTGTCTTCAGATGACCCTAGGAGGGCTCAGTATGTACCTAATAAAGTGGACAGTGGTTGGAAATTTGCACGATATCTTTAACTCTTGCAATATCACTAGGCTAATTTTTGGCAGTTTTCAAAGGCTGAGTAGTATTCCCCTTGGCTACTAACCCATCCTCATCAGTAAGTGGACTGCCCTGTTAAAGAATTTTGAAGACACTTTGTCTACAAACTAACGAACTCTCCTAACTATAGCAACAGATTTGATTACTTGCTTACCAACACAATCAATGAGTTCTCTCCAACTCAGGTTCTCATCAATGACAATTCCAAGGTATTTAGTTGCTGAGACTTGAGTCATTTCATTTTTATTGAAGATGGAATTTTAATATTTCGTGACAATTCGTATAGTTTAACGTATTTAGCATAAGGGGATTAACTAGAGATAGTTGAGATAGTTTTATACAGGGCAACTGAACAGAGGACCCAAATGCAGACACTGAGGCTGAGTCAGTATAATTAAATAGACTGCAAATGATGGGTTGAACAATAGACATACCAACTGGCTGCATAAGGCCCCAAACATACTTCATCCTGGAATGCAAGCACAAAGGACAACACTTGGCCCCCCTGGAACAAATGCTCTACTCCTGTGAACAAACTCAACGTGCCTTCTTGTGCATCAGTGGAAATGATAAACCTCAGTCCTCAAGGGGGTGATATAGAGATATGGATGTGGGAAGATGGGATGTACGACTGTTGAAGGACGGATAATTAATTTCCCTTGTTCAACCAGTGGATTCTGATAAGGAGAAATACCATCAATATTTTAGGATGACATGCAGTAAATATGATCTGCCAGAGCATGTCAGGCCCTACATCAGACACTAGTGTTCCATCCTCAACTTGGAGTGCTTAGTAGTCACTAAGATCTAAGTGAAAAATCTGTCAACATCCCAATTAAATTCTGAGCTAAAATTTAATGAAAATTGTTTACATTATTATAAAAGTTGGACTCCATGGTTTTTTGCTTTATAAATACAGAAAGCCACTCGAGTAATTCCAGAATGGCCAGATATCCAAGTGCGTGGCATTTCTGCTGTGGACAACCTTCCACTTCTTTCTCACACGCACAAATCTGTCACGTAGCTTTTTCCATTTTGTCTTGACATTTTCTTTTTTCAAGTTTAGAGCTGTTGAAATTGCATTTCAAAAGTTTTCAATAGCATTCTGGTCTGAATGAGAATGACAAACTATCATAAATATGAAAATGCATACAGACATATTCAGCTACAGCTTTGTCAAACTGGTCAGGCATAGTTGTTTTGTACAGAAGAGAAGCCAAACAAAAGGGATCAGTTTTATCTTGTTGTTTTATGCTATAGCGCTGCAACACTCAGACTACAGCTTACGCTTGTGTCGTGTTAAGAAGTTTCAGGTGACACACTCCAGAATGCAACAACATGTAAAAGCAATCTTGCGTATCTTGAAGCGTCTGCGTGATGTACTTGGAGTATGTTTGAGGCCTGAGATTCCAATGTAAAAGTGGGGCAAGGGAGGTCAGGAACAGTTGTCAAAGAAAACAAGACTAGGTCAATTAGCATATGGCCAGACCATGTATGGTCAATATGCAAAATTGAGAACGTTGTTGAAAATTTTTGTGAACCCTCTATAAACAACTACTTTCAATGGAAAGTAGCTAAAGCCTGCTTGAAAGGTCACTAAATAAAGCTGGATAAAATTATACACTTGGCATATTCATGACATCATTGAGTCATATTTGAATTCTTTCTAGTGTCAGCCGGTTTCAGCCCTTTATCTCTTTGCTTCTCTCCTACTCTAGGTGCTCACGTTTATGGTCATTTAATTCAGCCAAATTCCCAATAAAGATGTTCTTGTTTACATGTTTTCTGATTTTGTGGAAAAACTATGAAACAGTGACTGAAACGCAACCCATTAAGACTACATTATAATCAGCAGTCACTTCCAAGCTATTTTCAAGCTGATGCTGCGCACTGCTAAAATCCTGATTTTATATCTGCGACGTTGAATGAAATTACCTTACACATAAGTTAAAGACAACGGCTGTGCTGTGATTTCAGCTATATTTACTTGTGAAATGATAACTCAGAGAGAAAGTCCTAAGCTCATTCATGTCTGTGTCAGCTGCTTTGCGGTCAATGGAATGAGTTACCCAGTGGTGAAACTCCAACACTCGTCAGGCAGGATGCAGGAAGACATGTTTAGGTCCAGGCAGATGGAGCTTTACCTCAATGCCATATGGTAGTATTGACGACCTGGCTGACCAATGGTGTAAGTGGGCAGGTCTAAGTTGGTAGTTGGTGGCCGAATAGGGGGAAATGACAGGCAGGTGTGCTAATGGGTGTGGAGATCCGGTTAGAGGGAAGGTGTTAGTTTTAAAATTCAAAGGCATCTGATGGACAGGCGGAGAATAGCAGGGACTGAAGGTCCCATAGATATGGGGAAGTAAGACAGTTAAGTTCTTTAAACAAGGAGTGAAATTTTTAATGGAAAGGAACCAATGCTATGTCATCTACAAAAAGGAAATAGCAGTGGCCCTAGGGATGATCCATGGGGCACACCACACTTATGTTGTCACTTTATTATTTTTGACCTATGTATATGCTATGCCAAGAAAACCTATTTCTGCACTTTAACTGAATATAACTGCAAGATTCATTGTATTGAAAGCATTTGAAAGCTCAAGAAATATGGTAGAAATAGATTCTACTGTCAAGTGCTATTGAGATTTTGTCTGTTAGGTGAAGCAAAAGGTAGAATGGCCTCTATGGGATTAATACTGATGTCTGTAAAGAATAGAGTTGTAGTTTAGGTAAATGAGAATGCTTTCATACAGAAGTTTTTCTAGTATTTTAGAGAAACCTGGTAGAATATACATTGGTTTGAATTTAGCAAAATAACATGGGTTTACTTTTATTCTGAGTTCATTTTACAGTCTGTAAAGTTTTGCCCACCAGTTACTTTATACCCCTTAAACAAAGTGAAAGTACTTGCGTCTGAAGATATTTTAACTCTATTTCCATTGCTGCTATTTCCAAGCCACACATAATTTCTATCCTGCTCCCCCCTCTCTCTCTAATCTCCCCACTGAGTTTACCTGCTGTGGGAAAAACCTGTCCTAGCACGTCCTCCTGGCAGAGCAGTAAACACTTCCCTATTCCTGTCTGATGATGATCTACATAGATGTGGATACATATCACTCACTCCTTGAACTCTGTTGTCGACTCCATTAGGAGGAATTTTTTTCATTTTGTTGGGGGAAATTTGAAATGTACCTTGATTTGACAACACAAGGTATCATTTTCCATGTGCTGAATATAGAACATGAGGAGTGACAGTGAGCTTATAAGTATTCCTGGGACTACTACAATTACTGAACACTGCAATGAGAATGCTGCTTCTGTGGTGCTTGGGCACAATAAGAATTCCATTGAGAATGGCTGCTGCTTAACTGGACTCTGATAGAACTAGTGTTAATCGCTCCGTCTGCCATTCCGACGCTCCAAGGCAAGATTAAAGTGTGGTGTAAAAGCAAAGTCAGGAAAACCCCTAAAAAGACTCTCCGTCTCACTCTCACTGACAGCTTGGAGGCACATGCCAACCACACGGCGTATCTGTTATCGCAGAAATTTATCTTCAAGACTTCTCGATTAGTGAACAGCAGAAATGACCCATTGCCTGTTCTGCTTCGCTATTTGCCTATTTTATGTAGTAGTGTACAGGAATGTAGGACAGACGAGAGATATCTTTCCAGCAGAAGTCAGCCACCATTGTTAAGAATAATGTCTGTCGCCTACAGGAATGATTTGTCATCTACAGAGAGTTCAGGTTTGGTAGCAGTCACTCCCTTTTCAAGTTGGAAAAGCCTGTTTGTTTGAAGATCACTTGACTGTGCTAAATCAATTAAGTCATCCATGGCTAATCCAAGAAGAGTGTGAGGAATTGATTTGGGGACACAGCCAAGTGATGGGTTTGACAGTGGCATTGTTTATCCTATATGTGCTGGGCCTTGATGTGCTGAGTATGATACAGCTGTTGGAACAGGACCAGAGATAGGAGAGAAGGGAAAGAGAATGAGAACAGTGTGCACATACAATTAGTAAGTCAAAGCTTTGAATGTAAGATTGTGTATCTGTCCATCTAAGATAGTTTAATATGGAATTAGGGGTTTTTTTTGTCTGCAATCTGTGAGTTTTAGATAACTGTGATTTAAAGCTCTTTTAATAGGAAATGATTCAACGAAGATTCAATTTTCAGTTTATAATAATAATAATAAATAATATAATGATTTTGATTGGACACAATTCAAAGTGTGAGTTTTGAATGGCTGTAGCTAAAAACCACTTAAATCACTTTATTTTAATTATGAAAAAAAATGGTATGTGAGAGGGTCATAAACACACAAACGCACACACACACACACACACACACACACGCATACACTTACGCATACACATACGCATCCACACTTCAATATCCCTATTAGAATGTGATGGGTTTACTCTGGCTTCCTCCCAATTCATTATATTTCAATAACTGCACAGTCTATCATGGACATTTTATTTTGTCATCCCATGACATGCACTATACATGTTCTGCCACTTGTTCGAAAGTCTTTTACACCTCCAAAAAATCATATTTACCATATAGGTCAGAAAAGTTGAAATTAGGTATTTTCCTCAAATTATTCAGCCTTCAAATCTGTACTGTACATTTTCATGTCCCACAGCTGCCTCAATGCAGTTGAGTTTTGGTAGTATCAGCACTCTGCCACCTAATACAAACCCTTCTTCTCTTCCAGATTTTCATTTCAAACAAAATTTTTGCTAAGAGCAAACATTTCAGTCACTGCCAGTCTTCTCAATCAGTACCTGCACTCCCCGTGAAAGAGTGGCATCTCATCATACACTTCTCCAAACTGTGCCTTGCTTTCCTGCCTCTCTTTGTTATGGCAGTCTGATCAGTACTGAGCACCACTTACCTCAGCTCCATTCCACATGGAGGACCATCACTCCACACGCAGGTTACTGTAATTGTTCCAACTTTGCTCTGTACCTGATAGAATACTATACCAGTCAATGAGAGCACTCTCCAATGGAGGACTCTGGCCATTAGCACGCCTCAAATTGATTTCTGTCACTGAGGACTCTATAATTACGTTGCACATTGTCCTGCATCATATTTTGGTTGGGGAAGGCTGCATGTTGGCTTTGTTGTCCCTGATAACTTGTCAAAGACAGAAAATTGTGAGAATTTGTATAAAGTATTATCATTGGAGAAGTAAACACTAAAAATCAAAACTTTTCACCTGTAGAATGCACATTTTAAATTGTGGGTTTGACAGACAAAAGGTGATGGACAACAAAGACCAGGGGTGCCTTAAAATTATTGTAGGCCCTGGGGCTATGGACGTTTTGGAGGCCCTGTTCCCCGCCATTGTTCATTGCAGCGGTGCAAACCAAGCAAATATATAATATCATTCATGAAATTGTGGTTTGTTGTGGTAGACGGGTGGGCTGAGCTTCCTATTATGCTCTGAGGCAATGTGTTTATGGATATATGTTTGAGTTAAATTGTGTTTTAAATAATCACAAATGTTATTTGGTACATGGTCATTAGTAGGGGAGCAAAGAGTGCTGAAAAATTGTACTGAATGTTAAAGTACTGTTACTAAAAGAAATTTTACTCAAGTCAAACTAAAATTACATGTGTAAAAATGTACTCAGATAAAAGTACAAAGTAAGTAATTTAAAATGTACTCTGAGTAAACATTGCTATTTTACATTTTTAAAATCAGGAGTCAAAATTTTATATAGTAATAATAATATGATAAAACTATTAAAGAGCCTCTTTAGGCTACCTGGCATATATGCAGGTAATGCATATACGCTGTTCCCAGGTGAGAGCTGAAAGCAGCTAAAAAATTCCAGTCTGTATGCAGCCTGTGCATACAACTGATAATTACAAGTATAGGGACACCAGGCGGGAGCAATATTAAGGTACCTAAATCAAATAGTTGCCATACAATTAACAAAAGTATAAAGCAACAGAGAATGCAGAGATGTATGAACAACATAAACTCCACAGAAGCTGCAACCGGCAAACACAGACAAAACGCTACATTGCTAGGCAACATAGTGGTTGTTTGCTGTCCTCTTTACAGTGAGTTAAAGCAATCTGCCATTCGTTGCACTCACCTGTCTAAACATCAGTCTTGTGGACCCTGAAGTTCTTCACAATCTGCACTAAATCCAACTTCTCCGCTAGTTCATTATCAATGAAAAATATTACCAGTCCTCTCAGACTCTCTGTCTCACTGCGTTCCTCCAAGGTTTCAACACTGAGCTGAATGAGCCCTGCAGTCACAACAGAGATACCAAAAACAGAAGAAAGGTGGTGCACATCTCACTGACAGTAGACGTGAACATAGAAGTCACAGCTGAACAATCCACCATCTATATTTTAGCACCACCTGTTGGTCACACAACATGGCAGGTGTGTTTGATCTGGGACACTTGTCGTGGTCGCCAGGTGGTGTACGAAACAGCTTCTTCTGTCCTTCAGCCTCTGATTTGGCCCTGGACATTAGTGTCACTGTACTGATCTGTTTCTACAACGTTCCTAGTAGTTTACAGTTTGCTGTTGTGAAATAATGTATTTTGCACAATGAGTAAAATTACAGTATGTGCATGGTAGAGATGTGGTGGCATATTTTATATGATGATGAAAGCCTGTTGTGGTCAGGCATCCAACCAGCCAGGGGCCTCACAGTTTAACTTGGAGAAATTAAGATGGTGTCTCGTTCGGCCTCTGATTGGTCGGACGCCTACGGCTCAAGCCCAGGTAAGCCCATGTATTAAGGCACCGCTGACAAAGACTGATAAGAAATGGCATGATTTGATCTGGAGGAATCCCTTATTTCCCCAAGTTACATAATGTTGCCTTTGGCACTGGTAACTAATAATAATTCAGTAACAAGTAAAGAAATATGAAGAACTGGTGCCTGTAGACATGTGGAATACTCTCATTTTAGTCTTACTATTTAAGGGAATTTTAACATGTAACCTTCATCGAACTATAAATCCATCCAGGTGTACAATGGCCCTTCATGTTTTGTGTATTGTGTATTGGGTTGTAGAATTCATTTTAAGTTTATAAAACTGACATTTTTGCCCATCAGTCTACTCTCAATAACCCATAATGACAAAATAAAAACAGGTTTTCAGAAGTTTTTGCAAATTTATTAAAAATCAAAAATTTAAATCTTTGCTTTACAAAGTCTTAGGACCCTTTGCCATAGCACTATATATATTAATAATGCTTAACATGTGTCTAGAACTTGAACTGAGTTCACCTGTGGCAAAGTGAATTGACTGGATATAGTTTCGAAAGGCACACACCTGTGTATATAAAGGTCTCACAATTCACAATATATTTCAGGACAAAAACCAAGCCATGAAGTACAAAGAACTTTCTGTAGACCTCTACGATACAATTTTTTGGTGATCAGGGCAAGGCAATAAATGCATTTCTAAAACTTTGATGTTCCCACCAATAATTGCACAATGGAATAATTTTGGGACCACCAGGACTCTTCCTAGAGTTGGCTGTGTGGCCAAACTAAGTAAGAAGGGAAAGAAGGGCATTGGTCATGGAGATGACCAAGAATCCAACAGTTACTCTAACAGAGCATCAGAAGTCCTCTGCTGAAATGGGAGAACCTGCTGCACAACAATGAAATGAAACAAACAGCCAAAAAAACATTGGAGTGGCTTCGGGACAAGTCTCTGACTGTCCTTGAGTGGCCCAACCAAAACCCAGAGTTAAACCTCATAGAACATCTGTGGAGAGACCTGAAGATGGCAGTTCACAGATGTTTCCCATCCAATCTGACCGATTTTGAGAGAATCTGCCAGGAAGAATGGGATTAATTGCTCGAATCCAGGTGTGCAAAGCCTGTAGAGATTTATCAAAGAAGACTCAAAGCTGTAATTGTTGCCAAAGGGGCTTCTACAAAGTACTGAAATAAGTGTACAACACAATGAAGTGTGAAAAAAGTGATGGGGCCTGAATAATTTTTAAAGCCACTGTATGTGTGTTCTTATGTATGGGCTGTCTTTTAGTTTGCGTATGCAAATTTTTACTCTGTACGCATTGCATGCTGCATTGGGTGTATTCGCAGACAGGCATATTCAACACGTGCAGTTGGAACATTTATGTGTTTACATTTTGTGTGTCAGCAGAGGTCATGAGCAGCTGAAGAAATTTATGTCACATGGATTCTTACAGGTACATGGAACCCAAATGAGAGAAAAAAAATACTTAGACTAAACAAAAGCATCCATTCTATTTGTTTTGTTTTGTTTCTTGATGTGGATGTGGTGTCTCTAGACATCAATCTAACTCTGATATGTAGGAACCAGGAATATTAAAAAATGGTACTATAAGCAACCCACTTAAGCATCTGAATTTAGAATAATCCTTTCATCTGATTATTGGCCATAAATGGATTATTACGTGCTTGAAAACATCAGCAGTATTTTTCTCCTGTAATAGTCTGAAGAATCTCCAGAGACCTCCGTGCATCGCTGAGAGTAAATCAAGAAATACTTTTTATACATGAATGATGTTACACAGACAGTATGTGCCTTGATTACAAAATTTACACACACAGAGTGAATGTTTAGAGAAAACACACAAAGACTAAATGGTGTGTGTAGGTTGCGGGGGGGGGGGTGGTTACTGTTCATCTGAGGTGAGGATAGCAACAATTTCAAAAAGTGAAAAAGAGGCACCACTGCTGCAGAAATACACTTCAAAATTACTACTGTACAATGGAGGAAATTGTAGTTTAGACAAAAGCCAGAGAAAAATGAGCATTCTGTCAATAAAGGGAGTGGTAATTACAGTAGAAAGAGGCAACTATCGCATCTAATCCTCCATCTCTAACCGACTGCCAAAATCCTCACTCTATCTCACGCACCTGCGCACCGCGCACACACACACACACACACACACACACACACACACACACATAAACACAAAGCTTCTCCCCCTGTAATAACAGTTTACGGAGCAACATTGTACAGCCACATAATAGCCATGTTATAATTTGGTCTAACAACTCTAATTATGCCTCTTATTGATTCAGGCATACATTTTAATAGGAGCAGCCACGCCTCTTGTATTGCCAGCCATTGAAGGTGTTCAATGGTGAACATTTGAAGCTTTTCCTCCTCTTCATCCCACATGGATGTGTCCCTGACAGTGTAATTCGTTGCTCCAATTCTGAGGCCACCATAAACATCGCACAACAACAGTCATTTTAGCACTCAGAGAACCCCCCCACACACACACACACACACACACACACACACACACACACAAAAAGCAAAGGAGACAGGGAGAGAGGCGAAAACAAAGAAAAGCTAGTTTATTGTTGACTGTGCCGAAGTGGGTCAATCTCAGTGTTTTTCAGTGACAGCTCACCTCATTTTGTTTCTAATTGCGGTGGTGAATCTGGAGTCAAGGTTGCTGAAGAGGAGCAATTGTAAACATGTTTCTCTCCTTTCACTGTACATTCACTCTTTTCCTCTCTGTACTCTTTTCTTTTTCTTCCTGTGGTTAATATACAGTTAACATAAGGCCTTCAGACTTTCAAGTTGCAATAACATATTTTCACTACTTCTCTATCTGGTATTGATTGATTGATTAACAAAAAAATCAAACTAAAGTCAAACTAAGTCTAAAAAAAAGCTAATGAAACTGCTGTTTTTCTGCTATTCCAGTTGTTCTACATTGATGTTTAAAGACCAAAACGCAGTGTGTAGACATTGACATCATTTACAGAAATTTGCTTTATCAATCTACACTCAATACCCCGTAATGACAAAGTGAAAACAGATTTTTAGAACTTTTTTGCAAATGTATTAAAAAGGGAAAACTGAAATATCACATTGACATAAGTATTCAGACCTTTTTGCTATGACACTTGAAATGTAGCTCAGGTGCCTCCCATTTCTTTTGATCATCTTTGAGATCTTTCTACACCCTGATTGGAGTCCACCTGTGGTAAATTCAATTGATTTGACATGATTTGGAAAGGCACACACCTGTTTATATAAGGTCTCACAGCTGACAGTGCGTATGGAACAGCTGGGACTCTTCCTAGAGCTGGCCATCCGGCCAGACTTGGGCCTTGGTAAGAGAGGTGACCAAGAAGCTGATGATCACTCTGGCTGAGCTCCAGAGATTCCGCGTGGAGATGGGAGAAACTTCCAATAGGGCAACCATCACTGCAGCACTCCACTGATCTGGGCTTTATGGCAGATTGGCCAGACAGAAGCCTAACCTTGGTGAAAGTTTGCAATGTCTGGTTTCCCCCATGTCTCGATGTCTGGTGGAAACCAGATAAATGTGTATTATATTTTAAACTGGAGGTCCAAATCAGCTAACAGTGGTAAGATAAAACAGAATTTAAATAGAGGAGCTAAATGACGTTAGCCAGGGTCAAACTGGTAGCCTCGTTCTGAGGGACAGCTGCAGGGAAAGGAGAGAAGACCAGTGGGGAAATGCAACCAAAACTGTACAGAAAATAAAGAGATGTGAAGTCATACATTATGAGTGAGGGACTGAGAGAGAGACAGCGAGGATGCGAAGTGTCTGTGACAGAGGGGAGAGAGAGAGTCAGACTGTGTAACATTATATGAGAGTGCTATTTAATGTTATCTTTGCTGGAGACAAGTAATAATATAATTTATAAGAACATATCACTATTCTCTGCTCTTGAGATTGACAGCAATCAGTGAAATTTTTCTCACAGTTTTAAAACTTGAGATAGAAACGTTATAAAACTCCTGGCTGAGCCTTGTTGAACCCCTTCTTGTTTAGTTTGTTCACCAAGCGATGTGAACGACAAAATTTCGGAGGCTCAGGAACTACATTTTATGACGTTTGAAATAAGAGAGCAAGATCAACATTAGTTGCATGTAGTACATTACAAGTTGATATTATTAGTTTGATTATATATGGCATTCTCTTGGTAAGTGGCCATGTTATAAGCAGGATAATACCTACAAAGTTTGTATGTGGGTGGTTCTTACTTCCTGCATTATTTACACACACACACACACACACACACACACACACACACACACACACACACGCGCACGCACACACACACACCTATATACGTTTGTGTGTGTCTTATATATATATATGTATATAAATGTATATATATGTATTTATATATATGTATATATATGTATTTATATATATGTATATATGCGTGTGTGTGTGTACATATTTATGTGTGTGTATACATTTTTTATATGTGTATATATATATATATAGATATTTGCAAGAAGTTCAATTTTTATTTCATTTTTTATTATATTTTTGATCAGTTCTGAACTTTTTTAACACAGTCCAATTTAACAGTATTTGATCGAAGTAGGTTTTAATGCTAACAGTACAAATATGAGTCATCTTAATTTCCTGTTTAAATCTTAAAGTCCAGATCAAGCATTATCCATAGCACTTCTATGTTAATCTCTCCTTCATTATTTTTAAATCCATTTCCTTCTCTCCAATTGCCTTTTGCCCTTCAACCTGTCATTTGTTTGGACCTCCTGTCCTCAATCCGCCGGCCCTTTAAAACCCTGCCCTTCACAAGCCCCTCTTTCTGATCCCTGCCATAACTCATTTTCAAAACACAAGCAGGAAAAAAAAAGAATGAGCACAGATAAAACACAGGTCACCTTCAGAATACTTGGCATGGTTATGGTGAATTCACCATCAGAACAAGTGCTTTATTAGGATTTTTGACAACTAAGTCTCCTCAAACCATTGCATAAAAGCTCTAATGTCTTCTCAAGGGCTGGACATAAAAATAGAACTGAGCAGCAAGAGTAAATTGGATCCATTTTGAAGACCATAGAAATGTCTTGGCACTTGGGAGTAATGTGCACATTTTCACTCATAGCAGTGGCTGCAAGAAAGCCTTAACAAACCTTAACAAAGTGACCTGAAATCATCTAGTTTCTAAAGGATAATTCTAGTTTATTACAACTTGGAAAGCAATTTTAACTCAAGGTCCACTTATTAGCTTTTTCCGGGGCCTGCATCTACGTCTGACAGTCTCCAGCAGTGAATGGATTGCCGGCTCTCTTGTCATAGCGTTGGCTCACTTGTAATTCCATGATCTAAGTATGGAATGTTGGTCATGTGAGAACAAATGGTTGTATTCCAATGTAAAGAATGAACTTCCATGCCAAACTTGGATAACTCCTTTCAGTTATGATTAAATGGTACACAAAAAAATAGAATTAGGTATGTAGTTAAGTAGATACTGAATCTGGGAATGGTTTGAAGGATCTGCATTAATGGGCTAATGTTGCATCATAAATTATTATATGATTTGTTCATTGTGTTCATTTACAACGCAAGGTAGAGGTAGATTCCAACCTAAATAGTATTTGATTGATGTGATCATTTGAATGCTTTCACCAAGATTTAAAAAAATATATTTATTTATGTCATCATTGTACTAATTGCCTGTAAAAAAAACAAAAACAAATAAAAAAAACACCATCTCCCTCTGGCTGCAGATTTGTGGTACGTTTTCCTTCACGTCGCAACGCTCTGCATCTTCCAGATAACATTGTTTTCCTGAAGAACTGTCTTTCCATTCCTTAAACTATGTTGTCATGCTTCCCTGTGACTGGCTCAGCTGTTTCAGAGCAATGAGCCCACAAAGTCCGTGCACCCAAGACCCACCACATTGTGGCTTGTCTGCGCTTTCATGATTAAAGGGGAAATCCAATTTTACACATGAAAGTCTGTTAACAGGTCTTAGGTACTGAATATGAGAAAAAGGTTGTATAATGGCTTTTGTACTTCCAAAGGGAGCTGTGTGAAGTCTGGTAAATGTCCTTAAGTGATTTCACTTGAGTCAGCATCAGTTGGAGTTTGAAACAAGTGAGCTTACCAGACCTCTGTTATCTGCCCTTCATCTCTGCTTGAGGCTAGCCACTCCAGGCTACATTAGCAGCTATTAGCATAAAACACCCAAATCTGTAACAGAATTGCTGGTGGTCGAGTCACATTGTTGGCAATGTAGGCACCAGGTTTTCCATCCATAGCATTCTAAACAGTTGCTCTACGTGTCTTTTTTTTTTCCCATCAAATTTCAGTCATCCTGAGTAATTTTAGAATTTAGACATATCATTTCTGGAGCTCTGTTTGCTGTCATTCAACATTCAGTTTAGTTTTCTGAACTATCTGGCTGTTGTTGCCACACTTTTCACATCTTCCCAACCATCTTTGGGTCCATATTCTTAATTTTTTAATCTTTTTTGCATTCTGTTCTTATTTGAATAGAACTTTTCAGATATCCATGTTTACATTAAGTGTAAACACTGACTGATTTGTAAAGTGCAAGCACAGAAGTCATATGATTTGGTGCTGCAGAAAGTGTAGTGTGAATTGATGCAAAGTATTACATCTATCGGACACAGAACAAGATTAGTGCAAAGAGACAGAAAACTTTACATTCAGATCAATTGCAGGATTTATTCTACTTCCTCAACATAGGAGATATTTAACAAATGGTTTCCCGCAGTAATCAACAAAATGCTTGTTATAGCATCAGGTAAGTTACAGTATCTTCAAGTATTCAAGTATAGGGGATATCGCAATATCTTCAGGAAACACATAAGCAACCACAGCATATATAAATACACTGAAAACTGAAGCACCGTGAAATAAGCAACACGAATGTCCATAGGTGTCCTTGTTCTTTATTTGCACTTAAATTACAAATTGACCAGTAGAACAAAAAAAACAAAAAAAACCTAAAAAACAATTTGTTCTCATTTGGTTACTTTAACTAACATTTTCCATAGTTCACACTTGTTCACACGGACACTTTCATCACATTGCACATAATACAATAATATACAACCTTACAGTGAGTAACTATTAATTTTACCTCTCATATTACTCCACTCCATTGCCACACATTCACAAATTAATGTATTTACATCTCTTCTAAAGTCAGTAAGAAACACAGAAAAGAAACACAAGAAACAGTTTAACAGAACTTGAAATAGCCTATATGCATTAGCACTTTATGTATCTTCAGATTGGTTAACAAACCAAAACAAACCCTTTTTGCGGCCTCATTAGCATTTCTATTGTACTGCATATGTATAGCAACAGGTCCTCTAACCCCAGTAGGCACATATACTGCAAATCAAAGCAATGTATTGGCGATGTAATTAAAATGTGTTGAGAAAATGTAGTATTTGGATCGTTTGCTAACTGCCCCAATGTCGCAGAGATGTCGCTGCTCGCTCTTTCAGTGGCATCTAGCTGCTTTTTCTGTGACTTAAATAAACAACCTCCTGTATATGCTAGAACAACCCTTACCTGCTGCCAGGACTGATGCCAGTACGACCTGTCTCTCCCACATTTTGCAGGCGCCCATGTAAACTCTCTTCTGCTGGTCACAGTCTGTTTATAGACACATGAAATTGTTTGAAATGCTAGACTTGATAATTACATAAAGCTAATAAGATAGATTATTCATTACATAAATACTTATCTAAGTAGATCACGTAGATTTTTAGATAATTAGCTTACTGTGGTAGCCTACTACTCTATACAATAGATAGCCTTAACTGATAGATAACAACAACTATCAACCGAATTCATGTTATTAAGATAATTCAACATTTTTCTATCAATCTATCCACTCTTATAACAGATGTATTAAACACGATTTATCATTTAACACGATGCAACAACTCAAGGACAACATATTGTGTCAGATTTGACACAACTAATGAGTCTGCTTCTTTAACACATCTATTGTGTCAAATAGTTCAACACAAAGATGTGTTATTTTGACACAAATATATGTTGAAACATGTTTAGATGGATTAACTTTATGATTAAAAACACGTTATGCGTAAATATCCATTTGTTTCATTTTATTATACTACATTTGTTAATGTAAATTTATTACAGATCTTTTCAAATCCATATACCTAGACACAGGTGGATATTGCAAGTGAGGAATTGCACTCTGGGGGCAAATTCTTCAAGGTAAAATATACAGCTGCTAGCTAATGTATTTTTGTCTCCGAACCCAAAAGATTTGTTGTTTTGAAGTTATCGAAGTAAAGTTGTATTTGAAGAACATCAAGGTTTTAAACAACAGGTGTAAGGAGAACAGAGAGCCATCACAGTAATCATTCATTTTGTCATCAGTACTCTACTTCTTCTGAAAGAGAGAGTTTCTATTCCTCATGTTGGAATAGAACCTATAAGGTCTCAATGACCGATATGTACTGACATGTGTATGTTGCCATTACCTTTTTAATTTTACCATCCTTTCTTGCAGTATCAGACCTGTGACCTTGGATAATTTCTCAGTGAAATATTTGTTTATAATCTGTGTCCACGTCTTCAAATATGTCTTTAGCATGGCAGGTCATACATTTACTCAGAGAAGGTGAAGAAGTTACACGCCCAGCACAGTTTGGAAAGCTTGCCCACAGCACACGTCAGGCCATCATAGCACTTTGCCACTCTTAGCAACAATGACGTGCTGCATGGTTGTATTCTTCAGATCTTCGATGCATATCCGCTGGGGTTGGTGAGCTGTGTATGATAATGCAGGATCATTGAAAAGTGATGCAATACTCGTTCCAGGTTTAGAGACAGGAATGAAGAAGATACATTTTAGTGAAGTGATCAGAAGCGTTTAGACAATTGCTTTACTTGGGTAAATGCACGCTGAACTTGACTGAATACATACCGGTGCAAAATCAACCAGGTGCGTTATTGCAGATTTCAGACTGCTGCAATTGGCACCATTTGGGGGGAGATGGTATGTTAGCAACACAAGGGTAGTGTAACAAGTCGCATCTGACAGTGAAAAACAAGATGTAGCATTCATCAAATATAGAAATTTGACATGCAGTAAATTATGGAGTATGCCACTGGAATGACTTTTATTGTCTCTACGTTTAATGTCATATTCAAACTTGTTGAATGCCCTGGTGGATGGTTGAAATTAGAAATGTAGAAACTAAGGTCACGTCATTTGGCAAAGCTGGACAAAACTTGAAAAATGTATGTAGCCAAGATGGCTGTCCAAGGACATATAACTTTAATCCACTTTCCAGCCATCTCTGTAGATGTCATGGAACACCATCATCAACGAACACAGTGAGATTTTAAACCCATTTACCAGAGAGGGGTAACAACAACAATTTTCAATAAAATAGACAAGCATATTTGTAAAAAGAACAAAAGTAAAAATTTATAACCCTTTTTCAAATAATTTTTGTGATATTTTTTTAATGTATTAGTCATGAGAAGATAGTATAAGGAGACTTCTTAATTTGATGATCTATTTATTTTTTAATTTCTAATGGCATACTCATGGCCTCCTAATAATTTCCTGAATTGGAGGGCTTAATGTTTACAAAAAAAACCCTTCAGTCTTCTCTTCAATACCTTTCAAGTAAGTAGGACACTCTTGTTTCCAGGGCTGCCACTTTGAGCTTGGGAATGATGTTTACCTCCCATCTTCGTAAAAAGAGGTCCGTCTTTCTGCCCGTAAACCTGCCAAACTCTAACTCCAGCTTACACAGAGGAGAACAAACACATTTAGAACAATCGATCTACTAAATATTAAACTCTAATATTAAAGAATTAATTCAAGCATCTTACATTATCACCTAGAAAGAAGGCTTACACGTTGCAGCTACCCACTTCTATTTCAAACAGACACAGCAACATTGAAATTTATTTGGAGTGGTGTCTGAGTGCAAGTCCAATATTCCCTCTCCTTTTGGTTTGGTTTCCTTTGGTTGAAAGCAGAGTTTCCTAAAGATTTGTGAGATTTTTCTGTGACTTTGTCACTATGGGCAACATCTTCTACATCGCCATCTGATCCCTTTCACATTATACAGTCATTTGGATGAAATGACTATGTACAGTGTGAAAAGTGATGCTCATGTTAATAAAAACATGCAGCATAATGACCCAACTCTGACACTAAATATCAAAACATCCATCAGGTGATCACAAACATGACTTCAAATGAGTGATAATGTTGTTTTGTGTATGCTCAATGTGGAAGTACTGTTTGCTGACACGTTTCATTCACCATAAAGCTTTATAAGCAAAACACATTTGAGAGGAGCAGGACTAAATAAGCCACTACCAGGGAACCAAGCAATCTACCAGACTTGGCATGTCCCAAAACCTGTAGGTACTTGTTGAATATTTCAGCAACAGTGAGGGAGTCCTTGGTAATCCAGACACTGCAACAGGTGTATGTTTTCTCCATGCCTGACTTGATAGCTGAAAGGTTCTCAGCTGAGGGCCACTACCTTTTGATCAGGTTGACCCAATCATTTGTGCTACTGGCACATCCATCTTCCGTGGTATCAGGCCTCTGCTCCACCGCATGCACTGGTCACTGTTCGTATCCTATAACGCATCTGACTTTGCTCAAGGTTCTTTCTAAGGTTAGGCAGTTTAGTCTGTAGGAATTCACAGGGAGAGACTGGAACATAGCAATACTCCTGAGGAAGAAAGGAGATTTCAGTGAACAACACTTTCCAGTTCTCCTAAGTGATATGTGAGTCACAGGCAAGCAGATCAGACATTTGCTGAGCAAAATTTGCCGAGCAATTTTGAAACAGAATAAAGGCTGTGGTTCTTGGCTATGGAACAACATATGCAAGATATATGATTCTATTAACCTAGTAAACATTCACTGAGGCTTATGCACTGCTCTTATGACCTCAGATATCCTGAAGGACAGTAAGTTCAGCAATGTATTTGGACCCTTATAGTGTAATGCCTTATAGTGATTAAAACATTTTAAAATAATTCTAACACAAACTGGGGGCAAGTGTGATGTAAAATCAAAGTAATGTGAGTGCAGCTAGGAAGAGCATGGAATTTACATTTTTATAATACTAGTTTTACTTAGAAATACTTCCCCTTGTACTGCCACTCGGACACTCAAGGATCGGAAAGTGGTGATGATGCAATTCCCCAGCTTCACTGCACTGCAAGAGAATAGGATAAAAACACTGCCACTTCCTCATACAATGACACAGGTATATTTGTTGTTGCTTCAGTGCAATTCAACATTTTTAAAATAAAAATATTCATGCTAAAGTTTTAACAAAGTCTAGTAAGGTGCAATACTTACCAACCACACCTCTCCTCCAAATCTCCTATGGAAATCTTCACAAGGACCTTCCTCTATGGCATTGACATGATACCTGCAGTCTCATACTCATTGAGAATTTGTGGGGCTTTCCTCTGAAGTAGTGACTGTAGGGGCTGATTGTGTTCTTCTGTGTTAGTGGTAGGCTGTGTGGAGGGAACAATAGATACTTCATCTTAGACAGATACAGAAAAGAAAAAGATAGTTTAGACAAATGTTTTCCTTGAGTAAAGCAATCTGAACTTGACTGAACACAGAGCTGCTGGTAGCATTAATAAGTTTGATGAGAGATGGCAGAAAGGTGACATCATACTAACCTTACTCAGTCATTATTCCTTTTCTATGGCAGTAAACACAACACATGGGCCAATCATTTACCAACTATGCTATGTTTAGAGCTTTACAAGATATTCAGGGCTAACGATGGCAACATTCATGTTATTCAGCAGAGCTACGGCTACGTACTTTCGCTCTCCCACAGACACACACTCATCAGAGCTTCTCTGAGCCGCTAGCTCAGCTACAACAATGGTACCAAACAGAAACTTTTAGCAAGGGCGATGAATGTGCTTCTAGTGACTGTCAAAGCTCCAGCGGACTCTACGTGTTTCCAGTACGGACACACATTTGCTGGTTAACACACAGCTAACAAGCATACCTGTCTGTAACTTTAAAACACAACGGCTCGTCTAGTCTTATTGACCACTCAAACAAGGTTTCATGCTTTATCGAACCAAGTGACTGTTTTGCTATCACATACTGTCCCAAGTTGAATTTTACCAGGTGTAATTTTGGTAATAAGCATTGCAGAAATACTCAAAAATCACAATGGAAGTTTGGTGTAACTACCGTTGGGCAGTCCTGCTGAACAAAACTTAACCTTTATCATGAATTTTCTTAGAAATACAATTTAGTTGGTGGATTATATACAGGTCAAATTGACCTTAACACTACAGTTTGATGAGAAGTCTCCAGCTTAACGTTCCGTATTGTGATTTCAGTATCATTTAAGGCGAAAAACATAACTACCCGATATGAGAGTAAATTTTGGCTGCCTCTAGGGTGTGACTCTCTGGTAAAGTGCTCCAGGAATATTGGTTACTGGAATAAGCCAAGTTAATTATTAGCTCAAGACCTTTAGAGTCAAATATGGAACAACAGCCAGCCAGTTAACCTACAGCAACTAACCTACGTAATTACACATAACAACATAACCATCCAGAATTTCACCCCATATTATTTGAATTTGAAATTTGCATGGTAATGGAGAATCCAGCTAAAACTATAGCTATACAAAACAACACTTTTAATAAACACTCAATTGAATATAATTACATTTAAGTGATATAGTCATAAAAATGCAGCCAAGAAAAAGCATCCTGACTGATCAAGTATGGCCCCAAGGCCAAGAATTAATACTAATGTCAAGGGAGTCTTAGTTACCTTAGTTAGCTGTTAAAGTAAGCATTACCTTAAACCATGTCCTAAAAATCAAAAATCCTCATATGACTATAACTTTATTTAAACTCCAAATTTCACATACTTTCATAACATTAAGATTAAGATTAACTAGTAATGGATACCTACCGACGGGTCTGACAACAAACCATGTGATGCAGCCTCCATCTTTGTCTCCTTTGTCACCTTTGTCTCTGTGGCATTCAGCTGACCAATGGTGTAACTTTATCATTTGCTCAGTCAGTCAGTCAGTCACGGAAATTTGGAGATTTTAGGGTTGGCCACAACTGCACAGTTTGGTGATAATTCTTGCTGGGTTCATAACTATACAAGCGACATCTTTCACATTGTACATAGTCATTTCCAAGTTTGGATTCAAATTTGACATGTTATGGAAAAAACACACTAATTTTTTGATGATAGCAAGCCAGTAACGAATTAAATTCCCACTGTGTTTAAATTTTCAGCCCAAAATTCTGTTAACCAGTCACAATTTGACAAATGGCTGCCATTTCTTGACTTTTTGCACTGCTGCCTTTGTTTTCCCCTGGTCACGGAGCCGTGAGATTGTTTTAGCAGTGTCGAGGTGCTGTTCCTCCTTCCCCTCCCACTGGGTGGGAGCTTACCCAATAAATGCCAGCCAGCCCAGGTGTGAAGTGTGGCTTTGGCATGTTGTGCTGGCTAGCTAAAAGCCTGCTGTGTGTGTGTGTGTTTACTGACATGCATGTGTATTTGTGTTTTAAGCGCCAGTGTTCCTTGACAACTTGGTGGTGTTTTTACTGTCTGCAGAGAAGTATTTGAGATCAGAGAAGCCAAGTGGAGGGAGTAAGAAAGAAGGGGGGAGAAAATGAGGAATACCAGTAAACTTTTGTTTGTTAAACACAGACAACGTCCCTGCACAATTTTCAACAAGGCCACACAAATACATGCAACTAGCAGTTATTGTATGATGCCAACAAAAGTGTGTAAAAAGTAACACTAAAGTCTAATGTGCAAGCTCAAGGCCAAAGATGAATCTTTACACACTCACAGATCCACATGTACCTTTCCACCCCCAAAATAAAAACACTTCTATTCTTGAACACACACACATGTTTCCTTGGGCCACAGGCAGGGAAAGGAGCCCCTGTTTAATTTTCAGCCTCCCTGTGAAGTTTGTAGAGAGTGCCAGGACTGATGACACGCAGGTATCATCACCAGCAGAGAGGATCAGTAGCAGCAGTAGTGGGTTGCCCCGCACATCCACCCATCACAGCACCCTGCAGTCCACTGTGACACCCAGAGGCATGACCCTGCGCCTGCAGCATGCCCCCAAAAACCTCAGGGGAGACAGAGATTGGACTGAGAGGCACCAGGGTAAGATGAAATGTGACAGGGATAGGGGAGCGAAGGAATGGTGGGTGATGGTGATGGGAGGACAAAATGAAAGAGTCAGAAATTAAAGGTTGAGCAGTCTTTGTTAGGAAATACTGACAGACTTATCACCTTGTGTTTGCCTGAACATTTTGCTTGGGCCAATCAGTGTAATTTTGAAAAAAGGTGGAACTCATGATGCCAGTAATTCGGATTGGGCAGTACAACGATAGCCACTGATAAGCCACAAAATTAAAACTGGTAACTGTTTTTAATGTTATGGCTGATCGGCCTATACTGTGAGATAATATAAATCTTTCTATTGGTGCATATTTTTTATCATAATGTATACGGTGAAATAGGTTTCCCCTTCAATATCGCTGTATTATCGTGGGCAGTATAGCAAATCTATGAGTAGGCCTGCCTCATAGAAATATTGGATTCACAGGATTTTTGCATGAATGTGATCAAAGCATGTAATTGTAATTCACTGGATTAGTCAAAGACAAACATTCCAATCTGCTAATTGAATCTATAATTTTTTTTTTTTCATTATGAAATCCAGAAAATCTACCATTTACCTCCATAAACTTTACCATAATATGATACGCGTATCTTTCACAATATATCATGATATATTTCATATATAGTATATAATATATATCGTGTTACATGGCCAATAAACAGTGTAAATAGGTATGAAACAAATATAAAACCATGTAAAATTGATACATAAAAGAGACTAAGAATTAAAAGAAAATACTTTCAAAAGCTGTATAAAGTATATAATTTACTGTACCTTAGACCATATATATGATTTTTGAATTGTACAAATAGCTGTACAAATGCCAAAAAAAAAAAAAAGATTTGAAATGTAACTCCACAGGCCTAACAGTCACAGTGAATCTGGGTTAGGTATCTATATTGTATAGATCTACCTACAGATTTTTAATGATGTTCAAGCCAGGACTCTCAGGGCTGTTCCAAAAGCTTCAGGTTTGGTGTCTTGAATTAGTTCAAGGTAGATTTAGAGGAATGCTTTAAAAATGGACTTTTGTGATGAGGTTACAATAACAACCACTTGGTTATGGTCACTATAAAAGAAACCATTGGCCCTTTCAGACATGTAACACTTTACTTTTATCTGATCACAACTGAACATGATGGTCTCATTCTGAATGAGCGACCGAGTCACTACTTCTTAAAAGTCTACAATGACAGTCTTGCTAAGTCAGACCTGTCACATTTCCACACTTTCAACATGGCACAAGTCTGAACTGAATGCTGTCAGATTAACGTAAACACTGGAGCAGCAAAAGGTGAAACATGTGGCGTGAAAGAGAGAAAGAGGAATGTGCATCTTGTTCCATGTTCTACGATTACTGGGATTACTGTCCCAATTAAGCATCCTGTCAGTAAATGCTTGTGCGCTGTTGGATAACATTAAACAGACAGCAGAATTTGCTCTCTAGTACTGTATGAAATTAATGCAAAAATGTGTCAGTGGATTCACTGTGAGAAGCAGAGGCAAGCATTCCTAATGTTCACAGTGGTCATTAAGGCTTCATTGGCAATATAAGTTTAAAAATCCAGTTTTACCTAACCACTGTTCTCTTTTGTACATGCACTGTCAGATACCACAGAAGCATGAAGCTCTTTCCGTCAATGTTTTGACATGTCTGAATAAGGCTTTAAGGAATTAACTTAAAAATCCCCTATGTCTGAATGACAACTAAACATCACTTTAACAGTCTGATGAAGCCTGCAATGTTACATATTGCATGTCTGAAGAGGGCTCATTACAACCAGGCTATGTGGTTATGAGGTATTTCATTATTCTATTATTACCCTAACCAGAAAAGAAAAGCATCATCTGTGGACTGGTTTTTGTCATTTAATTGGGCACAAATTACCAGAAATGACCATGTCCTATTTGTATATATCACTAGAAGGATCCTGGCAGTTTTTCCCACTTGGCATGAATTCCGACAGTATATCCCTTTATGTCCAATATTACATCTGTCAAGTTTTGTTAAAAAAGTAAATCAGTGATGTCAGCAGCCTATCCCTAAACTGTGGTAACTAATGGCTGTAGACACTATGTAGTCCAATTCCCAATATTACTGATTTAAGAAAGGAAATGAACTCAAAAGACAAATAACAGAGTTAGAGACACAAAGACATCAGCACCACTGAATGTCTGCCTATGCATGTCTGTCTACTTGTCTGTCTGTCAGTGGTTGGATAAACACCCTCCCCCCAGACCACGACACATGTTTTATCCCACTGCCCTTTCCCTCCCCCTTAAGCTTTATCACCTATTAACTGCAGACAAAATAAATCTCACATGGAAAAAAGTAGGGTATATATATATATATATATATATATATATACACACACACACAATATAATATACTCACACACACACACTTACACACATTCCATCCTTTCAGCGTATAGCCAGTGGGCTGGCACGTATGTGCCCTTGCTGTATGACTTGATGGGGCAAAAAACTGTTATTTCCCACTACACAGCTTTTTAAATTGAGTCTTATCCAACATCACCATTACGGTTCCCTCTCCCACTTTCTCTCTTTCTCCTCTCCTACTTGCCAACCTTTCCACTCTAGACCATCCATCCACTACCCTCCTCATCTGCGACCCTTTTCCTTAAATTGTGCTGTCATCAGTGTTTGAGCTGGATTAGTCGGAGGAGGGGGGATGCTGACCTGTGAGATGGGATGAGCTGATGGCACCTGCCCTGTGAGGTTGGCTGTTACGAAGCCAGGTCAGGTGGCGACAACGGCACGTGCTTAACCTCAGCTCTGTAGGCTGGTTACAAGAGGGATGCCGGCTGTGAGAGACAGTAATAAATGTGTTTTTCTAAAGGTGAGGCTCATTTTAAAGTGGGCTAAAGGGGCCAGACAGTCCTGGATTCGAGTGAGTTTGTTTGCTTTGATTTGAGGGGTTAGATCACAAGCTAGACCTGTCTGTTAGTTGTGAGGTATATGTGCTACCTTCAGCACCTAAGTGTTACTGGATGAAAAAGCAAGCTGACAGTTAGCTGAAAACAGTAAGATGGAGTTGCGAAATTGTCTCTTAAGCACCTGTGTTTGTGCATGTGTGCGTGTGTGTGTATGTAAGTGTAAGTATGTGTGTGCTAGATATATGGGATATGTGCTCACCTACTGTATGTGCTAGGGGCTGCAGACATTGTGCAGGTCTCTTTCTTTGAATGCTATCATCGTCTATGAGTATGCAGATTTAAGTAATAGTTCAATATTATGGGAAATGTTTATTGACTTCCTTTCTGAGAGTACGATATTCAGATGGGTATCAATGTCTGAGTGTTAAATACAATGCTGGAGTCTTTGGGGAGGCGGTTTCTTGGTGAACAAAACCCAGCTGCCGTGGCTTTGTGCAGCTTCCTGGAGTCTCTTCCTCACAGTGAGACCAAACAACCTGCTCAAGCAAGAAATGTTACACAGAAGCGCTGGGCAAGTGGATGAACAATTCATCAAAAAATACACGTAACTCATGTTGAGCTATTCCACACATAGTGTCATAAACCAAACATTGCTATTTTGTATGTGTGTATAAGTTAAAGAAATGGGATACAACAAGCTTTAAAGGTGTTGGTAGGTGTATTCTTGACCTTTTGAGAGCCAAAACCACCAGTAAAATACATGCATAGTCTATGTACATAGGTATCACTACGTGGTAAAATGCATATTTTAAATTTTTTTAAATATTTTTATTTGGATGAACTGATCCTTTAAGATAAGATTCAAAATGGGAGAAAAGTTATTGTTAGTAAAAGGTTCATTACAACCTGGCTCCTGTTTTTGCCCATTGTCTCAATCAATTGTGATAACATCAAAAAGGAACGAAAGAGAAGAAAAAAACAAACAAAAAACCACCACAGGCTTAATATACTATACTGTGTATGCACATGCTTGCACATATATGCAGTATATTTATATATGTATACAAAAACATAGAAAAAAAAGTAGATTTAACAGATGAAACAAAATTATTCTACTGACAAAACCTCCATTTAGTGGATTTTTCCACCACCTAGCAATTGTATATTTGAAGGGCAGATAACAAAAATGGTTCAAGCTTTTTCTTATACATATTTTTCATTTTTATAAAGACTCAACATAATTGTTTTCCTCAGTACACCTTACCTACAATTATGAGACGTATATCATTTACTCCCCTTCATATGTAAGACTCACATTTAAATTTCTTTGTTGATCATCTGTGATGTGAAACCATCAGATTTCCACACAGTCAAAGAAAGTAAAAGTGTGCTTCCTGGTCATAGCTCAGTAATAAAATCCTAGAGCACCTCAAAGTGTCTGATTTGAGAGTGTTAGAACATCCAGCAGACATGAGCTGCGCTGCCCTGCTTCATGCTATCTGGTGTCATGTTGCCCTCTGTTTCCAACACTCATCTCTACTAGTCTCTACTCTACTATAGTTCCCAACCAGCCATGCTGTTACTCCTGCACTGCTCAGTGTACAGTGACGCAAATAAAAATGCAGTGACTCACTGACAAAATTTTAGTTGACTCAGGGTCTCTTCATTGGTGCCATCCACTCTTTGACTTTTACGGGGGAAACCTTGTTGTGTTGTTGCTCCTAAAAACGTTTGCAAGTAAAAACAAATGTGAATTGTGTTAATTACAATTATTTTTTTATTTGACTGTTTTTTTAGAGTATAAGTGCATATATAAAGGCAGAGTGGATGTTGTATTCTATTCAATTATTACCCAAGGGATTTCCAAAGAATCAAAGAATCAAAACATTGATGCACTTAACTATGCAGCACAGTAATACCAATATAAAGTGGGAAACTGACTTTACTGTCAGAAACCCAGATTTACATCCTATTTCACAACAAATCAATATTGGCATTTTTTACCATAACCATGATACATTATACTCCACTAATATTAACCAGTTTTTTTGTCGCTTAACCTTGGATGGACACGCCAGCAGTTTTACATATGCTAATCAGTTTACTAGTCATGGTTTGTACCACCCAGCCACTGAAAACAGTTGTATAATTTCTTCTGTGTTTCAGGAGACGATTTATCAAATCTGAGAAAATGATCATCTCAGATTGAGTTTGGAGATCATAAATGTATATAAAAAAATATACAACAAATAACAGAAGTCATAACAGAAATCATGTGTTGCAAACCGTGGGTGTGGATTTTGAAAGATGTGGCCATTTACCAGGCAGGAAAGGTCTAACAATAAGATGCTATTAAGTTGCATTGTATTCATGATGTGGGATCCGGCATTTTTAGAGCAGTATATGTCGAACTCTGCTGCTTCATTTCTGTTTTCTTTATTCTGTTTTCAAATCTGTCTCTCACAAGTCCCTCAACTGTATGGAAGTACAATAAAATCCCGGGAGTACCCCATTAACCATACTGTAATTACTAGATGGGTATTGTAGAAATAAATAATTCCATTGGTGTTAACAATGAGTTTTCAAAAAAGTTAATTGTGCATTAAAAAAATTGTAAAAGGGCATAATATGTCAAAATGTTAAGATATCAACATTATTCAAGTTGGGATAATGTGGTTTTGAATGCATTTCCTTTTTTTAAAATATCCTGCGGAACCCAACTGTTTTTGACAAAATGTCGGCGTTGAAAATTTGCATAGTTTTTAGTGTTTTCCCTTTCATAAACTGTGCATGTTGCTCCTTTAGCTTGCACCTCAAGTTTTCAGGTGTGTGATTTTTCTTAATTTGAAAGGAAAACCCAGAAGAAACATCAGCTGGTGTACTACACATTGTATCATTGCATAGAGATTCCCATATTTTTTTAATGTATATTATTTATTGATGCTTCCTCAACTAACTTTATTATCATTAATGCACAATATTTATTTATGATTTCTCAACTGGCATCATTCCATCTCCCATGTTTGTGTCTGAACCAGATCCAAAATGACAAGGAAGTGAGGATAAGTGGTGGGGGCTGGCAGGGAAGTGATGAGGTTTTTTTTCATTGTTGCCAACTCTCTTCGTCCTCCCATCACTTTCCTCCCTTTAAATCACCCACTACATGTCTGGACAGCGGGGGGGCTGGAATCGAATTCTCTTTGCCTCCCCGTCTCTGACCTGAATTTCACTGCGACCCAGAGTAACAGCTCAGGGAGAGAGAGAGAGAGAGAGAGAGAGAGAGAGAGAGATGAGGAAGAAGGGATGTACAAAAGAATTGAGTGGAGGAGAGAGGGAGTCTGAAAGGGAGGAATAAAGTAAGACATGGAGAGAGAGAAAGCTTGAGAGAACTGTGTGCGTGTGTGTGTGTGTGTGTGTGTGTGTGTGTGTGTGTGTGTGTGTGTGTGTGTGTGTTACTTAAAAACACTTGAGTGCTATGTGGAAAATGTTGTCTGCCACCCACAATGCACTCTTCCCTCAGTATCAAGTTTACAAAACTACGAGGATCAAGTTCCTAAACTTCTTTTGTAAAAATGCATCCATGTTGCTGTTTCAACTGTGTGCTAGTCATTTCTTTTTTAACAGTCACCAATCTTGGTTGATTGGACAAATGGTGCCGTGCCATCCTGTCCCACTGCTTACAAATTAAACAACACAAAAGTCCTGCCTGGAAACCCTAGAGGCTGCAACGTGCACATACCGAACACCAAACTTGGGAGATTTTTCTTGGCTATTTTCTTAGCTATCTCGGAAGCTAACCAGAGTCGGACCTGGAAGCTATGGCTCAGGAGGTAGAGTGGGTCGATTCCTGAAAGTTTCAAATGACGTTCTAATTTCATTGGACAAAAGACTTGTCTCTGTACTTGTCTTGTTAGATCATTGTGCTGCATTTGATATCATTGACCATCATATCCAATAGACAGACTGGAATATTTTATTGGCATTAAAGGAACCTCTCTAAGCTGGTTTAAGCCCTATTTATCAGATCGATTTCAGTTTGTGCATGTTAACGATAAATCCTCGCTATACTCAAAGGTTTGTCATGGAGTTCCACAAGGTTCTGTGCTCGGACCACTTCTATTCAACTTATATATGCTTCCTTTGGGCAATATTATTAGGAAACACTCCATAAACTTTCATTGTTATGCAGATGATACCCAATTATATTTGTCATTGAAGCCCGGTGAAACCAATCAGTTAGCTAAACTTCAAGCATGCCTTAAGGACATAAAGACCTGGACAACCAGCAACTTTCTGCTTTTAAACTCAGACAAAACTGATGTTATTGTACTTGCACCTCAGAAACACATTATCTAATGATAAAAGTTACTTTGGATGGCTTTGCCCTGGCCTCCAGCACCATTGTTAGGAATCTCTGAGTTATCTTTGATCAGGATATGTCTTTTAACCCCCACATGAAACAAACTTCAAGGACTGCCTTTTTTCACCTATGTAACATTGCAAATTGCCAGGCACATCCTGTCATGTGCTTGCTCATGGGGAATGTTGGGTCTCTGTAAATATAACTATAAAGAGTATGGTCTAGACCTGCTCTATAGTGCTCTGAGATAACCTCTTTTATGATTTGGAACTATATAAATAAAATTGAATTGAAAAATTGAATTGAATTGAGTTGTAAAGCTTTTTGAGTGGTCGATAAGACTAGAAAAGCGCTATATAAATGCAGTCCAAGTGCAGTTCAGATGCCTGGTGAAAGAGGATGCAGATATATTGAAGTGTTCAGATGAATAATTGTAGGCAACAGGTGCTTAATTAAATTTTTATAAAGCTACAATATGTCATTAAGGTGACCAAAATTGTTAGTGTCATGATGTCACATGGAAAATCACTCATTGCATGTACACATCATACAATTATCCAAAACATATGAAAATACAGATTTAGTTGTTTTTCATATGTACAGTATGTGATTATTCTATTGCTTACATTTTCATCCTTTCTTTCTTCCATGTAAAATTAAATGGATACATGGCTGGTTTGAAATCAGTCCGTGTTTGCTGTGTTATTTACTTTCTACAATTTTCATTTAATTTTTAAATTCTGAAACTACTTAAATTAAAGTTTGTTCAGTTGTATGCCATCAAATCAAAGTCATTTATCCGTTCCTCTATCTACGTACAAGTGAAAAGTTGACCCACCCTTTCTGTGCTGACAGCCAACATCCCTCTCCCAAAAAAACTATTACTGTTTCTGTATCAAAGTGTCTTCTAACATGTTCAGTTTACCTTTAATTGTTCTTTACATTGCTTGCCCCGCCAAGTCAGCAGAGACATTTTATTTCTTCGACATTTGTTTGTACAAAGAAAATTGACAGCTGATTCACAGAAATTATGGTGTGATTGGTTGAACACACTATTGTGTGTTCAATCTACTTTGTATTTTTAGCTACCATAGCAACACGTCGAAATAGATGTCACTTTCTGCCTGTCAGTCCACTACTGTTCCGGACTTTAAAAGCTCCATCATCTATTCAAAATTTGAATTTGTTCAATACTTTCGTTTATGGCCAAGATACCACCGAAACTAATGACATTCCAATGGGGTGTACCTCGTGTATAGTGCACTATACACTATAGCTACTAAATATTAGCATGTTAGTATGCTGTTGTAATATATCGCTCAAAGTACTGCTGTGCCTAAAACAGCCTCACAGAGTCTTGTTAAACAAGGAAATACATTGTGGCTGTTCTGAAAAAAACATTTTTCATTGATTGTCAAAGAGAAGATACCTAATGTGACATCACAGATTAGGATGTGGCCAGCAACCACAAACTACATTATTACATTCATAATAATCAGTCAATAAAGGTGTAAATAAGAGGCTGTGCTCATCCATCATTCTGTCCATCCATCTATTCATTAATCTATTACTTCATCCATTCATCAATCCAAGGATTTTTCATCCATTATTCTGTTCAGCTATCCATTCACTCAGTCTATCAATCCAATCATTCATCCTAATGTTCGTTCAGCCATCCATTATCTATACATTTATCCACTTATCAATCATTAATCTCTCAATTCATCCATCCGTTCATTCCTGTTATCCATTCATTCGCCAATTAGTCCGTATGTCCATCTTTACTCTTTCTGTATCTGCTCAACTACTGCTAACAAGTTCATATTTAAGCTGAATCTTGAATGCAGTTCTTCCAACGCAGTAATATTCCATTAAAGTATTTCTACTTTCACCTAATTTGCTCAGACTATGTCCAGTGCCACTGCTGAGGGGCTCTTTATATTAACCTACATGTATATTTTATGCAGTCATGAGCATAATTTATATACGGTATGCACAATAAAGTTTCATTTACATAAATTAGTATTTCAGTTCATTACTGCAAAATATGTTTCCCTGCAGGACAGCGGTATATATTAGATGAACACCTTATTTTAGCTCCTGTTGCGTCTACTCCCCTTCCCCATCCCCTTTGTCCCATTCTGTCCTTTGCTCTCTCACCCTCAGTTTTGGTCCATATGGTTTTATCTGGTCCTGTCGGGTCCCTTATTAGTTCATTTCTCAATCAAGAACTGTGTGTGTGTGTGTGTGTGTGTGTGTGTGTGTGTGTGTGTGTGTGTGTGTGTGTGTGTGTGTGTGTGTGTGAGAGAGAGAGAGAGAGAGAGAGACATCCAGCAGATCTCTTTCACTACTAATGAGCGAGTGAATTGGACAGAAGTCACACTGAGAGAACACACCCCTTGACACTCACACACATTCTTGTTTTACTCTATTTGTGGGGACTTGTCATTGACATAATGAATTTCCAAGCACCTTACCCTAAGCTTAACCATCTCAACTGAATGCTAAACCTAATATAGTTCCAACCTGAGCCCTAAAAGCAAGTCTCAACCCTCAAACAGTCATTTAAACATTTTGGTCCCCACAAAGCTGTTGGATCATACAAGTGTAGTTGGCTCCCAGTTTTTGGACCCCACAAATATAGTAGACACCAGGTCAGCGGCAGACAGAAATCGTTTAATTTCAGGTTCCAAATAAAAAGTGATTTATCCTTCCTATTATTTTTTGACTCAATTTGACTCATTTCCACATTTGATTTGTCTGTAATACTTGTCAACTTCTTTTTTCTTCCCTGAAATTCTTTGACTTTTCCTCATTTGAGGTCGTGATCTTACATTTGAATTGTCAGCACACCGACACGTTGTGGAATTGTCTCTGCTTAATTTGTATTAAGGGTGAGGTTTGTGGGTCAAATTAACCTGTATTCTTTTTACTTGCATACATAATCGCTCAGACACAAAATTAAAAAGTTGTCCGTGATATATATTGATATATATTGGTTTTATTGTGTTCTGAATGGCCTGTCAAGGTAAAAATTAGATTTCCCACACTTAACATGAGTTGCATAATGTGATAAAGTTTTTTACACTTTTACATTTTACAATGTAAAATTTTGTATACCATTTACAATTATTTTTCTTCTCTGTCTCAAACCTACCTCCTAACAGGAACTCGATCAACCGATCAGGTTGCTTGATGCATATGTCCATAAAAAACCTTGAGATTTGAGTGGTGTGCAAATCAGCTCCTATTGGAGTGTCTGTGATGTACACTCCTTAACATCCTTCTCTATGTAGGTTTGCATGGACATTTATGTATTGCTTGGCTGAAGCTCAGTTCCAAAATCTGTCCTCTTCCACAAGACAGTAAAACTAGAACCATATGTGTACAATGAAATAAATACATGTAAAAGAAGCAAACACTTACATTTTGCAAATTTACTTACCTCAACAAAATAACATGCATATAGGACTATACAGAAAAAATGAAAATGCCTGCATTATGTTCATAAAAGAATTGTCAAAATGCCACTTTATGTGATTGCTCCCAATGCAGCAATTTTTTTCTATCCATTTTTTGACATCTTACTAGTCCTACACGCCTGCAGCTAGAAATATGGTGCCAAATTTGAAATGTTAAGCATGTTAAGGAGAAAGGGTGCTATTACTTTAGGTGCAAATATCTATTATGGTTGATTTTCTATGAATTTTTCATGATTTTTTTAATCGTTTTCTATGGGGAATAAGTGAATCATGATGATCAAGAACTATAAAAGCTAGGAGACTGAAACTTGGTGAACGGCGTCATCAGTGTTTCACATACTCAAAAATGGTAGTGATATTACCACCATCAGGTGGGGAACCGGCAAACAAATATTGCAAAATCTTTTGGATGATATTTCGCCGACCATGACGCATAGAAGAAAAATTCTGGTATCTATGGATTCAATTGATGATGCGGAAGAAATTGGTATAGGTCACACCAATCTGTGTCATAAAAATGTCCTGAAAGTTTTTGCTAGACATACTTTTGACTCTCTATCCTACGTCTATCATCCAAGCCTCACCAAACTTAGTACATACCATGCTTGGGTGACTCCAAACTATGCTCATATCTTTGACTTGAGATATCATGTATTGTTTTTCCATGATTCGCTAACCAACTTTTGAGGGTGTGGTCAAATCAATTGGACACAAAAAAGCACAGGACTGTACGCATTTTCCCCACGTCTTGTCATCACAACAAGGTTGTCAGATGCACTGATCAGCCACAACATTAAAACCGGTAACTGTGCTCACTGATCATATCTGGCAATCTGCGCCACAGCTAGAGGCTCTGCTCAGAAGCACTGGGTGGATGGAAACACTGTTGTCAAAAAATACCTCCAGCAAATAACACCATCTAAAACCAGAAGTTGTCATTTTTTAAATACTGTTTATGTACTGATTCAACAAATGAGATATAACATGTTAATTACTGAGCTGTACAGGTGTTGGCAGGTGTTTCATTCAACTTTGGACAGAAGCATTCAAGCCAGCTGTTTCCCCCTGCTTCCACTCTTTAGGCTTAGCTATATTAACCACACCTCCTGATTCCTGCTCTGTACTTTAACACACAGAGGTGAGTGTGATACTTACTGTAGCTCCCAATATGATGAACTATTTCTTCTTAACTGTTTGTGGTAGTGTGTGTGTGTGTGTGTGTGTGTGTGTGTGTGTGTGTGTGTGTGTGTGTGTGTTTGTGTGTGTATGTGTACGTGTGTATTAATTGAATGTTTAAGTGTTTGTGTGTGTCTGTGTGTGTGTGTGTGTGTATGTCTGTGTGTGTGCACATATAAAGCATTCTGCAGACACTCATGACTGCAGGTTTCCCGTTCTTGTTAACAAAAGCCTTTCATTGTGTGTGCATGTGTGTGTGTGTGTGTGTGTGTGTGTGTGTGTGTGTGTGTGTGTGTGTGTGTGTGTGTGTGTGTGTGTGTGTGTGTGTGTGTGTGTGTGTGTGTGTGTGTGTGTGTTTCAGTCATTCAGTGTGCATTCAAATGAGGGTGTTATCTCCTAACCCAGGGTGCTCAGGGCCTTGTCACGCCATCCTCTGATCCCTATCTTCCTCCCAGTCATCCTCTCCATACCTCCCTCTTCTGTCATTCGAATTCTTGCCCAACACTTTCCCCTCCCTCCTTGTCTGTATACTTTTTTCCACACATCACACACACATTTGAATTATTGCACCTGTGAGGCTTTTCCTGGTTCCCATAAATTTCCAAAATCTTAAATACTAAGGGTCACAGTTAGGAATTTTTACCATTGTGATCTGGACCACACAAGTGTTGCCATTTGTTAGGACAATACTTTGCCCTGCTCAGTTTATCATGTAAGTCCAATCTACTGAATTCAGTCGGAAATCCAAGGCTCACTAAGAGTAAGATGGACTGGAAGACAGGTTATTTTACCCAATGCACAGGGTCAAAGTATGGAGGCATCAATTAACAGGTTAGTCAACACTTTGGTTTGGATCAAGATATCTTGACGATTGCCAGAATGATTCCTGATGACTTTGGTGACCTTTCATTTAGTAACACCATCAGGCCAAATTCCCCATTGACCAACACTATAGTCCACAACATGGTATCTTGAAAACTAATGTCAGCTTTATGCCCCTCAAAATTGCTGATGTATGGTTTGCATCCAACAAGAAAGATTTCCAGGAGGTTTAGTTAGTTCAGTGAAAGTTTAAAGGATCAGTAATTCCACCACTTTGGTCCAGACTAAAGTAGCTCAACAACGATTGGATGGTGAAATTTGCCACATACGCTGATGGTTCCCAAAGGATGAAGCCTATTGGCTTTGGTGACCCTCTACCTTTTCCTCTAGAACCACCAAAAGGTTGAAATATTTTGTTTCAGGTTGAAATGTCTCTGAAACTATTGGATGGGTTGCCATGAAATTTGGTCCAGACAATGATGTTCCACTCAGTATGAATTGTAATCATTTTAGTGATCCCTCGTTATCTAGTGCCATCATGATGTTGAACATGTAAAAGAGGTATAAATATTATACCTGTTAATTACTATATAAGTTAATGTGAGCATGTTAGCATGCTAATTTGGTGTTGGGAAGTTCGAGTGTTATGTTGTATCAGTATTCTCAGATCTGGCCTTCTGAATATATTGAGTATTTAAATTGTTGTAAGCTACATAATGATGACTGATAACATATGAATTCAAGAAGTGTTTTACTTTACTTACTGTTAAAATTATGTTGATGCTACATGTGTTTTATATTTGCAGTCAATAAACGAAAACTTACCAACCCGTATGTACTGTGTGTTGTATCATGACAGTAGCAAAAATAAGAAATAACCTGGAGACAAATCAAATGCATAATTAAAATGCAAAACTACTGTTAACACTAACAGGAACTAACAGTTGTGTAACTATCAACCAAACTGCAGCTGTGTCTCACCGAAGTCTGCAGGCAACAGGAATAGTATCCACAGGCCAGCAGGCTAACAAGCACCAAGTCTACCGTCTGACTCTGGTACATGAATGAGGCTGGTGAGCCCTGAAGCCCTCAAGCGGTGTCTTTGGGATTCTTTCACAGTTTGACATGTACAGGGAGTATTGAGGACAGCGAGTATGCACGAGAACTGGTTTCAGTGGCAGTCAAGTCGAGTTGAGTTGAGTTGAGTATATGGGTTTGTAGAACTGTAGGGTTACAGCAGCAAGCGCATACAGCTACAATAAGCCCCGAGGGGTAAAACATGTATCAGTCAGACACCACCTGCACTGCTTAAAGCTAAACTTCATCACACAGTGCTCGAGTGAGTTTGTAATGCTATTTAAGATTGGTAGATGCTTTCATATGGCTGACAGTTAGTTCAGTAACATATTAAAGCCGAGAGTTTACAGTGCAAACATATGGCTATTTTGTGGAGGCAGTACGCAGACCCAGTGCAAATCAAAATTGCAAAAAAACCAGCAGAAACGAATCCTTTGATCATTTTTGGCCAGCACTCTAGTAGCATTTAGCTCAAACCACTGCTAAGCTTAAGAACAACCTCACAGAGATACTAGCATTACTATAATTTCACTGTCTTTTTTCTCTCTCTCTTTTTAATATTTGGTGTTAGTAAAATGCTGCACAAGCATAATACTCTCTGTTTCTCAATCCCCCTCCCGATACTGTCCATCATCGTGTAGCCTCAAAAGACACAGAGCCAACCAGGAATGAGCTTTTGAACTTGAAATATACAGTAAGAATGAATTTACTTTTAATCACAGTTGAAATTATCTGTACCATGTCATCAGGCATGGAGAACACAGCCATAATACCTAAAAACACCCTGCCACATGTTTACATGTTCGTATAGAGATGGCAATGTACTCCCTTTGTTTCAATCATGTTGCAAAATTAATAGTATCCATCCTGACTACCATTCTTGATAAACCCCCCTCCCAACAGGACTTTACATCAGATAGAAACAAATTTTGCCACAACTATGGTAGTACAATGCCTTCTAAGCTGCAGAAATGTTGGCACTACATGAAGGCCAATTAATCAACATTACTGAATGTGTGTGCTGGCATCTCCCATAATTCTTCTCACCATAGCTACAGTCTATCCCCACAGGTGACTGTGAAGTATATACAGTAGTTGCAGTGAATTGATAGTCTACTATGAATAAAGACAGTACACTGTTGGAATGTTACAAAATATGGTGTGGCTGCTGAAGCGCTGCACATATGAAGGATGGTTTAAAGGTAATACAGCAAGAGAGCACTATATACTGTAGTGTGATTCCCTTGACCAGGTGTGTGTGTGTGTGTGTGTGTGTGTGTGTGTGTGTGTGTGTGTGTGTGTGTGTGTGTGTGTGTGTGTGTGTGTGTGTGTGTGTATGTGTGTGTAAGTGTGTCAGGCTATGAATTTTATTACAGCTCCAAAATAGACTCTGGCCCCAAAGCCCAGGCCTCTACACATCTTCAATTTCAAAACGATGGAGAGTGAAGGGGGGGGGTTTGAATGGGATGGGAAAAAAAGCGGGAGAGAAGGGCCCAAAAGAACACCAGTGAGGGGAGGAAAATGAAAGTGAGCTGATTCAATCTTCAAGCACCTTACAAGCGTTTGCGTCAGGTTTCTTGTTTGAAAGGACAGGTCGGTAAGAGTATGTGGAGGAAGAGACAGAGACAGAAGTGTGGCGAGCTAGGGTAGGGGGGTAATGTCCACGATTCCTCCTCATTTTATCCCCTTCTCTCTCTCACATATTTATTCCTTCTTCTCTCTTTTCCAAACTGTAGTGAAAAGATTAAATTGTTTACGAGTGTGAAGCGTGGCTGGCTAGAGCGGATGAGCCAAGAGCGACAGAGATAGACATTCTAATTCACGGCTGTACTTAGCACCCGGGTCCCTGTGTGGAACAACTAATTCTTTTATCTGGCTGCAACACTCCAGGCTTCAGCCACATTCAAAGAAAAAAAAAATATATGTATGTATATATGTACATATATAGAGAGAGAGACAGGGGAGAGCAAGAAGAAGAGGGATTTTGGAGTGGGGAGAAGAAAAAGAAGAGGTGAATGGGTATACAGTTTTTTTTTTTACACTGTGCAACTGATAAAATAATCAATCTGTACTTGAATACTCGATTTCATTTTTTTCCCCTCCCTCCTCCCCCATTCTCGTTACCCCCTAGTCTCACAAAGAAGGGCCGTCCGAGTGTAGTCTTAACCCTTTATCTTGACTGAGCAGAAAGACATTGCCAGCATCTCTGTCTGTGTTGGGCCTGGGGGAAGTGTATGTGTGAGAGTGTGTGAGTGTGCGTGCAAGAGCTTTCGAGTATGCGTGTGTGACCACATGCTAGTAATACATGTGTGTAGGCTACATGTTAGTATGTGCTGGGATTGGACAGCTTGATGAGAGACGGACGTACTATGGGATGTGTGTATGTGTGTTTTTGTGTGTGTGTGTGTGTGTGTGTGTGTGTGTGTGTGTGTGTATCTCCAAGGCGAGTAAGGTGGGGGGATACAGCATGGAGAAGAATTACTGTTATCTCCCTGGCAGAAGAGGGAAGGGGGGGGAGATAAGAAACTGCTGCAGCCGACAGAGAGAGACAGGGAGAGACGGAGAGAGAGAGGGAGAGAGAAAATCAGGCGTGCGAGAAGTCGTGTGTCGATGGGGGCCGCCGTTGTAAATTGGCAGGATATTCAGAGCAAGCTAGCCCTGCTTGTGTGACTGCATCCATCTCTTTTTTTTTAAACCAGAGGTCTGCACTCCTGATAGTGGCATTGTGCGTGGCACACTGTATAGAAAGCTCATCAGTGCTGGTTGCCTATTGGGGCGTTATCGGACCTAGTAAGGTAACTGCACGCTTATAGACTGCACCCAGATAATGGGGGGCAGAAGAAAAGAGATAAAGAGGGGGGACCTCTTCTCATTAACAGCTATCTACTGCACTGCAGACACTGGGTTGTATTGAGTGGTTCCTACGCCGGGCATAAATTAAAACGCACCGACAGGAAGTGGAGGGGGTGGGTGTGGAAGGAGTTAGGAAGAGGAGGAGTCTTGTAACTGACAATGAAGCAGAAGGTTGGGGCATGAAGGGGTGACACGGTGGAATCACCTCTCCTCTAGGTCTGGCTTCAGTCAAACTGAGCCCTGTCCACAGACTGTAGGAGAAACATGATGTATGTGCACTAATAAGAAAATTGAACCAGCTGGTTGATGGAAATATTAGCAAGTGTTGGTGCTTTTCACACTTCAGAATTGGCCACAGAGAATATCACAGGTCAAGAAAGGTCCATTCCTTTCCCCTTTAAGTGCCTTAAAGTGCAGTTCCACCAATGACCATCAGATGCTGCTTCCAAAAATGATCCTCCTGCAAATTTCCATGTTCTATAATACAAAACAGTGTCAATACTTTTTTGTTGTTGTTTTTGTTTGTCTTCTGAAGTGTGCCCCTGTTTGTCAAATGTGTGTGATTTTTAGCTCATTGTATAGTCTTGCCCCCACAACAAGCTAGAATTGGTATGACCAACATGTTAGCAAACAGTTTCCTATTTACACATCCAGGAGACAGAAACCAACATTAGCAATAATGTGGAGTTGTGTCCACAAGTGTAAGTCCTTTTAGCTCTGGTTTTGTCGCCACCAACTCCTGCGAAAAATATTTGGCTTTTTAGCCGCTAAATGCTCCACTATGTTCAAGTGCTATTTGCTAACTTTGTCCATTAGCTATCTGGTGCTATGCATGTAGTGTACAGTATCAGAACTTTTTTTTACTGAAAGCAGCTGCCTGCTGCAGCTGGAAACAAAGATGATGAGAGTGGCTAAACTGAACCAAAAGAGTAAAGCTGAGGGGCATAAAACCTATACAATGAGGTGAAAAAGCTCTATGATCTAACATTTCAGTATTGATTATAGAGCGTCCCTTGGCCCTGAATGACAGTATTCATGAACCATTCAAGGAGCAGTTGATTGGAATTTGCTGGTGTAACACAGGGTGTAAAATATTGTTTCAAGGTGCTTAAAACGAAACTTCAAATAATGGGTAAACTGGTGTCCTCCTCCCTCATCATCCATCTGAATCTCCAATGACATGTTTTGCCTGATTATAGTGGGCCACAGCTCTCAGTCTGTGTTCACTGAGGTTTACATATCAAACAGGTAATCTCCAAGCCAATTATCAACTCAGAGGCTAAGAGGTCAATCTGGCCAAAAGTGCTGTACTGGGGAGGCTGGCAGCTTGCCTGTCTGCATATTGCAGCACTCATTTTATAGTGACAGTGGTTGTGTCCCTGCTCACACTCAGTCTCAGTCTCTTTTTCTCTTGTGCTGTTCAGGGACATAGTGAAGAGGAGGGAAATGTAGCCAGCCTTGAAAAGAGCTAAAAAATGAAAAAATACAATACTGTCTTCCTCTCTTTCCAGACCCCTCCTCCCCCCCGTCAGCTCTGCTGACACACAAGCATGTGCAAACAGGCTGAAAATACACCAATGCACTGACATATGCTGCACTTTTAGAGTGTGTGTATGCATGTGTGTGTATGGACAAGACAATCATCAGCTTGCAGAGCCCATGTCTTCCTGATAAACCACCTCTCTCTCCCTCTCTCTCCTACCCTCTCCCTTTTCTCTTTCTTGCTCTCTTGTCTCTCCCCCTTCACAATAGAGTCTCTGCCTTCATTTGCATGGTGCAATTGGATCTCGGCAGCAGTGTGTTGTGGCCAGACAAGTGTAGCATTACGGGGGAACAAGTTACTATGGGGGAAGGTTAATACAGACAATAAGGGAGGGAGATAATGGGAATTGGGCTCCTGTTTTTCAAACCTCTTATCGGCCCCAGTGCGAGAAATCAGGCCCCTGCTTTCAATAAAGCGGTGGTGGTGGTGGTGGTGGTGGGGGGGTATTTAAAGGGCCAGCTCTGTCAAGAGTGCTACTGTCATGTCCCTACACGACTGGTTTGTTCTGTGACATTTCCACAGATGGGTTGGGGGTGGGGTATAGGGGGTGGGGGGTTGAGGGTGGAGGGTGTGGGTGGGGGGCAGGTAGTGGGTGATAGTGGTGTGGTAATGTGGTGTGATTGAGCCTGCCTGAACAAACTCCACTGTACTGCCCCATGTGTTCATAAATGTGCATGTACAACAATTTCTTGAGCAAATCAAAAAAGAACAAAAAAAAAAAAATCTCATAAGAGGTGCTATACATATATACACACACAAACATGAAAAAATATAGTGGGACAAGTTAGGCATGTTATATTTATTATTCTTAGAAAGTTTTACAAATGTTACAATAAATTACATTCATTTGATAGACAGCTTTGTCCAAAGACTGATAGACTTAGACCATGATAGACTTACAATAAGTGCCATCATGGGTCGGGATTGGAAGGACTCAAATGCATGCAAATGGCAAGTGGAGGTGGACGCCAGAGGGCTTTCCTTGACCAGCTTAATGTGGGAAACATGGAATGTGGGCTAGCCCTAGTTGCAGGGTTGATGACCTTGGAGATGGGAAAGGGACCAACAAGGCAGGGAGCCAGTTTCCGTGACTCCACTCTTAGTGGAAGATCCCAAGTAAAAAGACACACCTTTTGCCCAGGAAGTAGTGGGGTGCAAGATTGGTGGCACTTGGCGTTCCTCGGGTAACAGGCCAATGAGCGCAGGGGGGTTTAAAGGGCCCTAAACCACGTACAGCAGCAGTGGTGGATAAAGGCTTGAACAGAGGGCACACTGAGCTCTATCTCTTGGTCAGGAAAGAGCAAAGGTTGATAGCTGTAGGTACACTAGAATGGAGACAGGCTAATGGAGGAACAGAGAGAAGTGTTTTGTGTTTACTCCACCCACAGAAGTTTCTTAGACCAGGAGGATGGGTTTTAGGAGGAGAGACAGTGCAGCACGGTCCACAAATACATGTTGTAACATAAAGTTAGCAGATTATTTAGCTGAGTTTCATTAAGGCAGCGTCAGGAAGTTTGCAAGCTTGGAGAACCAGTCTATGGCAGTGAGAATGACTATATTACCATCAGATCGTAGCAAACCTGTGATGAAGTCCAGAGAGATGCGGGACCAGGCTCGATGAGGAATGGGTAGCAGCCGCAGGAACACAACCAGGACCTGATGAGAAATCTTGTGCTGGGAGCAGAGGGAGCAGGCAGCCACAAACTCCCTAACATGAGCCACCATGGTGAAGTGCTGATGGATGAGGGACAGGGTAGAGCCACCCCTGTGACATGCCAGTTGCAAGGAATGACCCCACTGGAGAACCTAATTGAGGAGATGAGTTGAAACAAAGAAAAAATTAGGGGCGCAGTTACTGGGAGCAGGACAATTAGTGTGAGAGGCTAATACCTGTCTCTCAATTCCCCAGATGTCTTCTCGCACAATGTAGGGTGGAGGGATGAAGTTTTCAGGCTCTCCGGGAATTCTGGACTGGAACCAATGGGATAGGGCATTGGGCTTGATGTTCTTGGAATGTGGATGTAGGAAAGGACAAAGTTAAACCGAATGAAGAAACAGAGCCCATTGGGACTTAGACGTTTAGCAGTGTGGATGCACTCCAGGTTGTTGTGATCCATCCAGACAATGTATGGTTGCTCTGCACCCTACAGACAGTGTCTCTGCTCCTCCATGGCTAGCTTGATGGCTCTCAGCTTCTGGTTCCCAATGCTGTAATTCTGCCAAATTCGGCCAAAGAGAGCTTGCAGGAAAAGAAGGCACGGGGATGGAGTTTATTGTCCTGAGAGGAACACTTCGGAATTGACTATCCCCACCCCCATTTCAGAGGCACCCACCTCAACCACAAGCTGGTGTCTGGAGTCCAGAATGTTGAGGATAGGAGCTGAGGTGAACCAACGTTTTGAGCTCCTAAAAGCCTGGTCTGCCTGCTTAGTTCACTCAATACAGACACAAAAGGAAGTTAGAGAATTCAAGGGGGTCGCTACAGTACTGTAGCCCCAGAAAAACAATTGCTAAAAATGATCAAAGCCCAGGAAGTGCTGAAGTTGTTTGCAAGACCCTGGAGAGAAGCCAGTCCACCACTGCTTTAACCTTGGAGGGCTGCATTTGGAGCAGTTCAAAGGCAATGGAAATGAGACAGAAGGGGCACCTATTTTTTACTGTGATGTTTTTCAGTCCACAGAGGTCAATGCAGGGTTGTAGGGTCTCATCCTATAGGTGCCCTTTGGGCACAGAGGTGCCAGGGAGGAGGTCTATCACACAGTTGTGATGGTGGTGAGGTGGCAGAGATGTGGCTTAGGCTTTGTTAAACACCTCCTTAACATCAAGATATTCTGGCGGAACATTTAACAGTCCAGGGAATTCTCTGAGTTGGCTGGAGAAGTTGACGTAGCCCCTTTTAACAGAGAGCATGGCAGCATGGGCTCCATCCCTGTGGCCCGCTCAACATGTGGGTTATGTCTGCAAAACCAGGGATAACCCAAAATGAGCAGTAACTGTGGAGAGTCAATGACATGAAAGTTAATGGTTTAATGGCGGTTACCTGACATGGTCATATGCTGATGCGATGAGTGACCTAACATGACCATTTACAGCACTTTTTTTGACAGGTTACGGCAATGATTCCAGATACAACCCCAAATTGACCGCCAGTCCCTTGTTCATGAAGTTGCCTTCTGCTCTGGACTCAAGGAACACCGCCACCGCATGCACCTGGTCCGGAAAGAAGAGCTGGGTGTGTTGAAGAGGATGGGAGGGTTTGAGGGTTTTAAGGATTTGGCTCACCAACACCCTCCCAGTTACTGGTAAGCCCAGACTTTTACCGGACAGGACCCGAGGAATTGCATGGTCAGTACTTAGTAACACCCCCTTTGGCAAGTATCACAGCTTGTAAATGCTTTTTGTAGCCAGCTAAGAGTCTTTCAGTTCTTGACTGGGGGATTTCCGCCCATTCTTCTTTGCAAAAGTCTTCTAGTTCTGTGAGGTTATTGACCCGTCTTGCATGCACTGCTCTTTTGAGGTCTATCCACAGATTTTTTTATGAAATTTAGATCAGGGGACCATGAGGGCCATCGCAAAACCTTCGGCTTGCACTTCTTGAGGTAGTTCATTGTGGATTTTGATGTGTTTTTAGGATCATCATCCTGTTGTAATTGAATTTTCTTCCCTCTACCAGTGAAACGTTCTTGGTGCCACTGGTTGCAACACAATCCCAAATCGTGATCGATATAACAGTGTGTTTAACAGTTTGACACACGTGCTTTTCATGATATTCTGCACCCTTTCTTCTCTGACCATACATTTTCTCCTTGTTGCCAAAACATTCTATTTTAAAATCAGTCCATAGGACTTGTTTCCAAAATGCACCCAGTTTGTTTAGATGCTCCTTTGCAGACTTCTGATGCTGAATTTTGTGGTGAGGACGTAGGCAAGGTTATTTCTAATGACCCTTCCATGACGGGCATATTTGTGTAGGCGTTGCTGCACAGCAGAACAGTGCACCACCATTCCAGAGTCTGCTAAATCTTACTGAAGGTCTTTTGCAGTCAAACTGGGGTTTTGATTTGCCTTTCTAGCGGTCCCGTGAGCAGTTCTCTCGGAAAGTTTTCTTGGTGTTCCAGACCTCAACTTGTCCTACCCTGCTCCTGTTAACTGATACCTGAAAACGCTTTGCTACCTTCTTATAGCGTTCTCCTGCTTTGCGGGCATCAATTATTTAAATTTTTCGAGTGGGCAGCTGCTTAGAGGAGCCGATGCCTGCTGGTTGTTGGATCACTTGGCCTTTCCTAACAATAACTGTGAACAAGCCATAGCCCTATCAAGCTAATGAAGGTCTGAGGCCCTGGTAAAAGTTATCTGAGAGCTCAATTCTATTGGGGGGCCCAAACTTTTGTATGGTGCTCCTTTCCTTTTTTTCAATGTAAAATTGTAAAAAACAAAAATAATACTGTTACTAATAACTGTTACTTAAAAGAAATTTTTACTTAAGTATAAAGAAGTAATCGGATAAAAGTACAAAGTAAGTCAGTTAAAATGTACTCTGAGTAAATGTTACTGTGTTACATTTTTAAAAGGGGAATGGGAACAGTATAAATGTTATATGGTGATAATAATGATATATGATAAAACTATTTAAACATCCATATGCAGACGTATATGCACTGGTATTTCAATGCACATACGCCGTTCCCAGGTGAGAACTGCACAGAAAGCAAACAATAAATTCCAGTCAGGCACTTTGCCTGTGCCTACAACTGATAAAACTAATTTAGTCTAATACAACAGTCCTGCTATATCCTCCTTTCATGAAGGTTACAATGTTCAGTTTTTATTAAAATTATTTTAGAGAGGTGTTGATTCAACTATATGATAATTTTTTTTGGCAGTGTGTGGTGCTGTTGAGTTTTATTATATTGTATTAATCTTTTTAAATAACAAGTATAATACAATAGGCTAAGGTAGGCTAAATAGCCTACCTTCACTGATATAAATGGGGTGGACAAAAATAACACAAACACCTGTACACCGCGCCTGTGTTTGATAGACATCATATAATAGTAGTTTTGTATTGGAGTTGATGTTATTCTTAATTTTGACACAAAGATTTTCCTTTTCAGTGCAAATGTATATTGGTTCTGAATATCGGTTATCAGCTTCCTTCTTTATTAATAATTATTGGTATTGGTATCCGCCCTTAAAAAACCATATCATCTACCCCCTAAAATAAACCTTATAATGAAAACAATAAAAAAACTAAAAGTCAAGTGAAAAAAAAAGTGCAACACTGCAACAGGGCTATTGGGCAATTTCACAAAGTATACATATTCTTTTACTTTTTTTTATTACAGATTATGTGGCTGAATTGACCTCCTATTTTAGATGGTTTTCCAGGTCCCTGCTCCATATATACGAGGTGCTAAAGAACCCCTTCCCCGAGGATTTATCTGCCCACTTTGAAAGACCAGAGAAGCAAGGAGCTTCAGCCAGCTACGTGTTAAGGTTCATTTAAGGGCAGGTCTGAACCCCACGTATCTTCCTTGAACATTATAAAACTCTGTTTGTATCTGTAGCAGCATGCAGGAGGGCAATACCACTTGGTTTTTCCAGCCCAGAGAGTCACACCAGCTTACAAAGCTTCTGTCGGTCAAGTATCTGTAATGACAGAGCAACGTGTACATGACATTTAGTCAACAGTAAATGGTGATGGACTTCTGGGTGGCAGTCAACTGTGATGCACGCATAGCTTAACAGGTTGTCCTCAACAACACCTAAAAACGCCCTTCTCATTTATCCTACTGACTTATTAAATCATTGCAGTATAATGTCTCAAGAAAAGCCTTGGGGCAAAAAGGGAAAGTGACAGTATGTCACTGTTGAAAAAAAACCCCATGATTATGATACCTAAGGGAGACCTGTATGACGCTATTGCTTATTGCTGTTAGCTCCGCGTTGCTAGCAGAGCAGAGTGACCGCAGCATGTTTGTCAAGTCAGCAGTGAAAGAGCAAGTCAACAACATTCTTATCAGTTAACAGAATTAACGTGGTAAATTCAACACGCCAAGGAATGTGAGTGCATTGGCCATAGATTTTGAGTACTCAAACAAAGCTATCCAGAACAACTCAGCTAAGTTTGAAGTGCTACAAGCTACAGTGAGAGCTAGCAAGCTTCTAGCCAATGATCCAGTGTCAGGTGGGGGACCTCACCTCAAAGATCACCTAGATGGAGGACTGCAGCTGGAGGTTCAACCTGAGACTGGTCGGGCTAAAAGAAGGCAAGGAGAGGTCGGACAGTTTCCTGAGCAGGAACTTGCCTAAATGGATACCTGCACTGGGAGAACGGGATATCTGCATAGAGAGGGCCAAGAGACTCTACAGCAGATTTAACTGAGAAAAAGATACTAACCACCCTCGCTCTCTGTTCTTCAAACCGCTGGACTACTCTGACCATCAGGCCATCCGGAAAGGAGCCAGAGCCCTGCCCATTAATCCTGACAAACGAAACCTGCTATCCCTCCCTGGCTACAGCAGAGAAATGACGAGGACAAGAAAGGGATTAGGCCCGATCCACAAAAATATGATGTCTCTTGGGCTCCAGCCATTCCTGCTCTATCTGGCACAGCTGAAGTTCACCTACAATTGGCATAACTTCAACTTTTGGATGTCACATAAAGCTGAGGATTTTCTTTGGAAGACCTCTCAGCCTCCGCCTGTTCCATAAAACTAAGACATGGCTTCACTCTGAGAGCCTGACAATAGGGAGTTGGTTGCCTTGTCACCGCCACCTTGAGTTAAGTTATCCACAGCTAAAAGGTCTATCGACGCTAGGGTGTAACTTACATCCTAGCATATTGATTTATCACTGACTGTGATTTAATACTAATACTTTAATAACTTTGCTATACAACAGTGATGAGACTTAATCTGACGTTGCTACCATTCAGTCTTTAGGGGGATGTCAATTTTCACATTGATCAACTAAGCTGTTTGACATTCAATGTTGAGGATGCTCTGATGTGTGTTTTATCTCACATTTTATGTCATGGACTGAGCAGCCTACAGTGCTGACATTTGAGACATTTATATCCTTAGAATCTGATAATAGAGAGGATTTCTCTGTTATCATGCTGATGTGTCATCGGTAGCAGAAGAGCACTCCCTTGAAAGAGTAAGACTCTCATTTATCTTTTATCTATATATAATTTTTCTATATGTTACCTCCAGATATTTCCATTCAAGGTCAATTAACTCTATACACTTGTGAATGTGATTTTTGACTGAGGGGAAAGAATTCTGTGTTCAACAAAGTAGAAAGCAGTGATGGATGGGTCCTTATAAATTGAGAATTTAATTTCAGCCTTGAAACACACCCACTAAACAGAGCAGTAATAGTCGCTCATTGTCATTTATTTTTAAAATTTTGTTTATTTATTTATATTTTATCTCAGGGTGTCAAATTAGTGCAGTGGTAAGCACTATTGCCTCACAGCAAGAAGGTTCTGGGTTTGAAACCCAGTTCGGCCGGGGCCTTTCTTTATGGAGTTTGCATGTGCCCGCGGTGCCTGCATGGCTTTCCTCCGGGAACTCTGGCTTCCTCCCACAGTCCAAAGACTTGTGGGTTAGCATAATTGGCGACTCTAAATTGCCCATAGGTGTGAAGTGAATTTGAACATGAATGGTTGTTGGTCTCTAGGTGTCAGCCCTATGATAGACCGGTCACCTGTCTAGGCTGTACCCTGCTTCTCGCCCACTGTCAGCTGGGATTGGCTCCAGAAGGGACATATTTTTTTTTTATTTCATTCAGTTATTGCCCTGTTTCAGTGACATTTCTACCTTTCTTCTTAGTCGTCTGAACCTTGTGAGGCATATGAAGGGAGGGGGGTTGTTGAGGGCAGACGTGCATTTTGCGCACCACCAGAATGACTGGTGCATGTACTACACAAACCTGAGGTGTTACAAAGGCCTTGCAGTTTGACTGTTTGTATATAGGTCTTTTGTTAAATTTCCATCTTGTTAATGTTAAATGTACTGTAAGACCATTAGCTCCCAAGAGACATATTCTCAGTTTAGTCTATCGGTCTATTACTCAGATAAAGTGGACTGTTTACATGGCATTCTGCGACCCTACCATACCACAATTTAGATGGCCAACCTAAATATTCTAAGGTGGAACGTTCGAGGTATCAACTCACCCATTAAATGCACTGTAAAGGCATCTCCATACCACTGATTCAAGAGACGCACCTCACAGTGAACAACATTTGAAAAACAAGCACTATAAAGTTATAGCTCATTCATGCGCATCAACTACAGGTAGAGGCGTACCGATTGTTGCAGAAAAATGGCAAGTGCTTGCTCATGGGGGAATGTTGGGTGTCTGTAAATATACCTATAAAGAGTATGGTTTAGACCTGCTCTATATGAAAAGTGCCCTCAGATAATTTCTGTCATGATTTGGTGCTATATAAATACAATTGAATTGAATTGAATTGAAAACTACAGCTTATTGTTATCGAGAAAGGTAATGAAAATGATGGCAGATTTGTCTATGTGCTGCTCTATTAATTATGCAAAACTGCTCCGGCTAACTAACTTTTCGCCCCCCATCAGCTCGACATTATTATGTTATTGAGACCCCTATTGTATCGTTGCTGTCAATGTTAATACCACAGTTTCCCCAGAACATGACAGATCTTTTAGACCTGCCAAACACAGTTCTTCCCTCATCCCTATCTTTAAGATTCTTTTTGACTCACCTAAATCTATTGACATATTCAATAGGATGAAGTCAAAGCCTACTCTTTTCACTGTGGTCACAATGGCACCTCCTCCAGATTTGACTACATACAGTATTTGTCAGCCCTTCTCTAATAATATAAACCTTATAGATATGCTCTCTATCTTAATCTCTGATCACACCCCGTGTCATGCACTATAAGACCATTCATTGATCACCCTAAAGCACACAGGTGGAGATTTAATGGCTCTCTACTTACCAATGCTGATTTCCTATCACAAATGAAAATACAACTCAGTGAATGCATAGATCATAATAGTGAGTCATGTGATTAGATGATCCCTTCTGTTTAGAAGAGCTTGAGATAGCAGTAAAAGGTCTCAGAAAGGCAACTCTATTTTGCTTTCTGGGATCGAGTATGACCTCTTATATTAGGTTCTATAAATTTCACTATTGAACAGGGATCATTTTATAGGGACCAGAGGAATGCACTAAGAACCATCCTACTTAAGAAGGGTGAAGATCCACTTGAGTGTTCAAGCTATGGACTAATCTTGCTTATTTGTGCAGATGTTAAACTTTATGCTATGGTACTAGTCATTCACATGCAGACAGTAATTGGGAAATTGGCTCAATCCATTTGAGAAAGTGACACAGTATCCCCCATAACCATAGATCAGTCCATACACAAGATTTCCCTACATGCGGATGATTGCCTTCTTTTTATAGCCAATATTCAAACATCACTACCACAGGTCCAAAAACTCTTTGATCTGTTTAGAGAGATGGCAGGTATAAAAATCAACTAGACTAAACCTGCCCTTCTCCCATTGAATAAGGCTTCGAAAAATGAAATGAACTTTTTTTTTGGATTAAGTTCTTATTCTTTATGATCCCCCTAGCACCAACACCCAAATTTATCTCATAAGCGCACTCCCTCGTATTGCACTTCATCTGGGGAGGAAAGCATGCACGCATCAAATTTATAACTGTACAAAGAAGCAAACTTACTGGAGGCTTAGTTGCCCTGAACCTTAAATTTTACTAATATACTTTTCAAATTAGGCCACTGCATGTTTGAAGAGACCGGGAATCTAAGGTCCCTTGGCAGGCTATAGAGGCGGCATGCTTGAAACCACACAGACTCTAGGACCTACTATTTATAGGCAGAGGGTGCAGAAACATTAATCTCCGGTATGGAAGCATCATAACCAATTCTATACCTGTATGTAAAAAAGTGGAACTGATGAAGGGGAAACCAGCTTTATTTTAGAAAGAGTCTCCGCTATGGAATAACTATCACTTTCAATCAGATGGGTAGCCTTTTGTGTTTCCCCCATGGTTAAATAAAAGTCTTTCCATTTTCAGCAATATTTTTAATAATGCTGGACTCTGTTCATTCCAAAATATTAGAGTTTGAATATGATTTACCGGGCACCTCTTACTTTCTTTACTTGAGACTGAGATCTGCAATCCAGACGTATGGGGTGCCTCAAATAGGCCTTTGCCAGAGCACCGTATGGAGGAGTGGATTGCTCCTGGGTGGGGCTCTCGGGGGCCACTGACATGTGGGTATAACTCTCTGCTCTATCAATCTATTGAGACATTGGCAGTTGAAAGGGTATGGGATAAGGAACTCCACTGCTGGCAGGTCTTACAGCAGTGAAAAACATAATACTGTCACAGTGGTTTATCCAAATCTCCCTTTGACTCAATGCTGGATGGCATCCTACCAAAGAATAGTTTCTCTTCTGAAACCTAACTGATGACACAAATTTTGTTCTTTTTGTAAACAATATTTTTTATTATCATTTTGCCTATTGTTAGACAATTGGGACTGCCATACTAGGTTGTAAATTGAATAACTGTTTCAAAAGTCGTGTGGTATTTGCTGTAGCAATCTTTCTGATAATAAAATTTGTTTGCACAAACTGTTGTGTTTGCTTTCAGTGTTTGGCATGTAACATGTTAACAAGTGAGCAACATGGAAGATGAACAGTAACCAATGTAAGATGTAGAGAAAAGTAATTTATAGTATTTTCTTCCTTACTCATATTTGTATTACAATAATAACTGAAAATTTATATGCATAAAAAAACGTCTCCTCTATTCCCCTTAGACGTAAAGGCACACAGTCTACTCTCTAATTGTTGAATGCATTCTGTAGTGAGAATGCATGCAAACACACAGGTTCAAGTCCAGGATGATCCATCTTTCATGACGGTAGGTTCTGCAGCTGCTGTAGTCTGCTTGTAGCCTAGTAAATTTGAAAGGGTAATGACTGCATACTTACAATTTTATTCACCAAGAATTCATACTACCTGTGGTACCCCCATGCAGCAGACATGATCGGGCTTGTTGCACAATTCCCACAAATACACCTTTGGCAGGAAAGAGATTTGAAGAGTGACAATGTTGCATGCGTAGTTTACTTGAATGTTTTGTTACTAATAAGGAGATAGGTCACCAAATGCAATGATTTAATAACATTGTTAATATTAATAATAATATGTACAAACTGTAATAGCTGGTAAACTAGGTATGAGTTATGAGATGTTGGCAGGAAATCCTAAGCCCCCTGCTTGGCCCATTGAAAGGTACTGTTGTCCAGAAAATATTGCTGGCTGTTACCTACAATGTTTGAGCTTGAGTTTTGCTGGCGTAACAGGAATAGCTTAATGATGTTTACGTTACTTGCATTTATTAAATGCCACAAACCTAGCTTTTGGTAACCGGTGTACACAACTATATACACACTCCAGTCACTAGCAGTGTTGTCCGCAACACAGCCACCAAAGCCAACATGACTGTATGACACAGACAAGGGGTCTGGGAAGGTAAGTCCCCCAGAATTTTGGCAGAATGGAAAATTTTATATAGAAGATTAAAGGGTAGGGAGGGAACAGCATGTTAAAAAGTATGGAGAAGGGATAGCATGTAAATACAACAGTAATCAATGGGTGTGGTTTGCATTCAGGTGCTGGGGTGTGGATAGACAGTTTACATTGACAAAGGATGGCGAGATCACTGACAAAGGATGACAAGATCAAGGATAATGAGATCTGGCCGACATTTGGCAATAACAAAGGCGTGGAAGGGTCAACACTCTAGGGGGGCAGGAGACTGTCTCCAGACATTACATGATCACTCAACCTATGATGTGGGATGTGTCTTCTTCATCACTAACCATACAGAAATGTTCTGTTGTATCCTTGATTCTCAAACTTGTTTAGGAGCCTCTTCATGGTCAGGGTGGGAAGGGTGCTGTGGAGCTTAATCCTTGTGGTATTTTGACCAAAGCATGTCAAAGATATTGCATTAAGACCTCAAGGAACTGTGTTAACTTGTGGAAAAGTAGTTTAATATGTCACCTTTAACATGGCCTTAGTAGGGAGGTAAGGATACATGGAAGGTACAACAAAGTGTGTAACTTTGACACATGACTTTCTCAGCTTGCATCCTGTGCCCTTCCAACACTAAGTGCTTGTTGACTTGATCTTTCCCTCACCTTAACCAGGTAGTTTTACTTGCCTAAACTAAGCCAAACCTTAACAAGTGGCAAATCAGGAACCAAATACTCCTTTCTGGCTGGACTGCAACAGTGAGGCCAGCCCTAGAAATGCAAATATCCTCGAGTGATGAAGTTACACCGTTGGTCGGCCGGCCAAATGTTGAACTTTCCCCATTGGCCGTTGCTCTTTCAAAATGAATTGGCATGAACAGTTTTGTAATACATCATCAGGGGAGCTTTTACAGGCAGTGCAAATGCTCCCCTGGAAGGTAAACAGTAAAGGTTTTCAGAAACCTTTAGCAACTTTTTTTCACAAAAGTACCTAGCAACATATCTAGTACTTTTTGGACAAACCTTAGCTACTTTAGAAGAGAGTTGCCAGTGTAGCCTTGCAAGAGAGAGGTCAGGCTTTCCCGCCGCAGGCACACCTTTCTTTGGTCTAATTCAACTGACTTCACAGCAGCTGACATAGATACGAAAGAGCTGCTCACTTTTTCTCTGAGTGATCATTTTACAAGTAAATATAGTTGAAATCAAGGCACAGACATCGTGGTTATAAAATCAAGATTTTAGCAGAGCAGAACAGCAGCTTGGAAATGGCTTGGAAGTGACTGCTGGTTAACATGTAGTCTTAATGGGCCATGTTTCAGACACTATATCCTACTTGTTCCATTGTCTGACAACAGAAACAGAAAAACATGTAAATGAGAACAGGGATGGGGAATTTCGGCTTTATTAAATTACTGTAAATGTGAGCACAGAGAGTAGGAGAGAAGCAAATGGATAAAGGGTGGTCCAGCCATAGACTAGGTTTTCACCTAGTCTTGTTTGGCCATATGGGTTGCAGTGATGAAAAAAACTATTTTGTTTTTAGGTATGAAAACTTCTTTGTTCTGCAGGTAAGATGCAGAACAATGCAAAACATATATATAAAACACTATATTCATCATAAGAACAGCAAAAAAGAAAATAAAAAAGAAAATAATCATGCATCAAAAATTCTCTTTAAGAAGTGGTGCATATGGCAGAAGGTGATGATGAACACATTGCTAAAAGAAACCACAGTGAAGGAATGCAGCTCTGCTTACAATTATTAACACCTTCAGCTGATCTGCAGCTTCATTTAAATCTCCCTCCTCTTACTATTACATTCTACTCCTCCTCTTCCCTCCCACTCCCTCCTATCTCTCTCCCAGTTATCCCAGAAGGTGAAGGCACTCAATTACCATGCGCTCACACAGGTCCTGACTAGAATACAATAGCTGAACATTTTTCAGCCCATATTTTAGGAAGAAGCGGTAGGAGGTAGCACAGCGAGAGGAAGAGTGATGGTTATGTGTTGTAGGAAGAATCTCCCACAGTGGCTGCAGGTGGGAATGGATGGGAGCGGATGTTGTTAAGGGTGATGGGCAACTGAATGCCTCAAATTTGGAATCATGTTTGAGCCTCTATGAAGTGTGTGTGTGTGTGGGTTTTTTATGTGTGTACACAGCAGGGGATGGGTTCGATGGACTTGCAGTGTGGGAGAGTTTTAATCACCCCCCTTCCTCTTGTCAAGTGGTTCCCATCATCATGACATTTAAAACAATAATTATCTCACTGACTTGATGAGCTTTCTCTGATGCTTATACCCCCCGACACACATATGCGCACACACTCTGAAATAAATAAATAATGGGGAGATGTGTCATTCCCCATTCACTTGCATCATTTGGAAGGAGCAGTTGTTAGGTACTTTATGGCATATTGTGGGACTGTAGCCTTTATGCTGGAGCTCTCTGAGGATTATGGGGCCATCGTTAATGTAAATGTGGTTCTCCAGCCCCACTCAATCACCTTGCCATGCTCAGAATGGTCAGTATTTTGGATATGGGACAGTTTTTGTATCCTTTCATCTCCTCAGGTTAGATATTTTCAGTCTAACTAAATCAAATCCTGTGGCTGTAACCAAGGATTTTCCGTCATGTTGGTATAGGGGCACTGCACTTTGAGCAGCTACAAATGGGGGAATGTAATGTAGTAAATGAGAGAAATGGCAACGTATGTTTGTGAGTACACAGTTAGAGTTATGACATGGTTAGCCTAGCTGAGCATAAAGACTGTCTCTGTGTTAAGTCCAAAAATACACTTAACAACACTTCTAAAGCTTACTAACACATTGTATCTTGATTTTAACAGTTCATTCTTGACCGTGGGAATAGCCAATGAGAAAATAGTGTCCACTCAGGAACTTTTTTACCATATCAAATGACTTTCATCAGTAGTTGAAGTTTGCTCAGTTTTCATGGAACTGTAGATCTCACTGTATTTTGACTGTCTTTAGACAGATGGAACTGAGTGGAATGTTGGTCGGTGGATAAGTGAACTGGGTTCCATATTGGGATTCCCTGTGGCTTAGGGGTCAAGACTCCAATCATGAACTGCAAAATCCCAGGTTGAGTCTGGCTCAGGACCTTTGTTGCATCTCTCTCTCCCTTGTTTCCTGTCAACCCTCTACTAGCGCTATCTAATCAAGGCAGAAAATGCCCAAAAACTTAGAAAATAAATAAAAAAAGAACAGTGGACATACTGTATATGGATAGAAAATAGTGACCCCTATCTACGCCTATAGTACTTGATCTTTCTTAGGCTGTTCAGGGGAAAGAAAAGACGCTGCTAACTTAAAGAACAACTGCATTGATTTTATACATTAAAGTCTGCTTACTGGTCTTGGGGAATACTAGTGTCTCTGTGAAAAGTCTGATATATTGATATATGAAGTAATGTCAAGTAATTGTTGATTGGGTCTGAAGACATCAAGTTTGAAGATTAGAAAAAACTTTGGGGTGTGGAGTTAGAAAGAAATGAGCTTATCAGATCTGTGTTGCCCACTCCGCAACTGTGCTTGAGGCAAGAGACTTGATGCTACATGCTAGAGGCTAGATACTACCAGCAAACTCATTGGTCCCCGTTACAAGTGGTGATACATAAATCGATTGTAGTGACATTTCAAGTACACTATTTTCATCTTTTAGTATCACAGGTGTCTTCAATCTTGCAATCAGTCATTCAGCTTATTGGATAATTTATTAAATAGAGAAAAGTACTAATTGTGCTGTTTCGTATCATTGTGTGCACGACACTGAACATGGTCAAGACAAAAAAAACCAGAAGAGTGTTCTGAGGAGATAAGGAAGAAAAATATTTGCCAGGCAAGGTCAAGGTAAAGGCTACAAGACCATCTCCAAGCAGCTTGATGTTCCTTTTACTGCAGTTGCTAATATTATGAGAAGTTTAAGGTTCATGGTACCATAGCCAGCCTCCCTGGAAGTGGCCACAAGAGGAGAATTGACCTCAGATTGAACAGAAGGATAGTTAAAATGGTGGAAAGAACCAGTACTTGAATACTTGAATACTTTGAATACTTCAAAACAGATACAAGTTAACCTTCAGGATCACAGTGCAACAGTTTCCACTTGCACCATAGGTCACTTTCTGGATAAAAGTGGGCTCCATGGAAGAACACACCACTACTGAAAAAGAAAACTGACTTGAGTTTGTTAAAATGTATGTTGACAAGCCAAAATATTTGTGGGAAAATGTCCTACAAACAGATGAGACAAATTTAGAGCGTTTTGGTAAGTCACATCTGCTGTATGTTCACTGTGAAACATAGAGAATGCTCAGTTATGTTATGGGGTTGTTTGCTGTGTCAGGCACAGTATTCCTTAAATCTGTGCAGGGCACAATGAAATCAGAAGACTATCAAGGCATTCTGGATTGAAGCATACTGCCCAGTGTCGGAGAGTTTTGTCTCCTTCACAGGCCATAGCTCCTTCAAAGACATACAACGATCCAAAACATACATCTAACAGAACCCAAGAATGGATGAGAAGAAAAGATTGGGCCTTTCTGAAGTTGCCTGTTATGAGTCGGGATCTTAATTCAATTGAACATCTGTGGAAAGAGCTGATAATTAAATAATTAAGAGCTGATGGATTAAAGCACCCATCAAATGTGTGAGAGCTCAGGAAGAGTTCAGCCAAACTACCAGCTGAGAAGTGTAGAAGTCTCAATAGCTACAAAAAGTGCTTGATTGCAGTGATTTCCTCAAAAGGGTGTGCTACAAAATATCAGATTAAGGGTCCCAATATGTTTTGTCAATGTTATTTCCATTTGCTGTATTATTTAAAATAATGTAACGATGGATTGATTGATAAATAGATAGATAAACAGAGTATATTATTAATCCCAAAGGGAAATTTCAGTGTTCCAGCAGCCACTTGACATGAATCGCAAAAACAATGAGGTATGGTGGTAATATAATATGCTATAATACACTGTACATTAGTGGAAGTCAGTGGAGATATATAGAGCCACACAGACATTGAAATATCAGAATAATCTGACATTTAACACATGCGATACATAATGTCATGAATAAAAAGTCCAGGTGACCAGTATGTCCTTTACAAGGAAAAACTATTCTGTCAGAGAAGTCCCCTCTCCTGACACAGAGGAGAATCATTGTACAAATGTAGAGATCATTGTATATCTTCTTGGTCTTGGCCACATTAAAGAGCAAGTAGTTGTTTCCAAACCTCACCACAAAGCAGTCCACCAGGTCTCTGTATTCTGCCTCCTGCCCACTGGTGATACACCCTACAACTGCAGAGTCATCTGAAATATTCTGAAGATGACAAGAATCAGAGTTGTACTGAAAGTCAGAGGTGTACAGGGTGAAGAGGAAAGGTGAGATGACAGTCCCCTGCAGTGCTCCTGTGTTGTTCACTACACATTCAGTCAACATCCCCACAGCCAAACAAACTATGGTCTATCTGTCAGGTAGTCAGTAATCCAGGACGTTGTGGAGGGATCTGCCTGCATATTCTAGAGCTTCTCTCTCAGCAGGATGGGCTGGATTATGTTGAGGCACTACAGAGGTCAATTAACATGATTCTCACACTTGTGCCTACTTTTTCCAGGTGAGAGAGGGCTTGTTAACGTACGTGGATGGTGGTGTGGTCAACTCCAACCTGAGGATGATAGGCAACCTGCAGTGGGTCAAGAGAGGTTCTCACATGAGGTCTGAGATGTGCCAACAGAAGTATCTCCAGAACATTCATTATGTGGAATGTGAGGGCAACCGGTCTATAGATGGAGATGACTTCTTTGGCAAAGGAACAAGGCAGGATGTCTTCTACAGCACCAGGAGGTTAAAGAGGTGCTGCAGAATCTCACACAGCTGGTTAGGTCAGGCCTTCAGGGCTCTGGGGCTTATTTGTTGGATGAAGGGTGGTGATTGTGGGGCTGTGCTGAAGTCAAACTCATTGGCTATGTCCAGGCTTCCCTCAGCCTTTAAACCTGTGATATTTTCCATACCAGACCTCATATCCCTCACATTGTTTTGCTAGAGCTTGTTGTGCAGTTTCCTCCTGTGAGCATCGTTGCTCTCCCTCAGCCTCACTTTCGGTTCCCTCTGGACACTCTTCAGTAGGTCTCTGTCCCTGTCCCTGAAGGGTCTCTTCTTCCTGTTCAGCAGCTCCTTCAGATCGCAGGTGATTCAGGGCTTGTTGTTGGGGAAAAATCACACTGTCCTGGTGGGGAGTATGTCATGGAGTTGATGTCATCTCCATGGGGCTCACAGGGTACAGTCCAAAACATCCCTGCAGAGTCTCATCAGCATCCTCCAACCACGTCCTCACAGTTTTGACGAATTGGTAGAAGCCAGGTCATGTGGTTGAACTCCTCTGAGATGACCATTAAAGCATTTGGGTCTTGGGTTTGTAATCCAACAGTAACAGAGTTGATGATGTCACATGCTATGCTGGCAGCAGCTGATGGCAGGACGTAAAAAGCAAAAGCAATGGCACATGTGAACTCCCTTGGCAGAAAATATGGATGCAGAATCAATCATAACAGTTCAATGCCCAACCTACAGAGATGCTCTTTCACAGTAACATGTCCAGGACTACACCATCTGTTGTTTACAAGCATTTGTCCCCCTCCTTTCTTCTTACAGCTGTACCTGCAGTCTTTGTCAGCCTGTACAGTTTGATAGGGGGTCATGATGGAGTTGGAGTCTGGAATATGCTCCTGCAGCCACGTAAAGCGCATAATATTGCATTCCCGATATTCCCCCTGGGTCTTAGTCAGTGCACCATGCTCGTGTATTTTATTTGCCAGGGACCTCATATTTCCTATAATGACAGAAGGAAGAAAGGGTTTATACTTTCTCCTCCTTGCTCTCCGTTTGGCTCTGGCCCTGCATCTCCGGTATCTCCTCCTCAACTCGTCAGGAATTTGGGGCCTTGCTCCGAGCAGTGTGGTTTTGGTGAGCGCAATCAGCTGATGGTGAAGGTAAACAATACCCCTGTTCCCGTTGGCATGGTTACCTGGAACAAAAAATGTAAAAAACACCAGGAAAACTAAGAAAAGTCTTTTCAGCCACACAATATCCATGTTAGGGTGAAACCGCAGAGCAAATAGAGTGTTTAAAGGTAATGAATTTAAAACAGAAGTAAAGTAATATTAAAGTTTTATTACAAAATCAAAAGCAATGTGTCTGTTCCATTAAATATAGAATAGAAAATAGTGGATGCCAATTACTTTTGATAGTTTGAATTGAACAGAAGTATCTCATTTCACGTCATGTGCTTCGCTGACTATCCATCCACCTCAACCTCCTCCTTGAGATATTTTAAGGGTCTATAAACATGTCACGCCATTTCTGCCTTTGGTCCTAATGAACAAGAGTCATAATTCACACAAGTCCTTGCTAAGTAAACATAGGTTGTTCAAGACATTTGAACAACAAACAAATGTTGTTTTGTAGGTAAATTATGTGTACTTACTTGCCACAGTTCTTCTGTCTCAGTTACTTCTGCATCTTCATGACTGACTCCATGATGTTGAGATCAGGCCCCCGCGGGGCCCAGACCATTTGTTGCAGGACACCTTGTTCCTCTTGTCTCTGAAGATAGTTCTTTATGACTCTGACTGTATGTTTTAGCTCATTGCCCATTGTCATGCTGAAAAAATAATTTGGGACCAATCAGACGACTCCTCGATGGTAATGTGTGATGGATATGAATCTAAACATTTTAAGTGCACTGTAAAAACTGCTCACTCAAATCTCAGTTAAAGAAAAAAAAAAAAAACATCAACCATTTTTTTTGTAAGTTCACCTAGGAACTTAGGAATGTAGGAAAATCGCATTAATATACAATTGTAATTGTAACACTAAACATTGATAATTGCCTACATGAAAAAGCAAACAAAATGAGTTCAACAAACCTTATTACAGTTAACATATTAATTACTTTACATCAGACTTGATTAAACTGTGTAAAATTCAAGAGAATTGCTTTGAAAATTTAGCTGCATCAAATCTGACAGTAATTTTGAACAGTTTTACCAACTCTTCTTTTTGCGTGTATTGCATCAAATCTATATTGAACATTCAGTTATCATAAACACAGTTTAACATTATTACATTATTAACAAATAAAATGAAATGGAAAACAATTTTTTAAAATGTTTACATTAAACCTTTTATGTTTATGTTTAAGTGATTCTGGTTAGCTCTAGTTAACTTCCTGTTACATTGCGGAGTAAATTGAGTTTACATGTTTATGTGTTTAAACTTAAACATGTAAACATTGAAAACCAAATCAGAGGTAAAGAATTTTTGAGACATTACAAGAAAAAACCCTGGGGCCTCATTTATAAAACTGTGTGTAGGATCTATACCAAAAGTTTATGTGCCCACAAAAGAGAGAAAAGGCTCACATCAAAAAAGAAAATTCAGATTTATAAAATTGTATGCATGCATGCCTCCATGCAAATATCCCTGTATAAATTCCAATCAATTTGAAAATGTGCACACTTTGGTGAACCTTATATTCCACCCAAAACACTCCCAAATCCCTCATGAATATTGATATACATATTGTGCTTGTACAAGCTGTGTTGTGCCAAACCCATGTTTGACTATCTATGCCAGGCTAAAGACCTGTAGGTTGGTTTTGGCCTCATTGTTTTAAGTCTAAAGAGTTTGAAAAGCTGATTATGATACTTCATGATGATACTTCAGACTGCTCCTCCTTGGAGTTTGGTATGCAACGATCCAGCTGTGACATACTATAAATGCAGGTATACAGCATAAAAGGGATATTAACCAATGTGATGAAACAAACTACTTCTACTTGTTCACATTTTGAGAAAATGTCATAGAGAAACTGATTCAATTCTATAGTCATGTTTGTGGCTGCAGTCAGTGTGAGGAAATCAAGCCATGACTATGTTTAACAGTAATAGATTCACACCTACATTAACAAATGAAATACATATTTCTATAAAGTTTAACTTAAAAGTTAACACAAATATCTCAATCACTTCTGAAAAAATAATAGCAGATGTCTTAAATAAATAAAGGATAATGGACTGCTCTTATATAGCGCCTTTCTAGTCTTAACTGACCACTGAAAGTGCTTTAATCTACATGCCACATTCACACACCCATTCATACAGCGCTTTTCTATACAAAGAGTGCCTTCTATACACACACACATTCCAACACCGATGATACATCTGGGGCAATTTGATGTTCAGTATCTTGTTGAGGAGTTGGTGATTGAACCACCTACCTTCCGGTTAGTAGACGACTCTACCTCTTGAGCCATAGTATACAATTTACATAGCACTTACTGTAAGTGTGTCTCTGTTAACTCTGGACTACTTTTTCCTAGCTTACCACACTCACATACTCACACAACCACACACTCACTGCAACTTAAATAAAAAAATGTATACACTTTAACCAAAAATAAATTGATACAGACCTTAGTCATAGCTTTGGAACTAATGGCCTAAAACAAAGGGCTGCTTCAACTGCTAGTGCAAGCTACCAAAATAAAACACACAATCTTAGTTTGCACTCACAAGTCAGTGTTATGTAATGAGAAGCATGGGGGAAAGATGGAGAACAGACGATTGGTGGAGAAAGGCTGTGAGTGGATTTCAGGCTGGACAATACAATAGTCCAACACAGTGCTGTGGCAGCAGCAAAATTTCAGAACAAAGCTGTAGGTGGGAAATATATCTTCCTCCAAAGAGAGTTTCCTGATCCTCTCTGTCTAATGAATACAAATATTAGTCTCCTTCAGTCACTTTCATCAACAAAAAGCTCATATACTTTATCATACTGAGGTAGTTTTAGCTTTAGGTCTTAGATGACAACACCAAACACACAACCAATACAAAGTAATGTGGGCTGATGCTAGGGCTGTCATTTTGAAAAAAATCAAGTTGACATGTAATTTGTTTGAACTAATTCAAATGCATATATATCATATACTGTTTATCCAGGCCCTTCTTATACACGAGTGAAAGCAAAAACATTAAACGAGAATTGTTTCAAATCCAGAAATGCAACAGATGCAGCTAAAAACATATATATTTAGGGACAATTGGAACAAGAATTGCTATATTTTCAGATTTCAATATGTGTTGTCAGGTTATCTAATTAATGTCTGTTAGGAAATCTGCTCCAATGTTTTCAGAGGTGTGAGGACCTGCCTGCTAGGTGAGAACAGGCAGGTCATCTCAGTTGCCACTCTATGAGCTGCTGAGATGACCGGTCAGTCAATTTGTGCCATTGTTCTTGGGAGAGCAGTCTGATCTCGTCAGGCAATTTAGATAATTTACCAGTGGCTCTATTGGTCGTAGCTTTTTGAAATATAATTCTTTCTGGAAGATCAAATTTGGTCTCAGACTTGAAATATAATATTTGTTGCCGTCCAGTTTGTCTGAAGGTAAAGTATGGTAATACAAAATAAATCCATGTTTTATTGGACAGTTTAACAAGAGTACTGCCTCTTTGGACTTTGGGGTTCAGATTTATTACCACATTTCAATAAATATAAATATATATCAACGAAAAAAAATGAAAACAGGCAGTGTGGTATTAAATTTAGCTTTATTTATTAATATACAGTATATTACAGATTGGATAATAGGTGTATCTTTTACTACACTCACTTTCAGTTAAATTCATCTGTACATTGCTGTTTATCCCAATCGACGTCATCACTCCCCTTAGTGTGCTGGAGCACTTCTGGTGTAGTTATTCTTTTTGCATGTGTTTTCCCTATTTGCATGTTTTTGTATTTGTAGCACGTTTTTCTTTATGCTTATGCTTTCTCTCTTGTATGTGAGTTGTCCTTAGGCGCCAACGAGCGTCAAGAGTCCTAAGGATGAGTATGGCAAAAAGTAGGCAGTTTGAAGAGGTTGTACAGTTGCCATTGCTCCACTTGTCTCTGGTGCCTCCACTACCTCCTTTTTATGGCAAACTAGCAGGTGAGTCCTCAGTTATGTTGTCATTATAGTGTAAGAAAGTGATTTTTAGAAAGTGGGCAAAAATTCTCATCTTTGTTGGTAATTTTGCCAACTATGGCAAAGAACCGAAAATACTGCCACACACTGCTTTGAGCTGTGAGTTGTCTGATTAGCATTGGCTTGCTTGCTTGTGTCCTCCTCCATTTTTATTTATTAGCATAGTTTACTGAAGGGTCAATAGGGCACTGATACAACAATCTGGTGTGAATTTTGAGAATGTCCTCTGCTGGACCACAAGGCGAAGTACTTAACACGGGCTTATGCGTTTATAGACTGCAAATTCTGAATTGTAACTTAAAATATTTTTATTTATTTATTTTTTATACCCATGATTGAAAATAATTTGTATAAATAAATAAAAAGTTATAGGCCTAGCTGATACCACACTATTGCTAGCATGCTCACATGCTAAAAATGAATTGCATCACAGCTTTGAAAGATCACATCGAATTGGTACAATTTTTAAAGAATCCACAACAAACAAAAACAACAAAAATTTGTTGTTGAACAGTGTTTGGGGCAAATTTGTATCCTCTCGCATCTGCTGTGCAGATCAAAGTGGTATGGCTGTGAACCATTGAGGAGGGAAGTCACTGTCACTGCTCTCAGCCGCTAGAAAAGATACTTCTGTTCCTGTGAGTGAAACGCGGGCATTTCGCTGCCAGTGTAAACATTAAAATAAGAGTAATGTATGTAACTATACTTAAGTGAATTTGGAATGATTACAACAACTTCAACATTAGTTAAGTTTTGACATCTCTACAACTCTGCTTTCAACAGTAATGGCAGTAGGTTCAAGAAGATAGTAAAAGCTAACAAGCGATTTACATCTGAAAACATGGTCAATGTGATTCTTACTTATTACAGTTCTGAGTGTGGCACATGACCTGTCACACTTTTCTCTGCCACTTGATGGCAGAGAAAAATGTTTTTTAAATAAGTATAATATGTGATGGTACCTCAAGGCAGTAAATTAAATTAACTTAACTGTAAATAAATTAAGAGCTGTGAAGAAGAAATAGGAAAGACCTTATATGATAGAACCAATAAACGGATCTGAGCCACACAATAAAGAAAACCTTCCAGTTAACTTGACGAAAGTAATAACTAAAAATAACAATAATCCATGGCCTGACATCACGCTCCAGTGTATTATTTATCTCAAAGACATTTATTAATTGTTTGCTCCTGTGTGTTTTGCTGGGCCCACTATAACATTATGAGAAATTGCCTGGTTAAAGATTGATAAGAGCTGGGCCTTTGTGTTTGCCGTTTAAGACTGTGTGTGTGTGTGTATGTGTGTGTATGTGTTGCCATCAGTGTGCATATGATGTATGTGCAAATTCACACATATACACACAACATATGTGTGTGTGTGTATGTGTGCATACATACTTTTGTATGTGTCTGTGTGGGCTTGTTTTACCACATTCATGGGGTCCAAAAACTGGGGGTCAGACAGGTTTGTGGGGACCAAAATGCTGGACCCCACAAGTTTAAATGGTTGTTTGAGGGTTAAGTCTTGGTTTTAGGGTTAGGGTTAGAATTAGGTTTAGGTTAGAGTTAGGCTTATATTTTCAGTTGTAATGGTTAAGGTTAGGGTAAGGGGCTAGCGAATGCATTATGTCAATGACCAGTTCCCATGAATATAGTAAAACAAGAATGGGTGTGTGTGCGCACATTATGTAAGAATAATAATGATGATAATATTAATAATAATGATAATAATAATGATAATAATTCTATTTTTATGGCACTTTTCATTCAGCAAGTGCAAACCAAAGTACTTTACATCATAAAAATTAAATAGTTAAATATATAAAAATACAATGATCTTAATGCCCTACAATATTGACTCTTTAATAGCACAGACATCAAATAATATGAGAAAGAAACATGACACAGGTTCCAATCATTGTCCATTGATTTATTCAATAGCGTATAAGTGTTGTGTGTACCAAATTAGTTGCTGTTTTATCCTTTCAAAGAACTAAGAATTAAGTTCTTCACTGCTACTTTCAAACAGCCATTATGAAATTCGCTGTCAATAACTTTAAGCCAGACCAAAAGTGAGAGCTTTAATAATGTCCTCACACATACATTTTGTGAATTGTATGTGTCATGGATAGAAAGTTTCAAATTTACAAGACAGGTGTTGGCTTCAGGGTAGTTCCACATGGTCTTGTGAATGAAATTCAGTGTAGGCTGAGGGCAAAAACCAAGTGCTGGTACTCGATCAGCTCAAAAGGCAGACCTCAAAATTAGGTCCAGTGTGATCCCAAACACATTATCTTCAGTATCTAGAAGGAGGTCTCTCCAGTATCCTTCCATTCTCTTTTCCAGTCACCGACAATTGCTTCTAGGAGGGGACAGTGCTGCTTCTAACAAGTCTGTAGCCTTTAGAGGCCTCTCTGATGAAGAAAAACCCCTCCTTGAGGATGCTGGGGTGAATTTAAAAAATCAGGTCCAGGAGACTAAGTTTTTTCAGTCCTTCAGCAAGTCCAACCATTTTCCTCATTAAAAATAGGAAGATCTTGTCCAACCGCTGTAACATGTTGTAGGGCTTCTTTTCTCCTTCCTTTCACATAAAAACTTGTGGCAGCCTGAACCAACTGGTCCTCTCCCTCCATGGTGGGGATCAGCCTCAGGGACCCTGACAAGGACAGGCTCTCTGCAGCCTCAAAGGCAGCTCTAGCTGCTTTAATATCACCCGTCTCAATGATCTTTTTGTGTTTTCTATGCAAATCTCTACTGCTAATTCTTCGAGAGCGGGTGGTGATGTAGGTGTAGAGCACAGGTTTTGGTAGAGCATCTTAGGAAAAAAGGAGGTAACTCCCCTCCATGCACCAGTGCCACAGCTATCATCACTCCATATGTTCTGTAGATACCTCTGTGTAATGCATGGCTGTCCAGGGACAGGTTCTTTCTGTTTTTTGTCAGTGGAAATGGGGCGATGTCCTTGGTAACTAACATAAGCAGTTGGGGAAACTCCTGTGTAGGGCCACCCTCATCCACTTCACTCTCTGCTTGCACGAAGTCATCTATAAATTTTACACTTAATTTGACCTCTGGGTTGAAAATCCCCCTTGCAAAGTATTGCATGGCACCCTCCATTGTGTTTTTTCTGCATTAACAGATGATATCAGATCTGCTCGGTGTCTCTCCAATCCAGACCTATGATGCTAGAGTGGTCAGTAAGCTTTTCAGATCTGGTTCATCTGCATCATTAAAATGACTGAAATCCGGAGGTGGAAATTGAATCTGAGGTCTTAGATGAGTTGTTTTGAGGAATGTTCTCTTCTTCAGGAACCAGATTGTCATCAGCGTTTGTGTCCCTTACATCATCCCAGGTTACAAAAATAAGGCAGGATTCATTGTGATCAATTATTCTGCCGGTTGTTGTACTTGTTATTGCTGATGCCCTGGCTTTCTAAATAGAGAACACCTCTGTTGAGACTTCATCTGAGCCAACAAAGTCAAATAGGTGCTCAATTGGCTGAATAAGGTGAAATGTCCTCCTTACAACATGGCCATCCAGATATTTCACTTGCAGTGGGATGCTCTCCTGTGACTGAGCCTGATTGCTCAAATTAAGCTGTCCTCTTTCCAAAGACTTTTTGCGTCTATTGTAAGCGTCTGCTTCTCTGCGCCATGTTTGGTCTCTTTCCCGGTCAGATGGCAGACTTTAAATGTAATTCTCATGTATTTCTTGCACGAAATGCAGACTACTCACGTAATCAAAGGCAACATCATTTGATACTTCCACTATTTCTGTCATGAGATTCATGTAGGACCTGTAAAACATTATCCGTCTCCACTGTATGAAGCCTCGCCAGGAAGTTATGTGAGGTATAGGGGTCCTGTAAATCAACATCTTGGTCCAGGCTTTGGCCAGAATCTAAGAATTCTTCTGCATCATGACACCCATCTTGCTGTTCTGTGACCAGGTCTCCCAGAAACTCCTTTGGGAGTTGCTTGATTAAGCTCTCTGCTGGCTTTCAGCAGATGGTGAGAGTGAAGAGACTTGAAGTCTTGTAGTTTTTTTATGACCATCTACCCTTGCGAACTCAGACTCAAAATCAGTGCAGCCCACTCTCGGAGAGGCATTTCTGAGGACAGCATGGAACTCCTCAGCAGACAAGGACATTGGCACTTTGATTTTTCTCAAAGCGTCCACTTTTTGTTGGTGGAATGTTGCCATATCAGGTTGGAGGAGGAGACCAACACTGAAAGTTGCAGGTCTTATTGGCTCCTTCCTTCTTGGTCCTCTAATGGAGGTAGAATTTTTCTGAATATCCTTCATTACCTCTTTGGACTTTTTCCAGGTATAAACACCAACCTTGTCAGGACCAGTAGTCATCATGAGGACCAAAGTCCAGGCCTGATGATGCAACATGCCATTTAAGAGATCCTGGTTCAGGTTAGGGGTAAGTTGTGAATTGGTTGTGGTTCATAAATATTAACAATGTGTTAGTCTGTCTCCATTGGGGTGGGATACTTTTCTAACTGCCTTAACCTATCTGTGACGCTTAACCCCAAGTCCATTGATTCATGGTGCAGATGTTAATATTTAAATTCAGTTTACAGATATATAGTGTAATTTATAAAAAGGCTCAGTGGTTTCCCTGAAACAGCTCGCCAGTTTAATTTTGGATCAGATTCCTGGTTAACAAAATCCAGTTAGGATTTGCTAAGCTCAGATACTAACAAAAATTCATATGGAGCTTTTTATTTTTCTGGGCTATTACTGTATAACTAAAGAGAAATTTAATGTAAACATTAAAAAACATATCATAAATGCATAAAAATTAAATCTGTATATGTATTATTGTTCTTTTTTGTTCTTGTCTCCAGGCAACATGTGTATTAACTTCCCCTGCTCTGGCTGCTCCAACACATCCATGGGCTGATCCCTGCAAACAACCAAAACAATGACGCAATGGAGCGGCAAATGTCACTGTACTGTTTCTGTTCCTGTGAAACAGGTTTTACTATGTTTTCAGGATCTTCCATCTGACTCCATCAGGTGCTGGCAGCTCAGCAGTATTGCTGATGTTATAACCCGAAGAGCTATTATAATATAGCACCAGAAACTGCTAATAGAAGCTAAAGTTATCAAACAGACAGAGCAGCATTGTCCAATGTTTCTCCTGAAGCAACCTCAACAGTGAGTAAACACTGACTTCATAAATCAAATATTCTGTTTGTTGCTAATATTATTAAATGGATGCGCATGGTCCTTATCTGTATGTTTGTATGTACATACGTAATATATGTACTGTAACATTACAGCCTGCAGGAAACAAACAGGCTGTACACGTTTTTATGTTAGTGACAGCACTGTAAAGACAAACTGCAGCCTGCAACTTTAACTGTATTTTTAGTAAGCAAAATTCACCAGAGTTATACTCACTGGTTGCATGTTTTGACAGGATAACTTTACAGACAATCGACACTTTGGCTCCACGAAACTGAGAAAATGATATTTAAATGAATTCTATTTTTAGGGTAACTGGGAAAACCTTCACCAGCATATATCTACTGTGGTGGGATACTACAGATTTGCTACATAGTTGTATGTATTAAGAACCTGAAATATGCTGTGAACTGAAATTTTTCTGTGTTGCATTCTGAGTGAACTAAAAAGAGCCATGATTTGTTTGTCTGCAGTTATCTGATTAAATAATAGATAATGTCTTGCTGAACAAACTCTTTGATCTGCAGTGAGAGCCACCAGATTCTAACAGAGCAGGTAATAATGTTGTTCTGACACAGTAAAAAAATGACCTCAGCAATACCACAGTCACAATATTAGTATGAGTTTGACTGATGGGCCAGAGCGGCATGAATCCTGAGTAGCAGCTGACAGGATTCTCCTGCAGGGCCATGCCTGGTATTGATTGCCTGATTCTGGCCAGGTGTCTGCCCGGAGAGAGGCACAGAAAGAACAAGATCAGCCATGCAGATAAAAAGAAAGAGGATGGGGGAGCAAGAGGAGGAGAAAGGGAGGACGTGGCTGGTTGGGTTGACTCTAATTGAGAATGGGAGGAGTAGGAGGGCATGTGGAGAACAGACAGAGAATAATATATATATATATATATATATAGTGAGTTGTATTGACAACACACTTGAACAGAGTTCGCATTCTCTTTGTACAGTTTTGACAGTCAGATGCTTACTGTTCATGTCAGCAAGGCCGGGCAATTAATTTAGTCAAATCCGGAAAAGGATTACATTGTGAAAGTCATCAATTTCCTCTAGGTTTGATTGTGACTCAGGAACAGATTTGGGCTGTGAATCTCATGGATTGGAAATCTCAAAGTTTGTAATTAAATGTTATTTCCTTCCACATATATTGATCATAGTTTGTTAGGATAAGAGTCAGCATCTCAAAGTCAGAGGTCACGGTACTGTGATAGAGCAACAATCCTTGAACGCACCCCTGACTGAAGGCCCTCAGCCCTGCCTCTTTCTTCCTCTCTGCTCTGGTTTCCCCCCTCACCTGGAAACACTCAATCAGGTAGATTTTGGTAGGGAGCAGGAGGTATGCTTGATTTTTTCTTAAGCTGTGTGGTGATTTTATCAGTTGTTAAAATCACCACATTTGAGTAGCCAGTCAAGTCTGGAAGGTATCTTACTGTTTTAAATCTCTCAATTGACATTTTTCTTTTTAATGTCTTGAATAACCTTGTTGTATCTCTTCAGGTAGAAGAGTCAATACTAGACCTGCCTTACCAATATTAGAACCTGAGATGTATTCACTGCAAAAGGTAAATTCTGTTATACAAATGCAAGTCACTTATTTAATGCATGCGGCCTTATAACATTGTTTCTGTTGTATTTTTAGGAACCTGTCACTGCTGTTTTGCCTAATTCTGTTGTCGTGGTAAACTGTTTTATTTTCTTTTATGGCCTACTGATTTAAGCTTGATTTTAGCCATTGCCTGGGTTTTATTGTATTTTAGCAGAAGGACAGTTTTGATATTGATATATCTAGGTTTTAACTCTTTGTTTTTAATCTTTTTTATTCTAACCTCTTTTTAGCTAGTTTTTTTTACATTTTTATCTTTCTTTTTTTAGGCTGTGCCAATAAATTCTATGGTGCACCTGGTAAATGAGTGCGGCCCTTTCCCCCTTGCACGATGGCAGTAATTTCATATCAGCCTTTAATTTGGTTTGCTGTTTGTGTTTTGGGTGTTTGTGCACTGTCGTAGGTAAGGGTTTTGCCCATCCCTTTTTGTTGGCCCCTTTATCAGAAAGCTCATCTGAGTCCATATACCATATCCAGTGCATTCAGAAAGTATTTGGACCCTTTCAATTTTTCACATTTTGTTATGTTGCAACCTTATGCTAAAATAGTTTTAATTCATTTTTTCCCTCATCAATATAAACTCAATACACCATAATGAGAAAGTGAGAACAGAATTTTAGAATTTTTTGCAAAATTATTAAATAGAAAAAACTGAAATATCACATGTCAGTATTCAGACCCCTTTACTCAGTACTTAGTTGAAGCCCCTTTGACAGCAATTACAGCCTCTAGTCTTCTTGGGTATGAAGCGAAAAGCTTTGCACAACTGGATTTGGGGATTTTCTTCTATTCTTCTCCACAGATCCTCTAAAGCTCTGTCAATTTCGATGGGGATCATCGATGGACAGCCATTTTCAGGTCAATATATATTTACATATATTTGCTGATTAAAAATGTGTTGAAAACACTTTTCAAGTTGTCATCTGATACCCCAGCCCACAATGTTATTTTGAAAATGGTACATTCAAAACACTTGTGCAGATGTGCAGAACAAATGTGCTGTGAACTGATTAGCTAAGTCAAAATACTGAGTCGCCAACAATCGGGCTCGAAAACTTTTTTTTAATTTCCTGTTTTGTCATTAGGTAAAAGGATAAATACAACTGTCACAGTCTAACTTGAAATAATAACTACATAACTTACTTGACCTTTGGTGCTTTATAATCATATTGAGTATACAGTACGTTTGCACAACAGAGCATCGCCTGAATGGGTCTTTATCAATGGTTTTGGAAATTATCTATAAAGAATGGTTGTGGATGGCTGGTGGTGATGCTGGCGTGGATGTGGATTAGGTGGCCCACTTTGGAAAATTTTGCCCCACTGTCCATAATTCCTAATGATTGGTCAATGTAACATATATCAAGCAATATACATATGTCAGTCATGGAAAATATCTTCGTACATCTTTGTGGTTTATCATTTAATGCTTTTTTATGTCTTTATAAGTATGTTTAGCTGATAATACTTTCGATTCTTGATTTTACTTGTGATGGGCAGTTGGGTTACAGAGGCTTTATTAGAGCTGCCTGTTGGGGCTGGAAAAAAGGTTAATAAGAGCGGAGTGTACGGGCCACAAAACCAACACAATATGATGGGTAGACTATGTCTCTCCCTTATTCCCTGTGTTCTCCTTCATTTTTTCCTGTTCGCCATTGTTTTTCCTCTGTTAGTGTTTCTCCCTGTATGTGTGTGTGTGTGTGTGTGTGTGTGTGTGTGTGTGTGTGTGTGTGTGTGTGTGTGTGTGTGTGTGTGTGTGTGTGTCTGTCTGGAGTTGGGCGTGGCCACTGGATCATCTCCCAGCTGCAGTATTTAAACCTCGGCTCCTCGCTCCAGTGTCTGCCAGATCGTTCAGTCTACCACGCATTACAAATGTCAAAGCCAAGCTTTAGTCTATTGACCCTCGTATGAGTTTATATGTTTCTAACCCTGAATTTCCCTGTCTCCTTTTTGGATCATTGTTTCCTGTCTCATCCAGCTCTGTCCTGGTCTCATGCTCCATTCTGGATCATCATATCATCGCCTGCCCTGCTCAGCTACTAACCCATGTCTTCTACTGCTCCTGCTCTCCACATCCACTCACCTGGTTCGCTCCACCTGCCTTGCCTCCGAGCCAGCTACTCCCCTACAAATAGACTGGTGAAAACAAACCATCTCTCAAAAACCCAATTAATTGCATTAAATCCTCTTTAAAACTGCTATTGCCGCCAAGTTTGTTTTCGGCATCTTTGGGTCCTATTTTGAGTCATTATTACAGAACGATCTAGCCACAATGGACCCAGCAGACATAGCTCGTGAGACTACCAAATTAAAAAAAGCAGTTTATAATCATAGTGTTCTTTTGGATAGCATGAACAATTCACATGGACTATCTCTCACCATCTTCATCTTCTGTGGACTTTGTTGCCAGATTTATAGCTGTGTTTGATAACCTAGATTTTTGTGGGTCTGCTTCTAACCGCTCGTTGAGTCTCTGACAGGGAAATAGGAGTGTGGCTGACAACTCTGTAGATTTCTGGACATATGCTGCAGATGCACAGTGGAACCAAGAATCATTGTGCATTGAGTGTCTGTTAAGATTATTGTTTGCAGGAGCTGTGCTTGGAGAAAGCAGAGCACCCACTACAACCAACAGCTACCAGTTCACCTTCCCCCAATGTCACGAGTACCACAGTTCATTCTGAGATTAACCAGCCGGTCAGACATTCTTTTCTCTCAGCAGAGGATCCCATGTAGTTAGGGTGATCATGCCTGTCCTTGGAGGAGCAACTCCGTCATATAAGGGTGGGTCAGTGCATTTACTTTGGGCAATTGGGACATTTTCTTGCGTTTTTTTCCTAGATGGCCATTGTTTCTCCAAACCGGAGAAACAAGACAGGGCTTATCAGTAAAAGGGGGGCTATTATTGAGCCAGATTAATTCTACTCCCCCATCTCAGTCCAGGTTAAAAGTTCAAGCCACTGTGTGCACTAACCAGCTCTCTAAGGACAACTTCCTAGATTAAGAATTAGCAGTCCAGTCTGGAATAACTCAGGAGTCCTTACAGAAACTTGTCATTGCTAATGCTTTGGATGAGAGGTTCCTGGTGTGTGTCACACACCACACCATTCCCATCACCCTGTTGCTTTCTGGTAACCATCATGAATTCATTAGATTCCATGTGATCACTGCTGGAATCATTGTGCCTCCTTCCTCCCCTCTTGGTGCTGGATTCTTCTGTGGGTTAGGGGGATAAGACTCTGAGACCTTGCATTGACTTTCATTGTTTTTTCACAATATAACCATCAAGAATAAACATCCATTCCCCGGTCAGCTCTGCTTTTGAACCCCTCCAGGGTGCCAGAGTGTTCACCAAACTAGAATTTTGAAAAACTTACCATCTTGTCTGGATCAAAGAGGGAGATGAGTGGAAGACGGCCTTCAATATACCTCTTGGCCACTTTGAATATTTTGTGATGCCTGGGCTGACCAGTGCTCCTGTGTTCCAGGCTCTGCTTTGATGTGTTAAGGGACTTGCTTCATCACTTTATTTCTGTGTAGCTTGATGACATCCTCATCGTCTCCCAGGTCATGACTGAACATGTCTCTCATGTACATCAGGTACTCCAGGGACTGATTGAAAACAAGTTGTTTGTAGAAGCCAAGAAATATGAGTTTCTTCTCAGCACCCTGAGTTTTCTGTACATCATTGAGAGCAAGCAGGTGAAGATTGACCGAAAAAGGTAACAGCTGTGTCTGAATGGCTGTCCACCAGGAAACAACCGAAGAGATTCCTCTGCCTTGCAAAGTTCTACAGGAGATTTCAAACTTTAGCAGAATGGCAGCATCTGATGCCGGAGTCGGTGCTGTCCTGTCTCAATGTTTTGGGTCAGATCAGAAGATACATCCCTGCGCTTTCTTCTCCTGTTGCCTATGCCCTGCTGAAAGAAATTATGACATTGGAAACAAAGAGTTGCTGGCAGTCGAGTTGGCCCTGGAGGAAAGGTGGCGCTGGCTTGAAGGTACTGAACAATTGTTTGTGGTGTGGACTGATCATAAGAACTTGGCATACATCCAATCAGCTAGACACCTAAACTCAAGACAGGACAGGACTCAAGACAAGACACTGTTCTTCACTAGGTTCAATTTCACTCTTGCTCTACGGTCCTATAACGTGAAACCTGATGCACTCTCTCATCAGCGTGTAATTGATAAAGACAACTCCAGTCGGGATACCATATTTCCTCCTTCATGCGTTTTGGCAGCAGTGACCTGGGAAATCGAGTCAGTGGTGAAAGATGCTCAGCATCACTAACCAGATCCAGGTGACAGCCCAGCTAATTGCCTTCTCCAGATTCTCTCCATTCCCAGGTCCTGCAGTGTGTTCACACATCCCAGTTCTCCTGCCACCCGGGTATGAGGTGAACCCTGACGCTGCTCAAGAGACACTTTTAGTAGTCCACCATGGAGGCTGTCACACAGGAGTACGTTGCTATCTGTTCTGTCTGTGCTCAAGAGAAATCCTTTCATTGTCCCCCTGCTGGTCTGCTTTACCCTTTACTGGTTCCTAGTCACCCATGGTCCTATATAGCTTTGGACTTTGTCACTGGATTAACGCCATCATAAGGTAATACTACCATACTGACCATTGTACACTGTTTCTCCAAACCGTTTCGCCTTCATAGTATCCCTGTTTTAGCTTCTGATAGAGGTCCTCAGTTCATCTCCCAGGTCTAGAAGGCCTTCTGCCAAGCATAGGGAGCCCTGTTGATGGTAGACTATGTCTGTTGCTTATTTTCTGTTTTCTCTGCAATTATTTGCAATTAATTCTTTTTAAAACTGGTGTTGCCTCCAAGTTTGTTTTTCTGCATCTTTGGGGCCTTTTCTTGAGAGTCATTATAACAAACAATGACCTAAATGTTCAGCTCACTGACATAATGACAACTCAAGGGAATTGCAATAGTTATCTATGGGTTTGTCTTTATTAGTGATTCCCTTTCATGTTAAACACTGTCATGTCATCCATTGTTGATATAAAATATCAATTAGAGCAGATTTAAATAATGTATCTAAATATGTTCTCCTCTACTGATTTACCCCATGTGAAAGTGTTAAAGCCTGTGGTCACAATTATGGGGCATGGGGAACTGGCTAACTAGCGGGGGGAAAAAAATAATTAAGTTTGCTTTTCTACTCTGTTACTACTTTTAAATAACTTTTGGCCAGATTCAGCAAATATCAGTGTATTATTTTTACAATATCAAAATATGACCTGGAACTGACTTAAGTTCAGTTTAGACTATTCCTAGAATTTTACATTCTTACATGTCCATTACCCTCAGTCATTCCAGAAGTTCACTATGCTGACATATCTTTTATTGACTGCTGAAAACATTCTCTCTCTCTGCCACCCAAGGACAAATCCCTTCATCTCCTCTTTTCCCCTTTCCTTCAAACATTGCTGCTGAACAGGATTTATGTTGTGGGCTAATTTACCGCCCTATTTATTTATGTGAGTGGTGTAAACCCTGAACAGGCTAATGCATTAACAACAGCGTCTTTTAAAAATCAAGCTCAAGCATCCTGTCACCGCTTTCCTCGACATCATTTTGTGAAAGTAATAGTGAACCTTCCTCCATCGCTGTCAACCCCCCACGCTCCGGCTGTCTTTCTTGTGTTAAGATGCTTTTGATGTCCCCGCAGCTCCTTCGGTAGTTAAGGGTGAGGACTTAAAGGAGTCTTATCTCAAATTCATCATGGCTTCAACTGCTCCAGGGTCACTGATGGACAGCCATATTCCTCAGAGGAGGCTTTTATTGTGGAAGGTAGATAGAACGGTATCAAAGCAGCTGAATGTCACAGAAGCACTGTGCATATGGTAGCCCTTTCTAGGACTGTGTGGAGATGTATATTATATTTCCAAAAGTATGCAGATACCCCTGTCCACACACTTAGTGCACGGTATGGTTTTTCCTGGTTTGGGTCCAGTCCCGTATTTCCAGTTAGGGAAAATCTTAAAACTTTAGTATATATGATACTTCCCAGTTTACTGTGAAAGAAATTGACTGGCTTGTGCACAGCCTATGTTAATTGATGTCTTTTTAAAAAAACAAACACAACAAAAAACTAAACCAAATTATCTGCATGTTTAAAAGGCTGGATTCTCAACTAGGCAAAGCAGGTGACTGACCCAGACTGGTAGGGGCCTAAAGGCTCCAGGTTAGTTTGTGGTAATTTGATAAATTGCAAACTTGTTTGATTACACTTTAAGCACTAGTAAAGCACAATATAGCTTAAAATGATCATGGCCTTAATGTGACGCTTTTATTTTTTACCTAATCTTAAAATCCATTTTAAAAGGTTTTCAGAATTTAGGCATACACAATTTACAGAGGGTGGGGGAAACGGTGTCAGTTTGGGCCCACAGCTCATTTTTGTCCTGTGGCCCACTAGCATGTTATTTTGGCCCTGCATGGAGTAGATGTAGAGTTCAAATATTTGGGAATCATAATGGACACACAATATAAGTGGAGAAAGTTGTGAAAACATTCATATTAACATTACATTAAGTTTGGCAAAAAATTTGTCATCAGAATTAAGTAGACAACATAAGAAGCAAAATCATTTATTAGTACATCATTTTCACTCATATTTTGCATTATTGATTCTGGGAAAAAAAAAAAATTGCAGTAGAGTTTGAAGGTCAGAAAATCTAAAAGTTGATGCAAAACAGTCTAAACCTGTAGGAGTGGAGGGGACCTGCAGAGTTGGCCATTGCTCTCTCTGGGTTCGTCACATAACACGATGTCATCTGATCCATTAGTAATATTGATTAGTGCAGTGTTACCTACCTATGGTACTTTTTCTAGATAGCTGATACTTTGGTTATTGGAGAAACAATGTCAAAATGATATTTAATATCTTTTCATCTTCTTCTATCTATTAGTGTCAGTCAAATGACATTTAGTCTGCATACCATATGTATAATATTGATTGTTATTTTTCAAATCTATTTTTTTGTTTGTTTGTTTTTGTTTTGTTATGCACGGTCAATATTTGCTTGCAGTGTCATATTTTGTAGCACTTGTCTGTGTGCTCTTGTCTAATTTTCAAATGCACTTGTATGCATTTTTATAATAGCATTTAATAGGCTTTTTTAATTAATGCTGTTCTGTTCTATATGCCTTTTTTGTGCTTGTTTCTTTTAATTTTTTTTCACTTTTAATTTAAGTTCATTCATGTGTCCTGTCCTTGCTAAATAAACATAAATAATGAATAAAACAACTCTTTGTTACTGTATGTGTTTTGGTTTTTATGTGAAATTTTCATATGTGCATGTAGAAACAGTAGCAAATGTCACCAACACACCCATACACCCAGCCCACATAGTGAGGGCAAATTTCCCCCGATTAGTTTTGTAAATCAAAAACCAATACATACATAACATGGAAGAATTAATTTGTTTTATATTCCTTGGTTACATTTTTCATGAAACACATTTGGAAGATTTAGAACGTATTTGTGCCTGCTGCTACCCAGCATTATATGCTTCAATTCATACATCTATTTGTGAGCTCATAAAACAGGCATTGACTACCCATGTAAATTGTGTTCCCTACAATAAATTATATGCATACTTGCAAAAATACATAACTGCTGTCGGTCTCCCTGCTCCATGTCACCAGCATACTAATACCGCTGTGCTAGGAGGCCAATGATGCCACTTCCATTATTTTTCCATTTAACCATAATTTTGCGGAGGAAGTTAAGAGTTGGTGAAATTGCCTCCCTCTGCTTTCCTTGTGCCTGATTACCGCCATCCTTGCTCCCTGTTTCACAGGCTGACTCTTTATCTCCTAGTCTCTACCATTTTTCTCTTTCTCATTCAGCTTCTGAGGCACGTGGGGTTTGTTCTCATCCTTGTGAGTGGATAGAAAATGCCAGTGACCTGTGCTAGCCTTCGGTTCAGTGGGCGATTCCTCAAGCTGCGGAGGCTACAAGCTCAGGGGTTACAGGTCAAGTTATCCCACAGTGAAATGGACACCGAAGGAAAGTAATGCAGCCAAAACCTGCTTTGTATGCCTGGCTGATACCAAGTTGATTATTGTGTCATGAATCCTTTATCACTACTTAAAAGTGAAATGAAATTGTATATTTTTTGTGCTACAGTACACAAATCTGCTCTGAAAATTACAAGTACCACATTCCTTGACTAATTCAGTATGGAAAAGAAATAAATTTATATATTATATTTTTGGTTTCATGAGGGGTTGCCCAGAGACTTTGCTGTACCAGTTATAATGCTGTTGTTTCTTTGTCTATGGAGACAGAGACATTCATAGCATACAGCCCACTGACTCATTTCATTTTCCATGAAGCAGTAAGCCCATGTTCACCCTGACAATACCACAGAGTATTTAAAAAAACAAAAAACAAAACGCAGGTGCCTAATTCATTTTAGTGAGATCACTGGTTGATAACAATAGGGCGATGAAGCAGAGGACTCTGGGGAAAAAATGCAGGTTTATCCAGCAAAAGGCAGTTGAACCTCGCTCAGCGTCTTTTGCAACACAATCCAGCAAGGCACTGTGCAGTGTTTTTGTCATCTGATAAACTGAAAGCTGTTTTCAATCTGAACGCCTGTAACTCACTGATCTTTCATTGCTACATACAGTGCATTGCATTAAGTTTCCCGAAAAAATGTACTTGCTGTTGCAGATTAGTTGTATATAAACATAATTTCTTGGAGAAGTAGTTGCTTTACATATCAACACTCCCGGACACATCTTGGTTTAATTGGCTGAATGAGCTACCAAACATACACTGACATTAGCAGTGCACCTTTCAACACAGATCTACAGTATTTAGCAGTCTAGATACAGTGGCTTCAGAAAGTATTGAAACCCCTTCACTTTTTGCACACTTTATTGTGTTGTAACTAGAAATTTTAAATGGATAAAATGGCACATTTTTTGCCCATCAATCTACACTCAATAACCCATATGGTTTGGAAATTTTTGCAAATTTATTAAAAATCAGAAACTGAAATCTCTCATTTACAAAAGGATTTAGATCCTCTGCTGTGGCAAATTGTGTTCAGGTGCATCCTCTTTGCTTTAATTATCCTTGAGATGTGTCTAGTACGTGAATGGAGGTCACCTGTGGCAAACTGAATTGATTGGACATAGTTTAGAAAGGCACCCGCCAGTGTATATAGGGCCCCACAATTCACACTGAATGTCAGGACAAAAACCAAGCCATGAACTCCAGGGAACTCTCTGTAGACCTCCATGACAAAATTGTGGCAAGACATAGATCAGGGCAAAGGTATAAAACCATGTCTAAAGCTTGAAGTCTACAGTTACCTCAATAATTGTGAAATGGAAGAAGTTCGGAACCACCAGGACTCCTCCTAGAGTTGGCTGTCCAGCCAAACTGAGTAGCTGGGCAAGAAGGGCCTTGGTCAGGGAAGCAACTTTGAGTAAAAGGCATATGCCAGCCAAATTTGGAGTTTGTCAAATGGCATTTAAAGGACTGTGACATCATTTCAGAATTGAGGCAAGGATGAATACAGCCAAATACAGAGAGGTTCTTGAAGAAAACCTGCTTCAGAGTCCACGTGATCCAAGACTGTGGCAACAGTTCACCTTTCAGCACGACAGTGACCTGAAGCATACAGCCAAGACAACGTTTGAGTGGCTTCAGGACAAGTCTCTGACTGTCCTAGCAGTGCCCAGCCAAAGCCCAGACTTAAACCCCAAAGAACATCTGTAGAGAGACCTGAAGATGGCAGTCAACAGATAGTTCTGAAAGAGCTATCCAAGAAGACTCAAAGCTGTAATTGCAGCCGAAGCAGTTTCTACAAAGCACTGAATTAATGACTGAATATTTCTGCAAATGAGAGATTGCAGTTTTTGATTTAAAAATAAATCTACAACACAATAAACTGTGAAAAAAGTGACGGAGTCTGAATACTTTCTGAAGCCATTTTAGCTAATTATTCAGCTGTAGTATTTTGAAAAGCTTAAAAACTGACCTGCAAACAACCACATTGGACAATTTATGCTAAAAGTTGTTGTACTCATTCTTTAATACTACTGCTAACAAGACCGTCTGTCCTTGGATTGTCAGCTTCTGTTACCAGTGAAAGTTGGTGTTCAATTTGTCTCTGTGCTACTGACAGTTCAGATGTCAATCAAACACATATTCTGGCCTGCCCACTCAGAGGCTTGGAGGCTAAAGGAGCCTTTCTGGCTCCTGACAAATATAAAAAAATATTAACACCAAATTTGAAAATCCCTTTGACATAGATTTTAGACCACAAACATGACTTGTATGATTTTAGCTGGACTATAAAACATATTAATGCTAGTTTATATAGCATAAAGTACTTTGAAAGGATTTCCACTTTAGAATAAAAGAAATTCAGTTACTTATACAGTTATTATTTTAATAACTGAATGTACATGTTATTTCCGTCTCAAAACATGAATGATAGGAAAAGAAAAAGATATGTAGCTCAAACCAAATGGGCAAAACAAGATGTGTGTGTGTGTGTGTGTGTGTGTGTGTGTGTGTGTGTGTGTGCGTGCGTGCGTGTGTTTGTCTCTGTGTCTATGTGTTTGTGATGGTTGATTGATGCAGGATGGCCAGCAAGGAGAGTTTACATACAGCGACTGTGGACTGAAGGTCACCAGAGCTGCTGAGCACACATACACAAGGCACAAAACACACACACACACACGCTCTAAAGTTGTTCACTCACAAACGTGGGTGTGCACACACGCACACTTAGAGAGAGCTCTCTCACAGCTCTTACGGTTGCGGAAAACCAATAAAATTGCAAATTTCCCTTCATATTTTCACAATATCCTAAATAAACAGCAGCCTAGCTTTACACATCCTCCCCTCTCTCTCTCTCTCTCTCTCTCTCTCTTTCTCTCTCCCCCCAACATTAAATATTAATCCGTATGTGGCTAAGATGACTCCAATCAGTAAAGGGTTAACATATAGGGGGGGCGGTGGCTGCCCCTCTCTAGGTAAACAGTAAGGAGATTGTTAACTCCCCACACATCACCACCACCAGAACCATCACCACTTCCATCTCGCTCTCTCATGACAACTTCTCCTTCTAATTAAACAAATCTACCTTCTGTGGAAAGAGGGGATGGAACATGTTAACAAAGACTTGTGTTAGTCTTTTCAAAGGTTTTATTAAAATAAATCCATTATCCACAATGCTGATCAGCTGTACAATAGACCAAATATGATTTTTAAACAAGCAGTACAACATTTTGGACAGTTGTGGAGGTCAATGTAAATTTCATCTGTGTGTGATAGAGTTGAAGTAGATTTAGTCTAGTTTAGCATATCCTAGCTTGGATAATTGGAAGCATTGCGAAAATGCTAACTTAGCTATCAATATACAATTCTGTGCATTCCTTCAGTACAGAGTAACAGTAGTTCCAGAATGTGTTTAGCTTAGCACAAAGACAAGAAGCAGAGGGAACTGCTGTTCATAGGTAGAAGAAGAAGGTTAATTCTTGACTAGCAAACATCAGGATACAGTCATAGCAAACAGTGACTAAAATGTTCTCTTATAGGTGTGATCAGTCACACAGTAAATCTAACAAAACTCTGGTGACTTCTGGATATATTGGTGACTAGCTAACAAGATACAATGTATAAACTACACCGCTGATTATGTTGGAGGATGTACTGAAATGAAAGTAAAATCAATCTTTTAATTTGAAGGAAGATGGCAAAAAAAGCACATTTCCCAAAAAGTTAGAGTGCTGGATGGTATAAGGCTTTGGAGAAAGAAAAAAAAAAGATCCCCATCAATGCTATTCCATTGTTGTCCATGACAGTTATAGGCAACATGAAATGCCACCACATCTCATCATTCATCATGTAGACCGATGAAAATGAGTCATCGGTCTACATGATGAATGATATATTTGGTCTATTGTACAACCAGAGCCTTGCTTGAGGGTTTTCCTTGTGGTCTTAACAATAAATGTTGCTGATGATTATCTTTAATTGGTCCATTATTTAAAAGGTGTGAAGATCCAGGTTTTATATGATGGGAAGAATGAAAAGATGGCAGTGTGGGAAGAGGGAGTCATCAAAGGTTTTTTTCAGCCATTTCATAAAATAATAAAAAATAATAGCTACATCTTGTTTTAAATATAAAAGCCTTATTTCATTTGTTTGGATGTTTTTTTATGTGCGTTTTCTTTTTTTAGAAATCAAAAGGTTTAAGCTAATTTTGCAAACATACAGTGCTACCAATTATGTGCTTCCAACGTAGAAAAGCATTATTTACACTGTAAAGTGAGCTGCAGATTCTCATGCTTTTTAAAGTTAGGTCCATCAAATGCCTGTTTGAATATGTTTTTATAATTCTATTTACAGCGTTTACAGAAATTAAAAATTAGCTTTTCATCAAATGTTAATGCACTGTTACCTTGTCTTTCATGAACTTAAAAAATGTTTAAAAAATTAATCAGTAATTGTAGAATGGACAAAAATTTGAAAACCTTACTGAGTCGGTATTTAGTGACACCTACTTTTGCAGCCAGCTAAGAGTCTTTTTATTCTTGATTGATTAATTTTCACCCTCTCTTTCAACAGATCACTTCAAGTTCTGAGATATTTTAATTCTGTCTTGCACAGAGAGCATGTTTAAGATTTCCCAACTGATTTTCAATGACTTTAAAGTCAGGGGACTGTGAAGGTCATTCCAAAAGCTTCAGCTTGTGTTCCTTGAGGTAATTCATGGTTGATTTTGAGGTCTGCATTGGATCCATATGTTATTGTACAAGCCAGCCTGTTTCAGTTTCACTTTCTTGACTGACTGCTTGAGTTTTCTGATATTAAGGGGAATCCTTTTTTTTCTTCTCCAAATACACCTTTTGTGATTTGTGGCCAAACAGCTCAATTTTAAGTTTACCTATCCACAGCACTTGTTTCCAACCCGACTCTGGCTTAGGCTTGATGCACACTAGAGGATTTTCAACTCCTAACCGATTTTAAAAACATGCGAGACCAGACCGAAAACATAACAACAGATTTGACCGATTTATCTTAATTGTAAGAACGCACAAACCAGAGGATCTACACACATGAACACACACTTTGCCTTTATAATAAACGATTTCAGAGTGGTGACTTGAGATCTCACAGAAACTTGCCTGATCAACTGTGACTTCAGAGCAAAACAAACATGGAGGCAGATTGTTATCATCAGCTGGTTGCACTTGTGAATGCTATGTTTTGCAACTAAAAACAAATTAGAAGAAAAAAACTGGATGAAGTCATAGCTGAGAAGATGGAATGAGCATGGCTTATACATTTTGCATTGCAAGCCGGAGGTGATTTGAAAATAAGGTTTTATTGTTAGTCTCAAACGGGGCTAGTGCAAGCTACTGCTACAAGCTAACGCTTTAGTTATTTGTTTCCACCTGGAGGGGAGAGCGAAACCTCTGATCATTTCGAAATGTAGTCATTTTTATACATTCTATGACCTTCCATTGCCATGGAGATGCTGTTACATATTAATAATAATACTCTGCTCTGGGCTTGAATGAAGGTTACTGTCGGTTGCTGGGTAGAAAAACAGCATATGCGTCGTGTTTTTTCAATGCCCTGCCATAATTTCCTCGCCTTTATTTGTATTGCAGTTTTGACAGGTAGACAGAATGCGAATCAGGGATCTGCTCAGAATGACTGCTGAGGAATTTGAGGTCCTGTTGAGAAGAGTTGCACCCCTGATAACCACGAAGGATACAAAAATGAGGCTTGCAATCGCTGCCAAGTAGAGACTTGCAACATTGAGATTCTTGGCAACAGGTTTGTGATTGAGATTACATTCTGTATCTTTACTTCGGTCAGGATAAATTGCATACACATATAATAAGCTTATTGATGGCTGTGACATGGCAATAGGTTTGGTTTTTTGTTGGCTGGCTACTGCATGTATGTGCATAGTCTTTGTTTAGCAGTAACATAATCCCCCAGTGAAGGCAGATCTGAGTTAGTGGAGCTGGGGAGTATGTGAATAAAGCAACCAATCCTCATGATACATGAAACTGCATTGAGGTAAATGTAAAATGTGCACTATTGAGTAGCCCAATCAGCCAAGTGGTATCTTGACTGAGGTTAGATTGCTGATTTGTGCTTATTTGTAATGCATGTATTTGTTGTTCTCTTACTTCCTTTATGGGAAACATTTTCATCGGTCCATTTCCAAAAAAGGATTGGAGAGTCCACAATCCCAATGATTATTATTGAGACTTGGCATATATCTCGAACAACAGATCTACCGCATTGACACTATTGGGAACCAGATGATGATGTTTTTAATTAAATGAAATAAAACACCTGTAAATTTTACTCCACGTTGTCAAGATGGATCCCATTTAAATATATAGCTTTGACCATAGTGAAAAAATGGAAGGGGTACTAGTCTTAACTTCTGTGAGTTTGCTGTCCTTTTTAACATTAAAATTTTACAACCGAAGTGTAAAAACATGCTAGACTTATCTTGGTACACTGTAATGTCAGCAATATAGTTGCAAGCAGGTAACAAAATTAGATGTGCAAGTAAGCAAGCATTGACAATTCTAATTTGCACTGATGTATGAAAATGTTGTTTCAGACTGAGACTGACAGAGTGGCAGTATTTTGCAGATGTTCCCCTCCAAAAAACCATTGCCAGGTTCAGCTATTGAAGCCCCCTATATGTTTTTGAGGTATGATGCATACCCTCTCCATTGTAACCCTAATGAAGCCATTTACTTTTCGCTGAATGGACCTTGATCATAGAGTATTCAGAGCAGTGGAAAATGGTTTTGGCATTCTCACCAACCAGTTGACCACAGTTATGTTCAACCCTTACAAGGTAATAAAGATCAAAACAAAAGGGATGGTGCTACACTCTCTCAAGGCCCAGAGGATAATTTATTAATAATGATGACGACTGGACCACCTGACCTTCATCATGTATTCAAGAAGCCAAAGAGTTATTATTAAGTATCCACTTGGCTTTCAGAGTGTAGTGCCATAACTTTTGTACTTTGATTTAGGCTGCTTTAGGCTCTCAAACACACACACACACACACACACACACACACACACACACACACACACACACACACACACACACACACACACACACACACAAGATGCACTGATGTGCCTACAACATAGACACATCATAATACAGACAGTATTATGTATACATAATAAAGACAAGTAGGATAAGGAATGTACACCATTCTGATCAGTGTATACAGTTGTATGCCAAAGTTTGGGCACCCCTGGGGAAATTTTTGTTTTTTTGTTTTTTAGATTTTTGAATCGAAAAGTAGTAAATGCAACCCTTGCAGAAAACAGAACTTTTGACAAGAAGTTTGTATGTAATTACTTTTTAATTTCATGAATTTCCAAAAATACAAAAAAAAAAAAGAAACAGTATTTGTGATGTGCAACCTTTCTATTTGTAAAACACTCAGAACTTCCTTAACTCATTAGAGCTTAGTTGACTGAAGAATTGTCATTATAAATTGTCATTTGATGAAAAACCCGGAATTTGATTAATTCTCTGACTCAACGACCATGGGCTCTTCTAAGTAACTGATGGAGGATCTGAAAATTAAGTTAATCAATACAGGGGAGGCTATAAAAAGTTAACAAAGCGCTTTTAGCTTGAAGTTATGACAAGATCTGCAAGACCAGGAAAATTTCAGATAAAACTGCATGTATGCTGGGCAGAAAGGAGTTCCACTGTGCAGCGCTGATGCATAAACAGGGTCTACATGGAACAGTTATCAGAAGGACATCTTACCTCTGACCTCGTCATGAATGTCAACATCTGAAGTCTGCAAAGCCACATCTGGATTATTCTGGGCCCACACTAGATGATAATTGGATTCATCTTACTCAACAATCGCTGGGGTGTTTAAGGCTAGTCTGAACCGATTATCTGCCCAAATAATCCTGTAGTGGGAGCGAGCAGACTAGGAAGCCTCACCAAATGGATGTTGCACACATGTGTAGAGCAGAAACATGGCTTCCAACAGGAGTTTTCTCTCCTGAGCCAGGTGGACAGCTGAAAAGGAGGACAACCATATGGAAATATAGCAACACTATGAGTGCTTGTTTATTGTCTCCTGCAAGACATACCAAAACAGAACAGACAATGAAGAGTTTGTCAGAAAGTGCCTTGGCTTTTGATATAACATGTTACTAAAATGCTAATGCTAACGTAAAGTATCTGCAAAAGTTTAGCGTCTAACTGTTAGGTCTAACGTTATGTATGGTAGAGAGAAATAAATTAATGTTTTTGTAAAGCCTGCTCCAGAAAATATTTGATTTTGACTACCTTAGTTTTGATTTAATAGAGTAGGAGTGAAGACTAGGGCAACGTCATTACGAACCCAGTATTCAAAACTCCTGCAACCAAAATCCAGTGCGAGTGAGGACAAAGCACAGGTATCAAAGCAGATGTGGCTCTTGACATCCTTGGATTTCCTCAAAAAACATGTCACCCAGCACTCCAATGAAACTAGTATGAGTGTTGTTACTTACAGTTGACTTTAAGTACCTTATTTCCTTTCAGTACAAACCTAGAGAGCTTTGGACACTCATATAAAGATTAGACTAACAGATGCAGAATTGCCATTACAGTATGCAAATGTAGTGTGTGCAAATATAAGAAAATTGTTTTTGTTTTATTTTGATTAAATTTGTATGCATCAATGTCACATGACCTTTATTACAGCTTGATCAATTGATGAAAGATGATATGGCAGCAGAACATAACAGAGATGACACTGTATGTGACCCAAATGACATGTCAGAGATGTCTGAGGATACTGCAGGAGAGAGTAATACCAACACCCTTTCGTCAAATTTTGGCAGGTCCCAATCAGATCATGCAGATCATCACAGGAAGTCCTGACCTATGCACTAAACTTGGAAATCATTAGGTTCCCAAAACTTCTTCACAACCATCTATATATATTTAAAAAGCTGTACTTTATTAGACGACCTCTCTGACTCAACTGATTGTGATCTGTCTTAAGTGTGTGTGACCTAAGCGGATGCCGGGGGAAACTGAAACTTTTTGACAAACAGAGAGGCCCCTAATATTCCCCAATGGAAAGTGCTCCCATGAGGTAGAAGGCGTTGCTGGCGTGGGTCAGTTTAATTCTCATATCTACTGAGTTCATAAGAAGTCTATCACAAAAACATATGGCCCATAGAGAGAACCCAAAGTGTACTTGTACTTAATTGGCAATGAAGGCAGCTCTTAACCCTCTGTTAAGCCCGTTAACATTTACTATGGAGTCTATAGCTCCCACTGTATCTTTGCCAAAAAAAGACCTGCACCGAATTGACTTTTCGACGAATCTTCTGAAAATTTGAGCAGAATTTCAATCATAGCTCTGTAGGGGTGTGTCTCTGATTGGCTGAAAATCCTATTCAGAGGATAATTGATGAGGCCCACCACCGCATCATTTGGCAGGTCCGTAACATCCGCGTTTGTAATTTTCACACGGAGAAGCAACAAGGTATCATTCTGATCCAATTACTTTTCACCATCTCTGGGGATAAAGAACTCAATACAGCCCCCATTGGTGATGGTGGATAGAGGTAAAACTTTTGCTATTACCTTATCTTTGATAGACAGTTCCGTCATGGAAACTGAAATTAAATCAAGCTCTGCCATCTGAGGATTTCTGATGTAAAAGACCCATAGTTTTATTTTTAAATTTCTACTCCTTGTTAAAATATAGGCAGACTTCCTCCATTTACACTTGCTTCTCCCGACTGATTTTCTCTTTTTATGGTCTCTGTGTTTTTTAGATTCTGTTGAAACACATTCTCCTGGCTGTCACTTCCTCAATCTAAACGATTAACCCATAATACCCCCAGTTCCCTCTTGTTCCAGTTATTGACCATTTTCCTCACCGTTTGGCTTATCACGTCTGAGGCAATGTTAGTGGTGGCCAATTTAAGATGAGGTTCAGCAATAGTGAAACCTTTTTTCAGCAGATGTTCTACCAAAAAAAACAATTTTCAGAATGTAGACCCTATACCTCAACCAAACATGACAGGTGCTCCATAAAAACTGGGTAGAGCCCCCCCTACTTGACTTTCATAATAATTTACAAAATCATGAGGATCCACTCTCATGTGTATCTGAGCCACGATGGATACTTTTTTCTCTTTACAGTGGGCGCTAAAATGTAGCAGGTTTTAAGAAGGGCTAGTCTTCCGTAAACAATGTCCGTGCACCTGTTACAATCACATTGACATTCACATCACATTTTAATCTCGATGTGAACAGTTGTGATGTAACTTTTTGACAGGGGGATGTAATGTATCATGTACCTGATGATCACCACATCCCCAAAATTGCCTCTGACATTCACCACACCCAGCACCGGTGAGTGGCTGTCGCCGAGCAGTTGATACTGAATGATGTCTGTGTAAACAAACAGGTTATAAATGCTGCTTCTGAGATTGCAGAGGTAGAAGGAAGAGTAGTTGGAGAGGGTCCACCATTTGTTCGCTCTCAAGCTCAACATGTAGGGTAAGGGTGAATACGTATGGATTCTGAACTGACCGCTGCCTTTGAAATCGATGCCGTTGGTCACGGCATTGTAAGAAACATCCATGATGGGGTCCACTTTCTGAGTGACCTGAGTATTTGGTCCAGGAGCCCTTTAACATGGTTGAAATATCCTCCTTAACCAAATTTCTGAATCACAGAAGGTTTTTTTCAGTTCGTAATAAGCCAAATGTGGTTGCTAGCTGTGGCAAAACGTAAAATACCATGTTTCTTCATCAAAGCCTCAAAACGTTTGTTTAAAAATTCTTTACCAGCGTCCATTTGTAGCTTTTCCGGCATCTGACCGTCTTTTAAGATGGATTGATTTTTTTTCCTCAAGACATGACGGAAACCTTTTTTGAAAATACATCTTTGACCGTTAATAAATAATTAAACCTGTTGTCATGTTCTGCTAAGGCTTACATGTCACAAAGGTCGGCTTGAAATTTGTAAAAAAGGCCTAGGGACAAAACCCTGTTTTCTGGTAAAATGTGTTCTGGCAGGTTTATGCAGAGTATATGCGTCCCACTCTGAGAAAAAACCTTTGACATTTTCAAGCCTTACTTTCTTGCCCATTTCATCTTGAACACCTTGATGGGCAGGGTTGTAATATTGTTTCTCAGCCACGCTGCCTTTGATTGCCTCTGAGGTTTTTTCTGAAAAAAAATGCTTCTTCTTTTTTGTTTATTCAAAAAATCAAAAGTACATTGTATACGGCATACATATTCGTAGCCGTGAGCAAGTTACAAGTTCCATTTACATTACATACAAGTTACATTTTTCCAAAAAAGTATATTGGTTGATAAGCTTAAGCTATATTTTCTCACAAAATCACTGTTAATGATTTTAGTGAGTCAAAGAATATAGCTAAAAAGACTAACATTTTATTATCCTAACACTTAGTATATAAAATTATTCACAGGCATGAGAGCTGGAACATAGATGAAACCTCGTTCCAGAGGGTTGGTAGATGTCTTTTTGAACAAGACTGCAAAGGACATCGGGTTTAGGACATAAGAGGGCCCCATTCTGTGATGATGTAAGTCAAATAACGTCATCGGCAAGGCGGGACTTCTGGTGATGAGTAGTGCAATCTGATTGGTTGAAGAAAATGGCGGGTGGGGCAGGGACTTTTAAGGGCGGGGGTTATGGTGATAACGTGGTGATCTGATTAGTTGAAAATGGTGGCAGAGAGGGCAGAACTTCCTGTGATGATGTGGCATGATCTGAAAATTTGACTAAAGGGTGATAGTCTTGGAATTTAATTTCAGTTATCATCAAACATGCTATTTGCAGTGGCTGTTTTTAAATTTCAACCTCCAGAATCATTGTAAAAGTAAGGCATAATGTAGGAAAAACGCAAAATCGTTCCCAAACACAGATATACAATCTTTTTACTTGGATTGGTGTCACTGGCCAACAAGTTTCGCAAAATAGCTCTTTAGCTTGTCACGGAGTTCTCTGGCAGCCATGGGGCTGTTGCAAGCGCTTCCAGGTTGAAGAGGTTGCATTGCTCCTTGGCCATCAATCCCACAGTTACCCTCCATGAGCCTGCGTTCTTCATCTTCCTGAACAGCCGGTGCAGGTGGTAGATATGGCTCTTACTGGACTGCACGCAGGGAGGCACACACATGCCATGATGATCTTCACCACCTTGACAGAAAAAGTCCTTGTTCAAAAAAAAACCTAGGAATCAGTTTTCTTTATTTTGCTAAGTATGTTTACATAAGAGCAAGTATACAACCAAATTTGACTAGGTGGGGTTAGTGCCTTACAGTTGATAGCAAGGAATATTAAATACTTGGATACAAAATAGTGGACAAAACTATAGAAATGTCTACAAAAAAGCAAATATATGAATAGGGCTGAATGGAATAAATGCAAATTTACACATGAATGCATGTATATAAACCATGATTTGAATGTTGTGTCTGATTGGTGTAGTTTACTGTATATTTTACATGTGTTATTATACAATAATTTGATCTCTTGAATTCAGGAGGAATTAAGACATCATGAAATAATATAAAACAGCAAAATACACATAAATCACATAAAAAGTGTTTTTTCACTCTCTTTCTCTCTCACACACATATACACACACAGATATTTATATATATATGTGAGCGTGTGTGTGTGTGTGTGTGTATAGTTTAGGTCACCAAAAATTGAAAAATCATCTAAGTTTCATAGAAAACAGGCCCTTTTCAGGGAGTAAGAAATTGGTTAACTTAAATCTTTCCTGCAGCAATGGAATTAAATGAAGCCTTGAAAGTTATTGCAAACAATTCTTACAGGTGTTCCCAACTTTTGAAGGTTCCCTAGAAAACATCTGTCTTTAAAAAGGCAGTGTTGGAGCAAACTGTGTCACCACAACCTCCACTGTTAAAAGAACGCCACAAGTGGGTTTGGCTGCTGGATGAGTCAAAAATGTAGATTCAATTTAGGATATTAGATTGCATGATTCCTTTTTTTAAATCTTTATTATTTATTTGCTCTATGCTTTAATTTCAGTGTACACTGAGACATTACAACAACAACTGAATAAATTGATATGTTCTTATATCTATATTTATATATGTATATAATATTAATTTTTTCATTTTTCATCAGGGACACAAACTATTTAAACTCAACAACAGAGAGAAATTATTTTTGCCTATCAATTACTTTTGGATTAATTTAAAAGAAATAAAGAAATAGGAAGGCCCTAGCCACATTTTTACCAAATCTGTTACAAACTAAACAAATTCAACTAAATCACAGCGACTTACAAATAAAAATATACCAATAAATAAGACTTTGTAAGTGCTGTGTAAGAATGTAAAGGGTAGTTCTAGTGGCAACGATATTCCTTATTTATGCATGACACGAACTGTTAACTCACTGTCAACCTAGCCTTGGCATGCTCCGCACCAGAGCTGTTGGTTTGAGTGTTTGATCTTATCTGTGAATCTTGAGAATCAATTATTCATTACTCATTTTTTAATAATTTACCAAGCCCACCCATCATTCTTAAAGAAAGGCATATTCACCCTAAAACTGCAACTATAGTATGTTATATTGTTTCCTAAAGTCACAACTGATATGGTGCAGGTCAGTTCTGAACACTGAAGATCCCAATGTCTGTACTCACATGGAGAGACACACACATGCTACTACCATCCATCTAAATGTTCAACACACACTCTGGACCTGCTGAAAAGAAATTCTGAGTTTCCCCGTCCAGTAGGAACACCTCCTCCTTGTCCCGGTCCTTTTCATTTCCTCCCTCTCTCTCCGGCTCCTCTTCCTCTTTTTCTCCACACAGAAGTGTATGAGAGACTCTACACTGCTGTGACACCAGAAGGGGCAGCAGAGGTACACGCTACAATACCTGCAGCTTCTTAGATCACTCTGAACAGGTAGACCAGCTTTTATTTGTCTTAAATATGAGATGAAAGAAAGAAAGGAAGAAAGAGGGAAAGAAAGAAAACTAAAATTCTGAGCAAACAAATACGCATCAAGGAAGATACACAACAAAGAGAGAAAAAGACAAAGCATGACAGAAACAAACAAATTTAATAGGACCAAAATAAACAAGCAAAGGCTGTAATACAAACAACATACCAACAAGAAAGAAGAACAAATAAAAATTAATGCATCAAAGAGAGAAAAAGCAAAAGCAAAAAGAGCAAACAAAATATGAAAAAAATTACAAGGAAAGCCAAAGCATGGAATAGACCGTAAGAAAAATAAATAGAAGAAAGAAAAAGACAACAAAAATGCAAAGAAAACAAACTGTCAGAAAAAAATAAAATGTGGAAAAAAATATTTTAAAAAGAACGAAAGATATTTTTTTAATGAAGGAGAAAAATATAAATCAGCGCTAAGATGTAATTAATATAATACATATTTATAATTTGCTCACACACATTTTGTGATGGCAGGGATCAGCACAGCACAGATCAGACATGTGAAAATTAAAATAGGACATCAGTAATATACAGACTTAAGTCATAAGTGTGTGTGTGTGTGTGTGTGTGTGTGTGTGTGTGTGTGTGTGTGTGTGTGTGTGTGTGTGTGTGTGTGTGTGTGTGTGTGTGTGTGTGTGTGTGTGTGTGTGTACTATACTGTCACAATACAGGGGTAATGCATGTGGCATAGTGGCAACCCTGTGTCCTAGAAAATTATGTTTATATAGAACTCGCAGCAGCACTGTAGAGTTATATAGGAAACACAATTGTGACTGGATTACGTTTCCTATTAATGTGATGAAGATATGTTTATAGATGGATAATTATTAAGTATTTGGCAAGTCCAAAGTGGGTTGGTATTGAATTTATCAGTAAAATGTTCCTATTTGTTTTCCACCAAAATAGCCAGTCCTGCAGTTCAATATCCATTTGTGGTGACTAAAGGATTATTCAAATTTTTTATGACAGCACTTGGTTAAGGTTAACGGCAAGATCATGGTCGGGTTTAATGCAGAAAAGTTCACTGTGACTTCAACATGTTTATTTAAATTTATCCAAAACCACAATCTACCTAACCTTAACCAAAGTGCTTTTATTGATAAACTTGACCACAGATGAGATTGTGGATGCGAACTCTGGTCTATGGTGTGACAGTCATGCACTTTGTATGCCCTCCATCCACCACAACCACCTCCTGGCACTCCACTGCCACTAATAGATGTAACACTTCATTCATTTGAAAAACCGGGTCTCTGAACTTAGTCCACTAGATTATTACGTTGCCTGCACAATATAACATATACAGTTTAGCTATATATGACGTAATTTCTAGGATGTAGAGTTGTATAGTGGAAGCTCTATGAGACTGGTGTTGAGAGTAGATGTGTTGTGCAGTCACCCCTCGAATCAGGAAAGACTCAGTGAGAAAAAGGTTGCAATGTCAAAACTCTATGAAAACAAATATCTAATAGGACTATCAATGTTAGTATGTTACTATAGTATGTTATCGTCACAGTTCATTGAATTATTCGTTCACTATCTGCCTGCCTTTGCCATTTCACTAAGAGTCTTGTCATTTCAGCCCCTGCCACTCCCACCCTGCCCTGCGGTACCCCCGACCCTTCCCGCCTTTCCAGAGACCTGATTCCCCCATGCCCATCTTAACCCACCTGTTTGCCTTTCCCTTATTAGCACCGTAGTATACACCGATCAGCCCCAACATTAAAACAAGTTACTGGTTTTAATGTTGGAGGCTAAATCTTCAAACTCAGCCTACAATTACAATCCCACCAAAAATAAAGCGGTACAAGTGTGACTGTTTAATTTTTGAGGGCAGTAACTCAAAGGTACTAGCTATACCTTATCTCTATCTGTTTATTTCACAAAAACATCTGCCTTAGGACTTACACTGGAAGTGGGCCGCGACAGGTGCCCAGATGAAACACAACAGGGAACTTTGTACCAAAAAGACTGTGGAACTGTGGAAGAAATAAAAGTGGAACCTACTTGATTTGAGTAACTCCAACTACTGAAGCTTAATATTAACTTTATGTAAACATTTTTTAACACATTTCTACACAGAAGGAGAACTGCTGATTTTGTCTCCCATCGCCTCCATTGGAAGCACATTAGGAAGGGATTGCTTGATGGCCAGTATGAACAGGTGGAGTGATTATAGCCGGCAAAAAAAGGTTCAGTGTTCATATGCACTTGCACACAACTTCTGTTTTAATTCAGACTTGATCAATTGTGACACTATCCTTTGATTTGTTTTCCAATGCACTTTATACTCTTCATATATTTATAGGTTTAGCTGCACACAAAAAATTTGCAAAATAACTTATAATTGAACAAAGTTGTTAAATTTATCAAAAAACAATAAAGCATGAAATGTATTTGAAGGCCAACTTCAAAAACTGAAAAAAAGGTTTATCTTGAAGGTTTATCTTGTTTATCTCACTGAGAAACAAATCTGGTAAAATATGATAAAAGTTAATGAGGATCAATCACTGAATATTGCTTGATACCAAAGGAAAATCTGATGATTTTGAGATGAGAAACATTTTAAATATGGTTTCTTAACAGAATTCTGGACATTTATGGAGTGAGCTCAGTTGATTCTAGCAGAGTATGATCTCTGTCTGTTCTGATTTGACTAAAGGCCCATTTATGCTTCCGCATCAAAGGCTATGCTGTTGCCATAGGCTACGGTATCGCTGACATGTGCCTCGTCCAAAATGTAACCACACATCGGGGCTACAGCAACAGAGATACTACGTGGGGACTGCGGGAACTGGGCCTGGCTGCCTTTCCCGTACATGTTTTGATGCTGGTGGAGTTTTTAGAGAGTGAAGACAACATTAAGGAGGTTAAAGAGAGACTTTCAGTAGTCTTCTCCTTTTCAGTAACAAACATCTAACAAAGCGATGACTTCAAATCTTCTGCTCAGCATGATTGCTGCTCTGTATGAATGAATGAAAGCAAATAAAGTGATTTAACAGTGGTAGTCTCATATTCAGTATCACAAAGTAAATGAAAAAAATGTAAACACAGTCCCTGTAGGGAATACAAAGCATGATATGGCCTGATTACACGTGTCCAGCATTGCAGAGGGGATATTAAAAGGTGAAATCTGATGTTGACTACATATCAAAACCTACACCATAAGTACCTACTGTGGGACTCCACTTAACCCCTTGCAAGGAGTATTAATCTTAAGTTGTAACTCAGAATAACTGGTGTGATGATGCAAAATTTGAGATGCTGTTGGCATAATGTGTTAACTGTTCATATCTGATTTAGTGTATTTGGTTGAAATACACTTTTAGGAATTCTCAGAGAGATCAGTGTTGCTGTACATCTTTGCTTTTTGAAAGGTTAAAGGTGATTTTTTAATTTTTTCTCGAAATTTACAAAACACATGCCCTACGTCTGAGTTGTCGCTCTCATCTCATCCTGACTTGATTTTTGCTCAAAGTCCACACAGAAACATCAAATTCAAATTGTTAAATGAGTTTGATATGCCAGTGCCGCCACTGTGTGTGATTCCTGCCTTGGCACCCGAAACTAGAAAAAGACAATTCCTGTCCTTTCCTTCCTCACTGTCACCCTGTATTACTAAGATTTCCCCATAACTCCTCCAGTTCACACTCTGTCATCCTCATTTTCTCCCTCTCTCCTTCCAACAACGATCAAAGTTTTCCATCTCTTCCTTTTCTTATCTTCCCCCATCCTCCTCCCATGGCCAACTCCCCCATTCCACTAATTGTCTTACAGGCTCACTACGGACACCTCAGCTAAACCCTGCTGCACAAACACACACATCATACACACATGCTCACATTTAGTCAGAGAACCAGAGTCCTCTCCCCTCCTCCATGATGGACTGGGATTGGCTCCCACTGTCACAGTGTGTGATTGCGACCTCCGTTTGACCTGCTGAGGATATATGGCGTCTCCAGTTTATCTACATAATGCACAGGGAGAGAGGTGAAGGAAGCCCCATCTTAGACCACAAGAAGAGTGTGAGGAGGGGGTGAGGAGGGGGAGAGAAAAGGAGCGGGAGAAAGAAGTCTGGATGAGAAGATATTGCTGGGGACAGAGTTGGATTAGATAGACAATAGTGTTGGCTAAATGACAGGGGCAAATGTTGCTCTTTATTGGAAGCAAGGGAAAGACCAGCCTTACGTGTCCGTGTGTGTGTGTGTGTGTGTGTGTGTGTGTGTGTGTGTGTGTGTGTGTGTGTGTGAAATAGCGGATTTGTTTTTAATGGAGTTTCAAGGACAGAATTTTTTCATTATATCTAAACTATATTGGTTATTACATGAATACATCTCTTTAGTGTGTGTGGATGCATTTACAAGTGTTGTGTGTTGATTTCTCCATTTATTTAATTAAACTCTAACTGAGAAGGGTGTTATAGGCTAGTCAGCCCAAGGAATAATGAAAAGGGTCCTATGGTCACCAGGGGCTTCCCAAATAAGATGAGAATAAGAAAAAAAAAGTGTCTTCCGACTGTCCAGTCAAAATTATGAAGACAAAAATAAAAAAGTTATAAGGTTTAGTTTAAAAAAAAAATATATATGATATTAGGAATGTTGACTGTTACTTTATGGAGTTATGTTGCCCTGGGTTTCACTACTCAGGCTACATGAAGGCTGCCCTAACGTCTAACTGGTGTGGTTTGTTGGGGCTATATGCAGTCTGACTGCAAGACCTACAGAAAATATTCAGGGCTAAATCAAAGGACCGTCATCTTTTCAATAAAAATTCTGATTATTACCTAACCATACCTGCATCGTTGGTGATATAACACGCTGCCTATTTTACTTACTATTAAACTATTAGGAATTCTGGTTTCTTGGCCGATACAATTTTTTTGTTGTTAATGATTTGTTCTTTTCATTCTTATTTTCATTATTATTTGCTTACATGGGGCTCTGTGAAAGGTTTCTTTGTGTGTTACTACATGTTATTTTAAATCTAAAAAGAAAATGAGGGAAAACTCAAATGAAAAGTTTAAACTGTATTTTTGTCACAATCTATCTGCTGTTTTTTAATTCTGGTTTTGTATGTGTACTTTCCATCATAAAATGTAATGTTTCTTTATGTGTTACAGGTTTAATCCATTCTATTTCTGTCTGTTTTGATTTTTCGAATGGAGGCTGATTAAGGTCTCCATAGGGTCCCGAAAAGATGTGCCAGTCCTGTGTAATAGTACAATTTGCAAAAATGTGTAAGTGTACTGTAACACTATAAACACTATGTTGTTTGAAATATCATATAAGCTTTTTGTATAAGCATTTTATAATAAATGTGATCATGTTGCAGCCAAATCATGGCATTGTATTTTTCTTTCTGTAAATTTAAACATCCAGGCCCATCATACCTCATTCTAATAGAAAGTTCCTAACACACAATGGGCATATTACAAAATATACACACATACACAGAAACAGGCAAACACACACACACACACACACACACACACACACACACACACACAGACACACACACACAGACACACACGCACACACACAAACACACAGACACACACACACAGACACACAATGAGCCAGTGCTCAGTGAGTCACCGGGCTGTTTGAATGAGCTGGTCTGCTCCTGACTGCCTACACACTCACAATAAATACTCCCCGTGGGGCAGCACGTGCGTTCACGCCAGAGTAATGCTAAAATAAGTTCATTTCACTCCAAAGTTTCAGGCAGGCTGACAACAGAGTCTGTCTGCTGTTGGTGTGGTAACTCCACCCCCACTTAGATTACACACCTTTTGATTGGCAGAATAGAGAATAGTGAGCCTGACATAAATCTGTTCATGACCTACATTCATACTATAGGAAGCAGTATCAGTCTGATTTAAATCAGCTGAATACTTTACTGAATAATCTATATAATTGATTTTTTTTTTTTTTTTCAAATCGGTGATTGGTAGGCTTTTGATGATTAGAGGAAGCACAGTCATACCATTGTGTTAGTGTTAGAAGTCATTCTGAAGAATGGTCTCTGTCGCAGTGTCATATAAGTACAATACATTACTGCACTGGACTTGCAATAATGTAGGCAGTAAGAAGTATGTGGCTGGTCCAACTGGCATTAAGTCTAACAGTTTGATATACTTATGGGTGGTTTAAACAATCACAGTGTACCATTTTCTATGAGTTTATTATATTATATTTGTATTCATTTACATTTTAAATTTATTTTCAAAATTATATTTTGATATCTCGTCCAAGTAAACGTTGATCTTCAAAGCACCTACACTCAACAGATAAATAAAGTGATATACAATTTGCAGCTGAAATACTCGAGCTAAGTATTTGAAAGTTGCACTCCATAAAATGGAGCATGGTTTGTAGACAGTTTTAAGGCAAGAATCAATACGTACAAACACGACTCTAAACTTGTTGTCTGGCTAGTGAGCCAGCTAGCTACATAGCCAGCTGGCTGGGAGAGATACTGTGACTGAGTAGCTCCAGTATGTCCTTGACTGGCTAGCATGTTAGCATTTTGCTCAACAGCTGCATTTATGTGACAACAAACCCTGCGAGTAGTCACTATATAACCAAGCTTCAAGCCCTTCCCTGCACAGAAGCTGTGAAGTAGTACATTTTTAGAGTGACTAAAGTGTAAGGAATCGGTCTTTGTTCTGTGCAAAAAATACATTCTAAAGCTCTTTTAATGTCAGTGACTGAGAAAACAAGCGGGCTACTTGGTTGGTAGTAGCAGAGGGTAATGGAAGGAATGTAAAAATGCTAATAAAAAAATTTTAGTTCATGTGGCCAAGGTATAATACAGTTTTTATTTACTAAAGAATATGAGTGTGAGTTATATTAACAGAAAGTTTACCCTACAAAGCCACTGCTTTGGGGAAACTGCATTCTCTTATCATGGCATAGCTAAAGGTTCATAATTACAATTTTTTCTCTTGTGTGTTATATTGAATAACATCATAGTGTGTGTTATTGGTTAGATACTGGGACAATTTGTAATTATGAATCAACATTGTTTTTATTTTACAAAGAATGCGTAGCTTCTTTTCTGTCTTTCGTCGGAATGAAAATTTAGGACACAAGTCTTTCTCTTGAAAAACTGTCAGGTGCTTTGCTCTCATAATACCTAAATACGTGACACATTAGACTATGAAATATTGTCCTCAAGTAGAGCAGGAGTTATTTGTATGCTGAGCCCTTAAACGCCAACTAAAAGCCTCAGGTCATTGATCATCTTCAAACATTGCACAATGATGCATAATCCCTCCCCATAATACCCTCTTCATAATCATCATGACAACTGGCAGCTCCCCACACAAAGAAGACAGACTTGGGAAACAGATTAAAAAAACAAAAAAACAGGGGCATTTAAGAAGTGGACCATTACAACACAGTCCCTCTCCTTTTATTTTTTTATAATAGCAAACGATCAATTATCCAGATGGCAAGAGATGTGGAGGGGCTGCTGGCATTGTCCGCAAAAAAACATACACACACACATTCACACGCATATTTACACATTCAGAGAGACAAACAAAGATACATAAATTCAAAAGCAGAAAACACGCCCTCTGACACATGCACACACACACACACACACACACACACACACACACACACATAGAGTCATAAACATCTGTTGTGTTGTACATGCAGGTATCCCGCCATGCTGCCTATAGCAGCAGCAAGTGCACAGATGAGGCCTACAGCTGCTCAATGGTTCCCAGTGAGAGTATAGCACCACTGTGATGGATAAGGTGGGATTCTTCTAATTGACAGTTTGTGGGGAAACAGATGGTTTATTTGCTGGTATTTATCACGTCTTTATGACCAACAGAAGATAATGTCACAGCAAAAAGAGAGATCTTATTTGAGCATTTTGTAAGTTTCATATTATGATACTGTAAAGCTCTAGTACAAGGACCCAGACACACAGTGTAGAGAATTGTGAATGTTTTGGGTGGGTATTTCTTTGGACAGTGAAAGATAACACCTATTAAGATGGAAAATCCACTTATTTATTAATTCATTTATATATTTATCCATGGCCACAATCTTTTGCTAACCTTAACCAGGTAGCTTTGGTTAGGAATCTTGACTGCAACGGCCATATGGGTCATTTTGGAACGCATTACAAATAACCAGTTTGTTTTTTCAAGTGCAATGTTGTGTTAAAATGAATACGCTGAAGTAGCAAACCTTAATTTTGAAGGGTTCAACAAAAAAGTCAGATCTCAGTTCATGTGTTCCATTTCCTTCAATATCTCTCCTTATCATCCAGTTTCTAAACATCTTCAAATGTGCATGTATGTCACAGGATGTGTGCACATCTAATAGCACTTGTAGACCTGTGTGTGTATGTTTTTGTGTATGTGTGTGTGTGTGTGTGTGTTTGTGTGTGTGTGTGTGTGTGTGTGTGTGCCAAGTTTGCACCTGTCAACATCCTTACCTCCTGGAGTTTGCATTACGCCTGTGACCATTCTGTAAATCGGGGGTCATATCAGGTGCCATTTCCCCAAACCTGCATCATCCAAAATGCATCGTTTTCCCACAAATGACTCGTGCATGATATTTCAGCAGTGGAAAAAATCCCTGTTGGAACACAGCATTACTGCTTATGCATAGTTTAAACGGCGATGGACAGACAAACCAACATGTGAATAAATAGAAACTAACTTCACAGACGCATGCAGTTTCATTTGGATTCTAACAAGTGACAGTTCATCTACGGTACATAGAGTAATATTATTCTGTTGAACCACTGAAAACACTGCTGATTGGCTATGAACAGCACACTGCGATAAACAGCAAGCCAGCTGACAACTTTAACTAGATAACTTATTCTGATAGTTGTTTGTGGTGGTCCAGTCACATTTGAAACCCAGTGTTGTGGAAATTATGAGAACTGCCCCTGTGTTAAAGAAAGTCCCTCGTTTTAATACTTTATCTATAACAATAATATATAGCATTTTTTAATTAGTAGCCCTTTATTAATACGAATCACTCATTGATATAATGATTTACCACAAGATGAATTCAGTTTTATACTTCCACTTCTTTAAAAGCAATATTGCCTGCCATTCGAAGTTGGAAAATGTGATTTCATACACCAAGCTCAGCAAAACAAAACGGTACTTTCATGCCGAGTTAGGCCTCACAAGTTGGGGTATGTCACCTCAAACCCTAATTCATGAAATAAACATGGTTGCCAACACAACTAAAGGAATAGTTCAACATACCCCCAGAAGTGGGCTTTTTTAGTTTAGCATAAAGATAAAACAGGGGAAACAGCTAGTCTGGTAACATGGTGGTATGGTAAAGAGAAATGGACTGCACTCACATAGCGCTTTTATGGTCTTATCTATACTACTTATCTATAGCGCTCTTTTCTATACATACTACTCTTTCCACACAAACACACGCACACACACACATACACACAATGAGCCTGTGCTCAGCGAGTCACCGGGCTGTTTGAATGAGCTGGTCTGCTCCTGACTGCCTACACACTCACAATAAATACTCCCTGTGGGGCGGCACGTGCGTTCACGCCAGAGTAATGAGTAAAATAAATTCATTTCAGTCCAAAGTTTCAGGCAGGCTGGGGGATCAAACCACCAACAACAGCACCAGGGTATTTACTATTGTTTACCTTATGTTTTTCAAGACTGAAGGTAAAATGTTTGCCTCCATCATAACTTTTACCAGAGTTGTAAAATCTTTGTATTTTTAACCATTGCTCAGTGTTCTGAATCTAATCCTTCTAATCTAATAATCTATTAATCTAATAATAAATCACGGATTTACAACTCATACTGACCTTGCTCGATCGTACTCCATGTGTCACCTGTCGCAACATGCCTACCCCAGCGCAGCCCCTCACATTGTTTTAATAAAATTTTGTTTCATGCTCTAATCGCTCCTTAAGAGGTTTGTGGTGCTGGACCAATGTCATGTTACTTCTGCGTTTGCTACTGACAGACAACAGTTATTATTGTCATGACAACAAGAAGTTGCTTGTCAGGAAAATATAAAAATAATTTGTTTTAAAAACATACTTATAATGCTGTCATTTTCTTGAGTCAGTCTTGTACATTTACCCATCCCATTCAGAGACAGAAAACCATTACTTGCTTTATACAGTAGTATCCTGTCTAGCACCTTCCTTCTGTTGTGTGTCTGTGGGAACTAAAACATATGCAGTGACATCTGAAGCCACAGGCCCCCCAAAGTGTGACTGCCCCAACATCATGAGGACCACTTTTGGACCCTTACTGCCCTAACTGCCCCTCAAGTACCATTGCACCCCACCCCACCCGCCCACATCAGGCCTCCAAACATGGGGCTTTATTGACTGGTTTGAGACCCTCCTCCTCAGGATAGCCTACTTATCCTTGCAGCTCTGCCTCATCACAAGAAGATAATCTCCTGTGATTACCTTCTATTTCTCATCTGCTAGCTCTGTCTCTTTTCCTCTCTCTCTGTTTTGTCACTTTCCACTCCACTCTGTTCTGTTGTTACAGGACCCCCCCCCCCCCCAAACCACCACCACCCCCAACCATCCCCTCGCTTTCTTTCTCTTTTCATTTCTTTTTTTTTTTTAGTTTGAAGGTAGAGGTGGTGAATAGAGACGACCTCATCTCCAGCACTGTCTCACTGTGTGTTCTTTTGTACAGGCAGTCCTCGGCCAGCTGCCTATTCACACAGCCCTGTCAATTAGGACCCCATTCAGAGAGCATGAGAGAGGACATGAGATGAGATCGGTTACCCCCCCCCCCCCCAACACACATGCACACACACACACACACACACACACACACACACACACACACACACACACACACACACACACACACACACAAACCCACCGCCAAACCCACCCCAACCCGGTTTGGCTCGGCTTTGATCCTTTGATCCTATATACAGCATTTTCCTTTACTAGTGCAAAACCCTGTTCAAAACGCTTGTTATCTCATTAATAGTTAAATATTTTATTCAATCATTTAATCATCATCAACATGTAATTTCCACATCACTGCTGTGTTATGATAAAATTAGACCTTAGTTGAACGATACCTGATCAAAAAAACACTGGACCACAATTTCAAAAGGATTGCTGTCACAGCAATAAATGATATTTTGTGAATTAAGATTATGTTACTATAACAGCAGTGGCGCATACATTAATTGCTCTACCCGTTAATAATCCTAATATATCATGCTTTGTAAACCGAAGAAAACAAAACAGTGCTGTTTTGCTGTCGCTGCATGTTATACAAAGCTCTCAGGAACACTTTCGCTTCAAATGACCGTGCATAGCAGTTGTACTGCTGTGATAAGCCATTTTCAATTTGCAGAGCTTGGGTCTCTATCTAGAAGAGTCCTACACTTAAGATGTTCCTTTGCAAGGTTTTGTAGCTGCAGCTTGTTTTCCAGGGAATCCATGCTTTGACCGGGCGCAGCCTTCTTTGCAACGCGCCGTTGTCTAATTGATGATGTCGGCTGGTCTCTCAAGAAACACTCATCCAAAAGACTTCACAGTTCCCACCGCATTTCCTTGAGTCATCAGCAATACACACGTGAAGTGTGAAGTTGATCGGATGAACGGTTGTCGAGAAAATCGGAGGACAGACAGACAGATATTTCTCCTTTTATTAGTGAGATGTGTGTCATTTCTAGTATGGCTCGATCAATATTAGTTTTTGACACCTGATACAGATAGCGAATTTCTGAATGGAAGTTTTGAATTGAATTTGTATGCACCATAATAATTACATTTCAATTTAACTATTTTCATGCAGGAAAATCAAGAATTCACTGTTTTCTCTGCCTCTGACATTAGAATACTCAACTATCAACCAGACTGATAGATTCTTGTTGGTGGGTAGAATCTCATAACCAGGACTCAGTTAACCTACAGGGGGAGCCCAGGGCAAAATGAGCCAGAAAAGGCTGTAACACAAGATGGAAAATAAAACCCACTGAATAATAATAATAAAATAGGATACATAGAATGCATGAAATCAAGTAAAATACAACATTTTAAAAGAACTGCAGCAGTGCATAGTGAGACGCAAAGTGCAAAAAATAATTTAAGGCCTCTATCAGGAAAATCATAGCTAGTTAACGGCTAAAGTGAAAAGATAGGTTTTTAGCTTTCTTGTAAAAAATATTTAGTAAGATGGCTTCCCTGATATCTATAGTCAGTGTGTTCCATAGTTTTGGGGCATAATTGACAAAGGCAACATCCCCGATTTTCTTAGGGCTGTTGCTGGGGACCTCCAATGAAGCAGAAGAAGATGATCACATTGTTCTTGATGGCAAATAGTCCACAAGAGATTTAGCAATGTAGCTTGGTCCTTGCCCATTAAAGGTTTTGTATATAAGGAGGAGGAACTTAAAATAAATTCTAAATGTTACATGAAGCAGCTAAAACTGGAGAGTTTTTTTTTTCAGGATGCCAGTAAAAAGTGCATTACAGTAGTCCGCTTGAATAAAGGCATGAATTAGTTTGTCAGCATCTTCTTGACTGATCAATGGTCGTACTTTAGCTAAAAGATGTTTTCATCACCTTCGTAAAGTGGGACTTGAAGCTTAAATCCGATTCTAAAACAACACCAAGATTTATAACCTAAGTTTTAATCCAGGGAGTTAATTTCCCCAGGTCATCAAGGAGTATCTATCTTTTTGTTTTAGGGCTGACTAGTAGGATTTCAGTGTTGTTTAACTTTAAGAAATGATTGTTCGTCCACTTCTTTATTGCCAAGGCAGGTAGTAATGGAGTTTCATTTGATGTCAGTATTAAATGAATGTAGGACTATTTGCAAACTGCTAAATATGAATCCATCTGGCACAGTTGCTGCATTTTTCCATTATACAGTTTTTTTACTATAGATTAGACATTCCAGTGTGGGACATCTAGCATCCCCTATCCAGAAAAAAGCTATAAGGTTAGGTTTCAGTCTAATTCCAGTTCTTTCAGCCAGGTCAGGTTTGGTTGGCTCAGACTTTGTTGAGGGCTGAGATGTATCAGCATTTCTTAACAGTGACAAATCTTTCCATAGTTTGCTCTGACAGTCGCTGTTTCTGAACACTGTATTCCACGGAAGACTCATGCCAGAAAGTGTGTGGCATTACTGTGCAACAACCAGCAACTGTGAGCTGTCAGTCCGTCTGTCTGTCTTAGCTGCAAACTGTATATTTTACATTATACTGTGGTTTCAATGTTTTTTGCGTACTGTATTTCTCCCATTTTAATACATGTGCATCCACAAAATAAAAATGCAATTAATGTAAATGTCATCTTGTTAATGACTTAAAATCTCATTCAAAAATGTAAAATAAATAAATGTAAACAAATCTGGTAGTCACCCCTGAAGTCAACATTTTTACATTTGTGTGTGCCGTCTTTAAGTGTTTTATAAGAGACCAGTGTAACTGAAAATGGCATTTAATTCAAATGTAACTGTTACTGAAAGTTAATACTAGATGTTAAAATGATATATAATGTCTGTTAGGTTGCTGGTTATGTCCCCAAATAAATCAATTTTAATTTCGCTATTCATTTTTTAGACTGTACTGAAAAAAAAGTTTATTATAGGGGGATTTTTTCACACATTTAAAATGTGGTTGTGTTCACATTTACATATTTCAGTTATTCATGAAACAGTCAACCAGCAGTTTCGCGAGGGGGAAACACTATACCGGTTATACATTGAATGCCTTGCATGATGTTTCATTGTATCACATTTCAGTACAGTGCGTTCAGTTACATTTTCAGATAGGTGAGAACTGTGGAATAGTGCTTGGGGTGGGAAAATGTTGCTTTGCCCCCCACAGATTCTTGGGCCAGCCCTGCATCATTGTACAGTATAGTTGATGTGTAGCTACTGGTAGCCTTGGTAGCTCATTGGAATGCAAAAAAAATACCTTTATAATAAAATTTATTACTTTTTGGTAAGAATATTATACTCAGTTTTTTACAATAAACCTACAACACAACAAAAGTTGTGGTTATTCATTCTTTTCTTTTGCACCTATGTAACAAAGCAGCCCTCTGTTTGGTTGTCACCTTACAATGATTGAATTAATCATGTATCAAAAGTATCTTAAACTTTTCATACTTTGGATATTAAAACAAAAAAAGTTTCATATTTGCTCAAATATATATATTTATTTCCACTAATTTTTTTTTCTTTAGCTCTAACGTTAGTAAAGCATTTTCCATGGTGTATGCCAATGTCATTTATGTTCCATATTTACATTTTCTAATATTTTTGATGCCATATGTTGATCATGTTCAGTGAAATATTCAAGATGCCATAATTTTCGAGCTGTAGCCTTATATCAAAGCAAACATTCTAGTGGTCGTGTGCATCATTTTAGGGGCACATCCACATAATTTGGGATCTTGTCTAGAATGTAAAATGACCTTTTGTGCATTTGAGCAATGGTGTTTGTAATGATGGGCCACAGGTGGGTCTGACAGAGTTGGAGAGGTTAACTCAAGGAGGCAATTTTGGTACTTTTATATCCCTGAAAGCTTTAATCAACACAGACACCAAGTCACACATTCGCTTCCTTGTGTTGGCTGCCACACTCACACTCACCCCCACTACAATGGCCCTCTAATCTCGCTCTGTAGAGCAATCATTAACAGGCCGATTCCACTGTGAGTGAGATGGGTGGAATAAAAAGAAAGAGAAATGTAGGGAGGGGAGCAGAGGAGGGGCCTGTAATGGATACTATGGCCAGTAATTAGGCACCAGGTCCCGTGTTAAAGTGTCGTGACTTTGGGAGAGCTATTTAGCGTGCTAATGAGTCTCTAACAGTTTATTGATGCCACTTCTCCCATCACTTTTCTGACGCTTGCTTCCCTTCAGCCCATTTTTCCCTCTGCCCTGTGGGACTCCCCAAGCAACCATTGTCGCTAATTAATTGAAATTAGGACAGATCAAATGCATTCCAACTTTTCTCATATGAGCAGAAGTACCTGGGGGAATGAAATTCCAATTTAGAAACTTGGGGATTTCTGGTCCGCCCCTTGAACGGTGTTAAACGAGGATTCTTAATACGGGCATGAGGCCCTAATGCATCCGAGTAATAGACACTAATCGAGGGGCCATTGTGGTCCTATTGTCCAACTTGATTCATTGGTTCATACAGAGGAATTTGTGCCATAGTTTCAGGCTTGATGGCTCTGCCACAGGACACTTTTTTTCTCAGTGTCTATTTGTGTTCTCTCCAGAAAAGCAATGAATTAAGACTTTTGATTACAGTAACTTGTGTTTCGTTTTCCTCTGCTGTCTGGTCCTTTTGTAAACCGCTCCAGGGCATCTTATAGTTGTCTGTCTGAAGCTAAAAACTAAAAAATCCCTTGTTCTCTTCCTATTCTTCCCTCAGGCTAGTTTGGAAAGTTTTTGTCAAGGTTGTGGGAGCTCTCACTTCCCACAACAGCCAATATACTTTCTATATACAAATCAGCTATTCACTGAAATGCCCTAATGCTGAGTATGCTTGTCTTTATTTTCTCCTGCAACGACATTCGATGTTTAAACTAAATGAAATTTTGTCAGCTTCCATGCAATGAAGGTTTAAAAAAAACAAAGGAATTGAAGGCGTTACGAGATCAGCAGTCCTGGAGGCAGAACAAAATGAGAAGTTCCAAATTTTAAGAAACTGGATTTGCTAAATTAGCAATGATGAAGACCTGCTTAGTGCAGTGTTTCAGCAATTCCCAGTGTTATCTCATTTCCGCAAAAAATAACTTCGGAGTTATATATATATTTAGTGAATTGTGTCAAAGAAGACAAAATTATGGTGATGCTTCTGTTCCAGTTTATATATATATATATATATATATATATATATATATACAGTATACAGTGTAGTTTTATAACTTAAATTGTTCCATTTAGCAAACTTGTTTCCATGTTGCAAACTTTCTTAGTCCATGCTGAATTGCCTAGTAAATAGCATACATTCTCTAGTCTTGCATAGCCAGACCTACCTCCACAGCGCTGTGTCAGCACTGGAGAATGGTCTGACTACACCCATTATCATTCTGCTATAGGGGGAAAACTGCTGTGGCTTGTTTGTATGTCTTTAAACAAATCACAACCGTCTTGGTCTTGCAAACCACTCTAACAAACCACTTGATTTCTTATGGAGTTGCAGCACAATCTTAACGTCGTGACATATGAACAATGTTATTGCTGATAAATAATGGCATTGTATGAATAAATATAAAGCTTACAGGTTTGGAGACAAATATAATCTAAAGAGAAATATGTCAATACAAGTACTTAATTTGGCTACTGTACTGTTCTCCAGCAACAGTAAGTTGTCTCAAAACACGCACTTTTCTAGTGTTGGCCATTTAGCAGAGGATACTCAGGTTCAGTTCCTGTTCAGGGCCATGTTAGTAGCTGTGGAGAGCATGATTCACACGGGCATCATTTTGGTCACAAGCCTGCATTCACTTTTTCAGTAGCCACAGCCTTGTTTATGAAGTGCCTTTGGCCGGTACAGGCAGCATAATGAAAATCCAATTATACTTTGATAGTTATGGAGAATAAATTCATATTACCAAACTAATTTAACAGGAGAAATAAATCTCATTAAATACCACAATAATACCAAAGTATAAACTTAACCTTATTTTTTTTAAATAAAATTCATATTTAAGCATCATATATTCACTTAGAATTCATATTTATAATGATACATTTTTAAATAAAACATATAAACCTGTTATAATAGTACTATTTCTTGCTCTACTTTATTATTTGGGGATTTATGGTTTTAGTTCACTGGCTGATTATTTCAGTGTTTGGCCACATTTTGTCCTTGAATAAAATCTGCTATTTTAATTGATGCCTTACAACCACTAAAGATGAATCTTCGTTGGTGCCTGTCTGAAAAAAAAAATTAATGAAGAAATTAAAATGGTTGAACTCAGGCCTTTTGACCTATTGGGGAATTAAGAAAAAAAAAATCTCTTTCCTGTTCTAAAAACCTAGATTAGACTAGCCATCCAGACATCTGTGTGTACTGAAATGAAACGATGAGCATGCATCGCTATGGAGTTCAGATACTATTCTGTGGTTGTGTTCTACTCTTGCTCTAATTATACCCAAGACATCAAGATGTCAGTGCTTTAAACAACTTAATAACTGAATGTGCCAGATTATTAGTACATGCTGAATAAAGACAAAACTGAGGTGATTGTCTTTGGCCCCCATGGTGAAATGCAGGAAATAATGGCGCACTTTGACAATCTTGAAAATCTGTGTGTCAGGCCAGAAGAATGCGGCTGCCAATCAAAAACAAAGAAATATGAACCCATGTTACATCTATTCCCAAATCTTTCTGTTGGTTACAAGTTAAGGCCCCTTTACATAGGGTGCAAACCCATGAACACACACTCCGATATTGTGTGTTAAGTGATATTAAAATTCTGCTACTTGTCGACGAATCCCTTATAGGGTTAGGATCTTATTATATTTCTGACTTGGGTCTGTTGACTGGTGCTTGGGTCAAAACAAAACACAGGGAAGCTGCATTTGCTACAACATTGGAAAACCTGCGTAAACCTGCTATTTTAGGCACTTCCCTAATCTGACCATGTCTAAATCTACACTTAAAACCTCCTTTTTCAGTATCACTTATAATTAAACGTTTGCCTCCACTTTGGTTTCTTATTTACTATATTGTTTTAAGTTCTGTTTTCTTTCAGTGATATTAAGTGCTCTTCTTTCTTTCCTCATCCTTTTTATTTGTTTCATGCAATTTGTAAAGGACTATGAACAGCCACTGTGAATGAAATTTGAAACATCAATAAAATTGTGTGTTTACAGATCCTATCTCCTCTGCTTAGCCTTTTCTTCGTGTTTGTGTTCATCCAGAGTCAGGCATATAGGTCAAATTAGAGGAGTCAGCGCAACACAGAGCGAACGGCTCCACTGGGGTTGAAAGAAAGCCGGGCAGTATGTCTTCTTTAAAAGTCAATCTCTCCCTCTTGTGTACTGATTAAGAGGCCTTATTGGCATGTACATCTGTATTAACACAGCCATCAGTGACCCTCTATGTGTGTGTGTCTGTGTGTGTGTCTGGCCAGGCAAGGCGCAAAGAGCCCTGCCAGATTGATCCACAAAAGGAAAGGGCTGCTTCACGCCTATCACAGAGACTTGGGGGGCTAAAAACCCCCTCAGTGTGGAGGGTGGGACTCAACACCCACCCAGACAGAGCACGGGCACCCAGCAAGAGAAAAGCGTTCACCCTTTGTCCAGCTGACTCTGTCTTTCTCCCCCATCTCACACACACGAACCCACAAACACACCACAGGGACTAGGATTAACCCAAGAGAGGTCTACAATAGGCACACATGTGTCCCCCTTGGCTAGCCTGGGCCCATTCAGGTCCTCTGTTACTCACCATCCTAACAGGGATTAGGCTTAATGAACTGGAAGGAGTTAACAATAAATGAATCAGGGCCTATACGCAGCCTCCTAATTCCATTTTGTGTTCTGCTGCTTTTCTTTCCTCCCTTTCTGTTTGAACACAAGGTGTAATCCACTTGACTATCAAAGGTGCAGGGAGAGTATGAATTGAAACTAGCCCTGCCACATGCACATGCATTCACACACACACCGCCAGTCCCCGATGCAGCTTGCTGATACCATCTGCTCCCATCAATACTGACTGGAAAGCACACACACTTTGGTGAAAAAATAACAATTCAAATATATTTTTATATTCGCCTCTAATTAAACCATTACAAAACCCATCCAAAGAAGCTACTGAAGAATGTAATAGCTAATTAAATACATTATTATTGAATGCAGCCTACTGTACAGTTAGTGGTGATGTAGCCTGCAGGGGGAATGTAATATGTTTGTTGTTTCTGTTTGGAACAGCACATTTGGGCACATCTTTTATTTTCCTCTGTAATTATGCCTTTCCCCAGCTTTGTCAAGAAATGTTCTGACATCTCAATATGAAATCAACTTGTTATTTTGATGATTTACAACTCAATTAGGCCAGTCACAAGATGCAGAGGAAAAGATAAAAAGGAGACAAGAAAATAAATAAATAAATAGAAACAGACTTGATGGGTTCTCTCATCTGAGAGATTCTTTTTAACTTGTTTTTGCTGACTTTTTGTGTGTGTGTGTGTGTCTGTGTCTGTGTGTGTGTCTGTGTCTGTGTGTGTGATGCAGCTCCTTGCGTGCATCAGCGTGTCCTTCAGTGTTTGTATTGACTGTGGTCTCTGAGGAAAAACCTGCACATTCCTCTTCCCTGCCCATGTTTTTTAATTGGACTGGCTGTACTGGCACACACACACACACACACACACACACACACACACACACACACACACACACACACACAGAGCTTGAGTGCGTCAGAGTTTGTGTGTGGAGGGTTCTCTTTTATATTTTACTGTCAGTTGAAAAACGGGCATAGCACAAAACACGAAGTGATCAGTTATTTTTAATAAAGTGGCAGAAAATACAGTATGTTATACACAACAAGGGACAGAAGGAGGGAAAATGGAAATGAAGAAATATTCACATAAAACAAAGCATTATGCTCCTATATACTTTTGCTGTGCATATCTACAAAACACTAGTGTTTAAGGCCAGTGAAATACACACCAATATCAATGATCCTTCAACTTGAGTTTCAACATGAATTTTACTGTTCGGGCTGGATTAGTGTTTTTAGCTGGACAAGAGCAATATTTTACATGGAATTTTGAAATTCTGCGTAGCATGAAACTTACATACGTTTAAAAAAAAAGGGAAAAAAAACACGATACCTTAGTCAAGACGTAGAATCGTACAGTCTTCAGTTAGAAAAACTGACAGTGACATAATATGATACTTAGTTTGAAAAAAAGACATGACATACATGCTGATAATATGGGTAATGGGTATTTTGAGTTTTTTCATGCCCCAATTGTATAGTTTCACATATAGTTTTAAATTTGGACAAAAATGCATTTATGATAACCAATAATAAGCTCAGTTTTGTTAGGGATTTATCAACTAAAACATATTCTGTTACTGACAAAAATAATCAGATACTGAGAGCAAGTGATTCCACGTTGATAAAAATATAATTGGGAAGTTTAACAAAAATCTCCTTCCTCCCTTTCTGCAAAATCAAAAGCAAACCAGAGACCATCTCGCAATCTGATCACACCAGCCACGACGCCTGTCAACATGTTGACGTTCCGACCCATGAGTACTCAGTAGTCATTACTACATTATTACATTAGTACTCGGTACTCGTTGGTTGGACCATGCCCATCTTTGAACTCAGCCTTCATTTTGATCTCAATTACACACCTGTAAAGTTTCGATACTGTATCCTGTATGAACGTGACGCTATTGTAGTGACAAAATCGCTGTCACAGACGGACAGACACACAGACACACACACAAACACACACACACACACACACACACACACACACACAAACACAAACACAGACACAGACACACACACACACACACACACAGACTCAATGACTCACAAGGTGAAAACAATACCAGCAACACTGCCGCAGCTGGTAAAAATAGTATGCAAAAACTTTGGGACACTCGTAGCAATATCTCAGGGCAGTGTAAAAACAGAGGCCAAAGTCAGGCAAGTAAACATTAATTTCCAGAGGGATAAAACTGTAGAATGTGCTGCTTAGGTTGCTTTATTACCAGCTGTGATAGCATAGCAGGTATTCTTTTCACGTTGCGAGTCCGTGTGTGTGTGTCATTGTGGTAAAATGTGCTCCAGCAGGCACCTACTGTGGCAGGAACTACCAGAGAGGTGGTTTTGAGTACTTTGGCTGGTGTCTGTCCATCTCCCTGTCTGTGGACAGTTTCTGTCACCTTGATAGCGCCACAACCATGCAAAATACAGTGACGGCACTTATAAGGTTTGTAGTTGCGATCAAAATGAAGGATGCCGTGGGTATGAATGTGTTTAGTCTGATGACATGTCAAAATGTAAAAAAATAGATCACATACTAAATGCACTGAAAATACAGAAGACTGTAGATGACATGGGTTTTCAAATTTGTTTTATAAAACTTAACCTGACTCAATTGGTGATTAATTAAACATTTCTGTAACTTGAGTAACAATATAGAAAGTTTCATGTCTTGGGTTTTACTTTCACAGGGCATTACAGTATTAGAATTATATCAGGAACTTAATATATGGTACATCCATTGTTCCATTTATGGTTTTATAAATGGAACAGTGGAGGAAAACAACTGTCAGAGAATGACTCCATGAGCCAGCTAACATAGCAGCATACGTTGGTTTGAAGAGTAAAACTGGTTGGGTGAAAGCAATATTTTAGCAGTGTCAGCAGTAAGTCTGTGGGGGCCTTTTTTCAAAATTTGATTTCATTCTCTTCTACAACATGTCATACTAATTATAGAACATAAAAGAATTAGTAGTGTAATGCTTTCTCGCTGTTACCCCCCATTCAACAACCTCCCCAGGTATGCTGTAGATACAATACTACAACCAGCTACCTTCACTAGGGGGGAGTAAATTCTATCACATCATGCATCATGCAATGTGATGTGCACATTTTGAGGGTGTCTATTTGTAAGACAGAGTCTATTTGTGTGGAAATCCATCCAGCCACCAACCATACATTTTCGAAAACTGCAACATCTGGTATGCTATAAAAAGGATCTCTTTAAAATTGTATTAGCAGCTTAAGTTTTATATCCTATTAACAAAAAGAGATCATGTCTTGTGTGTGGGGTCTGACAGTTGTCAGACAGAACACAAAGTAAAATTAGCGTGGGGATACATGCAGATAAGGACATCTTCAAGCCATTCCTGTGTGGGTAGGTGGCGGAGAGAGAGGGGATTGAAAATATCTATGAAGAAAAGCATCCATATTGTCTGTTGACTCACTATTCCTTCAAAAAAAATAAAAAAATTAAGAATTTAAAGTACTGGCCTGTGATTTGTCCCTTAGCAGGGGCTGATTACAGGTCTGATTGATCTGATGCATTTTGGACACTCACTGACCCTTCTTCTAACACCACCCTCAGAATACACTACAATAAGGATATAAGAAAAATTTTCCAAATGTTTTTTTTTTTTTTGCCTCAAAAAGTCCAGCAAAGTCCCAGGGCGAATGTAGTACTGTATCTGTTCTTTGCAGTAGATGTCAACCTAACCCAAACACTCTGCGAGGGGTCAGTATTCAGCGACTTTCAATGTATCACTAGCTCCAGTAGGTGCAGAATACACCCCGAGCTTACCGAGGCGGTGGAGGATTCACCTGGTAAGTGTCTGCAATTCCAGAGGCAATCACATCTAAACTAACATGTCCGTACAGGTCAGTGGCAGGTAGAGACTAAGCCGGGTTCATCACCTGTCTTGTGCCTCCATGACACCCAGAGCATCCTCACCACCCCACACACATACAAAAAATCTCAAACTGCCAAACATCTTTTACCACTTTCATGCTCAAAACATATTCAACCCTTTTGGCATAGATAGTTTACAGAGTTTTGGTTTTATTTGTCCAGCTTTTAAGATGTCTCTATCTGAGATTTCTTCTTCCTCCCCAATACTATGAAGGTGAAATAATACAATAATTTTGTAATTTGGATGAACTGATCCTTTAAGCGTCTTTAATTGGGATAATGCTTTACTGTACACTATGAGAAAAAAATTGAAAAAAGTTTTCATATTCAAAAAATGCTGTGTAAAGTTTGCAGACTAAGTGACAAAGTGCTTGACTATGTGCCAATGGTATTTATGTCCCATTTTTTATCATGGAAATCTTCCCCATATCCATCTGCTAGAGATTTTAGGCTGATTTTAAGTGTTCGAGGGGGCACATCTTATTCTGTAGACAATAGAAATTCAAAGTTTAAGGCCTCAGTTGAGAATTTACGTTCCCTTTGAAAAGAAATTTAAATCTCTTTACCCTTCAGAGGAAAAAAAATCAGCAATGGATTGTCAATGTGGAGTGTGTTTCCCCACAATCCAAACCCAATCCTAAATCAGTGTGTGTGTGGATTGACAGCGTGGTCACTCCTAGAATCTGATGAGGCCTGTCATTTCCCTCTGAGCCCTGATGAGGACTCGTCCGCAGAGACAAGTCATTAGAATATGAAAGAAGAAAGTTTCCTGGATGGCTTTCATACAAAGTTTTCTTGATTGGGACATTTTGTGACTGTCATTTCCTCCCCCGGCTCCCCATCCGTGTTGACGATTTGAGGCGTCTCGTGATTGTTTGGCGGTGTCCGAGGCGATCCTTGCACCCGTTCTGCTGTTGGCTCAGTGGATGGGAAGCGGCCAAATCAATCCTTAACTGTCAGAGGCGACGTGGTGCAGGTGTGTGAAGGTGGGGGGATGGGGGAGGGTTTGAATTTACATTTATATATGAATGTAGATGCCTGCAGTGGCGCTCCCATCAACATGTTAAGATGTTGACATGCTAATCACAGGGCTAGGGGATGCCACCTGTCCAGTGAGGTGAAGGGAAAAGGGCGGCCAGGACAGACACACACACACACGCACGAACACACATATGTACACATACGTCCTGCTCCTACAGATAACTACCTGTACAAGCCGTCACTCCTTTGACAACACACAATATTATGCAAATAGTCGTCTGTGTGACAGCGCTGCTGCTGTTGGTGTTGCCCACACGGCCCTGCTGACTGCTGATCATCTTACCTAAATTCCCTATGTATATGTCTGCAGCCCGTCTCTCCCTCGTTCCCAACATCTGGCTCTCCCAGTGCAAATTTGTCTCCCCTAGTCTATTTCATTATCTGAATAGTCTCTTCATGTGTCCCCCTTGTCTCCGGACATCATACTCTACTGCTTTCTCTTTCACAGTCCTCATTTTTGGCCCCTCAAAGTTAGAGCCAAGTTAAAACAGACACTTTTTTTTGCTCCCTTATCTCTTATTTGTTCAGCAGTGTGATCTTTGACCTATTGATGCTGCCTCTCAAAGTCCCACCCTCCACTATTACATGTACTATAGCTATCAGTGAAACCAAACTATCAGCCCAGACTGATAAGATTCGACCTCTATCTGACCTTTAAACTTTTGAACTTTCACATGACCTTAACATGCACAGAGCCAGTCACAACAATCACAGCTGAAGTTTTTGGTTAACTAGAGAAAAATGAGCTGAAGAAAGGGTTTTGATGGCTAAAAACCTGCAGCTTCTGATGAATTATGTCATTGGTCCCATTTTATTATGTAGAATAAGGTACCGTGTGAAGTCTTCACTTAAGAGACCAGAAGAGATTTAGAATTTTAGTCAGAACAGTCTTTCTCACATGTTAAATGTGAACATATACTTTTTTGTCTGCTTTGTATTATGTCACATTTTTGTGACTTCTCACCCCCATTATGACATGACAATAATTTTAATCTCACAGTCGTAGCTGTGTCTGAAATACTGGCAACTAATACTACAGAAATGTTAGCATGCAGACTGTTAATTGAACTTTATGAGTAGGGGGTCCTTTAAAGCTTAAAATTGTTCCATGTACCATGACTGTTCAACAGATAACACTGTCTCTACAGAGCCCAATCTCTAGTGTGCCTAAAAATGTCCTGAAATCAAGTAATAAAACTTTATATAAAATTCACTTTTTTTTTTTTTTTGTAATTCATTGGTCAATTAGATAATTGGGAAACAAGGTAAAAATGTGACGACTCATTTCATTGTAACTTTAACTTCAGAGCCTTCTCGTATTGTTTTCTTTTGGATAGAGAGAGTGTCAGAGCTGGATATTTATCCAGCAGACATTACAGCTGGTATGATCATAGACATACACACAAGAAAGTCTTGTGGAATTAGCATGAACTTCTTCCATTTCCCTGTAATGTCATCTCTATATTGGATATGATCTACCTTAACTCTACAGTCTATGGCACTGTGGCCCACATTTGAACCTCACACTGTACAGGCAGGCGATGGGCTGGAGTGATTACATTTGTCCCTAGAGCAGGGCCAGGAAAATGGCCTTTTTCCACATTTCTATTATCACATTTGACCTTCGTCATCCTCCCTGGCCTGATGAAATGAGCATTTAAGGCACAGTTATTAAACATAATCTAGTGAAGTTATTAAAACAAGCCAGCTTACTGAGAGATCTGCCACAATTCAATTACCTGTGTAGCTGGAGGGAATAGCAGCCTGAAAGGGTGGCAAGTCTTCTGCTTTTATAGAGCGGGAGGAATGGTGTAGTTAGCGTGGCTTCAATTAACACAATGGGGCTGTGGTGGTAATGAGCTAGCCCGTGATTGGCTGAGAGGAGAGTTGGAGGTTGGCGGCTGTCTGCTGTCAGTGCTGAGGGCAGTTTCGGGGCCACGCTGAGCTCATACTTCCTTGTCACTCACTTCAGAGTTAGTTCCTGGATTGTGGCTTTTCCATTAGAGCTGGAGTCAAAGATATGACACTGTCATTACAGTGCAGCGATGAAAAAAAAAAACTGCAAAGACAATTTATTTCATTTTTAAGAAGTTCTCTGTTATAAATTACTGTCATTTGCTTGTTTAATTATCTATTATCTCACTTTATGCTATTTTTAGTTTCCTTTCTGTCATCATTGCTGATCTTGTCGTATTTAAAGGAGCTTTTCCATCATCTCATTATATTTGCCTTTCAGCCTCCATGACACTTTCTTTGTCCTGATGTAGATACTTTGTGAGTCAGTGTTTCAGTATCTTGTTAACATACCTCCAGTGGCACAAAGCGCATCCTCCAGAGTCGAATGTTGGAAACTCCATCAAAGCAGAACTTGTAGATATTATTGCAATGGCGAGGGCTCAAGGGTCCAACTCACTTTCAGATGATAAAGTAGAATAAAAGTTGTAATATAAGAAACAACATTCCTGAGATAATAGCCTCTGCAGACAAATATAAGGTCCTTGGAGTGTGGTTTCAATGCATGTTGGACTTGTATGTAGCTAAGAAAAAACTCAGCTAACAAAAAGCTGGGAAGGCAAACAAGTACCTTGATCAAGGGTGTGATCATGGTAGGCTTTGTTGCGTACAGTACAATATAGTGTTAAGAATAGCTTCATGCTCACTACATGTGAGAGCATTGTGTAGATTGTATTATATACATTACAAGCTTTCACAAATACCCCATATATCCTATTTTAAGTTTATGAAAGTTTTCCACTCAACCTGGCCAGAACAAGAGCTTTTGAGAACAGTTGTTGAGCTCTATTTTCAGACACAAATTAGTCACCTGACATTTATCATTATTTTTGTAAATTTGTGGCTATGCTCATTGTTCATTTCTATGGAGCCCCAGCAGGGGTTATGATATATTATTATGTATTATGTAGTGGACCGCTGCTGGTTGTGACCACAGCATGAGTGGGTGCACCCTGAGCTGTGGCTGGCTCAAGTATAAGTCTGTATCATAGCAGCGAGATAACTAGTGAGGCTGCATAATCCAGGTCTGTCATCCCCTTCTGCTGAGGCTGACTGAAACAGACTGTAGCTGTGATTATGACTATAGCCATGGGACGACATACTTTTGGTAGTTGCTGTCGCTGTGACTGTGGCTGTAGCCATGGCTGTGCTTTTTTAGTTATGATTGTGGCTGTGACGTGTTAGTTTATAGTGGGTGTCATGTGTGTGTGCAGTGAATTGCCATGGTCATGCTGATTGAGCATTAATTTGAAGCTACTCTATTCCTCAGTTCCCATAGTGCATTGGTAACATATCTGATGAATACCCAAAATCCCCACCATGACTATTCAGGGGCTCTATATATTTCCAATGTTATACTGTGTACAAATTATAACTCAGGATCCAAGTTTACATCGAAATCTCTCACATAACATACACATTAAGTTGTAATGTGTCAACACTGTAATGTATGTCAATTGCCCCTGCTGAGCAAAAGAAATTCTTCGTTTGACATCCTTGCCTTTGTGTACAGTAAATTCTCATCCCCCAGTCCCTCCTTTCTATTAGTCTGCTTTGTTTAATAAAATCTTGTACGGTGGCCTTGAAAGCTAATGCACAAAACACATGAAATAAGACAAAACACAGGTAAATGAAGAAAAATATCATCACCAATTTGACAACACATGCACAGCATTTAGGAATAAGGCTGCAAAGTGAGGAAACACAACCAAACACAGAAACGTCAAAAAATTTTCATTGCCATCTGTGTTCAGTGATGGCATTGCTTTTTGTGCCAGTGATCAAGGTCAGCTTATTGGCTTTCTATCACATAATCTTCATGAGCAAATTGACTTTGCCCAGTTTGCATTGAATTGCAGGTGCCCAGTTTCTCCCTTTTCTTCTTTACGTACTTTAAGGACTTCTGTGTGACATGCAGTACTATCAATTGCAATACATTGTCAATGAGAAGTGTATAATTTCCACCTCTAATGTGTGTCTTGGTGGCAATTCCTTTTGAGAAGACATAATACCTTTAATAGAAGTATACAGTATATCGGGGCATTTTTTGATTGACAGGTGTTTCAGCCTGTCATTCTCAACTGTGGTGGCACACCAAGTGGTCCAACACAGTTGGTGGTAGTCCAGCAAGACTTCCTCCCCTTTGCCCAAGCCCGACCAGACCCTAAAACATGCCTTCATAAACCTGTAGGTGATGTCACAGATGCTACAGCCACTGTTACTGTGACAATAATGAACATTTCAATGGATTATAAGAAACCTGTTGTGATCTTCCACAGATGTATTACAATGCAGCTCTGTTTGTCAACTGAATGGTGCTTGCCAATGTGTCCACATGCATGTGTATGCATCTCTATCAACATGTGTTGCTTTGTGTGAGTGTATATCTGTTTACCTCTGTTTGTTCCAGTGTCTCCTGCAGCACGCTGGGATCTGTGGGTTATCAGTGTAATTGGATCACCTCCCTGCCATCTTGTCCCGGTGTTTGTTGATAGGCCCTGTTTTAATTTGGCCTTTGTCTCTAATCTCTGGTAGCTGGCCCTCACCGCAGTAATCCCTCAGATAAGTGACAGACAGATTGGGTATCTGAGGAGCAGCAGCCATGTGCCCTGGCCCCGTTTGTAAGCCTCTGTAAATACGAAGGGGGGAGGCTATTTAATGGGGAAAGCAGAGTAATATTAAAGAGATGTGTGTGTTATGGAGCTGCGTTTCTGTTAGAAAACTCAGATACTTAATTCTGAGGTCAAACCAAGGTCAACAGACAGTGTCAGCTAAGGTCAGAGCGGCTTCCAGCATTTTCTAGCTATCCCTCTGTATGTCACTCACAGTGAAAATTACTGCTGAGACACACTATCTCACAGTCGATATTTCCGACCATTTCAGCCTAATAGCCTTTACATCTGACTAATCAAATCTCTTGAAAAGCGTGTGATTAGACTCATCTGCTAATTCTTTAAGTTTTCCATCCATAGTGTTAAATCCGACTGCTTTTACATGCTTGCAGCACGATTATAAATATTCCCAAAGCCTCTCTCTCTTTTTACGTAAATTTGGTTCCAAACTGATATAAAGCAGTGGTTCCAAGCTTTTACTCTTTGAAAAAAGTTCCATTCACAATTTCATATTAATACTTACATTGAAGAACACTGCAAGAGCTGAGACATAGCATCATAACTGTGTTCTCTGCTGGTAAACAAAAATGTTGTAATGAGCCATTTACATGTATAATTTCCCTATTTTCCATTTGGCACCTTGTTGAGCCAAGACTTAAAGCTCATTACATTAAACATGCTCCTGATGAGAGAACAACTATATTATCACAGCTCTGACCAAGCCTGAGAACCTGACCTTGACCTAGGTCAGGTTCTCAAAATGCTTTGATTTCACTTTGAATTCGTAATTTTTCTACATACTAAAATCACTTTAAGCACTGTAATGCAGTGCCAGAAAAGAAAAAAAAAAACTTTAACTCCCTAAAATGTGATTATACAAGCACTGACACAAATAATTAAATGATTTGCAAACAAGCAACAACTACTCACGCAAGAATTATCCTTTTTTATTTAGTTTTGTGTTATTTAAATGTTATTGCTTCAGTAATTTAGCAATGAAGTTCAGTGTTAGCTCAGACTTGCTTTCATTAGCTTGGCATCAGCAGTTTCATTCAGGTGTTTGGCTAACAGCTGACTAATAACATCAAATCATATTCAACAGTGTAGTGTTTAAAACCTGACAACTTTTCATCATTACTCTGGTGATACACAGTTGCTTCCTGCTGCGGCTCCTCCATTACCCAAACCTTCACCTTATGGGCTATTTCTTGTATTGTTGGTATATTGTTGATATGACTAACATTTAATGTTCAAGTATTTTTATTAAGGGGGATTAGTTCTCCCAGAAGAATTCTTCGTGCTTCCCAGCTTCAATGAGAGTTCCCTCAAACAGCAGAGCCTATTCTGCCAAACTGAACTGTAAAACCATTTGCTAGAAATGTTCAGTTCCTCAACAGAAAGTGTCTCTGACTGAACTACCACATGGTCCTAGCCTTGGCCCATAGTTTATTGTCCTACATGCAGCAAGGCTTTAGCAGACTGCATTAAATGTGCTACAACATTAAAATTGTTTAAAGTACACTGACTTTTTTTTTCCTGTAAATTTGATTAGTTATGTTTATGTTATTTTCTTTTCTGGGAAGCGTATTCTCTCTCCTCTGGTATGAAAGGTGCTATATATTGTAAGTAAAAATATTTGTTTTTGGCTTGCTCACTTCTCTTGCTGTTCAACTTTGTCTTTTGGCATTTTTTTTAATGTTCTTTGTTTTTGGCACTTTTGCCCATTGTAATTATGAGAACTTCTTTTGACACACTCAACAGCTTTCTAAAGGAACAGGTACGTAAATAGGTACTTGCAGTTCTTAAAGCTCAGGGCAGCAGCCACCACCAAAAAAGAGAGAGAAAAGAATCTGCTGTCCCAGACTCGTTTGGAGAGGAGCCTAATTGAATTAGGGCAGAATGAGCACATGGAGGAAGAGTTCACATGCTTCGTAAATGCCTGGAGATCCGTTACTTAGTCTTGGCAGGATCCTCGGCTCTTTTAAGCTGACACTAAGACCACTGAATATAGTGAGAAATGAAAGCCACTGAGAAGGGAACTCGACCTCTTTTCCTAACAGAGATTCCAGATTTATCCCACTTGCACGCAAACACGTTTAAAATGTAGTTTTTTGTGCACATCATTTTAGTGGTGACTCTAGTTTTGTCTTTATTTTTTTTCATTTCTTAGGAGTTTTCTGTTCTCATTTAACTAATTTATACTCAGCAGGGGTGGAAGTAATGAGTTACATTTACTCTTGTTACTGTATTAAAGTAGTTTTTTTGTGTTCTTGTACTTTTTGGAATATTCTTAAAAATCACTAATTTCACTCTTAATTATTTTTTTACCCAAGTATTTTACTCTAAATGTAGTATTTCACTACATTTAGAGTTGAAATCATTACAGAGAAAAAAATAAATGAAAGCCACATGATGAAGTTATGATTAATGTGTCGGAACAAGACATATGAAAAGAGCCAAATCAGCAACTGCAGCAAAGAAGAAGCTGCTGGTGAGTCTGCAGCATCATGTTCTGTGGCCACTGGAGGGCATGGTCTTTGTACATGTTCTAAACGTTAACATTAACTGACCAAGGATCAGGGGGTGTGGCTAACTATGCAATAAAATTAAGGATGGTGACATTATGCGGCAATGGTTAAGATTAGCATTACCTCTGCATAGATAGAAAAAGGTTCCTTCTACCTTAATTACTGATCTAATGCACCCAGCGACCATGTCAAGTGTCCCAAATCAAACACACCTGCTATGTTGCGTGACCAACAGGTACATGCTGGGTCTGGCTACACGCTAAATGCTAAAATACTGATTGATCCAGCTCTGACTTCTACGTTCACTTCTACCGTCAATGGGGATGTTCACCAGCTTTCTGCCGTTTTTGATCATCTCTGTTGTGACTGCGGACTGAACTAGCAGAGAGAAATGCCAATGTGTATAGGCCTGCATATACACCTGGTAACCTAAAGATGTTCTTTAATTTGATAGTTTTGTCGTATATTTTTATTGTCACAATATAACAGTTTGACTCCTCCCCTTCCGCCTTTCAAATATGTAAAGCAGTAACGTTTACTACTCGAGTACATTTTAACTGACTTACATTGTACTTTTATTTTACACAAGTATTTTTCCTTCTACTTGACTAAAAATTCTTTATGTCACAGTACTTTTACTTGAATACAATTTTCAAGTATCTTTTCCACCTCTGAAACTCAGTAATGTATAGTTGCTTTAGTTTAATTTTGTTTTACTGAAAAAAAAGTTTAATCAGCATTTTTATTAGCTGTAGCTTTAGATGACACTCTGTACATGTATGGATGTACGGAACTAACTGCTGCCACCGTTTAATTCTCATTATCTTCATAATTTAACTTGAATGTAAGTGAATCTTAGATCTAATAGGTATAAGTAACATTTTTTACATGAAATAAGTAAATTGTGTTTTATTTCATTTTATATGTTAATTTATTTATCTATTTATCCCACAAAACACAAAGTAGAAACATGCAAGACATAACAAGATAAGTTTTGACAAAACAATCCCAACTAAAGGACCACTTACTAGCTTTTTTAGGAGTTTATAACCATGTGTTCACATGATCTTCATCAGCAAATGAAGCTGACGTTCCAGTTGAGTTACTGTTGGGATTTCATTCAAAGCACTTTCAGGACTTGTACTGTATGTGAAGCATGAAAAAGTGTGAAAATGTCATGCATGACGTTTGCTGATGACGACCTAGTGATATGGCTGAAAAAAGCTAGTATGTGAAGCTTGAGTCAAGATTGGTTTGTCAAACTGCTAGTTAAAAGGTCAGGAATAGTCTTTGATGCTTTATAACCAGACAAGTTTATAAAAAGTGTGCTGGACAATTATTCATTAATCTTGCTAGAGAAATCAATAGAAGGCTCCCATATATTTTTTTAAATGCATTAAAACACACAGAAATGTTTTATTCCAGAAACAGACTCTTTCTGTCTTTTTTTCAGAAACCATTTCAGATAAAATGCATTTTATGTATTGTGTGTCTTGACCAATTTTCTTCTAAAACAACATTCTAAGCTGCATTTCCCAGCCCTGCCCTGATTTGCAGATATTTGTCTCTTAGATTTCTGCCTCCACCCTAATATGGCATTTTGGGGGGATAGTATTGCTCTCAACCTTGAAAAATGAAACAAAAAACCCTGTCATTTCAAAAACAGTGTCCCAGTTTGTCTGGATAATCCCTAGAATATGCTGTCCATGTTTTTCTTTAAAGGAATGTAGTTCCAATGAAAACCGTTGACAGTAGATATAGTTTATAAAAGAAATGCTGCTGTCGAATCTTTGAATTGTGATTATCCAATGCTGTGGGCACCACAAACAAAATTCCATTCACCTTCATTGTACTGGGGTGAAGGGATAAATTTTGCAGCGAGATATCCTAAAACCTTGGAGAAACCAATTCAAAAATCAGTTTAAAATTGGTCACATTGCTGGTGAAGTCAGAGGTTGTACTCTCCTCCTGGGAGCTGACACCCCTGACAGGTAGCTTTGTCTTTGCTCTGTTGTTTGAGCTGCAGTCTGGTTCATGCCATCTCCGGGCCTCCTGCTGCACCAGTCTTGTTTGCCCTGTCCTCCCCAGCAGCAGGGCTCACTAGCCTGTTTGTTTTAATCAGCACTATGTTTACCAAAGAGCTTACCTCAGGAGATGGGAGTCCTTGTGTTGTTCTCCTGCAATGCAGAGAGGACAAGGCCAAGTACAGTCATACAGTAGAGTCCCAAATAGAGTAAGCTGCAATTTTCTTTCATTTTTATTCAGTTTTTCTCAAAAACTTAGTGGTACCTATTGCCAAAGTGTAAATGAAAAGGTATTAAAGCATCTCCACACTTGGCTGCATTGCAACTACTCAATTTTTTTGGTCCAAGCTTTCAGTCAAAGAGACCTATATTAGAGCTCTTTTTATTTCATTTACAGTTCTTCTGGAGACTGTCTTTGGGTTAAAAAAATGAGCCTATAGTTGTCTGTGCGAGCAGCTTATTATGACCCATAGTTGCATTTCATTGTTAGATAACTTCTAATTGACATAGTAATTATGATGGGAGCCAAGGAGGAAGTTAGGTGACATAGAATATAGAGCAAAAAAGTCTACATTAGGAGGAGGAGGTGGATGGATGGTTACACAATATACAGGCCTTTGACACAGGAGACCACTGTTTGTTTCCCACGTGAAACCATTAGTCATTGTTGCTTGTTTTAACCATGACCGTTCCACAACTTTACCTGCTTTTTTATAATTGTAACCATGAAATTGAAGGTCCTCTAACCTTCAGGAAGAATATATTTTTATCCAAACTAAAATCTGTTCCTAAACCTAACAAAGTAGTTTTTTGGCCTAAACCTAACCAAGCTATACCATTCCATAAGCTTATCTGCATCTATTCTTGTAAGCATGATGACGAAGGTCTGGTACGCCTGCTGCTATCGGGGCACTATTCCAGGAGATGATCCTATTGGTTGTTTCAGAGGGTAGGGAAAAACGACCTATATGGTTGTTCAGGTTGGAGGACTATTTTGTCTTTCTCATGCATCTGTGTAAAAATAGCAATTCAACATGTGGCATAGTTTTCAGTCACTCTTCATACATACTGTGTAAGTGTTTATTCTTAGTCTAATTTTGTGTTTAGCTATGATGTGGCTAGCTTGATGGCTATTTTCTTTTGATGCACTCCACCAGCTCCTTGTATGACCAGGGCCTGAGGGTCTCGGTCTGCTTCACATTAATGGAATTGTACCATGTGTTATACAACCTCATCTGAAGGAAAAAGTTTCAAATGCAAGCGACATCCAAATACCTCTCAGAGAATTCCTTCTTGTATGTCTTTGTAGTTGTGACATTTTGAACTGTACAAATAGGGATAGCACATTTTACACTTTTGGAAGATGAACATTGAGGTTTTAATTCAAAAATGCTTCTTAAATAATCTTTGTATCTTTGTTTTGTAAAAAACTTTTTTGCACCGTAGTATCGCTCTTCTCTTTGATCGCTCTCATTACAAGTCAACTTTTGGCATTCACATGCTCCACGCCTCTCCTCCTTCCTCTTATTTGTTCTCCATTTCTGCACCGTCTGGCAGTCAGATTATCATCAGCCCTCATTTAGCACGTCCACTCCCAGCCAGACATACCATCTTTGGCAACACACCCTTCTGTCAGGCTGCTACTCAATGGCGTCACCTCAGCCCTCTATCCGTCCAACACCCCCTTTTGTCAGCAGCACAAAGTTGATATATTTACCCAACATCCCACTGATCTTTTTCACAAACAACCCAAGCTAAAAGAAGGAGGGGATGCAGAGATGTCAGCCAGCCAGTCAAATAACCATCCAGCAAGCTTGCCAGCCAAACACAGCTCCTTTCCTTTAGTCGGCTGTAAAGCCCATCTGCTGGAGGCAGCATTAGACGCAATATCCAATTCAATCCCTTCCCTCAACTTTCCAGAAAGCTTTTAGCCACATTTTAGCACACAAAAGCTGCTGCTCAGGCCTTTGTAGCTTGAGCTTCTATTTAAAAAGGTGAGGGTGAGGATGCAGGGGGAAGAAATCAATAAAGTGTCCTGGCTCTCAATCTTCTTGGCCTGCAGTGGAGGTGTTTTTAGGTTGGGAGGGGGAGTGAGGGTAGTGGAAAGAGGTGGGCTGTTTTTGTCATTCATAAGCTTTGCTGACAAATCCTTGACATCATTTGGCGGATTGTATCGATAACTTCTTCCCCGGACTGCAGAGGACAAATCGAAATCATTTGTCTGGCTTTGTTGGGGTGGTGGTGGTGGTGGTGTGGGGTTGCCATGGGCAGCAGAGAGAGGATGACGTCCAGGACAAAGCCAGCACTGCCAAACTTGGTTGTGACATTGGCAGCTGAAAGCATTCGTACTACAGAGAAGTTCAGAGGTCACAGCGAGACAAGCGAGTTGTGTAATTCTCAGCAATTCTTAGTGTTGACAGAAGCCAGACAGCTGCAGCTCTTCACCAATGAACCTCCAGTAGGTAGATGCAGATCAGTATTCTTCAAAGAGATTTCCTTCCGGACCTAGTTTACGCTGTGGCATGGATCACAACATCCCAAAATCAACAAAAACTGGAGGCAAATCAGAAAAAATGACATCAGTCGGCATGAATCTTGTAACGCTGACTGATATCCATTTTAATCCTAAAATGCATACAAATATGCACTCACCCTCACTCACACGCCAAAAACACATTTATCTCTCATAAATATGCCTACTCACACAGATCTGTATTCATGTATTCTTAGTGGGGGCTGTTCCAGAGGGGAGAAAAGAACTCGCTTTTCCTGCCTGCTGTTTTGACAGTTGTCGGCTTGAGCGTCAAATGGCAAATCTCTTAATCTGCCCTTATTAATAAGAAAAACATGAGACTGTCTGATATTGTCACACACATTCCCATCTGCACTGAAATGAATGCAAAAGGAAATAGCAAAATAGTACAGAGGTATTAGCATTATGTAATTAAAAAAAAAAATAAAGTGTTGTGACAATCCAAATGCTACTCTGCTGACACCTGGATCCATATTGGTGAGAGCTTCGGTGTTAGGCTTGAGAATCGTGTGTGTTGGCTTTCTGTATTGGGAACAGGAATGAGACAGTGCTAATCACAGTGTGTAGCTGCGGCTGTGGGGATCTATTTGGGTGTATGAAAGTGGCAGACTAGCTTAATCAGTTTGATCCATGTTTGAGTGCTGTGAAAGGTCAAAACATTAGGTCTGAAAAGTCTGTCTGGACAGTGCCCTACTGACCCTCATCTCTTGACTTTTTTTTGGTTATCAGCTCTTAAACACTACAGTGAATCCAGAGTCTTTAGAAAACCCAGGCCAGGAATCACAATACTATGAACTCTAAGACACCACAGATGTCTGCTAGATCTCTTCAAAGTTTGAAAAATAAACATAAATTCCCTAAAAAGGGCCCATCCAACCCATCCCTCAATCTCATTCATGTGTTTTGGGAATGTGTGATTCCAAATTCACGTGCTTAATATTCTGCATGTTTTGGGGTTTTTTTGCAATTTGGAAGAAAACTTGTATTAATACATCTCAAAAGAGAGAGGAGAATGCAGGTGGGGGGTTGTTTTGGGATGAAGGGAAAGAAGTTGGGTGAGGGAAGGTAAAACTTGTAGAATGAGATCTAGAATGAAGCCACCACCTACAACCTGTAGTTTCTTTTGGGAAGCATGTACCTGTTGGCAAATGAAGGTTTCACAAAATGCTATAGTACACAAGATCAACTGTATGAGCTGTCCTAACAGCAGAGCACAATGCAAAAGCAAAAATTAGCATAGATTTAAATTGTTTCAATCTCACCGGGGCATACAATGTATTGTCTGACTACGTCTAAAAGTAAGAGTGTTTATATCTGTTCCAAAAGGCCACACTTGAAAGCCTGTAATAATAGCCTCACCCAGGCTGCATCCCACTGCCTCTCTTAACAAATTTGGTGTTTGTAACGCAATGAATCGTACAAATGGGGATAATCGCGCACACTTTCGTAACAATCTTTCCTGGAAAATGTTCATGGTCATTTTCATCTTACCCATGAGAAGAGGTGGAAGCTGTATGAAGAATAAAAACAGAGCCTGAGAGAGAAGTTCAAAACCTGCGACCTTTTATACATCAATCACTGCATAAAAGGGGGACTGATTGTTGGATTGTCTGTATCATAAAGTTTTGAAAATCATCAGACACAACCATCCTTGATTCTACCAATCCAAAGAGGTATTTCAGACACTGTTAGATGATCCGAAAAACACTCCGTTTGAAGTGTATTGAGGCCTCAAGTCCTAGAAAAAACTCCTTATGTAATGGGCAGAGGCAAAGTGTAGCATAGTGTTACTGCTCCAACATGCGGCAGGTAGCAAGAAAATGCCAGGAAATTGGAAAAATCAAAACAATGAGCTTTAGGTTTTACACAAAAAAGGCAATGGGAATTACATACCATCCTTTGGAATAGAAAGTAAGATCTCAATGATCAATAAGAGTTTGGTTGCTTAAAAAACTTCTGTGTCTTTCACAGGTAGTTTTTGGGGTGGTTTGCTGTATTCATTCTCTCTAAAGGGAAATTACGGCTCCTTTAAGTAACTACGTCACTGATCATAGGGAACGTAACACGCACTGGGCATTGAAAATACCCTGTTGCAAGGGTATCAAAAGTCAGATTTGGAGACGAAGTGGACTTGCCAGTTCGTCTCCCAATCCTCCCTCCAATGAGATGTCACTGACGTATGACGTTCACTCCCTTTAAGTACTCTTTTGTTTTACCCCACAATGTCATTCAAACTAACTTATATGCTTTACATCATACTGTTGCATTATTCATATTATAGCTCACCCCTTGCCAAGTCCAACATTTTATCATAATAAGACTTTAGCTTTCTAAGGAGAGGTTCTGTCTTTGAGAGCTGACAAAATGGGAAGGCCATTTTATCTTCAAACACCTACTGATTATGTCTTAGTGCCCATTTTTTAAGGAGCATTATCCATGTGGTCACAGAGGAGAAAAGAAATACCATAAAGGTTGTGAGAATATTATTCATGCTTTTTGTGACTATCCACAATGTCACTTTAACAGTCTTTGTGAAGGTGTACCATCTAGATTGGATTTTCAAACTCTTAAATTTGAAACATTTGACTAACTACTCTTGTTTCTTAACCTGTTAGACTTTATTATAGCAATGTCTTCTTCATTCCTCGAGCTCAGCAAAAAACAATCATAACGGATAGAACAGAACTGCTACAATTTCGCACATAATACCCAAATAGTAATGTACCGGAACTTTCCATTAAGAACAGTGAGGAAGTACAGTATGAGTGGCAGGGACACTTTGGGCAAGGTCAGAGGTATTGGAAGTGAAGAGATGGCGCATCAGAGGAGTCTGCTCACCCTTCCCTCCCCCACCCTATTGTTGTGCCCCCTATCCTCTTGTGCATCCAACTTCAATTCCACTTCAATTTTTATCAACCTTCTGCTCGCCTCTCAAGGAGATAGGATTCAAACGCTGACACGCATTAGCCCCCCAGATTGACTTGATACTGCCACACCCAGGGGACACTCCACAAAAAAGGAGACCCACTTTTTTCTCCTTTCCCCCCTTTCACTTCAACCTGTTTCCTATCTCTAACACTCTTGCCCTCTACATCATATATCCTTCCATTTCTTATCCTCTCCTCCTCTTCCTCCTCACTCAGTTCTACCTCCATCCTTCGCTTGTCCATCCTCCACCTCATCTTGTTTTTCCCAGTGCCGTCCCTGCTTGTCTGTCAGCTGTCTGTGCAACATTCCACCTCCTCCTTCAGCATGATGGACAGGCGCCACCGGGTTCTGATGGAGTAATTTGCTTACAAAAACAGGCTGGCATCAAAAAAAAGGGAAAAAAGGACAGACGGCGGTGTAGACAAGTGATTGCATTAAGAACAGGAACGAGAGAGAGAAAAGTGTGTGTTGGGGGATCAAGGCAAGAGGGGAGCGTTTTCCATTTCCATTCATCACCATGGCTGATAGACAGACCACAGACAGTTTTTTTTCTTTTTTTCTTCCCCTGACATTTTTGAGGTAGAAGTCATCTGTAGAAGCCAGAGCCAGGTCAGAGGACACACTCCAGATACAAATACCACAGAATATCTTCACACACTATTCTACTCTAACTCTTACTGTACTGTAAGTGCAAGGTTTGTTTTAGTTGTTTTTTTTTTTTTTTTTTTTAGGATTGGTGGCCCAAGTAGGTATTAAATCCCTCACCTTTGCAATGTTAGTGTCTTTGTTTGTCTTTCTCTCCATGGCCAACTATTATTATCTTTAAATGATAGCTTAATATAGTCAAACACAAACTAACCCATTGAGATACATCTTTACAAACATTAAGCTTGGCTTTAAAGATAAACAAAGCACCTGCTATATTGATTAGAGACAGGGTGTTTAACTGTTTGTCGGCTGAATAGTGGAATAGTGGAGATTTTCCAAATCATGTTCATTTATGTATTATTCTGATTAAAGTACACCTTCATGCAGCTTATATGTGGTTGATACTGGTTATTATTACAATGATGTTACATACATATATATATGATATATATATAATGATATTAATTCTACCTGGATTTCTTCAGATCAGGCCAGTTTTCAGCATAAACTGGAACCTCCTGTAAGCAGGTACAGTATATCATTTGAATTACAGGAGCTGGAGTAGTCAGCCATAATGGTCTACTAATGTGAAGGCTGATGCCATAACTTTTAACTTATGCAAAGCAGCATGAGAAACACTGTTCTTTCTTTATTCAACACTATTGTCGAATAAAAGTACCGAATGGATAAGTCTTATGGTGCATTCGATAAGCTGGTGCTTTTGACCTTTGTATATCTTGATTAGGATTTTGAGAATATTATGTTTTGTTTTGTTTTATTTTTTGTGACAGAGACACTTAAAAACCCATTTAGGGCTTTTCTTAAGAGACAGGTCAGTGTCTCCCTGAGGTACTTGTACGTTTGCTTTGACATATGTAAAAGAGGCACAAAGGCCTCTGCGGACACCGTAACTAATACAGCGACCAATTGGCTCCTGCCTCTAAAATTAAATCAGCTAATAATAAAAATCCAATATTATTTTAATTAACTGTAGTATAAAGAAATATTTTTATATTTGACTTTTGGATACAGTTTTTCTTCTTTGATTTATGTAGCACTGATATGAGCAAAGCCTTTTTAGCATCAGTATTTTCTGCCTACTGTATTTCTACTCTGCCCACCATGTTTCGACTCCGAAATAACTCAGAGGGGAGAACCTTCACCTTCAGTACAGTTTTTTCGATAACAACACCCATATAATGAGGGAAAACCCCATTCAGGTTTACATACTCTGCCGACAAAACCCACAGCGGAGATTGGCCAAGAAACAGTACCATAAATGAGTATCCCATATATTGATACACACACACACACACACACACACACACACACACACACACACACACACACACACACACACACACACACACACACACACACACACACACAGTGAGCAGCTCATGTGTGGCTGTCCGGCCTGTTGGTGATTCCTCGCAGATAGTATTGATCTGAGATGCAGGCCTCATTCATTACAGGCTGACTAGCAGCAGATGAGCTGAGGCTTAATGCTGAGCAGGGCCTTTCTCTGTCATCTGGAAAACCACAAGGGTAAATTGTAGAAGCCATGCATAAGTAAACGTGAAGATGGGCTGTATGTCTTACTCAGCAGCATTACATAACGTGCAACATTCCCTCAGTGAAGTAGGGACACTCTTTGTCCAAAAATAATGATGTGCTATAAATATAATGATGTAGTTGGTGGTATTTTGAAAGGACTGTTTCTGCCGGTATTAAACACAAATAGTTTCAGAGACATACTTTATAAAGATCATGATCAATTCATACTTACTCATATAATACAAATGGAAAATACTGCTTCAAGTTCCTGTTTGGAAAGGTTTGGATTCATTTTTGGATTAAATGGACATATATACAGTATATCTACTCCTTAATTTTCTATACCAAATTGAGACACTATCAGTTAAAAAAAAAAAAAAAACTTTTTTCATGAAATATTGAAAAATACAGTTCAGCTGTTTTGAATAGGTTTGACACTCAAAAGGTAATAAAAAGACAAAAAAGGTAAAACAAAAGGTAATAGGTGCCCTCTAAAACTTTGGTCCTTTTACGTATCGACCTCAAGTTTGTACATGCGAGAGAACAAGGAATTATAAAATTTAAAGAGTTTTATTATTTATATTTTAGTACATTCACTGTAAAACAAAAACATGCAAGCGTAATTTTATTTATTTAAAATGTCTATTAAATATCCTATATTTGCATAGATATAAATAAATTAAGTCACTGATGTATTTATACATTTGATAGCAAAAGTGTCTTCTTCAACTTAAGTCAATAACCATGGTCCTGTGATGTTTAAATGAGAACTTCATATATATTAAATAGAGGTATGTATATCAGGTGGAAATGGGCCCAAAACAGCTACTGCAGAAAGGGGTTAAATTATCACTACAGTTTTCATCCAAGGCATTTTGTTAAACACTTAGTTAGTGAAACTCTTACTGAAACCCAACCTGGTCTTAACCAAACAAGCAAACATATAACTTTAACCAAAATGTTTTAACGTCTTGTTAACCATACAAAAACAATCCAAATGAAATATGTAACCAGTTTTTTCTTGTTTGAAAAATATGGAAGTAAATTTCATTCACTTACACTTCCTTACATTTTTGGATTAAATGTTTGATTTGTGAAACTATTTTGGCATTTAAATTGATAATAACATTTGGCATAAACAGTTAGATCAGGTTTAATGTGCTTGGAAACCTTTATCTTACTCCAACAGTATTGGAGTAAGATAAAGGTATATATACTAGAGTTTCTGAAAGTTGGAGCCAAATTTCCCATTAACCCAGTTTCTGCAATAAAATATTTCTCTGTCAGCCTTTGATTTCTTCCACCATCAACCATTACCAGAATTTAAAAAACAATTTCCCTCCTTTCACACAGGCAGAACAGGTTTGTGCTGTAAAGCAATAACTTTCTGGGACATAAATAGTTCCAGCAGATATCTCACCAAATTAAGGGCAATAATTAGTTCTGAACAGTGGCTTGAATTTTTTCCCATATTTGTATTGAAATATTATAATTTCCTATCCAATGATGATTAACGATTAAAACTGCATCAATCAGTTTTTTTGGCCCATTTTAAGATATTAATGTCTCATAAACTTGTTAGGAAACAATTGCCTATTTACATATCCAGCAGACACAGAGTAAGATTAGCGTTTATTTGGAGTGGTGTTTGTGTTCAAACGATGCATGTAAGTCCAATATTTATTCTTTGTTACCTCTGGTTTGGTCTCTACCAATTCCTGAAAAAAATATATGGCGCTCTAGCTGCTAAACCCATGCTTAACCCATGCTAAACCCAGAACAATGTTCTGTTGTTTGGTGTGGGTCAGGTAGTGTATAGTGTGCTTTGTTTTTTTTGCTAGTGTAAAGATAAGAACAATGACACTGAACCGAACAAAACATTTGAAGGTTAGAAAACCAGGACAATGAGTTGAAAGAGGCTATAGTATTAGCAATCAGCCCAGCTTTAAAAGAACATTTCTGTCTACTTAAAAAAAAAAACAAAAAAAAAACAACAGCAAAGATTAGAAAAAAACAGGTAAAGACAAGAAAAAAAAACATCTGTAGAGCAGAAATGCTTTTTACATACACTTTACTATTATATTTTCCAAGCAGTTTTTGTTGCTTGCGGAGTGTAAATTTAAGTTGTTTTTATGAATGGTTTTACTTTATAAGCATTTTATATTCTGAAATCAACTTTAGTTTATTTTGGATTTCAATGGTGTTATAGATTGGAAATGATAACCATTTGAATTAGCATAGCATTAGTAGGATTTCTGCAAAGTAAGTTCTAAATTTATTCTCTTAATTAAACTATGTATTTTGACTTTATGTCCTAATTCTGAGACACCAAACCCAACACCCCGAATAATTCCCACAGCTCAATAAACAATTTCTGTTTGTCTAATTGTATTTACAACCGCTGCAAGCCATCCTGACATATCTGTGAGTTAGCCAAAGCATGATTCTGGCCGTCTGTGATCGGAGCTGGGTGAAATCCATTGACAGACAATGCCTTCTTTCTGTCCTAGCCCTGCACACTCTGCCTCATACATGCAGCTGTATTTCCCCAGAGAGTCTGTCACATTCCTGTTTCTACAGTGTAACACACTGCCATTTTCAACAGGGGCCCCAGGTCACAAAGAGAAGAGCTCCAATTGCCTCTGCGAAACCTGGCACAGCTGCGATTTGGCCTTTTGATGCTTCATTTTCTCCCCTCTACGTTTTCTCTTAGTTCCTGGGCTGCAGGAAAAGAATGACTCCTGCTTAACGATAAAATCAATGTCATTTTGAGGCAGGAGCGAGAGGGAGGGAGGAGATGAAGGGCTAGAGACAAGAGGAGGGAAGGGAAGGTGAAAGGGGGGAAGTTGGGGAGGCGAGTATATTACTGAGCTGGCAAATGTGCCCTCATGCCAGGGAGTCAATTTGAGTGAAGCCGTGCAATGTGACATCATTTACTCAGAAATCCCTAATTTGTCAGCATTAATATTTCAGCCCGAGCATTGCCTGTCACAGTGTGCCAGAGATGACTGATCAATCTATAAAACGGCCGCAGCTAATTTATTGAATATTTATGTGCAATGTCATGTGCAGGAGAGGAGCAGAATTTATTCCACCGTGGTCTGCTCTTATGCCCAGGAAGTTTTCTAAAAATCAAATTTTAGCTTTACGGAGAATATTAAAAATATGTGCTGTTGCTGCATGATATGTAAAACTGAACACAGACATACCCTCTTTGTTTACCCTGAACTAAGTCACTTGTCACCTCCATGCAAATTAGAAATTAACAGGGTTGACCTGAGTTGAACAATGATCAATTGAAATGCAGACGTGTTAAAAATCTAAAAAGTTAAACTCTTATTAATTTAACTAGCTAACTCGTAAAGTTATTAAAATGTAACTTCAACCCGAGCTCAGGTGCTGTCTCCACCTGCTCCATGATTTCGAAAAATGCTAAAAAGTGGGCAAGGAACTGAGAGAGGGGGCGGGGAGCATGGATGTGTGAGGCAGGAGCTGCTCAGTGACCGCAAGGCACTTATGCTAGAGGGCTCTTTTGAGGTTGCGGTATGAATCCCCTGAAGCAGACATTAGTGTGACGGAGTACCATGGCGGTGCTGAACCATATCAGTTCCAGCCGTTGGATCCAGCACCAGTGTCGCCCGAATCTGCAACCGCTGACGAGCCATAATAGGGTCTGAAGAGAAAGAATTCAGTCCAGTGGTGCTTCTACAGCCTTCAAAAGCTCAAGTCTGGATCACTGCGCAAAAACTGAAAAATACAAAGTAGAGGGTTATCAAAAAATAATGTATACTCCTGTAAAAGATTAGTCTCGATCAGTAAATATTTGAAAATGAGTGCGGTTTCACGGACTCCTGTTTATAGGGCGTTGTTTTTTTTTTTTTTAATTTTCATGACGTAAATAAGTCCTAAACAGTTGACTATATGTCATCGTTGGCCCTGCAACGTTCAGGATGATTTAAAACAGTAGATGGCGCGTTGAGCCATTTTCAACCCATGAAATGTCAAGTTTTATAACTTCAATGCGAAATGTCAACATCAACACCAGCGTTGATGTGTTTCATCACAGTGCAGTCATATCATTTAGTTTACAGCCCAAAAAACATATTTAAGAGTGCAGTGCATGTTTAATTACCTTAGAAAAATGTAAATACACTTGTGTGAAATGTGGATACAATATAAATAAATGTAAATAAATTGAATAAAGTCCATGAGTTATTTTGTTGTTTGTTTATGCTTTGCAAGTATTTTTTTGTCATCGTAAGTGGACCTTTTTTTATGTACTTTATATTATAGTACTTTATTTTTAATCTCTCTTATTGTTTCATGTACAGCTGTAGGCCTAATGTTGTCTAAAACACACAGGAGATAAATACAGCCTAACATTAAGTTACCATGGATTCATATAATCCTGACCTTTTGTTTTCGTTTTTATGTACATTGTGGATCACTGATTCACATTTGGGACTATAGGGTTTTTTGTGTCATGTGATCTCCTAATTGCATTTGGAGCTGACATTTAAGAATATACAGTAAGCTATACTGCATGGCCTGTTTGTCCTTCACATTGCTAGACCTTTCTGGTTGAATCACTGCATCACCTTTGGGAGCTCGCAATGATTAGGGTACAGAGAACCTCTTTTTTCGGTATGCTGCTTTTATACTGTACCTGTGCACACCTCTAACCTTTTGTCATTTGCCCATTTTTGTGTATTTGAAATCTATCTTTACATCTGTTACCAATTTAAAGTCCTGAACAAGGTCATATCTTGGATTATGGGAATCCTAAAGTTATGAGTCCAACTTCCCCCACCCACCTGAGAATTTTTTGACAAGCCAAAAAGTAAACTCTGTAAGTTTTTTCTGAGTGTTAAAAAAAATCACATCACGTCACATTTTATTTTTCATGAACTGTTATGTTCACCTCACTGCATTATGGTCTAAATGTTGTTTCAAAGGCTTCCCTGGCCCGCGTCACTGGTTTGTAATGTTTTTTGTTTCATTTTTTTTTCTATAAAGAGTTGTTTTTTCAGCTGTTTCAGTAGAAAATATATCATAGTCATCCTAACACCAATAATGTTTAATATAGTATTTGTATAATTGCAGAATTGAACCTCCTCTTCATGTCATTTAACCCTCATTTCAACCCAAATTTTCAGAAATGGAAGGATATGATTTCAGTGTCATCAGTGGTTACAGCTCCAGTCCTGACTTTTTTTTCTAGAACCTATATTAAAGCCTTCAATAGCTATTGTAAAAATAGAGGAAAAATAAATTAAGATGAACTACTGCTTGTTCCTTAAGAAAAAATTAGTTCTCCAAACTCTGTAGTTTTTAACATTTACTTACAACTCTGACAAAACAATCCCAACTTAAGACCCACTTACTAGATTTTTCAAGAGCTTTTGAACGGCAGCACACAGTCTTTATTAGTGGAGTTTGCTCAGTTGTCATGGAGATGGATCTGTTGGCATGGCATCTCAGAAGCCGTTATGATATTGTATTTTAACAAATCTCCATCTCCATGAGCAAACATCTACTAATGGCGACCTTGTAATGCAGTTGAAAGCTCTGGAAAAACCCAGTAAGTCGAACCTTCACCGGGGATTTATTTGTAAAAATACTATTTCGAAGGTAAATAATAAGGAATAAATTTTATTTTTTTTCCCCAAAGATCCCAAAATAATAATCATTCCATCAATATGTTATATTTTGAAAAATTGTCCAATATCTCAGAAGTGTAAAGATAACAAGAACAAGAAATTAGATTCAAGTTTTGTAGGTTTTTATATCATACACACCCAGTGTGTATCAGCTATAAATATGGACAGTAATGTGGTGATTAAGGGTGTCATTATAGGTATGATTAATCTAATACACATTGGAGATGCACCATTCTTTGTTTGTTTAATCAGTGGTTCAAATATACAGCAGAACAGCCTTAGTCCATACAGTTGAAAATGACGAATCCAAGTGCCTAAGCAGAAGTAGCAGCTTCTCTCCTCCAATAAATGTGAATCCCCTAAATGCCCTTTCCTAATCTGTGTGTGTGGATGTGTTGGCAGTTGCTAGCACATGACTTCCCGTGTCATTGTCTTATTCCATACATTGCTCCCAGTATTATGCCTTCTATGGGGATAGATTTTTAACATAACCCACATTGTATGCAATTATTTACTGCCTGTTGATGGAAAAATCCCTCCATTTTCTGCTTTTGTTGGCAGCTGCACTGCACATTTACACAATAGGCATTTAGCACGGACAGCATAATTATGACGGCACATCAGAGCTGAAAGTGCTGGGACAGCGCCAAGGCAAAAGCTGCTCAAACCCTCATCCTTCAATGCCGCCCATGAAGATCATTATGAATGAAAATTAGTGCCGGTGGGATGCGGGGACAACGTGCGAGAAAAAACACCACGGCAGAGTGCTGGAAGCGCAGCATCCCTGTATGCCAGGATAGCTCTTAGCAAATACTGCTGGAGGAGTGAAGAGTACTGGTTGAAATCATAAGTGAAAAAACAGGGCTCATGTTTCTCAAGTGTCTCAGGAATTATACTTAAAGTTAAACAGGGCCTAAAAACACTCCCTAGTCAGAATAGGACTAGATTCCGACATGTGACTTTCAGCATTGAGGATAACTGCTAGGAAAGAGTGCGATGATACTTGCTGTCACAAAGTAGAAATTGTAATGACATAATGTAGTTTAATAATGTTGTAGGGTTGTGGTACAGAAATGTGTATCTGCCAAATCACAAAATGATCATACTGCAAAACATTCACTGACAGTATATTTGATTTGTTTTCCTACAATATCTGAAAAGCATTATTATGTTTTGTTTTTCTTTTTTAATGTTTTGTGTCGGTTGTATTCAGGTGACACTTCAGGTTAGGTTAGGGAGAGACTGTGTCTTTGTTAAATACTGACGTTCAACAGTGATACAAGACAGGATGTTTGAACTTTTTCTATATTTAGCCAAAACCTTGCTCTTTCCCACATTTTAACCAAAGGTGTTTAGTTTTTTCCCTGCAAGTTTGCAGTGCAAGATTCGAGCACTTGGAAAAAATGTTGCCAGTAAACATAGTGCCGGCAGCCCTTAAATTTCCTCCAAAATGCATCAGGTAAAACCATTTAATAATATAGGAAATGTAATATTTAGGAGAAAGGGTTGGGTCTGGAAAGTTTAGATAATGGATAATAATAATTAAAATTGCATAAAACTGCAACACATTTTATATGAAGGCTTTACACAATATGTCAATTTTCTTAAGGGAACAACAATAATATAAATGTTTTACATTACATCAGCTTTCAAACCAATGATTCTATTACTCAAACTTTCTCACCTGTATTTGAAAGATCACACTCTTTCACTTTTATGAGCGATCAAGTTTGCCAAAACTGGCCGTTCCCAAATCAACTCAACCTAAATCGTCACTGTTGCAATGCTGCATTTTCTGTGTTAACAAAGGTTGTGTGAACATTCGTTTCTGCACGGACAGTCTCTTTTGCATCCCACAGAAGGTAATTCGCAAAAATGTTCTCTGTCTGACCACCGCCTCTGTTAAGGCTTCAATGTGGTTTAAACTAACTAGTTTATTCGATGTCTTTTCCAACCACATGAAAAGGGAAACATTGTTTATAACTGTTCTGAGTGTCCACACTTGAAGGTGAAACGAATAGCCCGATGTCATCACCACCTACTGCATCATACTGTGGCCCTGATATAAAGAATTTGGTGTCTTTTGCATGTGTCTTTGCAGCCTTTCATGTTCAACTGTACAAAAGCATACACTTTCTCTCTCCCTGAAAGCAGCCAGGGTGCTGCATGTGGCTGTAAACAGAAGTTGTTGTGTGAAGAAAACACAAACCTCCACAATAACCCTGCAATTCCAAAGTTGCCACTTTCTGAAACATCCAAAACAGACGTTTAGACACCTCTGGAGCTTTCCTAAGTATGGGTCAAGGCAGGAGTAATTTGCTAGGTTAAGAATATTGATAAAATGATTTTATGCTTAAGCAACAGTAACACCAGATATGCATCACCCTGAGAATTTTGGGCCCGCTAGGGCGGATTTCCTCCTCTGAGATGCTTGTTAAACATGGTCCTCGATCAAGGTCTTTTCCCAGCGTGCACTCTGTGAGCCAGCAGGTCAGCAGGTGACCGATCCTACCAGTTTACAATCCAAAGTGCGAATCTCTTTCTTGCACGACGGTTAGCTTTAGCCCCTCCAGTCCCTTCATTATATCAGCACTAATTACAAATTCTTAAACCAGTGCCAGACATTACAATAAGACAGTGCAGTGAGCATATGGCATAATATCCTATTAATGAACACTCTAAATTCAAACTCAGGTCAGCGCTATAACGCCGGAGAACGTGTCACTGATCCGATGGAAGCAGGAGGAGGGGGCTGCGAGGGGGGTGGAAAAAGAGGAGGAGGAAGTGACCTTCTTCTAAAATGCACAGACTAATTTGGAGGGGGAAGGCAGCCCCCAGGGCCATCTCATTGTTTTACTTGTTTAATTTTTTTCCAGCAATTATTGATATAATATTTTGATGGCAGAGCTGAGGAAGGAGAAGTCATTAAAAGGGACTAAAGGAGGGAGGAGTGATTTTTTTTCCTTCATTTTGTTTTGCCACTAGCTGGTTCTTCTCATTTCCTTTTTTTCCACTCCTCTTTTTCTGCATTTTTCCTACCTGCCACTCTCCATCTCTCTCCAGGGGGAAAGTTGAGCTATTTGCATTTGCTGTCACAACAGTGTGAGAAACAAGTTGTGGCCGTCTCACTGGCTCAGTCCTCAGCACGCTCAGTGTTTTAATGGGGACTGTCAACTACGAGAGAGATGGATACCCAACCCCCCCTTCTTTCCCCGACCCTCGTTCTTTAGAAAAAAGGGGATGCAAATAGACACATTTAGCATGATTGCATCTGCGAGTGATAGATGCTCCCTGTGGCGTGTTTAGTTTGGATCTGGTCTTCGAAGTTAATCTGCTGAGATGACCCCTGTCTGAAGGGATACGGGGCCGAATGCAAAGATCAAAAGGACGACAAAGGTAGCAAAAGGCAGAGGAGGAAGACACTTCTGCTTTATCTGAAATGGAGCTGTGATAAGTCATTTCCTTGTCAAGGACTGAAAGGCCATCAGCAGCCAAAATTACCTCTTGACTCTTTCTGTGCATTTGAAACTGATAAACTGTACCATCCTCTTAAAGTGAAATTCATTTGGACGTGAAGTCAAAACAACTCTTCTTAGTGCAGCCCTGATGAGGAGCTTCAGAGGCTCATCAAATTACTGAGGGGCCCTTCTTTCTGCCTCTCCCCAGGGATGGCTCACTCTCAGCGGTCCCGGGAGCTGGACCCCTGCCCCTGGCCCCGATCGCTGCAGAGCTGTGTTTGTTTAAAAACCAGACTTAATCCTTCGCAGCAGCTGTCTCAGATCAGGTCCCATCTCAGCGCGAAGGGAGGCAAAGGGAGGCACACAGGGCTGCAGGTGCAGAGTACACAGCAAATGTGGCAATCACTGAAATATGGAGGTGCTCAAAGTGAAAAAGTCAGATGTGGAGTATCCAAACTGGCTCACACAACACTCTAGGCTGAGAGAAGGAAGAAAATATAGCAGTATATCATGGTTACATTGATTTAGGGCTGATGAATTAACCATTAACACGTGATTGTCCTATTAAGTGTCAAAAGTCGCATCCCTTCTCAGAGTCATACTGTAGCTCAAACCAGAACACAGATGTTGTACACATACTGTTGCAATCAGCGACAGTGATTCAGAGTGACAGCAGCTTTTTCTAGTTGTGGACAGATCAATACCTGAAGTATTGATACTATAAATGCAAAATCAGATGCAATGCAAAGTTTGAGTGAACATGGGATCAGTGTGATTGGTAAAAAAAAACAAAACAAACAAACAAACAAACAGACAAAATATACACTTTACCGGTTCATGAACAGACACATACAGTCCTGGTTGAAATTATTGGCACCCCTGAATTTTCAGTATAGAATTTAGAAGATCTTCAGAAGTAAATGCAAATTAACCAATTTTGTATAACCAAAATATTTTAATAAAATGTCCAAGGTTACTGAACAAAATAAAATAAAAAATAAAAAAACTTGCATAATAGTGGAATAAACAAAAAATGCACACCAGACACAATTATTGGCACCTTCGTTAATATTTGTTTGCAGAACCTTTGGCAACATTGGCTCTGAATGTTTCTGAATGTTTCTTGTAGCCATCTAGAAGCTTCTTGCTCCTTTCTGCTGGTAGTTTCTGCCACTTTTCCATTGTTATGCGTCAAGCTCTTTTAAGTTTGCAGGAGTCCTTTTAGCAGAGGCAGATTTCAATTCTCGCCAAAGATTTTCAATGGGATTTAGTTCAGAACTCAATAATGGCCAGTTAAAAACGTTTCATCTTTTCCTTTTCAACCATTCTCTTGTGCTGCAGGATGTTTGCTTTGGGTCGTCGTCCTGCTGAAAGACCCAAGATCTTTGCATCAAAGGTCAAAACTTAGTTTGAGGCAAAACTATTATCCCAAAAAGACTGCTCATCTCTGAAAGTTTTTGCAAACATTAGTCTTGCCTTTTTGTGCTTTTCTTTCAATAGTGGTGTCCTCCTTGGCCTTCACCCATGGAGCCCAACTTGCTTTAATGTGTGGTGTAAGGTACAGGCTGAAACCACGACTCCAGATTCATTAAATGTCTTGCGTGGTGTTTTTTCCACAATCTGCATCAAATTGCGCAGACTTCTCTCATTGAGTTTCTTCTTAGCACTATGTCCTGGAAGCATCTCAACAGTTTTATTACTGTGAAACTTCTTGATAAAATTACAAACTGTTGACACAGGGACTTCAAGATCATTGGCGATTGCTTTGTAGCCTTTGGAATTGTGATGTTCTTTGATAAGAGCATTTCTGACAGCTCTCTTGTCTTCGCCACTTTGAAAAAGAAACTGGAAACAATCAGCCCCTTTCTATGCAGTAAAACCATCATTCATTGGTTACTGCAGGTCAGGAATTAAGCACGGGTGAGTCTCATTTGTTTTTTATTTTGTTTGAAGAACTAATTTAAATTCATCAAAAGGGTGTCAATAATTTTGTCAAGTGTGAATTTTATGTTGTTGTTCAGTAACTTTGGACATTTTATTATATATTCTGATAATACAAAGTTGGTTAAGTTGCATTTATTCCTGAAAATATTCTAAATTATGTACTTAAAATTCAGGGATGCCAATAATTTCAGCCAGGACTGTAGTTGCACTGAGAACTAAACATTATTCCAATTGCATATGATGATAAATAATTAACACAGAGCTGTCAGAAAAATGCTGACTGTTTGACAAATTATTTGATGACAGTGAAAATGTGTTTTCATTAAACTCATAAAGAGTGACACATTGCTCGCCCCTAGTACATTAGCTGTACTCAAAACCAAATGTTATGGAGTTGCCAGCCCCAGTTTCTTCAAGGTCAATGGAGCAAAATTTCAAATCTGTTTAGGAATCATGTAAAAAAAAAAAAACCTCTCATGACTAAAGTGTAGCTTCATAAATATCAGTTTCTAACTATTTTTCTATGTTTGTTTCTCAGTAGTAAAAGCAATCCTGTGATAATTTTCTCCACATTCATCATTACAGTGCAAATAGGAACGGCTAGCAACTAATGCATGAAAACTTTTCAATTTTATTGATTTCCAAAAAAATGTAATATTTATATAATAGTACATAGTTTAAATACTACTTTTGACATGTTCAGACTAGCATTCCAAAACCAAAGATATTTAGTTTACTATAATATAAAACAGAGTAAAGCAGAAATCCTTATATTGGAAAAGCTGGAAGCTTGGCCGATGTGCTTGATAGATACGTAAATGATTATCGAAATTCTGATAGCGGTTCATTTTCTGCCAGCAAACTAATTGATTAATCAAATAATTGTTTCAGTCCCAATATAGTATTATCCGATTTGTGTGAAAAAAAAAATGTAACTGAAAGTCCACTTAGTAGCTTCCTCTAGGCTTTTAAACCACTTCATACTGTATTGTTTCTGCTTTTTTTTTTAATTCCAACTACTGTTTCTAACTACAGCCAAGAATGAAATATCTCACTTAGTAACTCTTAATGTTTATGTCTCCTAAAGCATGATGGCACCTGTAGTGCCAAAACTCAAAAAATATTCAACCCAAAAGAAATAGAAATAGAAAAAGAAAAACAACAGGAGTGAAAAAAAAAATCAACAAAAATAAGCCTTTTACTTGTATTACACTATCAGTACATTTTTTGATGACAATGTTCCACCAATTGTTTATTTTTTTCCTTTTATTCCCCTCTTATCTAACTATACCATTTTCCTTGAATACGTACAGCACATTTCACATGTCAAATGATGGAATTTCTGAGAAGCTAAAAGTAACAGAGGGTTATTTTGACGGCATGCTTACAGCTGCCTGTTTTGTGATTTTCCTACACTCTACCTCTGGACAAAAAAACAGGGTGTATTGGTATTCTTTCCCAGTTTCAGAGCTGTGTGTATGCATCCAAGAATCACTCATTCATTCAGCTGATAACCGCAAATGAACAGAAGGAGAGAAAGGACTGTTCTCTGAGTATGGACTCAACCTGTAATGGCTTGATTAGACAGAGAAAAAAGGTCATCCTTGTCCAGGAGTAAACTGGATTTATTGTTGTCACGTCTGCCACGCAACAGTGATAAAAATGACCTCAATAAAGAACAGCACAGCCAATGCCATATGCAAATGATTCAATAAAGGCATAAATGGAAGTGGGGGGGCGGTGGATGAGGGTGGGAGGAGTGGGGGTCAGATGGAGCAAATGAAGGCCGAATGGCGGATACGGTGGCCCAGCCCATCACTCTTCATGCTAGCCTTTTATGTAGCTGTCCAGCAGCCCCTGCACGCGCCCCCTTTCTCCTTCACTGGCCCTCTAGTTCACTGATAACGCAAAGGGCAGTGCCATGTGTGTACGTGTGTGTTACTGCACATATATTGTCGCTGTGTGTTAATGTGCTTGTCTCTTTTGGCTGTACAGGATTTGGTGATTTGTGATTGTGAGCAGTTAGCAGTAAGCAGCAGGAGCACTACAGTAGTAGTAGTGGAACAATTAGTATTAGCTGTAGTGATTATAGTAACTGTGCCAATAAAACCTGAGTCCTTATAAATTGAATTATACACAGCTAATTTGGAGACATGGACTTCACATATTATAATAGCAACTTACATGGAACTCATGTAAAAACATTGTTTTAGGATGAGTTTCAGGCTGGAAAAAATTCTTAATTAGGAAACAAAAGCCTAGTGCAATGATTGCGCTTATCTTCCCAGTGTCATGCTGTCACAGTGAGGTTGGCAGGTTTGGTGCCTTCATGCCAGTACAGTGACCAAAATGAAAACCTGTGCTCACCAACTCAATCCAACCCAATGAAACAAGAACACTGATTCGGGATGATTTTCAAAAAATTCTCCACTGAAAAAAGTTACCTGCAGGTCTGTAACAGGACACAAACTTTGGTCTCCTTGACCAAAGTCAGACTTGCAACTTGCCCATCCACCACTAATATGACCAACTGAGGCATAATCCTGAGGGATAATGTGCGGCATAGATTGTAAACAGTGCTATAGCTGGAAATACTCCTCAGAAGTGCTGGGTGAATGCTTGTTCTTTATCATCATTGTGTCAAATAGCAAGCTTTAGAGGTGCTGATGGGCATATTTTTGAACTTTCCACAGAGCCAGGCTAGGTGTTTCCCCCTGCAACAAGACTTTGTGCTAAGCTAGGCTAACCACGTCCTGACTCCAGCTCTGTAATTAACACACAGACACAAGCGTGACCTTGGCTTGGGGATATTTGGCTTAACACACTGTCAAATACTAATCCCGCACATAATATGGATCTGGCGCCTTCATGATTGCATATGGCTGTCTAATGGAACAAAGCAGCAGGTCCATATCAGATTTGATAGAAGCTTACAGTCATTGATGTGTTCTGTCACATCTGCTGGGTTTAAATCCAACATTAAAAAGCAGCTTCAGCAAGAGTCCCTCAAATAAAACAAACAAACAAACAAACAAACATTAGTTTTATTAATTTTAATTCAATACAAAATCAGAACAGAGGTTATCTCAGGGCACTTTTCATATAGAGCAGGTCTAGACCGTACTCTTTGTAGTGATGTATCATAGCACAATGCAGGTTCCACATAAAGATGTATAATAATAACAAGACTAATAGTAATAGTAATCAGACTAAATATAATAATAGTAATGATAATCATTATAATTGAAGGAGTGGGTGCCGAGCAGGATCAGGGGGGCAGTAGGTGGTTTGCAGTCAAAGATCCAGACTCTGTAGCACCAGGGGCAGAAATACCTGCACAAAGCTACAGGAGGAGAGTTTAATTAGTGACATTTTTTTCTTTTAAGGTCCACATGTAGTAGTATTGGAAAAAACACTCACTGGATTTGTTGTTTTATTGGCTTTAGTTTTTTAAATTTAACCTTTTAAACTGTACATTGTGAGAATAAAGCCTTTTTAAAACTGGATGTGGGACACCTGGTGAAAATGAGATATTCAACACTCCACCGTGTGCCGAGATAAAGAAAAACTAAAGAAGATGGAAAAGCCAAGAAATCTTAGAGACAAAGGGGCAGATAGAAACATATAGTCATAGAGACAGACACTCTAAAACAAAGAGCGGAGGCTACAAATGAAGAGTGCAGCAATGCTGGCGGACATTGGCATCCCTTTAGCTGGCACGCTAGCATGCCAAGTTGTAGGATTTACCCTGGAGCCCTTGGGCTTCGCCGTGAAAAGACTCAGTTGGCTTGAGGGGCCCCACAGCTGGCTGCTGCTGTCGTTCCATTGTCTGGGCCACTGGAGAGAGGGAAACGCCAGATGAATGGAGGGAAAAGAAGAAGAGGACAGAGAGGAGGAGGAAGCATTGACGGAGGCCAGAGGGAGAGCAGCAAGTGGTTCCAGGGAGCAGGGCCAACATGTAGAGAAAGAGGAGCAAGCAGGATGCCACTGTACACTGAGGGACCTTGAAGGAAAACACCATCTAACTCACTGGTACAGACTAATATACAAAGCTGTTTCCTGGCATCTCACCTCCATATTTATACAATTTTATCACCCCAAATAAGACTGGAGACTACTGTTACTGCTCCTGGAACTTTATTTATGCCTGCTTTTCCTATATCTGAACAAAGGAGAAGTGACTTTATGTTTGCTGCTCCCTGTGACTGGAACATGCTTCAGTCAGAGAGAAAACTTTAAGACCCAGTGTTGTTACATGCACTTAAAGCCATTCTGTATGGTCTGGTGGCCAATCTAGCTCTCAGGTCAAGTTGATCACTGTCAGCGGGTGATTATCATGACCAAGATGATGATTAACATTTGTATATTTATAACATGAATATAAGGTAATGAAACAGACAGCCTCGCTTTTTACTGATTTAAAAACAAAATAACATAAACTGCGCCGTGGTCCTGTCCTGCTCCAAGCGTAGTCTGAATGGACAGGGTGAAAGCATTACTCTCCACTCAGGTAACACACCTGCTCTTGTGAGAAGGTGGGGGTGATAATGATGCAACGTAAAAGTCCCAAAATGCAAGATATCACATGACGCGTGAGTGCGCACAGTAAGCGTATGTGTACACACACACACACACACACATTCACACACAGTGAACCTATGTTGGGAGAGTGGACGGTCGTTACACATTGTGTAACTGTGTACCAAAGACCTCGTACAAATAAATTAGAGGGGGGCCTTAACATATGACAGCTTGCAGTAGTAGGCTACAATCATTTGTTTTACAACAGTATGAAAAGACCCAAAATGAACACTGTAAGCAAACTACTTGATTGCTATAAGCAAATGATTTAAACAGCATTTTTATAGGAATCATGCTGCCCCAAGCTTGTTTGATTCATAGACTTTAAGTGGTTGATCACTGTAACCGTGATCACTATAAACGGTTTCCACTGTATTAGTAAAAGCCAAAATTTACCATCTCATATTTTTGTCTTTGTCAGTGTGTTTTTTATTTTTTCCATCCCTAACATTTTATCAATTTTTTTTTTTCATTTTCTGGCGAGCTATGGCTTCAATAATTTTATTCATTTTTGAGGATTCTTCCCTTATGTTTTCCTTTTGATGTTACCTGTACTGTTGATCCTTCATTAGTCATTCTGGTTAAATAAAGTTATTACTGTTATATCAGTACTGCAGTATATTAGTAGAATACTGGCGGGAGTCATGATCAGATAGGAGGCTTCTTTTCCCAGCTCATAGAGTCTTGCAGGCTTTTGACTCCATATTGTCGCTCAGAGATGATTCATATTTCTTTTGCATTGTGTTTTGTTTCCCAATACAGACACCTGTCCATTACATTGACAGAGACAAGACTGAGCGGAGAATGAGCATGTGGTACGGTTCAGTTTTGGTTATGTTTGCATGATAACATATGACAGTATTAATGCAGCTATTGGTTTAGCCTGATCAGAAACTTTTAGTTATTTTTATGTTAATGCCATTGTAAAAATAGGTATGCTGTTAATAAACTGTTCTCTGTTCAAACCATCTTCGTCATCTTTTTCTGTCTGCTCAGTACATGGCCGGAGCAGTAGGATGGAGACAGATCAACAGATCGTTGCACAGCAACGAAAAACCACAAGACCGTTTAGCCCCTGGAATAGCGTTTTCTTACACTCATCTGCTGCCTCCACCATCCAAAGCGCAAGAAGCCATCAATCGCTTGGATCATTATTCTCCACAACTCTACTGCTCTGCCGCTAGCCAATGTGTTCAAAGAAGCTACTGTCATACGCTGTCAGCAGCAGGGGTAGAGTGGAAGCTAAACACATGTAAAGACCTTTTACCCACCTCTCAAATTCTGAAATTGTGTTTACGTAGCGCCAGGGGAGCGAGTACTTGAAAATTGTACCCAAGTAAAAGTATAATTAATGTAAAAAGGTAATCAGATGAAAGTACAAAGAAAGTCAGATAAAATGTACTCTCAGTAAACGTAACTGCGTTACATTCCGAAAAGGGGGGATGGGAGAGGGGTAAAAAAAAATAACAACATATGGTGAATATAATATTATTTGACAAAACTATCAAAGTGTGAAGTGTACGTGTATTAAAATATCAATACATATACACCATTCCTAGGTGAGAACTGCTCTGAGCCCTTCTGTCCAAACCAGCAATAAATTCCTACTCTTCTCTGTCTCTAGATGGGCCAGAAAACCAGAAAAGAGGACAAAACTCTGTGGTGTCGAACGACTTAATGTAGCAATATTAAGCTACATATATCAAATAGCCTGATACTTCTTATAGGATAGACAGCATTATTTAAAGCACCATTAAGGCAGACAATGCAGAGATGTATAAACAATATAAAAAAAAATAGCAGCTACAGCCCACAAACACCTATAAAAACAAGACTAGGTCAAAACCTAGTATATGGCTGGACCAGCCTTTATCTGTTTGCTTCTCTCCTACTATCTGTGCTCACATATAGAGTATTTTAACACAGCCAAATTCCCAATAAAGGAATGACGTTGCCCGTTAAGACGACATGTTAACCAGCAGTCACTTCCAAGCCATTTCCCAGCTGCTTCTCTGCTCTGCTAAAATCCTGAGTTTATAACCACGACGTCGTCTAAAATCAACAGACACATAAGTTAAAGACAACGGCTGTGCTGGGATTTCAGCTATATTTACTTGTAAAATGATCATTCAAAGAGAAAGTTAGAAGCTCATTCATGTCTATATCAGCTGCTGTGAAGTCAATTGAATGAGATGCATAGAAAGGAGTGACTGCGGCGGGAAAGCCTGTCCCTGCGCTCGTGGGCCAATACTGGCGACTCTCTTCTACAGAAAATATCTATGGTTTGTCCAAAAAGTCGCTAGATTTGTCTCTAGGTGTCTGTGGATCTAGCAACAAAGATGCTAAGTTGGCAACACTGCCTGTAAATGCCCACAATTTTTTTAGTTTAGTTTGACTATTTTGTTTTATTTTATTTCATTTTGTTTGAAGTTTATTGCAGTTCTGTGTTGTTCTGTCAATTTTTTTCGACTGCTTTTTAGTTTTTTATTTATGCAAAAAATCTGTCATGTAAATAGTATGTGAATATATGAGATGTATCATATGTGAGTTTTTTTGATAGTAAAAAAGAAAATAAATGATGCAATAGAAACTTCATTAAGTTGTTAATCTACAACTACTGTAATTAACACTATGCAGGTCTGAGTACTGCTTGAATATTTTTAAAACAGAGTTTTTTTTTAAATAATTTCAGAAAGTGAATGAAGGGATGGGGAGAGAGGAGATAGAGGAGAGGGAGAAACCCAGGATGCAACAGTAGAGACAGAAACGTGGAGTGAGTAACGACGTTGTGACTGATTTGAGATTCAAAGAAAAAGATGAAGGAGGAAAAGAGAAAGAAACTGATTTAGACCCAACCCAGGAGTCATGTGATCCCATATGTAAGTGTGCACATAGTGATTTTTTAAGATATAATCCAAATCTAACCAAATTCGAAACTGAAGATTATCCTGCTATAAAATGACAGACAGATATTCTAATACTGGGACTAACACAAAAACAAGTATATATTCATTTATTGTTTTGTGTTTGAGGGGTGTTTACATTAGTAAGGTTTGGAGAAACAGCAGTGAAATGGTCAGATAGTTTCAGTTCTGATCATTTGAGGAAGACAAAAACACTGATTTCCATCAATGTCAAACGCTCACTTTTGTTATTCTGCTATATTCCAAACGCTGATCTATAGTAAAGACCATATAGACTGTTTTTGATTTAAAAGTGGGAAACTGATAGGTCTATCTATCCATCATCATGGCCCTTGTGGGACTGTGATAGAGAAGCTAAGGTAAGGCAGGCTTTACCCACCCTTTATTTTACCACTACAGCCCTGTTAATCAGCACAGTGGTTTGAAAAACGAGACTAGATCACTGACTGTTTAACAGACTTAGCCTACAGACTATAGACTTTAGTGAGTACAACTGAGTACAACTGTTGTTGTTTTTGTTGCATCACTCAAAGTGAACTGAAACTGTGGAACTGAAATGAGTTGCATGGTTAGTGGGAAAATCCTGAACAGTTTATTATTTATTTATTTATTTTGGACTTGGTGATTATTTTTTTCGAATTTTACAGCACATTAATAGTGGAGCCAATCATAGCGTAGCATCAGCCAGCTCCGACCAGGGTCTGACAACTATGCGGCTGTGCTCTATAGACTTTAGTGCAAAATGCCTTATAGGCTGGTTTTGCGGACTTCAAGCCAGTCATGGTTAAATGTTGTGCCTAGGGCACGTGTAACAGTGATACCGATCAAAGTAAGTCCGATCAGATGGGCACAAAAACCTGTGGAGCTAAAGTTAGCAGAGAACAGCACATAAATCAGTAACAAGCACTTCTGTGCTACCCTAGCTACTGAAGTTATACTGAATGTAAACATATGCTGCTTTTGCTTTTTAATGATTTTACCATGACCCCTGCTTCACAGGAACAGTGTTGCTCCCTAATTTCACAGTCTTCTGTCTCGTTTGCCAGTTGATGTGGTTCACTTTTCCATTCTGATCTGTAGGCTTTAGCTTCTATCTTTAACCTTTGCACGTTTTTGCTGCTGAGTCAGTTTGAGATCCTGGATATATCCCTCAAATGTATACTGTAGACCCTTCTGTCTGCTTCTCTCTGAAATTACTTTTTTGTTTTTCCAAAAATTGTCTAATATATTTCAGGGAGTGCAGTTAGTGACAGTGTGGGTGCCATGCTAGCGCCAATAGCTTGATGGACTAGTAACGGCTAACAGCAACAAGGAAGGGCTAAGCCAATGGTCAATTATAGTCTTCATTGCAATATAATTAATAATTCTGTCCTCCAGACCCTGAAAAAATGTGAAAAATCTGTGACGTTAGAAAGTTAAATTTAACTTGACTATTTAAGTTATATTTTTTCTCAAAATACTCATACAGAGTTTACTAGTGAGTTAATTCCAGTGTTTGGATCCTCCACAGTCTCAACAACAGCCTTCATGAAACGTTTTTGAAATTAGAGGTACATTATGACGCATATTGATGTGATGATAGTAGCTTGAAATAATATAATGCTGTAGCTAATGGTAAAGCAAGTTAGAGTCAGTTACTGGTTGTTTGACCTAATTTTTTAATTAAAAAAAAAATTGTATATATGTAACGACAGTAGTTACATTATAATGTCACTGGTATGCAAAATATCATGTGATGTCATCTAGTGACATCTTGCGACTTCGAGCACGCTTTAGCTTCTTTCAAATGAAAATAGTTGGCAACACTGCAACTTTCAGCAGTGTGGACAGTATAGGGTATGATAGACTGTGAGCGTCCATCTGAGAGTAGCAGTAGTAGAAATGCTAAAGTTGTAGAAATGTTACTTCTAGTACTTGTAAGCTAGTAGTTTACAGTATTGATCAGTGTTATAGTGTTTGTGTCAAATTTACAACTTCACTATCATTCTTTCTCCTGCTAACTCTGCTAAAGCCTCGCTAAGCTAATGTTAAGTTAACAGTTCCAGTGGTCCTGAACCACCATCTTGGCCATCAGTGAAGGAGGAGACTTGTCAGAGAAGGCGGTAAAATTACGGAACTGGGAACAGGTGTATGAGTGGGGAGGGAAGCACAGGTGTTTGAAGATGGGAAACAGGTGAGCAGACGCATATGGTGACAGGAAAAAATTCCAGGGACATCTGTTGGGCAGATGGAAAATGGCAGGTAGGGGGAAATGAAGGGGCAAACATGGCAAGGGAGAAGTGAGCAGGACCTGGATACAGGGACCAAGGGGAACTGTGGAGGCAATCCTGATACTTGTATAGCATATGAAGTTGATAAGACTTTTTTTCATTTTTTCAACAAGCCCACATAGTGTAACTTATGTACTATAGTGATTTGACCCATCCATACCTTTCAGCAGCTCTATTTGAAGCCAGAACGTCCCTAATAAGAAGTCTTTCATGCCGTGGAAAAACACCAGCTACCTAGAGCTAAAGGCTATTTTACTGAAAACACCAACAGCTGCCCTGCTATACCTAATTACAGCTACTTCTTTCCATCATACCAACAAGTGCAGGTAATGTGCATTAATGTCATACACAAACATATAACAATGAATAATAATAAATACGATCAACATATACAGTTGATAAACAGTAGCTAATGCAATCAAAGTTTTGAGGGAACTTTTGGCTTTTACTCAACCTGCTAATTGTCTGTCAACAGACACACCATACTCGTTATTCCTTAAAATGATCTTCCATTAACTAACTGTGGGTGCTGGAATGAAAAAGTTTATTGTGACTGACACTGGGACCACTCAGTCAGCCAACAGGCAAGATACAGTGTCAGTTCCAGTTTTGAGTTTTGCTATGTCTCTTGGCTTAGCTTTGAAAACAACTGCAACAGTTCTACATGTCTGCATACCACTCTTGGTTACAGGCTTTGAATAAGTCTTCTGATTCATGGTCATGGGAGTTAAAAGTCTGCTTTAGATATATTTAATTTTTTTGAGTGACAATTAACATGCCTACCAGATGTATAGCTACTATATTTTGTGATTCAAAGTTACTTGTGATAAAATAATGGTTAACACAATACAGTGTTACTATCACATCAGAATAATAAAACTTAATTTTTTTCTTTTTGACGAAATAGGTACAAAAGTCTAAACAAAAACCACAGATATATTCAACTTCATGATTGTACACCCTAGTTCACTGCTTTTCTCCACCTTTCCATTGATCTCTGTGGTACTGTATATATGCAGCCGGTGCATCGGAGCAGTGCTTGCAGGTGTGTACAGACCAGATGTCGACCATGAATGAGAGCTCATCCGCCGGAGCCGGGGAAAGCACATGGTCAAGTGGTCAACAAATGAAAATGGAAAATTGCTACCACTTGTTGGACCCATTCAAGTACATGCAGGCAGGAGAGGTGGTCAGGTCATGATGGATGCCCCGTGTCCCTGTTGTTGTTGATATGATCAAAAAAATACCAGGGCCAACCCCCCCATTCTCCCTCATTCACCAGCATAATAGACAAAAAGATGTGTGCAGGTGGCCGCAAGCACAAAAATTGCCTGTGTGCAAAATTGCCTTTAGAATGAGAAATTTTGTTTATTTGTTGTACAAGTCCAATCATGTTTTTGAGTCCAAGTAGATTGTTAGTGGTTTTTATCAAAATAACAGGGATTTTAGCGTGTTTTTCATTTAAGCAACCAAATTGGGACATGAATAGTGCTCTAGAACATGCTCACTGCTGCCCAACAGGGCCAGCTAGAAATTGAATGTATATAAAAGACAGAGTAGAACACAGTGCTATTACTTCCAGTTCCTTTCAAGTGAGCATAGGGCATATACTGCAGCTATGAAAACTGTTTAAACATAGTACAAACAACAAGCTATCAAAGTTTCAAAAAAATTAGATTATTCATCCAGAAGAGAGTGTGATCATATTTTGAAAGCTTAAAGCAGTTGTATGTCATGAACATGATGTATCTCTATATAAGTCTAGTAAAATGTTTGTGCATCATTTACCACATAATTTGATGCAAATACTGTGAAATGTAGGAATACGAAAGCAAATACAACAGAATTGCAATTTAATGAAAACAAATGTTGGATGTGGAAATGCAGATGTAATCATGTGTTTAGAGTACGTCGTTCTCTCTTTCTCTATCTGCTTCTCGCTCATGCACAGACACACAGACACACAGACACACACACACACAGGTTCTAAGGAGATTGTATTTGCCTAATCATATGCATTTTCCACTTCATTTCCATGCTTTTTCAGTCTCTGCAGCCATCAGAAACACAACAATCTCCACGTTTATGTTACATCACAGTACATAACACACTGTGTAAAAGCTTGTACACAAAACTCATTACAAAACCGTATAGACTAGATAATAGTAGTGCTCTCACTAGCAGCATTGATAGTAAATGAAAAAGCTGGTGACCTTTTACCTTCAGTCAGTTATCATTATATAGCAAACAACAATAATATCAAAGTCGATGAGCATGTGTCATAGACTTAAGATCAGCAAATAAGTTACAGAAGAAGTAGAAGTAATAGTAATAGTATGGTAGTAGTTACAGTAGCAGAAGCAGTAGCAGAAGTAGTATTAGCTGTAAGAACAGTTGCAGTGGTAGTACCAGCAGTACCTGTAATGACAGTATGAATGGTATTTTTCTGTTGTCGCAGAGCAAAAGATTTAACAGTAGCAGTTTTAGTGTGGTAAACGTAGTAATAGCTGTTAGCTGCAGAAGTAGTATTAGTTTGGTTGCTGAAGTTGTAGAGATAATAGTGGTAGTTGCTTTTGTAGTAGAAGTTGCAGGAGTTTTTGCAGCATTAGTAGCATTAGTTTTATTGCTGTAGAAGTTGTTGGAGCAGTAGCTGTAGCAACAGTAGCAATAGCAACATATTTATATATATATATAATTATTGTAGTAGAGCAATAGGTTTTACAGTAGCGGTTTGGCAGGTAGCAGACGTAGTGGTTGTTATTGTAGTAGTTGTGGTAGAGGCAGTGGTTTGCTGTTGTTTTAGCAGTTGCAGGATATTTAGATGTTGTACTGTGGAAGCAATGGTAGTTGTTGGTAGTTATTAGTTTTATTTCTGAAGACATTGCTGTTGTAGTGGTAGTTGCTGTAGTACAACTAGTGGCATCAATTGATTAGGCCATAGTAGTAGTCGTTGTTGGAGCTAGAGCAGTAGCAGTTGTTTTTGCAATAGTAGTAGTACTTGTAGTAGTAGTAGTACCAGTAGCAGTCGTTGTTGTAGCATTGGCAGTATTAGTTCTGTTGCTTAAGTATAGGTGTCAGTAGTTGCCTTACTAGCAGTAGTATTAGATTTAATTGTAGTTGCACCAGAAGTAGCAGACATCTTGCTGTAGTAGTAGTAGTAGTAGCAATAGTAGTATTCGCAGCTAGTTTTCTTGCTGTAGTATTAGTAGTAGTAGTTATTGTAGTTATTGTATACCAGTAGTAGTGGTGGTAGTCAGTGGTGGTAGGATGTTGTATTAGTGGCGATGCTGTAGGTGACAGGCAGTGCTTCAGTTTGTTGAGTGTGATCTAAATGCTGCCTCTGCTTTTAAGTCTTGGTAGTAATACAGTTCTGGAGACCGTCAACTGATCAAACATTTTATTGTATGAAAAATGTGTAAAGATACACTGGATACCGGCAAAAAGTATCAGCAATCTGCAGCTTGACTCTTACAATACCCTTATTAACCTTGACAAACCCACATCAAAAGCTTAGTCAGTAGTGTGGAAATGCTGACATGATGAAAACTATGGTGGTCGAATGAGGTTCTGTGAGGACAAATGAACTAAAAAAAACAGCTCAGAGGACCAGTCAAAATGAGGTGATGCTGTCAATCACACACCGCTGTAGTCAGCATTTTATCACAGCAGGATGATGCCTTTTGCCCTCCTGTCCTCCCACCAACAGCCTTCTACCACTCTTTCACTCTACCTCACCCTCTGGGTCTGACCAAATTTAACTTTTGATACGTGTCTTATATTGTATATTTGTATATATTGTATATATGTATATATTGTATATATTGTATATTGTATATTTGTCTTATATTAATTTAACATCCCCTGTATCCACCATGTAAGCATCTTGGTGGCTTTGTCCAGATGTGTCCAAGGTTTGATCTTTGCAAACTCTACACTGCTGCTACAAGGTGCCACAAAATGACAAGTCATGTACTCTTTACTACTTGGCCTTTTCAAAATAAAAGTTGTGAGAAATGTTGCTGATTTAGCACTTCAAAATAAAAAGAATAATAGCTTTCATAGACTAGATAAAGATTAATTGTATTATATCACTCAGATACCCTGTATGACTGTATATAAAGGTGTGCACTTTAACATGAAACCCTTTCCTGTCTCAACATGACAATGCCCTCATGGACAAAGACAGGTTCATAAAGGAACACATACTGAGAAGGAAACAAACTGTTAGTTTCTCATAATTTTCAAAGCTTTGTTAAAAATTGACCTTTCTTTACCAGCATTTCTTTGTTTTCACTTGAGAGCTTTAGCAATGGCTTAATCACTCATCTTCCCATTTCCTCCTCATTTGCTTTGTCTGTCTCTTCTCTCTCTTTTCTCACCCTCCCGAGAAAATATCAGCAATAAATAAGAAAGGATTAGAAATTAATTCTGAGCAGCATCAGTCTCGCATCTACGTACAACATGTGGCTGCTCTTTTTGATTAACCCAGATATTGTGGGATAATAAAACAGGTTGAATTTTATGAGACAAAAGTACCCTGAGCTAGGTGAATATTGTATATTATTTTATATATAAACAGGGGAAAAAGTGAGGAGGATTTTTTTTAAAATGAAAAATAGGCCATAGGCTAATTGTGATGGGGACTAATGATGGCAATGTCAGTTGGTAGATCTGTCCAACACTTTGGTCCATAGCAAGTCTCTGTATCTGCACTACATAGTACCACAAAAGGGTGGAGAACTGAGTGAGCTCGACTACCTCAGTGAATAATGTTAGCTAGCTAGTCTGACCATTGTGGAATGTGTTTGCAAAGTAGTTGATATCAAAGTTGATAGGATCATTCTGACAACTTAGAATGAAATAAGATTTTTAGCCTTGAGAACTGTTATGTGTGTGAAAAGGCTGAATGAGATTTTATTTTAGGTTTGAAGCCTCCATGATTCTGATGAACTCAACGCACATACTCACAGACTGGTATTTCAGACTGAATAACGGGGGAATTACCACAGGTATGTATGGGAAGGTTGGGTTTTTGGCCTGCTGATAGGACTTGAGGCATTTTAAGCACCATAAATTAGGGAACCACTTCCTTTGCATTGGGTTTGTAAATTGCAACAAATCCATTTACTGTATCAGTTAAAGCTATAATAAGCGATTCTAATCTAATACACTTTTTGTCAAATTCAGCGAATATCTCCTCATGATCTCCCACCTCCACATCCTCGCCCATGAGGAACAGAGGTACACCATGACAGTAATGAAACGTAAATAACACCAGAGATATTACCTTACCATATTAGTATAAAAATATTTTACTGGCTATGAAAGACCTCACATTATTTCCCGTGGAATTACACTTCTTCGCCTGTGTAACGTTACTTGTCCCACCCATATGCTCCTCTGTGGAATTACATCATTGTAAGAAGAAAATCTAAATAACGTCAAAGTTATAACCCTGCCATTCCGTCATTTATAATTCAAAAGGAATTTTTCACAACTTGACAAACAAAAAGTTATTCTCATTAATGGCTCATAAGCAATCTATAAAGCATTGGTAAGTAATTACTAACCATTAATGAATGCATTAGTTTCAACTTACAAACCAAGCATGAAAGTTCATTCTTGGCTTTGGATATATTACTTTGACAAAACAATTCCAACTCAAGGCCCACTTCTGAATCTGAATCTTCTTCTGAATACTACATCACATGATCATCAGCCGTGGATAGACTTTGCTGTTTAAGTTTCAAGGTCAAGAATGAGCTTTTGCGCTTATGAGCCAGGCGAGTAGTCCTAAAAATGTGATTTAGGAAATTGCAACAGCTACTGAGCTTACATGTCAACAAACCAGTCATCATGTCACCTGAGTAAACTATATTCATCACAAGATGAAGACCATGTAATATGATTTAAAGCTCCAGAAAGGCTAGTTGGGATTGTTTTGTCTTTATAAATGGGCAGTATTAGAAATTGATATAGAAATGATATATTTGTTTCATGCACATACTGCATTCGCAATTCTCTCCACTAAATAGTTTTAGACGTTTTTCAACATATTGCTGTTCTGTCCTATCAAAAAACAGTCAATTTATTGTCCTGCGGTTGCACAGAATTAGCATTCTTAATAGTTAATTTGATTAATGCTCATAATAAATCTACAAGATTTCAGAATTCATCGACTATTTTATTTTATTATTAAAATAATTTTCACTGTCTCTATCATCCCATACATGATGCAACAAGTCCTAAAAAATGAGGGAATTCTGAATAGCCACTTGTCATTTCTCATTACTTCCCAGCACTATCCAGCTCAGGCATGGTGAAGCATGACCCACAGCAGGTTAGGGCAGCCTGGTCCTTCCCAGCTTATAGGCATCTTTAGAGAGATATTGATGACGGTCAGGAGTAGGCTTTGCTAAATGAGCCTCAGCAATGAGCTGGAAAATGACTAATGTTCCCTGGGTGAGCCCTGAGTGGTCGGGCCTGCCTCAACACTACCTGGCCTGCTTGCTTTTTCATGACTGAGAAGGAGAGAGAACACGCACACGTGTATGTGTAGGAGTGTGTGCGCGCATGTACACTGTTGACTATCCAATATCTCCTTGATCTAACGTGCATCAAAGATACGATCTTTTTGACATATAATAATCTTCCTTTATACTGTGTGTTTCCTTGTACAAAGCGTATCAGGGAAAATTCATTTGTAAGTTCCTGGAATAAACTAAAAAATGAACTGAATCAAATAATGAAAAGAACTGATGAGAAATGGAATAAATAGGCAGTTAAGAAAATCTTAATAAAAAAAGAGCAGATACAAATACAAAGTGCCTGTGGACATACAGGAAGTTTTGTTTACACTACATTTATTAGTGTATCTTCAGTGACAACATCTATGTTTTTTTGTTTGTTTTTTTTCACATCCAATGCCAACATTTTTAAAAATTCTATCTTTGTGTTCATAGCAGCTACGGTATGGTTAATGTTAGGTAACTATCGTGTTTATGAAAAGTGAACTATGGTTAAGATACTGTATGGTTAAGATTAGGCAACTAGATCAGGGGAGTATCATGGTCACGGCTGATAAATAGCAAACATTAAATGCAAGTCTGTGACACCCCTTAATCTTGCCCTTGCATAAAGGCTGCTCTACTTTTTACACTGGCACTGAACATTGCCAATGGATGTAAATCGTGAGGTGCGGAATAGACCAATACGAATATATGCAGCGTATGTGTTAAATTTTGGGCTGCGCAGACCCTTGTACACATAGCCCGATGACGGAACATGTGTCACGCAACTGTGCAGTCTAATTTGTGATTAAGTATTCACCAAGTCTAAAGAACAAATGAATCCTTGCAAACATGGAACAGGATGGATGGAATCCATATCGCTCCTCCTGAATTTGAGGTTCAACAGCCAGTCACAAACCCCTTCCCCAACACCCTAGCATAAGCTTTCACAGCTCAACAGTGTAATACCCTGATAATTGGAGCACACACTCTGTTCCCTACAACACGTTTCATACAAATAAGCCACTAAAAAATTGGAATAAACAAATGAATTTTAAAAAACAATGGATTTAGTCATCCTATTTAGATCTTTAATACATGTTTTTGAGATGTCACTGTCAAGTGCTATTTGCTTCGTTTTTTCAAATCGGGACCTAATTACTGAATTTCAGTATCAGTTAATTGTTTCAAACTTCTTTTAAAAATTTCTGAAAATGTTGTAATGCTTTAAGGTAACGTGGAACTTGTCCCTCTCATACACATCAGCAGCCATCAATTGCTTGCGAGTTGCTGCTGAATTCAAAACACTCAAGAGAAGCACTGTATTCCTTTTACTTTATTTGTTGAAATCATATCAGACTCGGTGGTGAGAGAAGAAACACTCCCGGTTAAGTGTTGCCCTCCTCCTGCTTCTTTCCACTCTCCATCTTCCTCTTTCTCGCACTCTCGCTTCCAATCCACCATTATTAGTGCCTCCAATACTCCAGAGGGCAAACAAACTTTCAAAAAATTCCCCATAACCCGCCAAGCGTAGCCCATTTTCCTCTCCATGCAATTAACTGCGCTAACATTTACAATAATATGATTACAGACACTTTGGCAAAGTCATGGGGGGAATGCAGGGCATATTAGGTATCAGCAAGGGGTTGATCGTAATGGTCGCGTTTCCCGGAGACTCACATTTTCTTTTGCACGCAATAGTGAAAGCCACTAAATTCTCCTCAGGCAGTAAAAACCAATGCACTGGAACCATGATAACAAACACAGGCAACCACTTTTATTTCTCATGACTCTCTTATTTTCTTTCTCTTACTTTGGGGCCTAGTTTTTTTCCTTCCTTCTTTCTTTCCTCTGTATCCTTCTTAACTCTCCCCACCTACCCTCACCCCATCCCCCATGCACCTTGCAATTAATTAAGTCTTTCACGGCCATCTAATTAGGAACATTAGCAAGTCATAAACTTGCCACGAGTCTTGAAATGATGTGCTGGCCCTCAGCAATTTGTTTGTAATTCCTTTTTCGTGAGACAACAGCACCACAGGGTCCCATAGATCTTTCTAGGGCCCCCACTGTGCCCCCTCTGCACCAATCCACCCAACCCCTTGGCCACTTGCAGCCACGACAGGCAGGATAAGAGGGGTCCTTGTTGGGCAGAGAGGGGGATAACATGATGCCCAGGCTGTCTGGCACTCTTCCTGCTTCCCTCAAAAGACTACTTAGAACAGCCTGACAAAGACTATTGTCTGTTCATTGCATGAATTTCAGGTTTTAAATCCATCTTTGAGTGACAGAAATCTATTCTAAACAATGAAACAAATTTTTTGGTATTCGTGGTGATGGGCTCTAGCTAAGGCCAGGCATTCACTGTAAGTTTTCTGATTCGGCAGGTCAGCGGGGTCATTAAAGAGTCTTGACACCCCCTGCAGTGATGCTATGAGAGAGTCAGCCCTCCCCTGTTTAATTGCTCTCCAGTGCTCCCAACTCCATCTCAGATGTCCCAATCTTCATCAAACATGCTTGATATAATATGTTTTCAGTCCTGCAGTTTGATTGGTGAAACAAGATTAATTGTCACTCTGGAAAACGTCAAGACAGAAACTGCAGTCAAGTAAAGTGAGATGTTTTCAGCAGAAGGAAGAGACAATCTAGACGCAGCTTTGTAGCTCAAAAATCTGGGCCTTGTGCATACGCAGTCAAGATAGAGGAGATAACAGACCATACTCCAGTTTTGTCAACCTCCGTTTGGTGTGTTTAGCATTTTAATAAATCTGCAGTTGAACTTATGAGTGACATGATTTTTGCAGGATTTCTGAGAGACTGGATGTATTTTTGCAGTGATTTTTAAGGTTTTGCTTACTGTAAGACTGGACTTTCAGTAACTGATCAACTTCATACACGAACCCTGTCTCCAACAAAATACTATTTTACACTCTACTTATTTACAATATCAAATGCTTTTTATGTTTTTTTTATATCAAGATAAGGAGAAAAATATTTTAATGAACTTATCTGCAAAATTTTATGTGACATATTTACCTTGTTTTTCTACAATATTATTTCAGTAGCTAATCCATGAGTAATGTTCACTAATGCTCACTTTTAGGTTATGTTAAATCCCTTAAATGTGTGGTTTAATATTGAAAAGTCAAAACTCTATTACTCTATTAACATTTAACCAAAACAACGATAACTTCCTAACCTTAACCAAAGTCCTTCTCCTGCCATTGAACATCATCCAGGCAGCATTTACAGTATGTTTGTAGTTGAAAAACAAAAGCAAAACAAATAAGTAGGACATAGGGGTAATTTCTAGGAGACAGGATTGTTCCTGTCAACGATATTATGAAGACAATCATTCACAGTTTCTATTTCATAAAGACTGTTTCATCTTGTCAATGACTTGTCGTCATCGTGGAGAAAAGATTGGTGACGAATATGCTTCATCACAGTTTGAAGGAAATTAACATGAGAAGACATTCAAAGTATCAAAAAGGAGAGTAGTGTCAAAGAAACAAGGTACTAAAGTATTTTGTTTTCCTTAAAGACCTGCATTGTGATGGCTATTTCATGGTGAAACCTTAAAAAACTTATATATAAAAGAGATGGTGCCTTGCAGATATACATATGGAGGCAAGGTTAACGAGTCCAACTCAAGCCAGGATGCTTGTGTTTCAGGTACTGCTACTTTCTGTCACATATAAAGTGTTGAAGTAGCTTATTCTGCATTATTTTACCCATAATTTCTCCTGAAAACATAGCTCAAAGTTATTCCATTTTGGACATGGTTTCCCATTATATTCAATCTTTTTGACTGATTCTGGAGCTTCCTTTATTAAGGGTTCTTTAGTCCTAACAGTGAAATGAAGTCTTCATCAACCAGAAAATTCCCAAATCATGCAGAGCCCAAAACATCTGATTTCCCACCCATGCAGGTTAAATGTGTGTCTGTTTTCTTGTGTGTGTGTGTGTGTGTGTGTGTGTGTGTGTGTGTGTGTGTGTGTGTGTGTGTGTGTGTGTGTGTGTGTTTGTATGTGAGTTTGTCTAGCTCTTTTGTCCATGCTGCTCCACAGAGAGGTTAACGGCATCGATGCCTGCGTGATTCCAGCTCAAGCACTCTCATCAGGAGCCTTATTCTCTCCTCCGGCTGCACCCTGACCTCCCAATAACCATACACTATTGTTTCTATTTACCATTTGCCAGAGATGGAAGGAAAACTGGAGAAAGAGCATGGCAGAGAAAGGGAGCTGAGGCTTGTATTGATCGGCTTCCACAAGTATTGAAACCAGATATTGATTTTCTTTCTTTTTTTTCAAATGGGAAAAAGTGCATTGTCCAACCGAAGGAGATTTCTATGGGGATTTGGGGAAATAGGGAGTTGAAATGAGCATCCGGTGCACCGTTGTCTCCTGTGGATTGTGTATAGGGCTGTGGTAATTGAATTGAGTGAACGGGGCCCTTATCCAATATGTGCTCTCTTAAGAGTTTGTGGCCTGTCGATGTATCTCTGTAATATTTCAGTTGGATGAGACTTCAAAAAGCAAAGGAAAGTTTTGTGGGAAACATTTCAAACAAGTTCAGCTCATGATCAGGCAAATAATTGTGATTCTGAAGAAAAATGTTCTTGTTGCTTAACCACTGCTGTGAATCAGCTGGATACTTATGTTACTCTTGTTATATTATTAACATTCATAGCTTTATATCAGTCTCTTAAGAAAACATTAAAAGCATATTTGTGATACGTTGATTAAAAGATAGGAATGTGAAAATGACATTTCATATCAAAGGCTGAGTTGTGTGGTGACATGCTGCTTCGTTTCAGTCTGGCACACATTTAACTAGAGAAATGCTTTACGCATTATATTAAGATAAAGTGTTTCTGTATTTACAGAAAAATAGGAAAATTTCCTTGGATTTTTTTTTTCTTTAATTATTTTGTTTTATTTTATTTTGTTTACGTACAACTTTGCATAGAGTTGTGAAGTTAGATGGGATATTTTATCCAAGCTTTCATTAGTCAAAGTACTGTTCATTTTCTGCAAAGACAATGACAACAGAAAGGTGACTGGTGGCCAGAAGACTTCCAAGGCCTGGATGGACAAGAAACTAATGGTTGAATCATCAGTACAAACGATAGACAACTTAGATAGAAAATGCTTGTTTTATTGTTAAAAAAGGTACAAGACTGTACATGAAAGTGTAAGAAGATAATCTAACTCCCAAGGTGCTTCTTCCAATCACAAAGCCTAAAATTCTGTTGGCCACAAGTGGTAAGGGAAAGCTAAAGATTATGTTTTGCAGAAACCCAGTTCAACATTCAGCAGTTTAAATTAGGTCCCTTTCATATTATGGGTCACATTTGGATAAACTGGGCAACTCTAGCTACCTGTTTACATCGACAAAGTGTAGGGAATTCTTTGAAGCTCTGGTTTGTGAATCTGAAACATAGTTTCCCAGAAACAAAAGTTAACTAATTAAAACTGGCAGTTTACAAATTTGAATGGGAATTAAGAGTTGGGGAAAATACTTCATTAGACATACAGCTCCACCTACTCTGCAACCCTACTGTTTCAGAAATTTTGTGATCGCAAAACTAAACTATTGTGTGGCTTGTGGTTTCCAGACCGTCAAGTGAAATCCTCATACTGTATTTAAATTCAATTTTACCCCTGTTAAAGTAGGTACAAAATTGCTGATTCTCATCATTTAAATTCAGAAAAATAATTTCAGTTTATATAAAAGCTGACAAAGCACTTTTATGAAACATAAAAATGGATGGTGATCAGTCTTCAAACAACAACATGTGAAACTCTAATATTATTACTTGAGTAGCAGGGCCAATGCATCATGCAGTTATTTTCATTGGGAGTTGTTAAATTCTATTTCTTGTACTTTAATAGCCAACCCCTCTACCATTTATATTAATGAATGTGTGAGCATTGTTTGAGTGTGGACTGATGAACTTCCTGGCTCCAGCTGAAACCTCAAGTTTTAATTTCCATGTCAACATGGCCTTAAAATTCTGCATGTATAATAGGGAAAAAAAACATGAATGAATTTAATGAAAATGGCCACAAGCTTCTCTCTTGAGAGTTTAAACAAACCTGAAACAATTATTGTGTGGCAACATCTTAAAAAAAGAGAAAGGAAAAAACATAACAGCCTTAAGATTTTCAAAGGATCCACATTGGCACAATTTGTAGTTGCTGTGGTTTCACAGTGACTTTGTCAGGTGAAATCCTTGTTCTGTACATCCAAAGTTCATAATTCTTATTTAATGTTATCTGACAGAGTGTATTTCCTTTAAAGCATCCAAAATCTAGAGACAAAATAAAAAAGAAGATGATGATCAGTCTCAAAATACAGGAGATTTCCTGAGCTCTTGATATCAAACTGATATTTAAAATGTGGAAGAAAGGTGTCTTGTAGTCTTAGTGTACTGGATTTGGCCTATTAGGCAGTTTCTGCTGTTTCTAACCAAATGGCAAGACAACTGCATCAGTATAATACTTCAAAGACTTCTAATGTTACATTTTCTTGACCTACCTTGGACAAGCCGAACTTTGACTTGTGCATTTGCATTTCCATCCCAGCATCAGCCTGCATGTCTGCCTCTTTGCACTTCTAAATCCTGTTCTGAGTTGCCTCCATGGCCACAGTCAGAGCCGCGGCTGCCTGCTTCTCATTCAGCCAGCGTCAGCCTGCTCTCCCACTCAATTTGCAATTAAGACCAAATTTAGAGCACTGAAGCCTGAAGGCAGGTGGTTGTCCACACAAGGAACATGTTGCCTAGCAACTGGAGGGTGGGGGGGGGGGGGTTGGCTGGGAACTGGATGGTGTACCTGAGCTGTAGGGGGCAGTGTGGGGGAGGAGTGTTTGTATGTCTCTGTAGGTGTGTGTGGTTGTGTAGGTGTCAGGGTTGGACATATATTGTTGTTGCTGATAAAGGACATTTATTAATAACTGGGCACCTGACAGTCAACTGGTCCATCCTACTGTCATGGATGTTTTTCCTTAACACAGCTTGTGTTTTCGTTATCAGCATTTTGTCTCAAATGTCTCATCAGTTCAGTGTTTGTGATTTTTTTGTCTATAAAACCTGTAAAGAACGTGTTCCATAATGATCTGAATACAGTTTTAAAGGTACTCTTACTTTGAGGAAACCCCAGACACAATCTTTGAGTGACTGTAACAAATACTAATTAAGAAACCTCATCCAGAATGCAACACAAACATCTTCAAATGATTCTACAAAGAAGTTTAAAAAAGAGTAAAGAACACCAGCTCTTACAGAGAATTGTGTAAATTAGATTTTTAGGCCTTCATGTCTACATTAGGATTCAGACATTACAAATAAAGAATTTTCACTGTTTTATGAAAATGTATCTAAAAAATGTCAACTTTTCATGATATGAAACAAAAAGCCCTGTTTTCAGCTTTGTGACTATGTATTTTTCATAGAATCCAATGTTTTATAAATGTTTATTTAGTTTACAAATGGGAGAGTTTTCTCAATTCACAGAGGAAGAGTCACTAATCACCATCATTAAGATAAATGTTTTGTATTTAAAAAAAAAGTCATATTTTGTCTTCTTTTCCAAGCTCATTAACTGCTCCCTTGATCGTCCGTACAACAAAATGTTTCAGGCTTTTGTTGGGCACAGCTAAGACAATCTGCTTTCCTCTTTAGCATTCATTAATCTGATGAAGAATGAAGAACATCAGTTGTTTTTGGCATCTTGATAAGCTTGTTGAATTGTATATGGTACCACATATGGATTGTAACACCAACAGATAACAGATGACAGATGTCATATTTTATGTGCACTAAGTACCTACATACTAATAAAGAGAATTACCAAATAGTGGAAGGTATCTTTTTCAGTGTCTTAAGAACTAGTGCACGCATAGGAGATGATTAAGTTGATTTGCGAGATGAAAAAATGATCTAATACTCAATACAATTCAGTCAAAGCTCCCCTCTGGCTCATCAGTCTGGGTCAGACAAATAAAGAATCCAGGGGTCAAAAGGTCACAGCTCCAACCATTCCCACACAACTTTAGATTTTTCTGCTGGACTTGTTTAAGACAGGATTGAGTACCAATAAAGAAGTATGTAATTCCAACAAGCCACTCTAACATAACATTTGCAGCATCAACAGTTACACTTTTTTTCTGAAGAAAATCCTTTCTGTTAAAAGATATCTACCAAGAGTGTTTTGCAAGAAAGCATAAATAAAGCTCAGTTATGACTTCTTTCTGGATGTATTCTGGATTTTAGATAAAGGGGAAATAAATCAAAACTGACTGCTGTATTTCTAAGAAACATAGAGGCTACAGGGTAAAGCAGCAACTCTGCAATTTAGGTGACTCATCTGTGTAACCACCACTTGATGAAATGAACTGAAATGACCAATTTTTGATTTCATTCAATGCATTTTCCTTTAGTCTTTGGTTTCTTGCCAAATTGCCTGAGATAGGTGCAGTGCATGTGTAGCCAATGATAATCATACTACTGTATATGTACAGGTACAGCGATTCATGCTACAGGTACATGTCAGGTTGTACTGTACTATGTTAAGGAGCTCCCTGGGGTGTTTCAGTAATGAGAGCTCATACCAGTCTGCTTTTTTGGTGCCAGAGTCAAAGATAATGTGCTTATCGATGCATTAGCAGCTGAGGAGCTCTGGCTTGATCTCACCTTGAGGAAAAGTACACAGTGTGGTAGAGCCCTAATGAAAATGTTCTTTTTTATACCAACCTGCTTTTGTCTCCACACAAATAGTCCAAAAGGAGGTTGACTGACACACCATTCATGGAAAAAATAACCAAATTCTTTTTTACATTTTCCAGACTGACTGTTCCTCTGCTTACATTCTACTTTAGAGGAGACAAACAAATGACATGTCTTTGCTTCAACTTTGAAGCATTCTGTATTTGTTTTACACACTTGAACTTCCACAGCCACACGGTTAGTGTGCTTTATTCTGAAACAACTCTGAATTTTTGATCTTTGAGTAGCTCCAAGTCATTGAAACATCATACTTGAGAACTTTCCATGTTTAAACTGCTCTGCTAGTTTTACAAGCTAAGAGGAATGAACTTCATTAGATGTGTCACATCCTAATCTAATTTCCTGATCTAAAATTTGTGAAAAGATTCATTTATAGTGTGGGGGGTACTGAGGAAGCATTCTTGCCCACCACTGCAGCAGAGTTTGTTTTCCAGTGGCGGTACAACTTGGTTGTGTGTTCCAACAAATGCTACTAGCTGTATTTGCGGGTGGAAAGACAGCAAATTCTTCTCATCTTTGTCGCCACACTGATAAATCCTACCAGTTGGACATGGCACCAGCACAGAGGAGAGTGTAACTGGGAGAATAGTATGAACTTGTTGTGCATCATGCCCGCTTGGTGAAGCTCACACAGAGCTCACTCACACTGTAGACTTTTGATCCTCTTTCCCCCCATTGCTTTTAAACGCTGACACCTATTTGTGATAAAGATGAGCTAGTTGAAATTAGACGCTTGGCACTAGGAGAAAGCAAAATTACCAATGTGCTGTATGATGTTAGAACTTCGACAGTCATCTTGATCCTTTGTTCTTTATAGGTACAGTTTAATCTTTTTTCCGCTAAAAACAGGGCATGAGTTCAAAACACCGGCAGCGCTCCAACTATAACCTAGACTTAAACAGTTGGTACACATTATACAGCCAAGCACTATTCCCCAATCGGTATCATCTTCCATATTTGCATGTGCTTGGATGCTGAGAGTAGCAAATTGACTGAGAAAATAGCCATATTACCACACAGTGGGAGAGGGAGTGTATCATGTGCAGCAAACAAAGGAATACAACAGCAGTGGCTCTCACTATAAGCAAATGTCTGCTCTCAACTCAGTCGAATCACATACACAGAGTGTGTGTGTGCATGATGGAGGACAATAGCAGAAATAATGTCAAAGATATCTGATGATTTGTGGACTCTGAAACACGTCATGGGCGAGGAGAGAACGGAGCTCTTTAATGTCTGATACTTGACTAGAAAGCCAGATACTCAGTTGAGCTGTTAGATAGGGTTATTCGGCTGCTTTTGCATGACCTGCACTGGTCACACTGTGTTGAATATCAGTTTATGAAAGTCACAATGATATAAAAAATGACTTTTACCCTGTTATTTTTTCTCGCATATCGTAAGATACCCTTCAACTTCTTGAAACCGGATTTTTCCAGTTCCCCCCCTTTAATAGCTTTGAGGTTAGACAAAAGGGTTTTTTTACTGTATGGTAGTCTGATAATTTTAGCATTTAATTTAAAGTGAGACTATGTAACATTTGAAAAAAGATAACAAAATGTCCTTTTGCAAATTAAAGGTTGAATTTATAAGTGATAAAAGTCACTCTTGCCCAGTTAAACACCGAGGAGTTACATTCTCACTTGGACTTGCTTGGTTAGCAAATATTAGCAAACTTAAGATGCTGCGCATGTCTTGACAGACCAGGCGATTTCAACACAGGTGTCCACACTCCTGACGATGGGATGATGTAGAATGCTCAGTTTGCATTCAGGAGACCAGCATTCTTGCTAACATCACCTGCCCAGCTGAGTTCAGGTGAATACACTTCAACAAAACTGTCTCAACTTAAAGGTCCACTAACAAGCATACACCTCAGTACCTCTGTTTGTTTTCATTTATACTGTATATGTCTATTAATTTATACTGAAGTGTGGCATGAGTTGTATATATAATGAGCCACAGAAGCAGCACTGCTGTTAAATGTTAAACTAGTAACATGATTGTTGGTCCAGGCCTACAAAACCATGTGTCATGGATTATAATATATCCTCTTAAGAAGGTAAACACAACATCACCTTTTATCTCCTTATCAGACTAAAGATTAAAGGTTAAAGTTATATTTGTCCATTAATAGTAGTAGTACTACTAGCAATAGGCCTCCTTTTCTTAAGAACAAGTTTTTATTTCCCTTGAGAATGGAAATGAATGTGCCATTATCCTGGTGGTGCTGGTGGTTCAGCAGCACCTGGGTTAATGAGACATCTAAAATAATACTACATGCAAACAGTAGATAGAGTCACACAATTTCATACAGGCAGTCCGACGGTGCACACACAGCTAGCACTACCTCATTAGCAACCACCATCCTCAGGCTTACATTGGGAAATGATTGTACAGTTCAACACCACTGACAGCACTCAGAGAACTTTGGAATGCACTTCGACAAATAAGCATCAGGTGCTAGAACCTACAGTAAAACTCTCATGTTCTTGACCAAATCATGATAGCTGAGTGCTCCTTCTCTGCCCTCAAAATACCTCATAAAAACTACTGTATTCGAAAAGCGCCATGGGATAAGAGATTAAGTTTGCATCTGTAGTCTTATATACTTGGCTATACAAAACACTAAATTTCAATAAATAAACTGCATGAGCTGGAAGTAACATTATCTGGATCAGGGATTTTCTTTCACACTGACCATAGTCTGACTTAGTGGATCCATGTCTAATCAGATTTTTGTTTACATTGGTTCATTTTTGAAGTCCATGTTGCAGTATTTTTAAACATCCTAATGTTTTGGTTGGTGCAAAGACATGAAAGATTATGGTCTGGGTTAAATACAGAAGTCATGTGCTTTGTATACTGATTCATCCACAATGACCCCCCCCCCCATAACTTCTCTAGCCTGTGTGGAACATAGGCATTGCTGGAGAATGCAGACAGAATGGCATCCCCTTCAAAACATATTTGCTAATGCACATTAGGTGTATACTGTAGAAACATACAGTGAGGAACTACTATCTACACTGGTGACCTATTTATCTATCAATCTAAGCTTTCCTGTCTGTCGAAAATGGTGGAATCAGTGGTCAACTCCCATGTTTTTCTTTCTTTATTTCAGATTCATCCAGTTCTGCAGCCACAGCGTCCAGAGTTTAGATGTCATAGTTAATAACTGCTAATATGGACAAACAGTGTTAACTTGATGATAACAAGTTCAATTGTACTGCATTCTTAGGCAGCAATGAAACAGTTGCTGTTAGAAAATAATGTGTCATCATTTGTGTTTGTAAGCTGTATATCACTTTTGCTTATAACAAAGGGAGATATGAGTGGATGGAAGATGATTAACAACCTAGGAAATAAGAGACCGACTGAGCAAATATCACTCTTTGGTCATGACTATATTAACTTGTAAGGGGGACCAAGGGGAAAAATTTGCAATTGGGCCCCTATTGACCCAGCAACCTCCCGAGCTCCTGGCCTCAAGTAAGTACTGTATGCATGATTTAAAACAGGGCCTCGATCAGGACCTGCCTAGTTGAAATAGTACATTAGTGGTGCAAATTTGTAAAACAGTTTTAACAAATTAGCAACCAAGCAAAAACTGCCCAATTTGCTCTGTTGGTAATCTGTTGGTTGAACTTCTTACAACTCATGGCCATAGAGAGCCTATGACAACAGGTTATGTGTAGACATTTCTTTGCATTAAAGAGTCACAAGCCAAAAAGGCTGAAAAATTACAGTGTATTGTTTTATTGTTTTATTTTTCATCTTGCACATCAAGCTTTTCAATCGGACAAGTTTATTAAAACTTATTTCAGCACCAGGAACTGTCCAGTTTGACCTGTTAACCCCTTCAGGCCTGAATTATTCCCCCATTTCTTTTTTGCATATGTTTTGCCTGTGCATCACAATGGACATTTTGACTGAGACATTATAAAATGTCTTAAACATTCCAATGGATTTATTAATTAATTGCTGTTTTAATCAACTGTGCACACTGGAAGGCCTACGCTGTGTTTTACTATTGTGTGACTTTTAATGTGTTTGAGAAGTCCTTTTAGTACTTATTTCTACACATTTGTATTTTATTTTACAGCTGATATAAATCAAGTAGGACTCTGGAAACTTCCTAGCAGACGTTCTTGAAATCCACAGATCAAATATGTTTTCGTATCTGCCATCAAGTCAAACATCTCAAGCGACACATAACATCTTACTAATCTGGTTACAGAGGTGACTTCATCTGAAACCATCTCAAATGTATATGGTAGACGACTATAACCAATAACATCTCGGGAAATATGATGTAATAATTGATAACTTGTATATTAACTCGATTTCATCTAAAATTACTATTGGTTTGTTAAAAAAACAGATTATTAGTGACATAAATATTGTTATCAGTTACCTTTATATTGTATTTACAGAACAATGAAGTATGGGCTTGCTCTCAACATGGGGGAATTATAGGATGGCATATCTTTGGTATATTCTTTGGTATATTAAAATGTGCAGTTTGAAGTTTCGATTCAGCCTAATGACCACTGTGCTTATCTGATGGTCATGGAAACAGGCTCTGATAACAGTGGATCATATACTGTATGTTATGATCCTGTGACCCACTGCCCTGAGTATGCACACTGACCAGGAAGTATTGATTAGAATTCCTCCTTTACAGAGAAACCCCACTTCCTATCTGCTGCTTACTCATTCACTACTTAGTCTTTTGTTTAGATACCCAGGAAGGACTAGTGTGTGTGTGTGTGTGTGTGTGTGTGTGTGTGTGTGTGGGAGGGGTGGGGGGGCATGTGTATTACAAAAGTCCTCAATTTCACACATGCTTAATCTTTAGTGAGTTTGGCGTAAAGGGATTTGTGGAGGAGTATGTGTGTGTTAGGGGGGTAAGGTAGGAAATGAGGGAGGAAGGGGAGAATTGGGGGGGACGGGAACGCTCCTGTTTAATGGAGTGACAGAAGGAACTCCGGTCTGCTGTCCACTCTGTTTCTGCTTTTTCTACTTGAGTTCTCTCTCTGTCTCTCTCAGTTTTCATCTTCCCCCATTTTCTTAAGAGGTTCCATTCAGTCAGGCCTCCCTCATCAAAGTTTTTGAACAGTCATTGCAAAAAGAGTTGTCAGAGTTTGGGGTATACATTAGTTGAACATGCACCATTATTGAATGGGCACGAGGCTGGTGAGGATAAGTTGTAGTTGTTACAGTATACAACACAACTGAGTACACTCCTTTGCAATATCACTAAAAGGCTAAAAGATTTAAAATTGTACCATCTTACAATAATTGTATTACTTTTAAGTTTGTGTAGGGTATTTGAAAATATGTATATTTAAAAAAAAAAACAGGTTAGATAAACTAAATTGAAAATACAGGCCCAAAAGTACAACCGCAGTGCAACAAAAGTTATCTTGGATCACTGCAACAACTTTCATTACATCTGTGATTTCTATTTAAGGCTAATTGCATGAACAACGTTATAAAATAACATCTGAACAGCACAGTTTATAGGAAGAGCCATACTAGTAATAACAGAAGGCCATACTCAAAAAGTGACGCCATGCACAATTCACTATTTAAACAACCTTGCATTGAAAAACAGACGTGTAAGTGCTTCTGACTTGGCACAATGATTATCTGTAGAAACTGGTGAATGATCAGACAGTGGGAAGGACATTGCATGAAGTCACCCAAGAAGAAAACCATTGCACACAAAACAGCAAAAAAAAACAAAAAACTGTAGAGAACATGAAAAGAGACCTGATGAATATTAGTGGCACCTTCTTATGTCAGATGAAACCAAAATAAATTTGTTTGGATCAGAAGGGGGTTCAGTATATTTGGTCTGGCCAGGACCACCACAGTGAGTGCATAGTGCCAATGGTGAGACATGGAGGTGGGAGTGTGCTGATATGGGGCTGTATAAGAGCAAACGTTGTAGAGGAGATGACATTTATGGACGGCACCATTAATGCAAGTTTGTTTACCCAGACACTGAATGAAAAGAGGATTCTCAGTCTCAAGAAGCTTGGCAGGAGAGGAAATTTCCAACATAATTCCAACTTTGGAATTATTTCAAAGCAGAAGGTAGGGCAACAAAACCGCACCAGTAAAGAGCAGCTGAAAAGGCCCATCTGTGAAGAACAGCAGAACATCTCTCCACAGATTTGTGCAAGACTGGTATCATTCACGTCCAGGAGGATTGAATCTGTCATCAAAAGTAAAGGTGGATACAAAATATTAAATACATAAACGAATGGAATCTCACTACTGAAAATGACTTTTGTTGCAGTTGTTTCTTTAATGTGAACATTTCATTATAGTTTAATTGTAGCTTAATAGAGTGTACTCAGTTTTGTTGTATACAGTAAGAAAGCACTGTAAATAGGTCACTCATTATGACTGCTGTAGCTATGGCATATATACTGTATATACACAAAAATATTTTGGTCTCTCATTGCTGGTTTGTTTCAAACATGAACAAAAAGCCACACACTGCAAACTGTGATATTTCAGATTTTGAGAAACACACACCAGGCCTGTGCCCAAACCTAATTGTGAAGATTTGTGGATGTGAGTTAATGAGGACTGGTGGAGAATGAGGCATTTGTCCTCAGTGCTTCTAAGAGAATCAAAAAGAAAAATGAGAACAAGGTAGAAATAGGAAAGCAAAGAAGAGAGAAGCACAACAGGGGAACAACCTTTTAGGCCAATGATACAACAATATCAGAATGGAGTTGGTATTTTCGTCCACTTTGCTTTGAATGGGGGACTTCCACCAACAGGCCTTTTTTCACAGTAGAAATTCTGACATATGACAGCAGGAAAAGCGCAGGTGTAAATAATGGAATGAATGGTGGCTAATTTCCATTTAGGGTCATGGTACTGTGCATGCTGGCTCACTGTCAAACTGTCAGGGCTTACTGGGACACTTGAATAGAACAGAACCATCATGACTGTTATTAGTAAAACCTATGCTTTTCTATGCGATGACAAGGCAAAATGTCTGTCATTTTATGTCAATATGTTTTTTGGGGGTTTTTTTTAGTAACGGAAAGGTTCAAAGTAGACTTATTATTGGGTTGTAATGCTGGCAATTATATATTAGCTTTGCCCTGGACTGTTTTAAAATGTTGTGACTTTTTCCATAATTAGTGGACTGCAGGACAGTACTATAACACATGCAAAAACCACATTTATTGTATCTAACTGACAGAAAGAGCATGCTGTGGATGAGCAATGAGCTCTGTGCACTAGGTTCTAAATGAAACACATCACACTCTGCACTAAGATTTTTCACATGGGCTCTCTTGTGTGTGTGCGGATCTGACCAAAAGAGAGGTAAGGTGGCTGAAGAGTGTGGGAGCAAGAGGAAAGGTCGGGAAGGAGTGTGAGAGAGGAAGTGTTTAGGTAGATCACAGAGCAACCTGATGGTATGGGCCGTGAAGCATTTAGTGTGGGAATGACCTGAAACACACAATAACCCCCACACAGCCCCACCCCACACCCAGTGAACCACCTCTGTACTCTGTGTTGAGAGCTGGGATGTGGGGGCTGAGTCCTGGGAACTATTTGTGATGAAAAGATTTGCATGTTGTTTGTATAGTGTTTGTGCGTGTGTGTGTGTGTGTGTGTGTGTCTGTGTCTTTACTGTCTTGGCTACGCAGCACTGGAAGCAGATGAACAGCCTTCTGAATGTGTGTGCCTTTATCTTCACCTGAACATTATCAGTATCCGCTTTAGTAAAAACACATTTCAAACTTCTTAAAATGCTGCCACAGTGTGGCCTGTTTTGGTTTTATTTTTACCCTCTACTTCCAATATGAATCTACTGTTCCTTTTACAGAGAGATTGTGTTTGTACCTTTGTGCCTTTTTAGACTTTCTGTCGTTTTGCTCTGCACCACGAAGCACAGAAACTGGCAGTTGTTTTGTCTCTGTTAACCTCAAAGTAATATTAGTTGAAATATATATCTTTAATACTCACCTTCAAACTATTTAGTTCTTCTGTCAGTGTAAACATAAAAACATTATGACGCAAATTGCATTAGCATGTCTGAGGGATTTTCAATGTCAGGTTAAATGCAGAGCTGGTGCTGACATGTTTTGCTTCATTGCGCACAGACAATTTTTATATTCTTTTGACTTAGTTTGTGTTTTTAAAAAGTCAGACAATTTGTAATGCCCCCTTTTTTTGCAGCTTCCGTTTTCTGTCAAGCTAGAAGCCATACTAGCAAAGGTAGAATAATGAAGGTTGTTAGGTTTCAAACATCATATTGATCATTTAGCTATTTTTTTTTAAATGTAAAGTTATGGGGTGGATCCACCTGTCAGTAGGAATGTGCTCGGCCCATTTCATGGAGGTGTGCCTGTAAGCTTTGAGATACAATATCCTGAATGTAAAGTAAGAAGTATTGTTGGCATAATTGGCACTGGATGAAAGGTCAAGTGATCACCAAAATCATGCCTCACTTTCATTCAGGAGACCAGAGTTTGCATCCTTGCTGAAGACCTACATTTATTGTTCATCTTTTTATTAACTGTAACCATGATGTTACCTTAACCTTACAATACTGTAGTTGCCAGGTGCAGAGGTTATAGAACGTAAGAATATTACATCCAAATTTTACAACCAAACCAAACCTTAACCATAGCACTGTCACATTAAAAAAACATATTTATTTTTCAACCATAATTTGTAACAGTTTTGGAAGGCAGCAAGATGATCCTGCTGATAGGGGCGTCAGATCAGAATTGGCTTCTGTGTGTCATTTTAGAGGGCATGGACAAAACAGCGTACTTTGTTGTTTGATTTAGAGGATATGTTGTCCAGGAAGGACAGCATACAGGGCTAGTACTAGAAAGTGGCCCACCCTACCACGAGAAAGCCGCTCCTTTGCCGTGCCTGCACCGCACTTTTGCCACAGCATAACACCTGATACAACATAATGTCAGTAGGGGGCACTATGCTTTTAAGCAGCTTTGCGCAGATAAACCCACTATAGCACTGCGGCTTGGGATGTGATATCATGTCACGCTGCATTGAGATTGTACAGTACACTTTACTGCAGATTTTAAATGTTCAGTGAACGACCCAAAGAGCACGGAACATGCTGGAGAAATACTACAGCCACACAATTCCACATTGTACTGCTTTACCACAGCCATGGTTACAGTCATTACAAAGGTCTATTTTTTCCTCCCAGCAATAAAATATTTTTACTATTCCTTCAGTGTTTTATTCTTAAACATTTCAGAAACACACAGCTCGTATATATTTGGTCACAGCACAACATTTTCATCCTGCATTTCCGATTGTCCAAATCTGAACAGGTCTGAAAAGGAACGGCTCAATCTTGCACATCTCAAACCAGTGGAAGAACCACGTCACTGTGCTCAGTCTGAATGGAACCTTTAGGGAACCACGTCTAGATTCTGCCTGTGAATTAAATTCAATTAACAAACAATTATCTATATTTGATTAAGGTTTTCATTTGTCAGAAAGCACTTCAGACTTTTATTAAGTACAGGCCACAGTGCGATAATTTATTCTTTCAATAATTATCTTTTTTTATTTTCCAGACTCTAAATGATGGTTTTCAAACTGTCACTTTCTAGCAATCTGCCCAATATTTTCACTAAATATATCTGGCTATGTGGTAATTAAAAGCCCTCTATGATCTAATAATTGCCCTTAATTAAAAATGAATTAACCTCATAAATGTCAATTACAACTGTGGGGAGGCTCCTTTAAAAATTTACGGTGGTTTGGGTGGATCTGGCAAAATCATCTTGTGTTAGAAGACCAGTGAAAACATAGTGAGACAACCCTCAGCAGAGCCCTGCACACTTTGATGCCTCTGTCTGGTTAGAAAGCGAGATGCTCGGGATAAGATAGGTGCCAGCGATAAGATAAGGCAAGTCTTTTCAAAGTGATTTCCCGCACAAGCTATGTGCTGTATTCAATTTAGATGGTAAGATATGCATGAAATAAATTGGATTTGGAGGGTGAAGATAATACATTTCTACATTCGCAGTTGTTATTTTGAGAGCGATTTCCACGCTTGAGATTGGTTCAATTTGTTTATCCTGGCTCTGTGGCTTAAAATGATGAGGTGAGAATTTGGATGACGCACTCTGGTTGGCTGGTTGAGTCTGGACTGATAGTTAAGGGAATATGACTGTGGTACAGGAAGATTTAATGATCTTGAAGTAAGACTGAGCAGCCAGGGCCGAGCCAAGCCTTTTTAGAGCCCCGGCAGAATCCCCCTCTACCCCCTACTCCAGCCAGTGTGCAATGTCTGCTCACAATACCAAAGTAAAAACTGAGGAGGGAGCTGTTATTTTTATTAGTATTTAGTAGTATTATTTGAAGGTACATTCCATGTTTTTTTTATATATATATATTTAATAGCACTTGATGACGAGAGTTTACTTTTAATATTATACTTTTAATATTATCATTCAAGTGAAACAAGAGAAACCAAGAGAAGAGAAATGTGGTGTACTGAAAAGTAAAAACTTGCACACACGGCATTTAAAGCCATTACATGCATTTTTTCTATGAATATAGCATCTTTCAAATCATTGTGAATGGCATGAGTTTTTATCTGTATAAAAATGACAATCCTACTGCTGCAGTGTGTGTGTGGCACTTTAGGCCTTTCATTCTCAGTGGCCCCAGGGATGGGGACCTATCTAGATATAATTTTAAGTTACCATAAATTCTCAAATAGTTGCTGGGCTATTGTTTACCTTAACTGCAGAGATCCAGTCTTATATAAGAGACAGGTTTACTTTATATTTAAGGCAGGCCTTTATTCTACATTGCATTACATCGGCATAGAACTTTGTCCAAAGTGACTTAAAGTAAGTGCATTCAACCTTTAACCTTCCGTCTAATCTTAGTCTACGTATATTTCATACTTCATTAAGTAATTTTACTCCAGTCAGTTTGCCAATGAACTCAACCGTCAAGCTCATATTCCATTATATTTAAGTATATCATCATATTTTTAGTAAAAAGCCTGTTGTCTGTTTGTTTTTAATACAAACATTTCCTCCACGTTAACTCTTTTTTCTCAATAAATTCAGGGTAATGTATTTCCACAGCATGCATTCTACCAGTTCAAAAAAATGACACATCCATTCTGTTACTCTGACATTCTCTTCTCCAAGAAAAATACAGTTTATATTCGCTGCCCTTTTCCAGTTGTTTGTACTATGCTGTTTTTTTCAATCCCTGTAATCACTGTTAAGCTACTGTCAATGAAACTCAAATATTTCCGGCGCAGATGTTTCACATCATCTGAGCAGCCGAGAGGTGAGTGTGATGCAACTCTGTTGTTGTGTTCATGGAATCAGTGCCGTGGAAATGTACATAATGCTGAATTATCCATACACTACAGGTAACTTGATCCACTCATTAATGGTTTTTACCAGGGCTTTATTATGGACTGGCCTTTATATGTTCATGCTAGCCACACGCCAGGATATTATTTGACACTTGGCCATTATTTGAATACCTGCTTTTATTTGAAAATGATGGTAGGTGACATCAATTTATAATAGTTTTTCAATTAAGTCAATTCACTAAAATAAAAATTAAATTGGTTCAACTTAATGATAAATTGTCAGCTCACCCAAATCACAGAACATAAACTATAAAAAAAAAAAAAAAAAAACATGGTATTGAAACCATGCAAGTATTTTCAGTTTAATGTGCTTCCTTAAAACACCAGTTCAAACTCTTTGCACACACCAACCACAGATCTTTTGATGAGACCGTCTCAAAGGTGCATTTTACAAGTTAGTGTCATCAAGATATCAGTTCTTATTTTTCTACTGTTTTACTATTTAAATCATTTGGAGATCCATGTCTGAAGCTTGCAAGGCTCTGCATGAATACAATGGAGAACTGAATTCCACTTGTACTGCTCAAACATAATATATATTTTTATAGAACCATATATGTCATCTTCTGTGGTTAGGTAGAATTTTGGATTGGAATTGGAATGTTTGTATTTCTAGCAATGCAATATACAACACACTGTCTAATATTTTCTTCTTTTATCGGCCCAAATATGATACACACACATTCTTTCACACCCTCTCTTCCATTGCCAGACCTAATGAAGAATTCCAGTTGCCAGACTGGGCGGGCGATGCTCGGACAGTGGGGATTTTTCATCCTGTAATGTTGGCACGGGTCATTAATTGTGCCTTGCCATGAGACCAGTGGGCTTGTCATTTGGGTATAGAACCTCTATACATCTCCTAAACTCCACCCCACTCTCTCTCTCTCTCAGATACACACACACACTCACACACACACACACACACACACACACACACACACACACACACACACACACACACACATGCGTCTCACTGCTCATCTTCTAGGTGTGTCAGGGCCTGGGTGGTCTGGATGCCCACCCATGCATCGTGCAGAATGGACTGACCCACTTATTGTCACTAACTGATGACCCATCCTCCAGGGTTTAGATATTCATGCTAGCTGACATGTTCATGAAGAGGACAGGAAGATATGTCAACTTTATCCAACTTGGTCAGGATTTGTATTTGACTGTATGGAGCGAATCTTTGGTGCCATTTACTTGGGTAGTGGGTTTCTGTTTGAATACATGAGATAACTGATCATTTCTTTCCCTTTATTAATTGATTTTTAGACAGCAAAATTGAGCAACTCGTAGGTCAAGTTGAACAACACAGGGTTTTTTTGCCTTTATCACTTAGTTTAAAGAGGATAGGGCTGGAAAAGAAGGTTGTAATCCAACATTTACACATACAGTTTGCCAAGCCAACACAGAGCCATGGTTTTCAGTGTTTGCTCTGTATCCTTACTGGTCATTTTTTGGTTTACTGGCACAGAAATACACTAGACTGACTCTGTACACAATAAAGCCTTAGAAAGGAAAAACATTATATGATGTCCTATGTGTCAACTTTAGATTTCTAGATTACAACCAAGTAGTTAATGTAGATTGGATATTACCTTTTTTATCAAGTTGCCCTGTAGTCTGACTTATTTTCTGTCATGTCATCTCTGTCAGTCTACATAACAGACAGTGGTTTATGGAGCGGAAATTGTGCAAATGGTATTTACAAGATTTACAAATGTAAATAAGATTTTTGCACTGAAAAAAATGAAAATTTCTGAATATTTGTGCACAACAAACTAAATTCATATTTTTACCTTTCTGTGCACAAAATTACACTCTCAAGTACAAAACTGGTGTTATGAGTACAACTCTTCATTAGCACATTCGTGGATCTTAATTTTTGTATTTGTGAGTCGCATCCTGTGGATACAAACCCACACAGACAGATATTTTATGGACTATTTTTCCTCGGAAAGTGGTGAAAAATTAATGTGTAAAACTATGATCTCAAATGCAAATTGCTTTGTTTCACAAACACACAAAAACAAAACCTGTGCTTTGACTACAGATCTTGGTCTGCACATTTGTCAGTTTTCCTGTGGGTAGGAGCAAAAAATCCACAGGTATCAGCCAATCACATCACTGTTCCTATAGCAAATCAGTGAGCAGTAATATTCAACGTTTGAACGTTCAGTGTAAACAAGTGCCAATGAAGCCATGAGATGCTAGCAGGACCTCCCATCAACATCATAACTAATGTGAAGTTGAGTAGATCTTTAACAATCTTTAACATCTTTTACATTTTTATGAGACCAGTGGAATAGGGATTAATGTGTAATTTATTTCTAATCAATTTAATTTCAGGTGTGGCAGCTGAAAAATGCTGAATTAGCCTGCTAGCGTTAGCCACTGAAGAAAGACATTAGTTAGCATGTAGCCAAAGTTACTGCTGAAATTCAAAAAGTGAGTGGAGTATTGATTATAGACCCCCTCCAATGAAAATCAAGTTTTTAACCTTGTTAACATGTCCATATGGTGTTTGTTATATGATACAAGCCATATCATGAGTGAAATAAGCAGTCAACGCCATGGCTGAGTATATCCAACATGGAACTGGAGTGTACCAATGACAGTCTCAAAAGCATGTGTCAGCCACTGCCAGTTACACGCTAACAAGCTAACAAACAACCTAAACAAATAAAAGAGGCTAACTATACTTACCATCCTGGTACGTCTGCTATTCACTGATTTTGGTGTGCAACAGACTCCTCATCTGAGTCTGGGTCTGTCTGTGACTCAAACATGTCTGGCTGCATCTCTCCAGAGTTTTCTCCAACGATAGCCATCTTTAATGTGCACTGCGCTTTCACCAGTCACCAGTCAGGAAGTAAGAGTAGATGTGATTCCAGGAGCTTTTCAGATTTTTTAAAAAGAATTTTAAATGAGGGAAGACCATGATAAACAAAATATTATATCATATCAAAATATATCAAATTACAGTATTTTTACATACTTTAAAATAAATGTGTCTGCAGGGGATCTTTATGGGTCGACTTGAGTGGTTCAGCCAATGACAATGTCCTTGCCTCTGGTTCGCCTTGGCGGCTTGGCAAGAGTGAGTAAGGCTGGATGTGTCCAGAAGGACTAGTTCTCCGTTTTCTCCTTAAGTGAGCCCCAGCAGACACTGAACCCCATCAGCAGTAACACATTTTGCCAGAGTGTGAGGAATTTTACCATAAGGATTTAAGTGAGAAACAGTAATAAACAGTCATATTAGACAGAATCAGCAGTGAATATATGTGATGCTGTAACTGGCCGACTACATGGGAGTCAGGGGGCTCACATCCTGAATCTTACATGTGGTTAGGTTCTGGCAACAAAAGCACTTTGGTTGAGGCTACTAGAAATGTTTGTCACTGCCGTAGGACCACAGGACATATATATAACGGAATAACGGTAAATGTGAGTTTAGAAATTTCATGTATGTATTTTTGCTGCCCTTCTATATTCAACCAATAATTTGAAAACTTGTTTTTAGAACTGTATCTAAAAATACTCAGTATATTGACTTGAATCAGTAATATAGACATCTGACATTAACTTGTATTTAACAGTGCTGTAGTCATTATATACAATGCAGGCAGTTAAGAGGGAAAATGTCTTGTCATGTCTTGTGTCCGAATTTCAAAGTGAAATATGACATATCCCAAGAAAGCTTCATTTCAGTTCCCTCAGGCTTCACGATGCATTAGGGGAAGCCATGCAGAACCTCTTTATTTATCCATGGACCCATGGAAGACCAAGGCTTCAGTTCCTCTGCACTACAAGTATACCAGTATTAGTATAATTAGTTGTAGTTTTTGTCTGTTTCCTAGTGCATATATTGTACACTGAGTTACTAGTTATACTTGTTATACTTGTTAAATGTGTTACTAGTTACTAGTTATACTTGTTAAATGTGTTCAGAGCTCAGAGAGTTTTATTGTTTAGAAATGCATACAAGGAATTAAACTCTGGTCCTCAGTACCTCTCTATGTACATAAACATAAAGGTGCGTAGAAAAATAACAAAAAGTAAATGAAACTAATAAGAAAACAAATATATTGAATCCTCTTTTTGATCATTCTGTCTATTCCTGGTATTTATTCCTGTATTTTCTATATCTAAAGAGTACTAGTTCTCGTTTCTTTTTTACCTCAAACATTTTGTTGTAATTGCATTATTTTGCCTTCTCTAATCCTGGCGCAAGATAAATAAACTTCTAAACAGGCACGACATCTTAGAGTGTATAGGTAGGTATAAAAACAGCAAGAACAAGAAAGACAGTGTCAAGTTGTTATACAGGGTGTTGATATGGTAAGTAGCTACAGTAGAGGTAGGGGTGGATGTCGGCACAGAGAACCCTGGAATACATGTTGTATGGATAGTAAGTTACACAGTAGTGGCTTTACATTACATACATTTATACAGTAAAGGATATTATATATATGAATATATACTGAACACTCAGTGTCCAATTGATTCAACTTTCTGGTCACTGTATTGCGTTATAGAGCAGTATTTTAATATTTAGTTTAACCTTAAACAAAAATCGGCGGAAGTCATCTTTCCCTGGAGGAAAATTTTTACTGTTGCTACATAATGTTCTCTATATCTTATATTTGACTACAAGTGGACATCTGCCTCCATTAAAGTGACAGTGAAGTAGCTGTCGGTGACTGGTTAAATGTGTCTGCAAATTCTGAGGTTCCCTGTCCTGGGCTTTTTCAAAGCACAGATATCAATAGAAAACAAGTTTCAAGTCCAGTCCAGTGGCGGTAGTAAACTGCCCAAGGTAAAAAAAAAAAAGTTTGCCCAACAAAAACCATGTGAGTTTCATAGAAAATAGACTTTTTTCAGTGATTAAGAAAATGGTTAATTTACATCTTTCCTGCAGCAGTGGAGGTAAATGAAATCTTGAAAGTTAAAGCAAATAATTCCTACAAGTGCCCCAACTTTTGTTTGTTACCTACAAACACCCTGTCTGTACAAAGGCAGTGTTGGAGCAAACTGTGTTACTACACCTTCTGATGCATTATTAGGACAACACTGTACTGCAGGAAGTAGTTCTGTATATTGCTGTCAGAATGGTGAGAAAAAGACAAGTAACAAAGAAAGACGGACTGGTTGGTCAGGGGTTCATCCTACAGCAAGATAATGACCCAAAACATTAGAAGAAAAGAACTAGACGGTGGCTTCATATGATGGAAGACCAGCACAGTCTCCAGACTTAGACCCCATGGAGCTGGTCTTGGATGAACTGGACAGGAGGTGAAAGCAGAGCAACCTGGAAATGCAACACATTTGTGAAAAAATGTGGATTAAATTTAGTTCAGCAGAAAGATTCAATGCTTTCCTGTTTTTGAAATCTGCAATTGTTTGTTTGTTCTATGCATTAATTTCAGAAACACTGAGATATTGAATTACGAAATTTAAAAAAATTGAGGTGTTCTAAATCTTTTCACCAGTAGTGTATGTTATAGCAGTTTGCATGGTTCACCCCTAAATTTTTGAGAAGCCAGCCAGATGGGAAAAGAAAACAGCTGAGGGATTTATGGTGACAAGACTAATTCTTCTGGTGCAGCATTTAAAAATAATAATAATAATAATAATGATAATAGTAAGTGTCTGATGAAAGTCCAACCAAAATGTTGCTCTTCTTTGCAATAAACCTACAGTCGCAGTGTGTGAGACTTCACTATAATTGTTGATCAAATTACACAAAGCTCAAACATTATTTTATCCTCATGATAAAAGTCCTTGTGAATCCAAAGTCCACAACCCATAAGAATGTGTAATGTGTTAAAGGTCTACTCGCCTGCACATTACCCATGATGGTGATGGGAGGTCCCACTAGCATCTCATGGGTCCTCGATTGGCTGATGCACGTACAGTACAAGAAAGGTCCGTGTGTATGAGAAGATTTGCATCCACAGGATGAGACTCACAAATACACAAATTAAGATCCACAAATGTGCTAATGAGGGTTGTACTCACAGCAACAGTTTTGTACTTGAGTGTGATTTTGTGCACAGAAATGTATAAATGTGAATTTAGTTTGTTGTGCTCAAATATTCAGATACAACTGTACTTTTTTCAATGCACAAAATCTTCTACATTTTTAAATTTTATAATACACATTTAAATAATATTTGCACAATTTCCACTCCATAGTAGTTCCCAACCTGGGGGTTGGGACCCTCAGAGGAGGCCCACAAGACAGATTTAAGGGGTCATGATATAATTGATGGGATATTAAAGCTGAAAAATACACATTTCTGCTGCAACAAATTATGTTTTTAAATCTCTCACACTTTCCTCTAATCTTTGCTCCTTTCATTGTTAATTACTGGACAATTTTACCTGCAAAAGTTGTACAGATAAAGGAGGGAGGGAGGGAGAAAGGTATACATATGTAATCAGTGACACAAGCGGACATTGTTGTGTTTTAAGAGGTCACAAGCAAAAAAGGTTGGGATCAGATGGAGTAAGGTAAGGTCAGTTTTTCATTATGCCTCTACATTTAAATGGGCTATGTAGTGGGAAATGACAGATACAAAGAATACATGCACAGTGGATACTGCTATCTTGGTGCCAATTCCTCTTTTATTTTATGTGGACATGACTGACTACATTTCAACCATAGATGGTTTTAAGACTGGCATGTTTTTCTTTCAGTTCACATAATTAATACCTAGCACCTGCAAAGAGGTTATGAAGATGCATGTGGCTCTTGGTAATTATGCAATGAAAATCACACATGATATCATGTCGTACAATACAAGCGCTGCACTGACAGTATTTTTAATGACAGACCAGTATTGGCCTGATAAATCAGTTTGTCGTTTCATTGCATTCAACAGTAGGCCCAAACAAACTAGCCTAAATTCAGGTTACATTTTCGTTTACTTTATTGATTGATTATTATTGTTGCTTGATTATTAGCTGTAATCAATTAGGTCACTACATTTTAATGTAAGTAGTTCTGTCAACAAGGTGGGTCTTCTTGAGCTGATCCAGAGATCAGCTTTTTGTAACTGATCTCCAGATTTTGTAGTACAAAAACTAGGTTTGTTTGGGGTTTATTTGCATTTCCTCACTTCAATAAAAATAACATTAACATTTCAATAACTCAATAACATTGAATGTGGTGCAGTACTGACCTTTTTCTGTATGTTGACTGACAAATTCTTAGCTTTGTACATTCAATTAGTCGTGATACTTTGGAATTTATGTGACATGCATTACGTAAGTTAACAAATTTCTTATTATGAATTATTTTGACATGCATAATTTATAATTTCCATATAATCTATGTATTCTTTTCACACACACACACACACACACACACACACACACACACACACACACACACACACACACACACACACATAAGGTGTCTTAGTAAGGTGTTGGACCTCTACGAGCCGTCAGAACAGCTTCAGTGCTGTTGATTCTGCAAGTCTCTGGAACTCTACTGGAGAAATGGAACACCATTCTTCCGAAAGCTATTCCCTTATTTGGTGTTTTGATGATGGTGGTGGAGAGCGGTGTGTAACACATCGGTCCACAATCTCCCATAGGTGTTCAATTGGGTTGTGATCTGGTGACTGTGAAGGCCACAGCATATGATTCACATCATTTTCATGCTCATTAAACTATTCGTGACCTTTCGTGCCCTGTGGATGGGGGCATTGTCATCCTGCTTCTCCACTAATTTTTTCAGGTTTTCCCTTTAATTTGCCACCCTCCAGATCCGAATATATATACTGTATACACACACATTAAAACAACTACTTTTCAGCATAATTCCTGCTACTTTCATGGGCTCATACAGTATACAGCAAGAATAGCCTAGTAGGTATGTGTGTATTACAGCCCTAAAACGCTAAAAATGCTTTTTAGACAGTCTGGCATCAATACTGACAGCTTATCGCTACCTCACAGTGTACCCCAAACAAAGCCTTTATTTGTCTCTTTTCTGAGGGCAGAAAGAATTCCCAAATAAAGGAAATGGGCTCTTAGTTTCTTCGGCATTAGGGAGGAGGACAAAGAAAGCAAGCGAGACAATCAGCGGAGACCGCGATGAACAATTTCAGCCTTATTTATTGGTTTTTGGGATTTCCACGGCTAATGTGCTGTGAAATGCAGCAATGGACATGGAGATAATTTCCTGAACAAAACCTCCAGTAATTAGTGTGTGGCCAGATTCTGGAGAGCATCCCCTGGTAAAACTCCACTGGCTTTGGCTCAGGGCTGGCATAGGAACAGGAGCCAAAGCACCAGCTACTTTCATCCTATCCTCCTCTCCTTAAGATCTTGCTTCACCTCCACATTATCCTCATCTCTCCTTCTCTTTGTCATTTTTCTTTTCGCTCATCTGTTCCCAGTCACAGTAAGTGATGTCTGCCAACTTGTTGTTAACAAATTTGTGAGCAGTATGCAGAATTTAATTTGCAAATAATATGCTCCATGCCTGAAAGCTGACAGTACTGTTTCTCCACAATGAAGTCATTTGGTAGTGAAAATGGGGCTAAACAGACTATTTTGACAGTGAAACAGCATGGTGGAAAGTAAGAATACAGAAAGACGGATTCAATCATAACCAAATCCTTAAACACAACCTTAAGCAGTCAAATCATCCAAACTCTGAAAAAAACACATTTTACTCCTTTACTCCTGGTTGTGTCTAACCATGCAGGTAGTTTTATTTTCATGTTTTAGGATATTTTTCTTTGCTTTTCTGCCTGTGCTCCAGTGTAATGGAGATGAATGGAATGTTGTTTGTGACACTCGCCGCATTGACAAATTACATTCTAAAAAATCTTTCCATAAACAGTGTCCCTGTTGCTGTGGATAATCCACAGACGTCACTGTAGATAGTTTTCCTGCGAACAATTTCTTCATTGGAAAGTAAATTCGTCGAAAACTTTCAACTGTGAGCTGAGTTTTTTTAAAGCTGCACTAAGCTAATTAATATTTGGATAATAACACTCAATCAAAGGACTAATTAAATCAGAAAGGGCCCACTTGTGATGACAGAAATTCTGTACTTAGCATTTTAGCGTCTTTCAGCTCATTGTTTTGGTTTATGGCCCACAAATTTACAGTTTTGGTTCAGTCTCACCACTGTCATCAATCTTGTTTCCACTATCAGCAAGCAGCTGTTTTCAGTGTAAAAAAAAAAAAAAAGCTTTGATAGACTCATTATACACATTATTGCTCAGCACAGCAGGAAGACATTGTTAGCAACAAGCTGGTGAATGTTGTTTAGGTATTCACAGCTACAGAGCCAGATATTTTTTTTAGGAGTTGGTGGAGCTCAAAAAGAAAAAAAAAAAGGCCAAAATTGCATCTCCAAATGAATGCCAGTGTTCCTCTTTGCCTCTGCCATATCAGTTTTATAGTGTGATAATATTTTGTTGACAGCTTGTTCCACTGCCCCCACTTTACCAAAATAACATACTTAATACATCTTTAGACAAAGTGTTTTAATTACCTATACTTGACCATAAACTGAAATTTGTAGAATTGTTATGCGGTTCACACTTAGTGCTAAAAGCTACAATAGGTAACTTTTTTCCTAATATTTTTAATTATAAAAAAAGATTAAAAAAAGGATACATGATCAATTCTTGCTTTCAGCGGTTGAAGAAATATTATGATGTTCACTTAAGTAAGAGTGGAAATACAACAGTATAATTGTAGTCAATTACAAGTAAAAGGCCTGAAAACTTTAGAAGAACATAATTTTTAGAGAAAAATGCAAAAAAGGTGTAGTTTATACCTTTTCTGCAATATGTTTTAGTTGAAATTTGATAGATAGATAGATAGATAGGTAGACTTTATTGATCCCGTGATGAAAATTGTAAATTGTCAGAAATTGCTGTCAATTGATACATGAACACTGGTCTACTACTCCTCTCACATCGAGTCTTCAAGCTGGTATTAGCTATGGCTGACTCACAGGCTGGTAAGCTTCCTGCAGTCGCTGAAACAGCAAACATGACGTGGATGTAGGTGAATGGCTGGGCAGATTATAAAGAGGCAGGCAGAGGGGGGGGGTTGCTTTCAAGTCTCATGCTAGCTGCAGCTTGATTTCCGAAACTTGCATATTGTAGCTTCAATAATTTCTAGAAATCCATTGAGATAGGAGTGTCACAATCTGGAACAGTTTGACAGCATCTGTTCATCCCTAGCCTGACATGAGAAATAATGATATAGAAAATCTTTTTTTTCTCCATTCACTTGAGTGATGCACATCTTCATTGAAGCTGCTATGTTTTCAGCTTTACCACAATTCCACAGCAGCTTTTAGCAGAAGTTGTAAAAGGATTACTCTAGTTAATTACCCTTCTGTTCATTTCATTGTAGTTTATATTTCTATTGGTTATAATATTAAACTCACCGAATGAGATGGATGTTTATGACGTTAACTTTGGGCAATATCATAGTCATTTGTCGTAGTTGTCTCTTCTAAATAGGTTAATAAGGCTTAACTGGTGATTTGTTTAAAATCTGAATGATCGTGTGATGGCTCGTGTTTTTTGCCTCATTGTGCTTCTTTTTTTTCCCACCAATTTCCCAGATCTTAACAATTAAGTTGGTGAGTTATTATTACTCACAGGAACAATGCTCAAACCTACAAAATAAACAAATACATTTAAAAAAATTCCATTATTGTTATTAAATTTCAATTATCCTTTAAAAGTAGTTGTTCCATTCAGTATGTGGATCAGATGGAGCTGGATGATGGGAGTGTGTATATTTTACTGTTGGGTTGGTTTTGGGAGGGAGCAGTGTAAAACAGGGCAGGGGGGTTTCGATGAACATCTGCAAACTGCCTTGGTGGCGGCCAACTCTCTTCTTCCTCCTCAAGCTCTCCGTCCCCACTGAGGCCAATTAAATGAATTTCAGCAAAAGATTATTTTATTAGTATTTACCCACAGCCGCACAAAACAGCAATAAATTCTTCCTTCGAGCACTCTGGAAAACAAATTGGCACATTAACTGGTGAATGACTAGAAGAGGCTCTCCTGCCCATGCCTCCAGGGCTGGCTGGGGGATTTGCAAGTGTGCCGATTCAGAGGCAATCTTTCTGCTTTATCATTCAGCATGACAGTATGGGGCTGGAGTGCAGGACTCAGATGGGGGCGACCAATGCCAGATGTCAGCCATTAGCTCTTTCTCTCTGTCTCTCGTCTCTCTACATGCACAAATACATACACACGCCCTCCAACATTGACTCCCTCTGTTCCCTTTGGCAAGCCCAAGCTGTTTGCTTTTGTGGCCTGACGAGCCCTCTCTATTTATCTGTTATTACATTGGAATTGTCAGATCCAAAAACCAAGAGGGAACCTGTGGTGTGTGCCAGCACTGTTGGCTGAATGTCAGTGTCTACTGCCGCTCTTCTCCTCTTCGACCCCACCTTTCATTCACACTCACTCCCTCTATCGATCAACTTCTATCTGACACTAGGAAACCCCACAACCTGTCTGTGTGTATACTGTGTGTGTGTGTGTGTGTGTGTGTGTGTGTGTGTGTGTGTGTGTGTGTGTGTGTGTGTGTGTGTGTGTGTGTGTGTATCCACACTGTATTCCAACTCCATTTGTATTAGCAGCTAACTCAGTTTTTGCCGCCCACCACCCTGCCTGGCTATATGCCTCCCTTCTCCACCAATGCATCTGAGGGGCTTTCAGCAGTGCTAATGAGGATTAGCATGTTTGTGTTGTTTATATGTGTGTCACCCTAATCCTTTTAGCAATAAGCTGTTTTGCAGGAAGTGGGAGTAATTTATGCATGGCACATGTTTCATTGGATTGTACATTGGCAGGATGGACATTACACGCAGACTGGTGCAAGTATGTTTTTTGGCAATTAAAAATCCCATCAGTTAATAATCCACGACATACAAATAAATATCAAAAACGTGTCACTGATTGATACCACAGGTGGTCTCTATATAGTGTAACCACAGAAGTGAAGGTTTGGCACAAAAAGTGGAGGCAAAATTTAGGAAAAATGGCTCATGGTTTTGTTATAATAATATCTTTTGAAGACCTTAATGCTTTTCTCTGGACTTGCTTCCCAAACCATTCACTTGTCACTGATCAGTGGAGGATGGTGCCTTGAAGGAAAACTACCCTTCATCAGAATTTGGGTTTTATTTTTGAAGCTCTGGACATCAGTTTTGTCAGTTAAGATAACACTTTACTCCTAACTGGTGAACGACGGCGACATCACCACAAATAGGTCCAACAATTTATCCAGATTATCTAAACCTCTTTAATTAGAGGTCAAACTGAAAGTGAGTAAAATTTAGTACACTAAGTACCATAATCCAGAGTGGAACAATGTCTGTAAACTGCGATGGATATTTGCAACAGATACTTTGAGCAATAATTGTAATGTTCACATATGTTTTATCGTCTAAATAAATTCGGCTAAGCTGAAGTTCAAAACCTATCTGACTGTCTGACTGCTCATCTCCCTTGCTAAACTGGACCTATTTTTAGTTATGTCATTGCATTCTCAGCAGTTATTTTGAGTATAATGTCATCTTAAATGACAAAGTTAAAATCCATGTTGCAAGAAGCAGTAGTTTTCTTTCTATGTCTGTGGAATAGATTTTTTTTTATCCAGTTATTCACAATTGGTGTTGGAGGAATGTCTCGTCTGGACTTACAGACCAGAGTTGTAGTGGTTAATAAAAAGAAGTGTAAACTTTGACCTCCTGTCCGTGATCATTATAAGGTAAACACTTAACAATATTAACTAGAGTCAGTTACATTTTAACTGAAAGCTCTGTGGTCCCTAAAAATTCCTGTATTTATATGATGTACATTAGTTTGATGCCACTAAAACTCATGTTTGTTAATTATTACTTAGTTTTTCTGTGTTTTATTTAGTTTTTTATCACTGTTCTTACTTACTTACACTTTGTATATCTATATTTTATATTTTTATTATGAAGCCCTTTGTGGCATAGGCTCGTGAAAGGCTTTAAAAATCATTTTACTTACAAATCACAATTTATAAAAAAATTAAAGCTGTGCATCAGTGGCCTGCTTAAAAAATGCTATGCAAATGTCTATATGTTCCTTTGCATTAGTACTTTACAAAGAGTGTGAAAAATATCTATCTTGCCCAGTGACCGATGTCTAAGTGACCAGCACATTCAGCTTTTGCTACATGAGTTTTAAAGTCAAAAATGATGATGACAGCTTTGCAGATGCAGCCTTAATTTGTCCGCAATGTTATTAATAATCTTGCTTAGTGCAGTTTTAACTGGATGGAAACCTTCCTCATGAAAAAGGGCCCTTTATATGGAGTCCAGGAAGACGGTGTGGTATTGACGCAGCTCTACAGGCCAGTCAGTGAGGCCTGGTCGTTGCTAGAGGAAAGATGCCAGACCCAGGCTTTTGGCCCTTACAGTGTCAAGGCCTGTCAGTCAGTGCATGCTGCTGCTCCGGGGGCTTTCATCCTCTCCACAACCCCAGCCGACCCCTCCTCCAGTCCCCACAGGCCCATCAAAGGCTGATTTTCCACGCCAGCGGGCAAGCCGGGGAGGCTCACAGCCAGGGACAGGTGGGAGACAGGGGAGGCAGGGGAGGGCTGAGGAGGCTGGAGAGCCAGCATCTGAGCCTGGGGAGGGTGCTTGGCCCTGGACAGTAACTGAACTGAAAATAGTTCTGCCCTGACTTACAGGCCTGGAGGTGCAACCACACACACGCACACAGTTGGAGAATTTACCTTGCACCAACAAATACATACACCACTAGGCCATTAGATTTTAATAGGATCTATTCATTGATGTTATGGCACTCCTGCATCAATAAAACATTAAAAAATGTTGAGGCGACACACTTCATGAATCAGTTTAACAACATGCTATTTTGGCAACTGCAGCGGACATAACTCTGTATGGATTTTATAGACATATACTGTACACAGTACACCGCAATAAAGTGAGAGCCACATTTGAATAGACAAAGGCACATTTCAACTCGTAACATTGTGAATTTGAGTCCATCCTAGATTTGCTTTTGTTTTTATCAGAATTTGGGTTTTAAGGATAAAAATCAGTGTCCATCCTCCACAAAGGGTTAAATCGGTATCACACCTGTGAGGCCACTCAAGCCATCGAACCTATTTTCCTCCCAGTCTCCCAGTCCCCTGTCCTTTTTAGATTTTAAACTTCCCCTGCCACCTCCCATTTTATGCCAGTGTAAATGAGTTCCCCCACAAAATCTATAGTGCGTCTTTAAAAAGCGATAACTCTCATGGTGCTGCCGTGACATTGACCCCCTAGCAGGGCAGTTCCGGTTCAGTGCCCAGGCCTCATGCACACCGAACACACACAAAAACAACACATGACACACACACACACACACACACACACACACACACATACACACACACACACACACACGCACAGGGCCAGACCCCAGGTGCACCAAGAGGAGCAGTTAAATTTCATCATTACCCTTTCTTCCCCGTGTTGGGGCTTTTTATAGGGCCTTTTTACAGCCTGCTCTGAAGGTGCCACTCTGGTCCCAATGGTGCACAGGAGAGAGATAGATATATGGAGAGGGACATAGAGAGGGGAAGATGAGAGGGGGAGAAGAGCGGGAGGTAGAGGAAGGAGATCTGTACTCGATGGGGAAGAAGGAGGTGGAGGTGGGGAAGCGAAGAAGCGTGCACCAACGCCCAAAAACATGCACACTTTCAGGCGTACAAGCAAAGCAAGTAGGGCACTGGGGATCGTGAAAAAAGAGAAATGGCATGAGAAAAACTTGGGGGGGTGAAAAGAAAGGAAGGGAGCGAGTAGAGAGGGAGAGAGAGGGCCATCAGTTGTCAGTGTGACTGCTGGCTGATATAAAAACAGTGGCGAGGGTGGCGGATAAGGCAGATGATGAATGGGCTGGAGACACTCATCCATCCCACTGACGGATTTGCAGCCAGGGAGTCGTGTACAGACACATCTAAGAAAGAAAGGACTGTGTGTGTGTGTGTGTGTGTGTGTGTGTGTGTGTGTGTGTGTGTGTGTGTGTGTGTGTGTGCGTGCGGCGGGGGGGTGGGGTAGGGGGGGCTCATGTGATCTGTGTGTTTTAGGAAGGTGTGATGGACACGTGATAGGAAACTGGAACAAGGCATAAATAAGGTTTGCAAAAATGTATGTGTGTATCTGAGTGTGATAGCGAGTCAGTACAAGTCAGTCTTATGCATGGATACTGGAAATGATCCTATGCATACTTATCTGACAAACCCCTCTGTTGTAGAGCATTGATGACAGGCCTCTGCCCTGGAAGATGTATGGCGATGCTGTTGTCTAACTCTGTACAGGCCCATCCATATCCCTCACTGCTATCAGCACTGTCCAACTCTGTTTTATAGCACAAAACAGTGGCCATAATGACACTAGGACTCTGAACATGTCAGGGTGGAGTAGATTGATTGGTAAACATACACACTTGCCTAAGATACACTTGTACATCATTGTCCTGATTTTCAGGGAGGAGCGGTAATGGAGGTTGAATTATTGTTAAAGCTGCACCAAATGCTGGATTTTGATAGTGCTTTTATTGCACAGAGGTCAATTTTTTCGGAATGCTGTGAAAAAATGTATAATAAATGTACATGGCTGTTTTGGTAAAATGTAGCTGATGTTCATCTATTTATCATAGAATGGAAATATGAGGATGTTTAATAGAATTTACCATAAATTCTCTTATAAAAACAAGTATGAAAATGAGGGCCAAGTCTCAAATAATGGCCTGGGGAAATTAAAGGCTGGTAAAAACATGAAAATGTTGAAGATGATGACCTATGTGGTAAATTCATCAGTATTGTCACATAATCATGTCATACTTGCCACCCTGCTTTTCTACGTTTCTCTTTATGTAAGAGTCACTTACTAAATAATTCCAATTACTTTTATATTTTGCTGTTCTTTTGTTCAGTGTTTAGCTATTGCCAATGAAACTCAACACTTCCTACCAGTGTTTCACATTAAAGCCTACCATAAAGCAGGAGCGATTACTCCCTTTGATTTGATTGGGGCCTTTAATGTGAAACGTCAGTGCAGGAAATGTTCATTTTTATGGACAGTAACCAAAAAAATGGCAAATTAGACAACAGCTTAATTTATTGCCTAAAAGTATTTCTGTCGTTAGTATGACATGACTCATACTCATGTTATTGTATCTGTGGTCTCCACAGCACTGTGTCAGTGCTGCCGAATGGGCTGACTGCACCGAAATATCATTCTGCTATAGAGGAAAAAAACGCTCTGGGTGGTTTGAATTTCTTTAAACCAATCATAATCTTCTTGGGCGGAACTAAGCTCATGATGCAGCGATGGTGCCCCTGCAAAATAGTGTCGGGGGTGAACTTGTTTTGGTGGAACATTTGCATGTGGGGAGGCAATCGCTGTCACTAAAATGGCTAATTCCCTGCAAAGAAAACGCCTGAAATACAGAAAAAGTTGTATGTCAACTGTGATAAGACTTTTACTGATAAACAAAAGAGAGATCATTTGATAATTCGGTGCCCTACAGGTGAAGCCTGCCCATACTTTAGCTATGGAAATGCTCCCTGGACTCATTAAAACCACAGATGATTTGCTAGCTTTATATGGCTCTTACATAAATTTAGAAAACCGATATCACGAAAGCCCGTGTGAAGTACAATGGATCAGTTCATTGGTAAAGTCAATGTCCCTGGCACATGCCAGCTGCCGGAATACTAGCTCGGAGGTTGTTGTTGTTGTTGTTTCCCGAAGTGAAGGGGATTTGGAAACGGTAACACGCAGATAGCGGAAGGGAAGGAGAATGCTGTGTGAAATACACGACCAATGGCAGGCTTATACCCCCAGCCTAAATCTGGGGAGTAAGACTATTGTACTTGTGAGAAAAACCGCCTAGCCCTGTTAATGAGGGTTATCATCAGGACTGGCACTGTCTGCACTCAGTTCATGCAAAGAAGAGAAAGAGCAGAGGAGCAAAGTCTGGGCTTTTTCTAGAAGTTTCCCACTGTTTGATGTTTTCACATGTTTTTAATCATATAAAGATAATATATTGTTTAGTAGCCCATAGTTGATAGCCTTGAATATCTGAATTGTGTTTACCTTCTTTTGGACTAAAGGGCTATAGTAAGTAGCTGTATTGTCTTAGGTACATATTAGGTTCATTAACATATTTTGAAATTAAATATCGTATTGTTATTCTATTTTGTGGACCACAGCCATACTCATCATCACATTCATATTGACCTGAGGATTTTCTATCATGCCCTGATTCTTTGACTGGAATCATATCCTTATCTGCCATCCCAAACCAGTCAAAATTTTCAAAGGCCCCAGCCTTTATTATAGTACTGGTGGCATTAAGTATGTGGAGAATTAATCAAGATAAAGACAATATGTAAACTCAGAGAAAGTTGTAAGTGTGTGTTAACGGCTTCAACAGCAAAATAAAATGTAAGCAGATCAGGAAATGGGTAGGGTTCTTACTAAAATAGGACAATATATTTAAACTGGGTTAATTGGGAAACTGGCAATTTTCCATGTTTTCTTTTCTTAAACTATTAAGCCCTAGGCTATTTTTGGAATTTCCACCTTAAAAAACAGACCCAAATTCAATCAGCAATATCTCCACAATTGTAAGGCTAAAATTAACAACTTTGGGCTCTATTGATGAAGGACACTAGGGAGAATTTTGAAATACAGTAGGTTTGCCTGTTCCTATTACCAGGCTAGAGTGAGATTTGTGAATAGCATCCTTATAGCAATGAGTCAGTTGACACTGATGCTATTAACCTGTTCTATAGATTCTGAACTGCAGCTTTACCAAATCTAATACAAAAGAAATGAAGCACAACAATGCTACTTCCATTTTGTCAGACTTTCAATTTTAGCCATTTCGAAAAGCCAGGTGTGCCAAAGATCTTTTCTGCCACCTGTGAGATAATCTAACTGTAAAACCTTTTGATTTCCATAACTAATGGCTCTTTGCACACAAACATTAATGAGACATTTAACGTTTACCTCAAAATGGAGCATTTTTTAAATTGTAGCAGTCGTAGAAAGAGGCAACTTGGCTATTTTGTCAGTATTGCTCCACAGGTCAACTCCGTTCACGAGGGCCTGAAAACAAGCAGCACAATCTTCAGCCTTACGCATGCTGGTAAATCGACGATGATCGGAGATACAGGTTCATGTGACCACTTGAAGGAAATTTTTCACTGTGAGCTCTCATGAAGTTTATTTAGGTAAGTACATCAGGATAACCAGCAGGGTGCACAAAACTTTGTGAGTTCTTTATTAAGGGTTTCACCTTCAACTCAAAAATGCATAGGAAAATGTATCCTCAGGCTGGAATACTACAGAAGGAGGTAAAGCACCGATTTTAATCATTTTCGACCGTATAAACATCCGTTTTTGATGAAAAGGCACAACCAAAATGTCGAATTTTGGCTGTGTGGCAGTATAAGACGAAGTTCGATTTCAGATTTTTTTCTAGGATTTAGCAGTTGTGTTGCTCATATTATAATCTGCTTGGCTAGAAAAGGCGAGACAGGCCAGTTGCAAATGATACCAAACATGTTGTTGTGGCATGAATGAAAGATTCTACAGTTACATTTCAGCTGTGACTTCTCCTTACATGCAGAAAGTTAAAATTTTAAGAAACTTGAATTTAAACCATTACTACTCAGGTATACCCTACACTAGACATTTTGTTTACATATTCTGAAGCCCCAACTTCTGACCTTTTCAAATTGCTGGCACAAGCTCAGCAACCTTCTCGATATAGCAGGGGCAGGTCGTGTTTCGATGCTTGGGTGGAAAGGGTTAAGGTAACAAAGTCATGATGTTGTAATGCAGTGTTCACATTGTGGAATATCAAAGAACACGTAATGTAAGTCAGTCCAGTGTCAACAGTCGACTTAATTTTTCTAAAACAGTGAAATGAATGTATACAGCTTCCATTTCCAGTATAAACTTTATTGTGCATGATGTCTAGCATTGATACTTGTTACCTGAACAGAACGAGGAAGCATTTTGCCTACACAATGCACAGACAATAATGTGTGGAATCATTTTGAATGGCTACTCTAAAATACATGTTGATGCTTTTTAAGAAATTTAATTTAGGTGGAAACATTGTAGGTGAACACTTTGTGGTTCAATAGGAATCCTCTGTAATTGATCCTAGTGCGATGGATGAGTGTTTCATGCACACTGAACATGGGCTCTGCATACTTTGATGACACACCCATTTCTTGCAGCAACCTATGTGGCAGGCCTCTGCTTTGGAAGATGTATGGGGATTCATGTGTTTAATTAGAGTCAGAATCAGTATCAGAAAAATAGTAAATAGTAATAAAATACTAATAAATACACAGTAAGTGAATAGAAAACTGTATATAATGCAAATGTACAAAAAGTAAAAAGTAATGTGAGGTGGAATCAAAGTATGGACAGATTGCAAAAATGGAAATGTGCAAAGTAGATTAACAGTAATTTCACAGTAAATTAACCATATTGTGCAAAGGTAAACTGAATTAAGAGTGTAATGCGGGTCAATAGTAAATTTATACCAGTTTAACAGCAGAGTACTGAAGGAGATGTAGCCATTTTGAGTCTCTGGCAGAATGTGTTCCTCTTGCTAACCAGACCACTGTGTAGAGGGTGCAGAGGGTCCAGCTCCACCCCCAGGACTGAGCCAGCCTTCTGAATCAGTTTGATGAGTCTGTTGGTGTTGGCCACCCTCAGGCTACTGCCTCATCAGACCACAGTGTAGAAAAGGCGCTGGCCACCACAGATTCATAAGACATCCACAACTACAGATGTTGAAGGACCGGAGCCTCAGCAGGAAAAAGAGTCGACTCTGGCCTTGCCCGCGACAAGCCGCAGAGTTCCTAAACCAGTCCAGTTTGATGTCCAGGTGGACACCCAGTTATTTGTACTCCTGTACCATCTCCCCCATCTCTCCCCTAATGAAATGAGAAGTATCAGGAGTCCTGGATGTCCGCAACCAGCTCCATTGCTTTTGCTGATGTTGAGCTGCAGGCGGTTCAGCTCACACCAGTCCACAAAACTGTCCACCACTTCTTGGTAGTCTGACGAATCCTTCCCCCTTTTCCATCCAAAAACTGCAGAGTCATTGGAGAACCTCTGTAAACAGCAGGTCTCCGTGTTTTACCTAAACTCCGAGGTATAGGGGGACAGGTAAGTCACCTCTGGAGCTCTAATACTGCTCACCACTGTGTCAGAAACACTGTTCTGAAGGCTCACATACTCGTCCAGTAAAGGCACTGAAGAAATCAAAGAGCATGATTCTGACCACGCATGGTGGAGCAGATATATAATTGCATCATCCACTCTGACTACTAGTTGGTAGGTGAACTGGAGGGGATCAAATGAAGGTTTGACCAATGGACAGAGGGAATCCAGGACCAGTGTTTCAAAAGCCTTCATGATATGTCAGGTCAATGCTACTGGCCTGTAGTCGCTGGCAGCAACCAAGATGGCATGTGAGAATTCCCCGGGTATGTAGTATGGACATAGCCCGAAAGCTAACAGTACAATGCCTGGGCTCCAGAAGTGTTCCTTTATGGTAATGTGACCAGGGTGGCACCATCTGTTGTTAATAAAAGCAGCAACAATGATACCTTGATTCTTTAGACTCTCAGATTTATTCCTGTCTATCCGAACTATCTGAAAACCATCAGTGGTAGCAAGGGGAGCCAGAGTATCTTCCTGTAGCCATTTCTCTGTGAAAGACATAACATTACACTCACTGAAGTCCCCCTGATTCCTCACTACGGCCACTGGCTCCTCCATCTTGCTGTCCAGTGACTTCACGTTGCCTGTGATGGGAGAAGGGAGAAGGGAGATACGGCTTACATCTCTTCTTCTCAAACAGTCTCTTTTGTTTGGACCCAGCTTACTTCCATTGTCGCTTCATTCCTCCTCAGTTTGTCCCTGGTGTAAACAATACAACCGTGGAGTTGCTGTGCAATGGCAGCATAGCTGAATGATAGCATTTTTTTTCAAAAGTACCTGAATGAAAAAAGTAATGCCATAGTGAAAAAAAAAGACAAAAAACTCTGTTTTAGCATTTTTAGAGAACGTGCAGCATAAATAAGTTAATAATAAAAATTTAAACAAGTATGACAAAAAAAAAGAGCTAAAAGTTTGGCAAAATTTTCCAGTTGACCAACACTTTGGTTCGTGAGGATCTTGAGAACAAATTGACAGATTTAATGACATTAGCCATGGGTTTGCAGGGTCCCTGAGGATAATGCTTTTCTTGTCCCCCTCACCTTTCCTGTAGTGCCAGCATCATGCCAAACTTTCCACATGTACACAATAAACATAAAAATCTAATAGGCAGATAAAAACATATATATATATTCAAGTGCCTAAATTATTTTTAATGGCTTTTCTTCCAGCACCAGCCTCAGGACAAATTTTACATTTTAAGTCCCATGACTGTAATACTTTTTCTCCAACACTTTAATATTGTATGGCGTAAACAAATTTCAGCCTCTAGTAGGGGCTTACTGTAGCTTTAGACCTTTTGACTCACAGGATTTTGATTTGTCATTTAAGGTGTGAATTTCATTTTACTTAAACACGGTGAATTCGGGATAGGGCATGTAAACATTCAGCTCAGATGTACTGGAAACTGCAAATTGCCTGTAGGTGTGATTGTGAGTGTGAATGTGGTTGTATGCTTACGTATGTTAGCCCAGTAACAGAGTGGCAACCTGTCAAAGGTGCATATGCTCCGTATGGTTCAACCAGTGTATGCTGGGATAGGATTCACTCCCCTTGACCCTGGATAAGATAAAGGTCTCTGTATGCCTCAAACAAAGTAGGTTGTATGACGTGCTGTCCAGCTGTACCTAAAGACAAAACTGTCTCCTCTCAAGCCATTCATGGTGTTACACTCCGTGTTACACATGAATTGTAAAGGAAGTAGAGACATGGCCTAGTCTTGCCAGCTTTCACACCACACACCTGCCCAGCTACTGCATGAAGTGGGACTAATTGTTGGATTGGAACTGAAACATTTTTTGGACACAGTGCCCCCTATTCCACCATGAGAAAGAGGCTTCAGATACTGGCAAACGTTGTTTTGGAGTGTACAGTAAGCAGGAACTGGCAATGGACAGTCATTAGCATGAAAAAGGATTTTCAGCTTTACATGAAAACTTTGCATGCAGCTATAAATATAAGACAGGATCCTGTGTACTGATTAGGAAGTCCAACTCTCTGGTTCTGGGGCCTTCCAAGAGAAGTTCAGGCACACTGTAACCCCTCATCAGTGCCAATGTCAGTACCTTGTGTCCTGTGCCAGCCTCAGCAGGCACCGGTCCTCGGCTCGCACCCCATGCCCTTGGTCTTTGCAAACTCCTCCATGTGCATATGCTCCGTATGGTTCAAGTGCAGACGCCAATTTTCCACCATCTGCCCGTGCCCTGTATTTACACACAGAGGCAAGATCTCCGCTGGATAGCGACCATCACCCTTCACCTTGTCAGAGCAGAGAAATTTCAAATGTTAACTTGCAGCCTGCAGGAGCAGAGAGTGATCCGCAACCACCATGCTGAGGAAACGGCCAAATGTGCTCATGTTGAGGGGCGGAGCATGAATTCACCTCTGTCATCTATTTTTATTTTTCTATTTTTTCCCTGCTCTGTCTTTCCCTCTCAGTTTCTTCTCTTCCACGCTTCCCTGCTTCTCTCCACTCCTCCCTCCATCTCCCTCTCTTCATCTAGCCTTCACTCTAGCTCCATGCTTCCCCCTTGCTCGGTCTTGCAAATGGCTGCCCGCCAACGGTTTGTCTGAGGAGAGAACAGATTTGAATGAAGAATGGAGACAAAGGAGGGAACAAAGAGGCAGTAAAAGGTGCAAAACACAAAGAGACGTATGCCTGTTGGAGACACACAGTTTGCATGTAAGTGAGTTTTTCATGTGTGTGTTTGTTCAAGAGTCCTCACTGTTCAGTGGGCAGCGGTCCAAGACTAGAGGGTAATCCTTTACCCAGGTTTTACCACTGGGAATGTCAGGAATAAGTCAATCATGATGATGCATGCACTCTGCTGACGACATATACGCATGTTCAAAGAATATCTAGGGCTTGCAGATGTGCCAGAACCCTGCTTCGGCGACATCAGGGTGCAGTTTATGATGATAGGCAGATACACACACACACATCCGCAGACGTGCATACACACTTAAAGCCATGGAGGCAAGCCCAGATAAGCAGATTATTTGAAGGGGGCATTATTCACCGTATGAATGCAATAATTGGTTTCATTATTTGGTGGGAATTTCAGCAACACTAAATGAAGAATTAGTTAGTGTTTGGTTCCCCAAAGCAGGCTAGAGTTGTGAGCTCAGCTCACCCACCATTTACATGATGTGTTTTCTGGTCCTTATCTCAAATCGCAGTGAGTGTGGCTGCTTCTGCTTTTATTTGTTTTAAGGTGGTGTTTCAGTGATAGAATTCAATTTTTTGAGGATATTTGGTCCATTTATTCAGGCATAGTGAGTGTCTCTCTGTGTGCTTGTGTATGTGTGTGTGTGTGTGTGTGTGTGTGTGTGTGTGTGTGTGTGTGTGTGTGTGTGTGTGTGTGTGTGTCCTACTTTTTGCTTGTGTATATTCTCTCTGTCAGGGAAACAGTGGTGGGCGGGCTGAGAGGTGGGGAGGCCTACTTTAACGGTCTTTTGAAGAAGATAAATGGCTTACAGATGGCCCAATCAATATATTTAAATGAGACACAGAGTCCAGCAATGAGCATTGAGCAGAGAGCTGGGGGTGGGGGCTGATACACCTCAGGTAATGAGTAGACCACACAGCAAAGATGCAACTACAGATCATGACGCAATTACATATCAATATGGTTTGCAATGTGAATTGTATGATATGAATAAATTCAAAAATAAAATAAGGAGACACTTTATAATTGCTTATAAAGCATTATATTTGGCTTACAAGCCCATCTTAATCAGGGGTAATGAACTACTGCATAATACAATGAACAAAAGGTGTCTCAATGTTAAATGAACACACCCAGAATGCCTGTTGTAATCATCCATGACACTGTAAAACAACCGCAGCTATAGAAGGTCATATAAACTGACCAAGGAAAGAGTTACGCAAAATCTTATTCTTGCATTTTAAAACATTGTAAAGAAATATTAATGGAAATTGCTTTGTAGGCAAAAAGGGATGAAAAGACAGAGATTTGGTTAATGCAAAGCAAAAATAAAAAAAAGGGAATGAGATGCGTGTGTGAATGTGTGTGGGGAGATTTGTGTCATGTGTGTGCATAAACTGTATGTCACTGCTTATGGAAGTCCTTGTTTTCTACCATATGCAACTGATGTGCATCATTGTGGGTTGACAAATCAGGATTTATCACTTTTCCGGCATCAAACACAATGACACTTCAGAAAAACAACAATTTTATCACATTTGCTCCCACACAGCACATCTCAGCCATGTATATTGACTACTTGTCCTGTCTTTAGGGTGAGTCCAGTGTGTTTTACAGGGGTTAAATGATGTGACACTACACAATGCAATGGTGGCATCAGGGAAGTATGCAATATCAACTAGGAGAATTGAAAGAAACAATCCAAAACTTCAGGAAGCTCTGTTCTTTGCTGTCTCTTCACTTGTTTTTATTTTTATTTGTGTGTCCAGTACAGAGATGTGGCTATGGCCTCTCGGGAGCTTCAGGAGGTCTGTTTAGCCTTGCTTACCACAATGACTGGAAAGCTGTGCAGTCTTACGTCTGTGAAAATAAAAAGGAAAGAAAAATTTAACATCTTGATTACTGTCTCTTTTTCATGTTGATTATTAAAAAAATACCAAATACACAACACAAGAAAATAGTGATTTTGGGGGCAGCATGATGGGGAGCTTTCTTGTTAGACCTTTGCGTACAGTGACTTCACACGGCACCTTAGAACAAAAATCCAGAATAAAACCCAAGTGGCTCTTTCACAGATTGGTCATTCACCGTTAGTCAAAAGCAGTAAGCTTTGAACTCATTGAAATGTATATGTGTGTGTTCACTTTGTGCTCAATTAACAGTTTCTTCTTGCTATGCTAAACTGTGCTGGAGTATGCTAAGCATGTCAAAGCCCTTTGTCTGTACCAGACACAGACATGAAATCTTTTCATATGACACTAGGTAAGACGGCAAACACGCATATTTCCAAAAGTGTCTAAAGGGCAGCACACATCGTGTATGACGCATGTGTTGCCCTCAACAGTAAAAACTACAGCCTTTTGCCATTTTTAATGCTAGGTCAAACCCACTAATGGTAAGCAGAATTTATATGACAGGCGTATGGGTTACACTCGATCTACTGCAAATCTTAATTATATTAACTGGTGAATCTACCTGAAGTATCTTCAACATTAATCCCCTGCAGGTGTTTTCTCTTAGTACCATGATTTCTTTACTATTTTCTGAGAAATAAGAGAATAACTCCTCGTTTGATCCACATTCTGTCCAAGACAGAGAATTCTGGTTCCTAATACTTCCACAGGATCTACTATCATGTGCCATATGGTTTTGAGCCAGCGATAATGAAAGGTGATAATATAATATAGATAATGCTAGAGAGAATAACCCATATCCCAAGAGATAAAGTTGTTTACTGACAAAAGCACCTTGTTGAAAAATGGTTTTGGAGCGATTCAGCCAATATGGAGCAAAAAACAAAAAAAGGAAAAAATAAGGAAAAAATATAGAGGTAGAGAGGGAGTGGACACAAGCCCAGTATAACCATCGCTTGAGGGTGGTGTTATTGGTGGGGGGGATTCCCTGGGGGAGGAAACATGGCTTCCCAGTCTGGAGATAACATCCTCATACAGGCTCCTCGGGAGAAACATAAAAATCCACCTAGACATTACCCAAGTATTTTATCATGCCCTATCAGATCCCATTCTCCCTTATCACGCTTTACACACACTTAAACACGGATACCCATTTCTGGGCACATTGCTCACATTCAAATATAAGAGGAGGAAAGGAGGGGCCACATTTTCTACAAGATGGAAGAGCTCCGGTGGGTTTCTGGAGCAAAAAAAGCCAATTCCTTTAGTAAAAAGTCATTTTGTCATGGGATCTGCAATGTTTTGTTTGTTTTTTTTTCACTGAAAACTCTTAATATTAGGGTTTGTGGATGATACAGAGAAATCAGGACATGGAAGGCAATGCAGTTTTTAAAAAGGTACCATTCCAATGCTTTGAGCACTATGAATGGAATTCCATTCACCTCCATCATATTCAGGCGACACAAGAAGAAGTCAGCTTCCACTATCTTAAAACGTCAGCACATAATGCTGACTATCTGAATGCTTGCATACCACCAGGTGGTAAAAGTTGTGAAAAATTTTACAGTTTAATAATTTGTGTTACCAAACCCTGACTTAAAACTTGAGAAAACAAACAAACAAATAAATAAATAATTCCCACCGTTCCCAAGTAGTGTTCTTGTTTCTGTAAGTCTCTCATGGAAACAGATGTATATGGACTCAGATAATTGACATATCAGAGAGAAAAAAATTCTTTATAACTTAAAACCAAACTCATCAGTAACCTAAAGCTTTAGCATTCATGTAGCAGAATAAGGTAGATCACTGTATAGGAAATTGAGACTTCATTCTAGAAAATTCCAGAAGCAAGATGAAACCGATGAATTGATGAAAACAAGAATTTTGGACTAGATAACCTAATGAAATGCCTGGATAAAATGCAGCTTAATGCCTGGATTAAGCTGCATGTTTGTTTGTTTGTTTTTTTCTGCTACAGAATACAGATCTTATTTACAGTATAAATGGCATGTCCTGTCCTTTGACCAACAACCAGTACCCAAAAAGTGGAAACCTATCCAAAAATGTTGGTTCGATGATGATGCCTCTCTGTCCATTAACCAGCTGAAATGCTGGTAGTTCTCCATCTACCTAGGTTCAGAACTTTCCTGTCATATAGCCAACAAAATAATTTCATTTTAAATCGCATTTGCATAAAGCAGTGAAGTCCCATTAAAATCTGATGGTCAATTAACGGCTAACTAAAAGCCAGAAAGCAGCCTGCCAAAAAACACAAGAGCCACAGACTTTACACTGCAACACACATTAGCTTTAAAGCTAATGTCTCATGGCAGCTCATCAGCTGTAGCACATTTAACAGCTTAAAAACTGTCAAGATCATTTAGCTTAGATGCTAAATTGTCCTTATTCTTCAACACCACTGCTAATAAAACACTATCAGTCTACAATTAGCACTGTAGGATTGTTTATATTTTTCACAGTGTGCACAGTACTTCTCCTGGCTCAGCTGTTCATTAAAACATGTATGCAACACACCCACTCAGAGGCTTGAAGACTAGGAGGATTTCAGTCTGTGTTACGTTCATCAGTTAGTTTTTCATTATATAAAATCAATAATCGAAAATTGAAAAATTGAATTGAATTTTTCCAAAATTGTATTTTCCATTTTAAGGTTATGGACTCATTTTTTTCCATTTTCTATCTATGGAATGTTGAATAGAAATAACTAAAAAATATAAAGTAAGAAGATATTGAAGACTTTTATTTCTATTCATGCCTTGAGTTGCTTTAGAGTGCGAGATATAAGCGCATATAATATATAAACTTGCATCTGATTGGCCGGTGAGGCATCCAAATCACCGAATATCATGCCTGCTTTCAAGGATTACATCCGGTCTCCTGACCGTCAAGAAAGTTATACTAATTTGTGACATTTTCAAAGTCATTTTGTAAAAAAAAAAAAATGGCTGATGGTTGCTGTTGTTGCATACTGCATGCCTGTAAATGTTTCACAATAAAAACCATGTTAAGAAATGAAGGCTCTCGCTGAAACACTGGAGGGCTTTTAATTTGAAACAGCGTAGTGCAGTAACTTTAACAGGGCAAAGAGGAATGGATCAAAACTAGCCTTCCTACTAAAATATTACCAATTTTACTTATCTAACAGAGAGAATTAGAAATGAAGTACTGCCTCTAAAACAAGCCTGTTTCCAATAAAGGCCTGGTACCTACTGCAGTTGAGGTAAATCAAAGCCCCAGTCGCTGTTTGAGGAAATACGGTAAATGCATTTAGCAGCACGAAAGCTGCTGTAACCCACCTACAGGCCTCGTTGGACAATCAGACGCAAGTTGAACCAGGTCTTTAAATTGGACCCTCTAGAGCAACCCAAGGCATGAGTAGAAATAAAAGTACTCTTTTACCATTTTTTTTACCAACTTTCTGTAGAGAGAAAATTTAAAGAAAAAAAAAAGAGACCAAAATCTTAATTAAACATTAATCTGACAAATGAAAATTGCAGTTTTAGAAAATTGAATTCAGTTTTCCCATTTTCTATTTTTCATTTTTTAAATGGAAAATCTAACTGATAAATGTTCCACCGGCTCATTTCTGATGTATCCCCAAAGATCTTAATAAAAAGAGTAACAATTAATTAAAAAAAATACGTTGACATGAATTTTAACTGCACAACAGCACTTTGTGATCAAATGCAATTTGATACATATAAAACCTTGTGAAAGAAGAGGCCTTTTTGCCTTACAACGAGGCTGAAATTGAATCACTGAGGTTTTGTCTGTGATGGCTGTGTATGTGCATGTGCGTGCATAGAGGTTTGTGTGTGTGTGTGTGTGTGTGTGTGTGTTTGTATTGGGGCAAAAAGGGTCACAGAGGACCAGACCCACATACACGCACTCGTGTGATTATGTACTAAAAGCCTCACGTGTGTATGTATGTGCATCTGTGTGTGATTAGTACCACTGCGCCACGCAGACGCACATGTGTGTGACTCCTAACGTGTGTACGTGAGACTCTTAACAGTCTGGCTTCATCTAAACTCTCCATTCAAGAAGAACCAAGAAAAACAGCTGTTCATCTAACTGTGGACCACATTTAAAAGCTAAGTAGGCATAGCTATTGTTGTTTTTGGTCATTTATGTAGCTTTATTTACATTTTTATGTATGAATTGGTAAACTTATGACCTTACGTACAAGGGGTGATACATTAGAATAATTGCTAAAATACCATCGGTCTGATACAATCATATAAACGACTTCACCAAATCATTATTATAGTAACTACCTGATGGAAAATCATACATACATTCATCAAAATGTAAATAAAGCTACATAAATGACAAAAAGCAACAATAATGATTCATACTAGGCTCTTACTGTGTCCACATTTAGATAAACAGCTCTTCTTTGCTCTTTTGGGCTGGAGAGTTTAGGTGAAGCCAGACCGTTAAGAGTCACACGTACACATGCACGCCTGTGTGTTAGGAGTCACATGTGCCCGCGAACGTGCGCCTGCACGGCTGCATCGTACTAAACGCACACAAACACACATATATACACACGTGGGGGACTTTTAGTAAATAATAACACACGCGTTTGTACATGCATCTCATCCTCCGAGAACCTTTTCACCCCCCTTAGTGTGTGTGTGTGTGTGTGTGTGTGTGTGTGTGATAAGGTCACGTGTCATAGACAGCATTAACAATAGTCTATTTTGGAGGAGAATAAAGGCGGTGCCACCCCCAACACCCTTTCATGCCTCCCCACTCATCACCTGGCAGTCTGCTTCAGGCTTCAATCTCTCCTTAACCTTTGACCTCAGATACAGCCAGGTGTTGACCACCCTCCCTCTCATCCCTCCCCTGCCCTCCCCTCTTTACATGCACACACACACACACACACACACACACATACACACACACACACACAAACACTTACACACAAACGCACACACACACAGACACACACACACATACATACACACACACAGGTTCATGCATGCAAATGCTTTGAGAAGCTCAGTAAAAAATAGTTTTGCATATATTCTCACAAGCACACATATATTAACACATATGTGCATACTTAAGCATATTAGAAAACATATGCACGTACAAACAGTCCAGTGCTGACATTATTACTACATCATAAACCCGAGCCTGTAGCCTACTGCACAACAGGGACGCTAATGCAAGTAATAGTTCGATTTTTTTAAAGATATCTAATAAAAACAAATACATCCACACACACACACATTCTCATATACACATGAAATCAGCTGACATAAACACATAAAAAGCATGCACACGTATACACACTGTCCACACACACCCTCAGAGGGGTTTTAAAAAATTAGAGTAGCTCAAGTGGGAAAACAGTATCCATTTGTCTTTGGGCTAATATGAGTGTGGCTGCATTAGAGACAAATAGCATCCACTTCCATTTCCTTTATCATTGTCAGGCCAATTAATAGGCCAAGGATTCTGTTACTGAGTTACTACATGGAAGCGAGGCACGCGCACAGACACACACACACACACACACACACACACACACACACACACACACACACACACACACACACACACACACACAAACAAAGAGACCTCTTTCAGCTGCTGACCTTGGCTGCTCCTCCGAACACAAAAGACCCCAGAGATGGATGCCTCTTTGGAGAGCACTGGGTCTCTGGAAGGGTACGATTGCTGCCATCCCCAGGCACACACATATTCACACAAGTATATATATGTATGGAGGCAAGTGTGTATGTACACACAAACTGACTGGTTGACTAACACATGTGTGTAAACTCTAGGGTTTAGTTAATTTTGAAGCTGAGGACAGAAGGATCTTTTGAAACACAGCCATCATTTTGGTCTTAGACTATTGTGTAGTCATATTCAAAGATGTACTAAGAATAGGTTATTGGCAGTTTCAGTCCAAGTTTACTGGTGTCAGTCTTCAAAAAATCCCAGTTGTGGCATCCCTGAGCGAGGTTCACTGCTCTTTGATGTAAAGCTTCACTGAGAGCGATGGAGAGCCACTCCTGGCTTTAATGACAAGCATTTATCAGTCATGTAAATTACAATGTCACCTGTGTGTCATCTGGCAGACAGATCCAGGCTGAGAGAGTCATGGATTCGACATACACGCGCTCACACACACGCAGATTTTGCCCCTACACTGCAATAGCAATACTTGGGGTTACACCCATTGTTATTGTGAATTCTGAGGTATTATGTTAGATATATAGAATCTTACAATTGTGCTGACAGCTAATTAGTAAACTTGTGACCCTACGTACAAGGGGAGATACATTAGAATTATTGCTAAAATACCATCGGTCTGATATAATCATATAAACGACCTCACCGAAATAATCATTATAGTAACTACCTGATGGAAAAGCTTACATACATTCATCAAAATGTAAATAAAGCTAGATAAATGTAAAAAAGGAACAATAATGATTCATACTAGGCTCTTACTGTGTCCACATTTAGATAAACAGCTCCTCTTTGCTCTTCTTGGCTGGAGAGTTTAGGTGAAGCCAGACCGTTAAGAGACACACGTACACATGCACGCCTGTGTGTTAGGAGTCACATGCGCCCACGAACATGCGTCTGCGTGGTTGCATTTTACTAATCACACACAGGCGCACATAATTGCATTGTTTTAATTGCATTCACGCTTCCCGCACTTGCGTCTTTTCTTTGCATCTCATCCTACGTGAGACGCAAAAAAGAGATGCAGGAAAAGAAGTGAGGAGAGTGGAAATGAGGAAATGTGTCTTTCAAAGGAATGAGATGATCTGAAGCGACATCCATTTCTGATGAAGATGACCCAGCAGGATCAGCTTTCAGTCAACTCTGATAGCTCTGTAATGACTTTTGATTGTTCGGAGTTTGTGTCTGCACATATGCACTGCCAGTGCAGTAGAATTTTACACACTGAGTAAATGGACATCACTGCTCAGATACTGAATGCGCATGAGACATTTAATTTTTGGATGCATTTGTTAATATACTCTCTAAAATTTCATAATTTAATAATCTGGGTTATGATTACAATGTTTTACAATTTGTAGAGATGATTTATTGGCCCCAATGTTTCAGGAAAAGTGGAAATTATGTGAATATATCTCACATCAAACTCTAGTTTCTACCCAACACACAGGGATTTTCAGCCTCACATAAGACTTAGTTTATTGCTGGATGGCAGCGGACTCTCCTCCTCTCCTTGATATAACATTATTCATGATACATATTAAAGGGGACAATCACAGATAATGAGAAAGAAAAGCTTTTTAATGAGTGAAGAAAGTAGTTTATGGTTCTTCTGTTTATCAGACCTACAGAGTCACAATTTTAAACTATGTGGTGAATCTGAAAAGTAATACACTAGAGTCGGATCTATTATTTGTCCCAAAATAAAACTGTGGTGATGTTGTGATATGATTTCAAAGCAGTGCAATCAGTAACAGATTGCCAGTAAATTTGTGTCAGTCCAGTAAACAGCTTACTGAAGGCTGGTCTCTTGTATCTTTGCTATTGTCCCCTTAGAGATCCCTCCTTGCTCCTCCATCCTCCGAAGTGAAATTTTGGAAATGAAACAGCCTTAATGATGGCAGATTTCTGGGTCATGTGACAATCAACTGTGGTACTGCAGGTACTGCCTGCCTGTAACTTTACTGACTGCATGCATGGGTCTTGTATTCTCCTGTGCTAAATTACGCTACCTCCCTCCAACACGGTAAAAGTTCCACTTTGCAACATTAAAATGCCAATTTTTGCAGACCAAAAATATATGAGGCTCAAAATATTCTGGGCTGAAATCCCAAATAATCTGCCCCGAAGATGCCAGTACAGTGCCCAACTGTTTTAGGATTTTTAAAAAATAACTTTTAAAAAATTGAAACTATATATTCAGCATTTTTTCAAGTCTTCAGTAGGAACCAGTGGGCTTTGGGCCGTGGGCTACAGAAAGGGCAGGTAGGGGAGGTCAGAAAGTCAGGACAGATGAACTAACACATTGTTGTGTTGGGTCTTTTCATGATATGTGTTGACAATAAGAACAGTATGGAATAACAACAACCTTATCATTTAAACTCATCCTTACTGTCTAAGTCCTCTAGAATGCCTCAGTGACCTCTTAGGATCCACAGTTTTCACCTGAAGGAACCACACACTTGCTGTGTAAACTTGTGTACATATACTGTATACAGGGTACAGTGTGGAGTGAATATTTTTTTCATTAATAAGTACCCTTTCTTTATTGCATGAATGTGTAGACTTTTCTTCCTCACACACTACACCCCACACATACACACATTCCGTTAACACATTGATGAGCCTGATATTCAATCAATGAAGATTAACTTGCTTAACTTGCCTAAGGTAAGTCCCCTCTGTCCGTTGCTTTTTCCGAAGGAAGAAGCCCAAATACGATTACGCGGAAGGGGAAATTATGCCAAGATGAGTAGAGCTTAATATATGGTAATTATTTGACAGGATATACTTACACAGCGATTAGCATATCTCCAAGACGAGACAGAGATAGAGAGCGGAAGGAGAGGGAGGGAGGGAGGAAGAAAATGCAGGGGAAGACAAGGGCTCCCTGATAAGGATTTCTTTCTCTCTCTCTGACAGAGGATGGTAGGAGAGTCTGTGTAGGCAAACTGTTCTTCCATATGTACCTCCACTGATAAGCCATCTCTATAGGGGTTGGGCCAATGGTAAGCAGACCTGACGTGCCTGGCATACCAGACAAAAAGCATATATCATACATATAATTCATTTCACACACTCCAACATGTGCACAAGTACTGCTACACATACACTGTGGCATTTGTAGTGCACGAAAAAGGCATCTGCATAAAGGTGTGGTGTGTGACAAAATCCAGGTATGGCATTTAGCTGACATGCAAAAATACAGAGACACATACACGCACACACACACAGTCAGCTAATATTCCTCTTCACAATACATGAATGAACATTTGCTGAAACACCCAATACATACATAGTTCAATCCATTACAGTGTGTTTGTGTGGCGGTGTAGTACATACATCTTACTGTCTGCCTCTGTGTCCTATTGGCTCGGCCCTGCCAATACTCCCACTGTGGAGAGTATATTTGACTAATGCACATTGGCCATGAGGATAGATTGGTCACACACACACACACACACACACACACACACACACACACACACACACACACACTCACACACACACTTATATAAGTACACACACACTTCTGTGTTCTTCTGTCTTCTCGTTATAGCTGCACCATGCAACTTTAGACGCTAGTAGCCCCAAATGGCAGCAAGAGGTAGCTGAATTTGGAGGACCTCAATACCCACATAACCTATCCTATACAGTTTTTACTGAATATCACTGAAAACACACACACACACACACACACACACATATATATATATATATATATATACATACATAAATATAGAAAATGATCAGTTGTTCTGTTTTCTAGTGCAGGAAAACTTTACTATTTACAAAAACTGTACAGAATTTTTTTTATAATGTGGTTTTTTTAACTATGGACCTTTTTTTTTATTACATTTTTATCAGAAAAATAATAAATAAATAAAAAAAACAAGCAAACAAACAAATACAAGTCCTACCCACAACTCAAGTTAACTCAATGTGTAATGCTACTACTATTGCTGGAAAGCAGCATGTCCATTACTGCATTCCGGAACCTCTGAACAGTCAGAAATTGTGACTTCCTAAAAAGGAAAATATAGGCAGAAAAATGGCAATTGTGCACTAAAACAACACATGATTACATTCAACTGACAATGCCCTCTAGCAGTTGCATATGACAGGAGGAAAGAAGGAAGTTCGTCCACATCAGGAAAATGTCTGTGTGTGTGTGGGGGGGGTCAATAAAACATCAGACTTTAACATGGAAGACCACTGTTTCCTGTTACCATCAAGATTTTTTTTTTTAAATCATTCTCAAAATCATTCCTTAATGTTCGCCACATGTTTAAAATTGTATATTTAACTATTCCAAATTATAAATTTAGCCATTTAAACGTAAATTTTATGCTGGTTCTGTGCCAACAAGTCTTCAAACCCTAAACGGCCATGTACAGTAGGTGGTTTGTCCCTAACCTCTGGTATGACCCATAGTAGCATACTGGCAGCAGAAATACTGGACCTTCATCATCAAAGTTACAATAGTAAGCACGGGGAGCGTACTGGCAGCAGTGGACTTGACCTTTGTTGTCGGGGTTACAAGAATAAACACACGGTTAAGGTTATACACAGTTTGGTTAGGAATGAGTACAAAAACAACTTGGTTCAGTTTAGGCACAAAGGTAATTTGGTTGGGTGTAGGGAAAGATCATGGTTTGGGTTAATATAAGTACTTTGTTAAGGCTAGAGGACCTCCATTGTCATGGTTACCATAATAAACATGCAGTAAAGGTTGTGGAACAGACGTGGGTAAAACAAACAAAAAAAGTTTGAAACAGGAAAAGAACATCAGTCGCCAATGTCAAAGTCCTGTGTTCTGTTGACCCATCCATCGACCCCAACATTCTCCATACACAGACTTTGTTGCTCTATATACTATGTCACCTGACTTCCTGCTTTGCTCCCATTATAATTTCTACAGCCGCTAGAGGTCGCCTAACAATAAATGTAACTATGGGGTGTAATAAGCTTAATAAGGTTCCTGCACAGATGACCTATAGGATCATTTTTAAGGGGAGGACAATGTCTTCTATGCAATATGGGTTTTCAGTGCTCTATTTGTCTTACTATTATACGTCCATCTATGAGGTAACTGTGTCCCCTGATGGATGGATCTCATGGACCACATGAATGTTACTGGAAAGCAGTAGTTTATGTAGGCTGGTTTTGGTACCTGTGTTTCTTCCATAGTTTTTCCAAACTCCACTAATGTAAAATACACAGGTCTGGATAACAGACTACAGGCAAAAAAAATCAGATCTTACCAACATAAATGAAAACACCACATTAAATTAAAAAAAAACACCTTAAATAATGTATGTGTGGAGGTGCTGAAGGTTATGAGAAGGTGGTGAAAGCCTGTGCATCTTTTCTCTGACTGTCGCAATTTTCTTGGAGGTGTTCAAAAGACACATAAGGATCATTCGGTGAAGTTCGGATTATCACCTACTGTGTAGCAATCTCCATCTAATGACTATACTAAAAACAATACTATGAAGTTAGTGAGTGAAAACAGAGTACTTGGATGATAAATTACTATATTTTTACATAAATATATTTCTTCTGTTTCTATGTAAATACAGCACGCATGAGATTCATTTGTTAAGGGTAATAATATTTTCATTTGTGCTAAATAGCTTTGAAAATGATCACCTCTTCAAAGCATTATAACATTTGAATGAAATCATGTTTGCCTGTAATTCTTATATGGTTATGTAGTGTAGTATTATCAGATGAGGACATCAAGAAGAGATTTGCTTGTGTGATTTCTGTGTTCCACAGACTTCCCAACCCGGACCGAAGCTGACCTTGCCCATCACAGCCTCCCAGCCTTTTTAATCATGCCTCTTTTTGTCCTGACAGAATATTTATTGGCTTATTTATTGTTAATCACAGACAGCTGCTTGTCTCTTCCATCAAATTCAGCCCCCCTGTCATATACACACACTATTAAATGCACAGCTGAACCCTTTTTCCTGCTTGCCCCTGGCAATCTCTCATTGGGCCAGTCAGTAAGTTAGTAGGTGCCAGTCATTCAGTGAATTGGGTGAGCCAGTCTCGTGGTCAGCTAGTCAGTCATTCTGTCTGTCAGCGTGATGGTTTGCCAGTAAGTCAGCCTGACGATCATTCAGTCACTACACCCATCTGTCAGTCAGTCATTGATTTCATCTGTCAGTCAGTCAGGCAGTTGTTCAGTTAAAGTTGCTTTATTTATAAATTGACAGGAAGATGAGGTTAAAAGATTATTCTGCATATCTGCGCATTCAAACTGTGTTATAATAATATGAAACAGGGACAAACTTCTTAGAATAGCCTACAATTTGTCAACTTTGTTGTCTTTTAGCCTCAACCACGATCATTTCCTAACCTTATCTGATAATAATTTTACTTGTTGGTAATAAAGTAACAAAGCAAACCGCTATACAGCCATCCAGGGAATCACTTAAATGCTCCCTCCTCCAAACTCATTGGTTTTAAAATAGTTTTAAAATTTACTTAGTAACCATTAACCAAATGTAACTAGATTTATAGAAAACTAAGCTGTTACAAATTAAGTTGTTTCAGTACAGTTTTCTAATTATACAAATACAAAAATAGTTTACACATCAAAATCAGTGTACTTGAAAAGTAATACTCAGCCTATGAAAATGATTGTACAGTGTCATCTGTGGTTTTGGAGAAGCTTTGTCTGAGAAAATAACCTTGATGTTGTCAGAGCGATGTCATCAACGTTATCTCAGCTTCTGCATTGAGACAACAAATTCCAAACGAGGACACGAGGTTCTAAGACCAAGGCATTTATCACGAAAGGAGTGTCTGAAGAAACGATTTTGAGCTGCATTATGGGAAGTGTAGGATCCACTGTTTTTGGAGCTTGACCCATACTGTGAAATAAAATAATATCTTTGCCTACGCAGCATTGATTTAAATTTTTTGTTTTATTCGTTTTTTTAAAATCTGTCCCTTCTTAGTCCCCATACTTTATCAAGGGGTAACACTAAATTGCTTTTAAAACCTTTATGTGTCAGATTTCTGACTGCTCCCCACTTGTAGAAAACAATAGATACTGCTACCTCTTTCTACAAATAAAAACTTATTAAGTGATCACATAAAAAATCTACACATAGAGGCTTTAAATTGTGGTAAAAATGAACAGTTCATACTTTGACACTTCATTTGACATTCATACTGGACCCCTAGTAGCTGCAGGGTTTCATAGTAAATAGCTGCTTATTTATCTTGTGCAGGTATAGTATGAATGCAAAGCGCTATGGATGATGTGTGTGCATTCATATGGATCTCATTCATTGAAACTATGAAGCAGCCATTAGTCAGGCAGCCAGTTGGAGGGTCTCCAGTGAGTCTTCAGATCAGTCTCCTTCAGCTCTCTTAGCCCCTTTTATACAGCCTGTTCAATGGGGGAATGTTGTGCCTTTATTCCGTTTCGGGATTTTGTATAAAAGGTAGGAACACGGAATGCGGGTGCATTGTTGTTGCGGCGGTAAGCCGGCAGTGGAGGTGGTAACAGAGCTGGATCGACATCTGTGTAAAAGTGAAGAGCTGGTATAGCAGGACAGACGCCAATGCTATAAAATTGTATTGAACTGAATTGAATTGTTGTGTTACATGTCACGCCGCTGATTCTGGAACCCTGGCATAGTATCTAAAATAACACTTTGGGGCGGCATTATGACGGTTTGTTTGGTTCAGTGTAAACAAAACTGGCATAATCAGGGGTCCTCTTAACGCTAATATAGCAGGATCTCTGTTTAAAGAGGATCTTGATATAATTCCACCACAAGCCCAGAGTAAATTTTCCCACCAAACATGAGCGTTTGGTGGGATAATGGCCCCTGTTACCCCTAACCAGAATAACACCAGGTAAATTACTTTCTAACTACCAGCTCATTGTGTCCCTCTTCATTGCCCTGTCTTTTCCTCATGCTGTCCTCCTCTAATTGAATCACCATAGACTCAGTGTATCAATTCTAACTTTGCTATTGAGATTTAATCAGGTGTGCAGGAGACCGGCTTGGCAGGCTGAAGGGTCCTTTTGTGAAAGGCCCATCTGTTGGTGACACAAGGGCCCCAGATCTGGCCTGGCTCAGAAACAGAGCAGGGGTGTGGGAGGGATGACAGGCTGGCAGGATGGACCGTTTCCCTCAGCACAACCCCAAAACCTCCCGCCCCTCATTTCTTAGATGTCTGTCTAGGCTTCTGCTGTCAAAGCACACACAAACACACACAAAGAATTGTATTACTATACTTATGAGGACATAATTTGAAAGTATTAGAGGTTTATTGTAACTTGGGTTTCACTTTTACAATGTTTTCCATTCTTCCTATCAGTAAGAATATCATTATACTCACTTAGTTAATTGCTGGGATCTGGAAACATAGGAACATCGATAAAAAGAAAGTGCCATGTGACAAGAAACACAAACAATCAGACAATCAAGCTAATTTGGAAGAGAAAACAAGGGTGACCAGTAAAGGTATAATTCTAACTCTCCATTGTAAACATCCATGAAATATCACAGAACCACTTCCTGGTTGAATGTTGACTAACCGTACTCACTGTAGCTCATTTTCCTGAGAATCCTGAGGTATTATTACCAACATTTCGGTTACGAAAGTTATTTAGATAAAATTCTATATCCTTCAATATGGTGTTCTTCAAAAAGTGTTTTGTACCTGTTATTACTTTTTTAAAACTCGTACATTTTAGTTTGCAACTGTAAAAACAATAAGCTTACAGGCTTTTTTTTTTATTTCTTTTTTTTAGTTTTAGGTCTTACATTTCTGCTCTGTTTTGCAAGATTGCGTATTTAGTTCTGTGCCTGCAAGCTTACACCTTATTGTCCACCTGTCAAGTGGCAGGCATACCGGACCTTCGTTGTCATGGCAACAATAAAAGACACAGTTGAGGTTGTGGAACAGTCACGCTTTGGTTAGGTTTAGGGACAAAACCTTCGTGGTTGGGTTTGGGAAAAGATCGAGTTTTGGGTTAAAAAAAAAACTTATTAACGCTAGAAAACCTTCATTTGTGGTGGTGGTGTGGTCATGGATATAAGAAACAATAATGATTGTCAGTTTTGCTCAGGAAATTAACAGTGGTCTCCTGTCCACCCCAACCTCCTCCTAAGGTGGAGTTTGTCACTATATATTCTACGTCACCGAACTTCCTCCTTTGCTCCCGTCATAATTACTACGGCTGCTGTGGGTAAAAAATGTAACAGTGGGTTGTAATAAACTGCTGGCACAGACGAACTATGGGGACAGCCTCAGTGGGTCAGTAGTTGATTGTCCCAGACACTGGCTCTGTGTACAAAACCTCTCAACACAGTTTACCTGTCAAACTGTGGGTTCGCACATTCACCGGCATATGACGGTTTTGCCTCACAGATTGTAAAACTAAACGTACAAGCAGGCGTCTGTATAAACAAGCTTTAACACAGAGTTTGCAAGGTGCAAACTTAAACGTATAGTTCTACAAAACTAAGGTTACAGGTACAAGACTATTTTTAAGCTAACTTTTTTAGATGATAAAATATCTATCTATAAATGGAGGAGTCTCTGTCTGTCTTACTGCATTTCGATTTTCTCAACGACTCATCTGATTGACTTCAGACTTCACGGCTGCATCTTGGATGAGCAGTTCTTGAGAAAGCTTCAACACTGCCTCTCTACATTTTACTTGATGTGAAGCAAAAGGCAGAAATACACTACGAAGGCAGTGCAGGACCCAAGGAAGTGCGGTGGCATATGTGAAGTTGTTTGGATGATGCTCTCAAGAGAGCCGAAAACTGGATTAATGCAGACCAAGCAATCAGCGCCTACTGAAAGGCACATTTTGAAGGGGCACTGCACTAGTACAATAATAATCTGGCTAAACTGTTGGCTTGTTTACTACGCTGTCAGTCTTCAGTGTAGCAATGCTATGCTGGTCTCAGCCCTTTGCTGAGAGAAGTTGAGAGAAGTGATGGCAAAGACTATGGAAATAAGACCCATGTTGTAAAAAAAGAGTAATGATTAACCTTTAATCTTATAAATATACATAATAAATAAATAGATAAATATAAATAGCCAATTAAAACAATGCAAGAGTTGACAATGGACAGAATACCTTTTCTGTGAAAGATTCTCTTCTGATTTGTTTTTGAAGAAGACGTGTAGAGATACACAGAGAGAGAGAGTGACAATAAATGCTTTCAACATTTGCATGCAGATACATATAGAGATGTAGAAACACCTACCAAACAAATACCAATATGCTCACAAGGAAGAGCAAACATGGCTGATATGCATTTCTCATGCAAGTGAGGCTGCACACATGTGTACACGAACACAATACACCATAGGGAGGAGCATAAGGTGGCTGAGAAAATCAGCTTTTTACTTCTCCAAAAGAAATTGATCATGACAGCATTCATACAAAACACACACATGTACACACACTCTCTTTGCCTTTATATCCCCCACTGCCAGTCACGTATACTGACAGATCTCTGTGTGTATATGTATGGAGGGTTGGGGGTGCTGTTGGTCATATTGGCAGCGTTGATAGGTTCCAGCTCAGCATTCCCATCATTCACTGGGGTTATGACCTCTCTGTAAATGGCCTGACGGCAGGGAGGAGGAGTGTGTGTGTGTGTTTGTGTTTGGGTGGTGTGTGTGCTGTGTGTGTGCACTGATGTTCATGAATAAGTAAAATGAAGAACCACAGGGTACAATACCAGTGACCATGATAGAGAAATCACCATGGTGATACGAGGATGACAAAAGTAAGGAGAAGGTAGACGATGATGACAATTCTGATCATGACTGTGGTGATGCTGAAGAAGAGGTAGATTGACATTCAGACTGAACATTCATTTTGTTACCGCTGTATTATTCAGTCTGACACTGCCTTCACACCTGGAGATTTCTCCATTTCATTTTTGTGGGAGGACTCAATTTTACACCAACCGACCATTAGTGACTTGCACTCACCAAGCACTTTATTAGGAACACCTGTACACCTGCTTATTCATGCAATTAGCAAATCAGCCAATCATGTGGCAGAAGTGCAATGCATAAAATCATGTAGATACAGGCCCGGAGCTTCAGTTAATGTTCACATCAAACATCAGGATGATGGTAAAAATGTGATCACAGTGACTTTGACCGTGGCATGATCATTAGTGCCAGACGGGCTGGTTTGAGTATTTCTGAAACTGCCGATCTCTTGGGATTTTCACACACAACAGGCTGTAGAGTTCAAAGAATGGTGACAAAAACAAAAAACATGTATGGTGGTCCTAATACAGTGTTTGGTGGTGTACCTACCAAGTGCTCTTACGTCGCTTTCAATCAACAGTGAAGCTGCACATTAGCCAGAATGCAGTCAGGGTAAGAAAATTGAATTGAAAATTTGTCCTCGAGAGAAAGGAGTTAAGGCCTACTCAGAAAGTTGCTAGGCGCTTTTTAACAAAAAAAGTCCCTAAAGGGGTCTTACAAGTTGACAAATCTAGAGAGAAAATGAGTAAGCTAGCAACACTGGATACACTTCTTGAGTTTTGCTAGTTTTCCATAACTTACTTCAAGAAATATAAATGTTTTCTACAAAACCCCTTTTATATTTAACAAGAGAAGCCACAAGTCTGAAATGGCTTTGGTTGGTACAAAAAAAAATTAAATAAAAATGCATCGCCTGCCTGGCAGGGACAAAGTGATTAGGCTAATAACTAGAAACACAAGGAGTGAGCTTCAGCAATTTTGTTTAAACAAATTTTTTCAGAACAAATAATTAAAGATTTAAAAGAATAATTAACTGTTTGACTTCTTAAAGGTGATGTTGAAGCTCTCAAAACTGAAAAAAACTGACATTTCGACCCTTACAGGTTTTGCTTAGGTATTTGGCCAACATGATATAAAACAAGGTATATGTATACATATTTTGCCTGCTTTTGCCTCATGAGATTATTTTGGTCATAGTGAGGTTTTTTTTTTTTTTTCTGTATTTTTTTTTTCTGTGTAAGACACCCAACTCAAGGGGCTTTATGCTGTCCAGTTTCAGGTCATTAAATTATTCATTTAACAGAGATTGGCTAACATGCTGTCCATGCCTACTTTCACAGTCCTGCTCCAATCCCTGAGAGATCTAATCTCATACGTCTGACAGAAAAAAAAGATTTTACTTTTTCTTTTTCGTGAAAACAGTTCATTATAAACTGGGTTTTATTTTTATAGCACTGACCATCATTTCCATCATCATATATAATGATAACAATGTTCAGGCCGAATTAACTGCTGATATCTGGTGACATTGCTACAGCAAAGTCTGATGAGAGATGGGTTGCTAAAGCAAAGGTTATTCAAAATTGATTTGGAAGCAAAAACAAAGGCAAACAGTAAAATTATTTTAGAGCCATTTCTCATGACCATTTACAGGTCAGCTTCCTGATTAAACCTTGACCAGTGGTAAATGCTGTAAGTTGTGTGCAGCACGGTTTTCCTGCAAAGAGGTAATTTTAAATATATTCTGGGTTGGAGATATTTTTGGGGATGTTGCCGGATTCTGAGATCTCATATTGTTTTGACGAGTACAATATTATCATAACTAATAGAAAGGATGGCCAGAGCTACCTACAAAAACAAAACATAAGTTGTAAATTTTAGTTTTTCTTAAGTTAAAAAAGGTGGACTGGGCCTGAAGGAAGATTGTATCAGTTATTAAGGGTCTTGCTGATGAAGGTAGCTAGCAAAAACTGAACAACTATCGGACCCAGGTTGTCAGCTTCTAATGTTCCATGATAATTGCTCAACTTTCTCAAAAAACAATGAGATCTGGTGTTTTGCTGTGGCCAAATGCAGAGTCGTGGCATGAGAACTGCTTTAGAAGGATGATAAAACTATTGACTGCAGCTTTGTTTGTGGTGTCCTGATCTGTGGGACACAGCATGATAACACCACCAACCGCTGTTCCACCCACAGAAGTGCTGATAGCCTTAGTTGTTTCTCAGGAAGAAGCCTTTGAAGGGACATCATCTACCTAGTCACAATAGCTGTGGGTTGGTGATTCAGATGTTTGGAATCAGGCTAGGGTGTAAGAGGAAGATATAATGCTATTTTGAGGCATGCAATAAAAACAATGGAGGTTACAGTAATGTTAGTGATTATGGTTATGGTGGTGTTGGTGGTACACTAATGGTAGCAACAAGAATGACAATATAGACGATAGAAGTTAATGGTAATGTTTTTTTTATTTTTAGTTCTGTTTAAAGAACCTTTTTGACCTGGAAGGATTTCCTTACATCTCTAAAGCAGTTACACAACAACAACAACAAATACACACATACAAATTAGCACAATGCACAGGCGATGCACCTCAGCCGGCCTCCACAACCCAGCTGAAACAGGTCTGACCTCTGTTTTGTGCATCTGTTTATGTGTGTGTCTGGCTGGTCGGCCATTCTCAGGGTGGGCTTTCACTCCACTCACCTCTTGCTGCCAACAACAAAAGAGGGGAGGGGTGGGGGGGGGTAGTCTGACATGGCTTGAAGGCAGAGAAGGAGGAGGGCTGCAGGGTGACATAAAGGCACGTGTGTGTATGTGTGTGTGTGTTTGTACTTACCTCCTGCAGTAGCCTGGTCAATTAAATTCACATTGAGGATAAATGATTAGCAAATGATACACAAACAAGTGAGTGTCCGGTCCTTAAGAGGCTGTCGAACTTTGGGATTAAAATATGAAGGCACAGGGTCAGAGAATGTTCAGTAATCTAAACACGACATTTAGAAAACAAAAAACAAAACAAAAAAAAATCAAGTAAAGACATATACAGATATTTGGTGTTTACAGATTTGTTCAGTATTCTTTCTAATGGGAAATATGAAGAGAAAACAACAGCTATTTGTCTGAAAGCTGAAAATAATTTTTCTTTTCCGTTTCTAAAAATGCCAAACTGTTGCTTTTACATGTTTTTACTTAATTACAATGTGTAAATTTTGCATTACTGTCAATAGTTTGCCAAAGCATACATTAGTGTTGTATACAGCTTGGTCTCCATAGATTTCCATTTATTTCAGTTTATATTATGTTTGACTGGGTATCAAACCTCCCTAATTTTTAAATACTGACCAAAAGGTGTCTTTAGCAAGTATCAAAGTAATAGTGTCAAAGTAGTAGTAGTAGTCTCAAAGTTGGCATCAAATGCTGGATCATACTCTTGTTTACTCATCCTTTGATCAGGTATTTTCTGATCTAAATTCAAGATAACAGTATATGTTATTTAGCATTTAACATTTAGGATATTCTGTTAAATGGAAAAAGCATGTATATAATAAAGTATTGATTTGGTTTTAGTGCAAAACACAGATATTTTATATGTGAAAATATAGAAGATGTTATATATATATGCCTCTACTATATATGTGTGTGTATATTTATATATTTGACAGTCTCCTCATCATTGCATGGTAATGCCATTTAAAACATGAGCGCGCTACGGCACTGTAGGCCCTCAGAAAGGGCCTAAGATACATCAAAATTAAATTTTGTGAAAAGCTGACTTATTGTGTAATATTTATTGATTTGATCAAAGTCATTTCAATTTAAATATAAAGATTGGTCTTCATATTTGGTTTTGTCCACTGATGGAACTCGATTTCGGCACCGAAACAGTTCATCAGTCAAAGTACTGTAGGCGTCAGATTACTTATCTGTGCTTCCAAATGTGGTAGAAATTTGAGGAGACAGGACCCTGTACTATAATGTAAACAGCTTTGATTGGCTGTTGAAGTAATGTTTTGTGTTTTTGCTTAGGGTGGGGTTGGTTAGAGGGCCTTAAGTCCAATGGTTATACCTTGCCATGGTGTGGACTCTTGTAAATAGTCTACCATCAAATAATGTTGCATTTTTGTGCTGCTCGGAGGATCTGAAATGTGAGAGTTGGCTGCTTTAGCAGTGCTGCATGATAAAAATAAAAACTAAGACTACAATAATGCACAAGTAGATTTGGTGGAAAGGAGAATTTAAATTTGACAGCTGTTGTTATACACTTTCTGTATTATTTTAATAGGTAATTATATCAAATAACTGCATCATTATCCCAACGACAGCATCACCAGTTGCAAGTAGTGGAAAACTAATAAAGCTTGCAACAGAATACTCTTCTGTACACACAAATGACAAACAAAACAAAACAAAGAAAGAAACAAAAACAAAAAGTTAAAATAAGAAGTTGTTTTTTGTAGTTTACGTAAACCAACCACTTCAGCAAAATTGTGTCTTTTTTTCTTATAAAGTTATTTATTAAGCTAATATTAGCCATTACAGTGACGCTATATATGACATTTATCACAAATACTGCTCCTTCAGGTGACATACAGGAAACAACACACATACAGCATAAAAGGATAGTATTGCAGTCATAATGGACCGATATGTCTGTGTTTAATTCTGCAAAAGCTGTACTGTGTTCATTTACTGATCTCACGTCGCAAAGACTTTCAGACCAGGGTACATTTGTACATGTACATGTATGTTTGGTTTCTGCATCTGCTTTCCTCTGTGTGAGTGTGTGTGCTTGTGTGTGTGAATGAGACAGAGAATGAGAGACAGAGAGCATCAGGCATGGAGGAGACCCCCTTCTGGCTATCCTCTGAGGGGTTGATGATACTAAAGACACTGGAGAGCGCCCCGGCTGTGACCCACCCACACACACACACACATGCACCAACCCTCCAACCATTCTGTTCTCTTTACAACTTTACAAAATAGGCTTTTAATTTAGCTGGGCGGCCGGGGCGTGTGGGGCCCGCCAGCATCAATCATCATGAGGAGGCTGAGGAGGCCAGGCCGTCCCCTGGGCCCTCTCACTGACGAGGATGTCCCCGCACGCACACACACACACACACACACACACACACACACATACGTACGCATACAAGCACAGACTCAACACACTTCTTCCTTCTGCTCTTTTATACAGACACTCGTTCGCGAGACCTGAAAACCTTTATCATTCTCTCAAACACACACACATACACATGCACAAGCGTGCGCGCGTGTACACACACACCCCCTCCATCCCCTCCAGGCTGTAGATGATGAGACCAGACTGAACACAGATGGGAAATGGAGGGAAAATGCGGAAAGGAAACATCTCTCTTAGTATGTATTTTTTAATTTCTGATTATATTTAATCACAAACAAACCAAAACTAAACCACGTGACAATACATGTACAAGTGTGTTCGTGGTGTATGCAACCTAACCAGGGTCTACTTTTTAGATCATTTATTTTTCTTTTTGTCATCTTTTTGGAACCCTTTGTACAATCATGTTCTTCTCTAAGCCAATTTGTATTTACATTGCAAACATTCATTTCCATTTTGGGTTCATGTACCTACCTTCTTTGTTAATTGGATTTGGATCATTTCCAAATGTTCAGTGTGTACCCTGCAATAATTATATTCCTGAAGAGAGCTGTATGAATTTTGTCACAGACTTTGATGGCTTGTCGGCACATCACTGACGTGACACTGATATTATATTGCATGTGAAAGACACGTCACGTGAACCAAAATGTCAGCAGGACGTTTAAGAGAGAAAGAGCACTTTATTGCCTTAAGAGTACCCAGAGAATTAGGATTTTATTGCAAGCTTTATAATTACTTAAATGCCGTATTTAAAGTGAATTCTATTGTGGAGTATTTTCATTTATTCTACTATATAGTAATACTCCGGTACATTTCAGAGTGAAATATTGTATGTTTTACTCAACTACATTTATTTGAGGGTTACAGTTACTAGTTACTTTGCACATTAAGGCTGTACTGCAGCAATTTAGTGTCATATGTCCACAGAGTTCAGGGACTAACAAGAGACATTTCAAAAAGGAATACTCAACATCAATATCTGAGATATCCTGACTTTTAGTCCCTAGTAGCTCCAAATACACTGAGTCCTACACTTCCCATAATAGCGTAATTTCTTTAGATCCTCCTTGCCTGGTAAATGCCAATGTCTTTCAAACTTCATTCCACCAATTTGTAATACAGGCTTGCTTCTAAAAAGTCAGAGTCATCAGGCACAAACTGAGAGAACCCTGATGGCACCAGTACGAAATCATCAGGGTTATTCTGTCAGACTTGGCGAAGCTCCTTCAGAGCCACAGGAGACACTAAACTGTTTTTATTATGATTACTGAATTTAAAAAAAATCGGTAAAAAACATGTAATTAGTTTATAAATCAGATTATAAAATATGATGCATTCTTTTTGATTAATCTGCCCAAAAGTTTATAAAGTGGGTTGGATTAGCTCCACCTAAACCAGCTACAACATTTAAATGCTGGGTACCACTTTTAATAAGGCTGACTTTATAAGTTGTAACCAGTAAATTAATTAATGATAAAAAAAAATAAAATAAATCAGGTATTAATGCTCTATTGATTAGCCACAACTCATTTTCAAGGACATCTTTAGGGATGCCAGATTTTCTGTCCTCAATTGGTCGTTCAGTCCCATACCTTCTGGAAAAGAACTGCATTGCAGCGGGACCAAAATCCAATAATTAACAACTTAACAACTTTTACAACTGCAGATACCACGGCTTATTAGAAGATGAGAAACACGTGAGCCTTTATTAATGACTATCTAAAATTTACAGTTCCAGTTTGTAACACTTTGTAGGGGGGGGTTATGCATAGTGAGTACTTTACTTTTAATATTTCAGAATATTTAGATGGTAATATTTTTGTATGTTTCCAAAATCTTTCCTTATGTAAAGGATCGAAATACTTATTCAACTACTGCTTATAGGTTACAACACCATCCCAAGCTTTCAAATCCTAAAGGAAACATTATCATTTCATATTGTCAGATTTTATATCAGTAGTGATATCAAATTTGGTGTTTACTTTTATGGACTCTTAGCAGAAATAAAAACAGAAATGCTGTAAACTGCTGCAGCGTTGTCACATATGCAGTGCTTTGAGTCAACAATAATAGCCACACCAAACAGGTGACACAGATTATGGTGTGATTGAATGAATATTGAAATAAAACATTATCCGATTTTACATCAGATGCCTAATGTGGCTTGATTGAAAAGTTAGATACTGTAAGTTTCTAACCTGTTACATCTGCTTGTCCCTCATGACAGCGTGAGCTGAAAGATTTGCCTTTACTTACCTAACGCTGTTTGAATGAAGACAGCAGAGCACAGACGAGCAAGTGAATGTGTGGTCCTCGTTCATGGGCTGTGTAGATCCACCAGCACGGATTTGGTGGAGTTGAGGTGGTTCTTTTATTTGAGATTTGAGACCTGTATATGGAGAGCTTTCATCCATTTGGATAGACAACCCCATCACCCGGCATGAACAAAAACACTTTGTTAAGTTCAGGTGAAGATCGTGGTTATGGTTAGTAAAAAGCCCACAAAGGTGACCTATGGAGTTTCCTTGTAAAGTTTCTGTTTACATTTGGGGTTATTCACTGAAATACGCTGTGTATAGTCAATATTCATAAGTCTGGCAGAGATGTTGATTACATTTCCACCCTCACAAAAGATTTGGAATGCGGATCTTTCTAAAAGATTTCATTCCGGCGTTGTTTACTTCCATGTTCACTAAATTCTTCTTCCTTGCCTTTGTTGGTGTATTTCTGCATCTTTTCATGTGTTACCACCACCTCCAGAGCACTGGAATAGTATGAGAAGACTAGGAGGAATGTGCATCACGTCATCTGTGTACACATGAATGTGAATTGCAAAGGAACAAACAAAATGAGGACCGAAACATAAAAACATGGCTTCATAGCACTACCAGTGGTTAAAACGTCCACAGGGTACCTTTCAATGCAGGTCTGTGGCAGGTCTTGTTCATGAAAGTCAGACATGCTACATCCCATCCTGCATTGGCGCTTAATGACGGAATTGGCTATTAAACGTGGAGTGCAGAATCATCCAAGATACAACTCCTGAGGATACTGAGCTGAGGAAAAAAACAAAACAAAAAAAACCCCCAAAGGAAACAAGTTGATTTTGGTTGATTTTGTTGTGAAAACTTTGCTGTTCCTGGTGGGAAGTGTGCATTATTCACATTGTGGATAGCCAGTGAGAGTGGAACCTTTTCAATGTAGGAATTCTAAACAGTTAAAGAAGCAGTGTCGACCTGTTTGGGCCTTATGGGACTATATTAATGACAGAGTAAAACAACAGTTTGACATGTTACCTTTAATAATGTCTCAAACATACAGTATTAAACACATTAAAACAGTCAAATGTTGATTAAGAAAACAATCTGGAAATACCAGTGAAGCCCATATCATTCTGTTTTACATCATGCCCAATATCTGATGCGGGTGACTGTGTTTGAATGGGAAGTAGAATTTGACCAAGTTTGACCATCACCACCAATCCTCGGTACTTCACATCCCGCACCCTCTCTTTCTTTCTCTCTCGTCTACTTTTCTGTCTACCTCTGTCTTGCCGGTTGTGTGTAATCAGATAAACTGAGCCGAGAGGTGCGATAAGGACGGGTCTCCCTGGGGTGCTATGTTGCTCCCTCCTTCCCTCGCCTTCCTCCCCACACCCCTCTCCCCACCACCACCCAACCCGCATACCCTCCCCCCTCCACCCCACAGCTCTATCTTTGCTGCCGGTGGCGATGGTGGTTTTAGTATGCATAGAGCTGAGCTATCTGCTCCACTGCACCTTGACTCTCCCAACACACAAATACAACCACGTTCCCACAACTCACCACCACAATATTCAGCCATGCACACACCGGTACCACGGTACACACAGCCTCACCACACACACACTACCATTACTGATGCTAGAGGAAGGTTGTTCGTAGCCATCATAACAGGTCAACAAACACACACAGACACACATGCGTTGACACAATAGGTCTACCTCAGAAAACAGTATTTTGAGTCAGATGCTGCTCTGTCGCTCAAATGAATCTGAAAGGAAGTGGCAGTAAAGTGGTAGAATCTCATTCACATGTCAAGCACTGTACTGTTGATTTGGGATACAAAGGCAGATCTCCTACAATTATTGTTTTAGTTGTCTGTTATCTGTCTCACTCTTTCTCTCTGTTACTTTTTCTATCTGTCTCCCTTTCTGGGTATTATCTTTCAAATAACTGGTCAGATCAGTACTTTCCGCTTCTGCTTTGGCAGTGTCCACTGTATGTAAAGGTATGGTTATGAGTAGTGTGGTGTCACATCCCATTTGTAAGAGAGCTGTCTACTCTCTCTGTTTTCGTGAGACAGCATTAGAACTGAGCAGTCTTTAAAGGGGCTATAATCAATATTTTTCCAATAATGATGTATCAAATGACAATGTGAAAAAACAATGTGACAATATGAAGGGGGTCTCTTGTAGTGATGAATCACCAGCGAATTATCACCGAATCTGCAGCTCCCGTCAGCTTAATGAAGCTTTATACTATCTATCATAGCTCACTGTTTAGCTGTCCAGCCCACAACTTTACTGTTGTGGTTCACTCTCACTTCTCTCATGGCGTTGTTGTCAACCACTGCCATTGTTTTCAGAGAAAAAGCTCTAAACCTGCTGGACCTACCTGGGCAGCACCAAACAGCAGTTAGCCAGCTGGTGAACGTAGTGGAGCATTTAGCCACTAAAAAGTCAGATATCTCCCTCGGGAGTTGGTAGAGACCAAAAACAGAGCTAAAAGAGAGCGAGTATTGGACTAACATTCATCACCATAACTGCTGGATGTGTAAATAAGTAGCTTCTTGCTAACAAGTTTGTTTTATCAACTTAAAAGGTGATGATAGGACCAGGATGTTTTACTGTTTTTTTTCCCCCTCGGTATATACCAGATGTAGACCTCTAAACGTATTGAGTACTTTGTGTATTTCGAGTATTGAGTGTTGTGCACCTTTCAGGCCACAAGAGTTCAGGGCACACTAGCATGATAAGCAGGTATCGAGTGGAAGTTTGCTTCCATATCTTCATGAAAAATTAAGCTGTAGGCTACATAAAACTGATATATTATGAAATCAAGGAAGGTTTTTACTTAACATACTGGGATAATTATGTTGACACAACGTGTGTACTTTTAAAGTACATGAAAAAGCTCAGAATAAGAATTTACCTGGAGATGATAAATGTAATTAAATCAATTATTAAGACCAAAATGCACTAAAAAGTGTGTGACTTAACTGAACTGCAGCCAGACTTTCCAAAGTCTGCGGGCAGCAAGGATCAGTAGTAAAACCTGCAGGCTAGCAGGCACTGAGTCTACTGTGATGCCGGTACATGAACGATGCAGAAGAGACCGACCCCATACGTACTGGTAGAACTGGTAAATTCCCTTTTATCTACACTATACTCCTGCTCTTTATGTATATATACTATAGTATACTGCAAGTCCCATCAGTAGGCCCATCCTAGTCAGTGATTGTTGGTCAATGTTAAAGTATACAGCAAGATCTCTAAAAAAATGTCTGAGGGTAAGAAACACAACCAAGTTAGATAATCAGACAGGTTGTAAAAAAAATCCACAGGTTAGCCAAACCTATTTATAAGAGAGGACAAAGTCAAACAGTAAATTATTACCCAAACTGTTTGTTGCATAAAGACTAATCACAGTTTACAGACCGACACTTAGTGTAGTTGAGCAACATAGCTCGCATTCAGTTTTACCCTCCAATAATTTAGCTAATCTATGTAATCTGACTACTGGTTTTTTTTTTTTTTTTCACAACCTGTTTGAGCATCTGACTGCTTATTTATTGGCCAGTCAGACTTCATCACAGTGATATAACCATGTTCCCAGATCTCATTAATTACTTTAGCAAGATTTCATAGGCAATGGAAAAGACGGTAAAGACTATAAAAACGCTCATCTTGCAATAGACAAGGGGTCTGATTTCTATAGCTATGTCTTCACTGCCTGTGATTGGCATTTGGGACATCTTAATACATAGGGCAAACATGTTTGGCAATAGCATACGGTATCACTTAATTATGCATTTCCCTTGACTGATTTAATCATCTCATTCAGTACGAAATAAAATTGAATACAAATTCAGTGACCAAAATGTTGGAAAAATTGTCTTTGGCCCATCCGCCAGTTCAAACATAAATAAAAACAACACACACCACATAAAAACAACCTGCCAGGTGATGCATAGGGTGAGCAGCAGAGCCACACCCCCACTCCTAGTGGAAGCATTTATAAAGTATTTCCCCCTGATCAAAGGATTACCATCTGCTATATAGTAGAATTCACATTTTCTTTTTTGAAATGTCCGCAGAAAAATTGTAAATACAATTTGCCACCTCTTTGTCCCAACTAGTATGCACCACCAACACCAAACACAAACAAGACATTTTAACAGAATTATCTCAGCTCCAAGTTTCCCAATATGTGAATGGCACATACAGTATGACACTATTAACATTTATGAACCTACATAAGAGTTAATAATACTAATTCTTCAGCCTAGATAAAATGGGAATTGTCAGTGCTTCACACATTAAAGACCACTTTGACAAGAACAGTCAACACGTCATGTTTATTCTGTGAATGGAATAGGTCAGACCCAAACTTTGTCACAGCACAGTAAATTGGAATTGTCAGGTGGGGTGATGTGTGTGTGTACTGGGAGAGGGAATTAGTTGTTAGCCTGGGCAGCTAGGGGCTAGTGATAAGACAAATGCAGGTTGTTTGCTGTCTCTTTCTGTGCTGCCTGGCCATTAAAGGTAACCTGCCATCTGATGGAGGCCAGGCTGGGCACGGCCTGTCTGACTGGCCAACTGGACATACTCACGCTATGTGTGTTTGTACACGCACATTCCTTCTGGCATAAGTGTCTGTCTGCTCCCACCTCCAGTCTTTGAACCTCTAAATCCATAGTATGTGTTTGTCTGTGTGTGCATGTGTGCATTCAGGCTTTAGATCTGCCTTCATACATGCTCAGCCAGTGGAGTGGAGCTCCAGCTATCCTCCCATAGCATTGCTTTGTTTTGCTCCTGGAGAGTGGGTGTGTGTTTTTTTGGCACTGGCTGGTTAAGTGGCTCTTCCCATGTCTATTGCATCTACGGTGTGTGTGTGCGCGTGTGTGCTCAGTGTTAGGACCTCCAAATATATGAGCCAACACAAAACATCAGCAGTCCAGCCAGTAATTCAGTCACACTCAGACTTGGTTATGTATGTGCTGCAATTCATTGAGGTTTGAAATTTTCTCTTTCCAGTTCCACGTGCCCACCAATGAATGTCATTTGGAAAGTCTGTCTAGAAAATGAAGAGGAGGGTGAACTTTGACCTCAAGCCTGTAATCCCAATCTAAATTTGTCTAGATCAGGGGCTGTTAGAAGCTAATGCAGGATCACTTTTCATAGAACAGATCTGAGAAAATGTAAACAAATTTGAACCAAACGGGCCCAGGTTAAGGCTACAGCTAAGTCACTGACCTTCATGGCAATATTACACTTCATTTAACAAAAGAATGAGGACAAAAGGTCCATTTACCAGCAACTTTCATTAGATTTAGTATAAAAGGAACGGGCAGTGCCAACACATAGTCATCCAAAATGAAAATCCATTCTTTTTTGTCTTTTGTTTTTACACTAACATTTGCTTGACATTAAGACACATTACTACACTGAGACAGTAATAAGTACTAATGTTTTTTCTGCTAGAACTTACTTGTATACACAAAATGCTGCTCTTATGTACAGACAAAGTGCCATACACTAAATCACATGTTCAGTCCTCAGAATACAGCAGATTCTTTATTAGCTAAAGTTTCAATGCTTATTACAAAACATGCAGATCAACAGCAACCAGCATGTCATTTGACAAGAGACTTGGTACAACAGTTCATCTCACATCCAAACATTTGTCTGCCAACAAGAAAACTTTGTCTCTCGGAACTGTTGACCCAAAAAACACTAACGAAAGGTAGCATTGGAATATGGATCTCTGATATCTTTGAAGTATCATTTATTTATTTAGGATAAACCAAGATTCCATTACAACAAAAAGAGTGGCATTAATTTATTGCCTGGCTTGTGCTACCTTACAGTGTATGTCACAGACATGAGTCAGAAATGCTCAAAGACGCTATTTTCCTAAGTGCACAAAATGATAATGAAGTTGTTCGTATATATATGTATATATATATATATTCTTTATACATATAGTACATGTATAGAATAGCCATAGATAAATAGACTATGTCCTCTGCATTTGGCCACAAGTTTTCAACAACATCACATCTTATGTCCACTCTTGGAATACACCTGGAGATAATCTTTTTGTAGTCCGATCCATCTCTAACAATCTTCTGTAAATATGTCCAGACATCCAGCATTCATTTTGTCCAAGAGGAACATCTGATCATGCAGCTGTTGGATATAAACTTTCCACCAGCATGAGGAAAAGAATTCCTCTATGGGGTTGAGGAATGGAGAGTATAAGGTGGAATTGAAAGTGACAACATTATGGGATGAACTGTAAATCACTGGGAGTGGGAGAGAATGGCTAAATGCCACATTTCCCCATGCAAATACAAAATATTCTGGATTCTGCCTCACTACCCACTTTCCTCACCTGGCACAAGTCTTTCATAGAGGTCATCAAAGAATGAAAATAGGCACTCAGCGCCCAGTTCCAGTTTGGAGTTTGCGCATTTTTCTTGAATGAATGTAACTGTTTTGAAAATAGTATGTAAATGTGCAAAAATGGAGTGTAAATACACAGAGTTTTGGTGGTGATTAAGTTTTGTTGAAAATGAGTTCTTTGAATGCAGTGTGTATTAAAGCAATGTAAAGTGATCCACAGTTTAGTCCACATTGACTGCTGCTGTTCTGACAGTGTGATGGATTTTAAAAAAGTGAACTCAGGACTGAGAAATATGTGTTAGAAAAAAAAACAAAACAACTATAACCCAGTGAGCAGGATTACAACATAATTACTGATTACTTCACCATGACTTCGTAATGGAGTCATACATAATGGAAACTCTTTAAAAAAAAGTCTACATTTGTATGGATACAGTATATTCAATAAACCAAATAAAATAACAATATTTCAAATAATTTTAAGTCCAACAATAAAAATTTCAGCGATGAATATATACAGTGTTGTGATGCTCTAATCAACCCTCTGTGTGATGCATTACTGATGTTCGCATTTTCTTGCAATGTGAGATTTTGAGGCCCAAAGTAGGAGTGTGGCACCTTGTGTTGGGAGTGTTGAAAATTTGATCTCACGTGACAACTTAGCAAAAGGGATTGTAAAAAAATATCACGGAGTAAAAAAAGACCGGAATAGATGATCAGTATGTTTGGGAAAGTGAGAGACTGAAATACAGCAGATCTCTAAGACAGCCAACAATTTTCGCTCATTCTGTTCTGGCAAGGGTCAACAGGCTTGAGACGGAGGCCATCTCAAATAGGCTGTATAATAGATGACTGACAGGTCTCTTCATGAAACCTTCTCCCCCTGACGGGATAGAAACACCGGCTTTGTGTCAAGTGTCTCTAAAATCTGTGTCTGAATAAGCCTGTGATGAGAAATATGCAGCTGCACAATCAAGCTTCAACTTTAATTTACAATGATCAGTTTAAAGTTGTCAATGTGGTTCAGGAGTTTTGTTCAGGAGACCTGATTGAAATCTGTTTGATCGATTCTATACATATGTACTACATATGTAAATCTCATGGTGAACATGAGGCTCGTGAAATGTTTGAATCATTAGGCTGTTGAGATGAGGCATTTACTGACACCTTTAAAGAATGAAATTATTATGAAGAAAGTAAAGTGCATAACAGTCTACATTTGCCTGGATCAAAAGAGACGTACTGACTCACTCTTACTCACTAAAAAAGAATTTCAGTAATTAAAAAGTATCTCAAACCTCTGTGTGTGCACCATTCCAAACATCACTTGTACCACAGTTGATCCTACAGCAACATGAAGGTATATAGAGCTTGAGCAGACATCAGAATCCAAGATTCTACTGACCAGAACAAAATTCTAAACCAAACACAGACACACATGCCCACACACACACACACACACACACACACACACACACACACACACACACACACACACACACACACACACACACACACACACACACACACACTGCAGAGAGCTCGGCCAGTGGCAACAGCTTCCTTGAGCTCTGGCTACTACTGGCTGGGCCTGATACAAAGCCGCTTAACAGGACTCATTTGGGATCAGTGACAGATGGACAACCTGTCTCCTGGAGGCCTGGGCACCACCAGAGCTCCAGGAGACAGGTAAACCTGGTTGGAGCCCCGCGGAGCCCCTAGGATGCCTATAGTGTAATCGCAAGATTTAACAGTCGAGATGCACTCACAAAGATACTAAACATACACACAAACACACACCTGCAAACGTGTTTTCTGACAATACTATTCACACACACCATGACAAAAGTGTCTGGTTCTTTGAGACACACTCCTGCAAACATGTGTTGTCTGACAATACTATTCACACACACCATGACAATGTCAATGTCTGGTTCTTTGAGTTTGGGCCTGGAACTTCCAGGAAGCCACGAGGGGGCTTTGAGGCATCTACTTGTGGTTGTAGGAGAATGTGGTTTCATTACATTTGATTGACTGGTATGAAAAAAAAGACAGGAGAAAGTGTAGTTTTATACATTTTTTTTTTTACTTTTTTTACTTTTTTACTTTACTCTCACTTTTATGACCCATTTCATATTGAAGAACAGTACCAACATTTTAGGATCATCACATTAAAAAGAGGCTTTTTCTACACAGGAGACATAGCGGGAGCAACACGTTAGCAGCAGCAAGCCTGCGGGCTCTGTCTGTGTTTACATAGGCTGCATTTACTGTACGAATAAACCATTCTGAAATGCATGAGATGGACAAATGAAAAATGTTGCTGAAAGACCTCCTGTGTAGAAACGCTGTATATTGTATATTGCCGCATAATCATCAGATTTAGACATGTTGTTTTAAGTAATCGCAGTGATTGTTGTCTCTACATTAACGATAAGCTCAGTCGTAGTCCAGAGCCAGGGATGGAAAGAGTACTGGAAACTCAAGCAGAAGTACTGGTGTAAAAATGTACTCAGATAAAAATAATAACTAAGTCAGTTAAAATGTAATGTGACTAAATGTTACTGTGTTACATTTTTTAAAAGGGGTACAAAGGGGGATAAAAAAAACATGTTATATGGTATTGATAACATCATATGATAGAACTATTAAATTAAAGAACACCTTTAGGCTACAAAAAGTACATTAAGATATCAGTGTATATTCTGGCAGAACGTCATCACACCATTCCCAGGTGAGAACCTTATTGAGCCCTTATATCCAAACCAATAAATAAAACAATACATTTCTTTCTTTACATACAGGCAATTTCCAGCCCGTGCATACAACTGATTATCAGTTACACGGTCTACCCTCAGTATCTTCCTCCTCCGTCTAACTAAAATTTACCAGAGAAGAGGACAAAACTACCACGGCGGGTGTCCATAAACAATGTGTCAATATTACTTTTACAATGCAATTACAATATATAACAGCAGAATAAAGCAGCACTAGTGCATACAACATTGACATCTAAAAATAATTTGAAGCCCACACATTAAAGCAAAGGGAGCCTGCAAAGTTTTTGCATAAACCGTAATGCACACACAAAATGCTACGTTGCTAGGTAAGGTAGTGGTTGTTGATGTTCCTCTCTGGACCGTGAGTTACAACAATCATTGAGCATGTTGTCCTCACCTGTCTGAAAAGCTTTATGTGAGTCGCGTGCTCCATGAAGTCCTCTGCAATCTGCTCTAGGTTCAACTTCTTTGCTCGCTCATTCTCAAAGCAAACCATAACCAGTCCACTTAATCTCTCTGTCCCACTGTGCTCCTCAAAGTTTTCAAACATTGAGCTGGATGAGTGCCCTGTAGTAAAAGGCCAAAACAGCACAAAGGTCATGCACTGGTCACAGCTGGAGGGTTCACCGTGAGCCTTTTAGCATCTAGCATTTGGCCTGTTGGTCATGCAACATCGTGGGGGGTGTAGGATATGGGTCACTTACTATGTTACCTGGGTGGTGTATAAAATCAGTGAGTAATTAAGGTAGATGCAACTTGTTCTTTTTTTACTTATGCCTATGTAATGCTAATTTTAAAGGCTAAGGCCAGTGATTTTCTATATTTTTCTTGTTGTCAGCAAATCCCATGAAAAGACCAAAATAACAACTAATGTATCCTACTAACAAGTACTGTCTCTGTATCCAGAGCCTTATTTATCTTATTCTTCTGTGCCAAAGAGCTATATTGTTGTCCGAAAACTATTAAAAACACATCAATGAGCCACACTGTTACACTGGGTGAAATTTTTCTTTATTACGAAAAGCTCCACAGACTAATAACGGTGATCACTGTTCAGTCTCTGGAGAGGAGCTCCTGTAAGGCAGAGGCCTTTGCAAATTGCAGAACATAGTTTTTATTGTATACAATGCTGTTGTTGGTTTGTCTTTGCCGTTCCAGCTTATATGTAGGTATTATTAGAAAATGAAGCTCTATACCTGATTGCGGGAATGTCCAGATCATAGAATTATGCATCCCATATATTTAAGAATCATCAGTTTGCCTCAGTTTTCAATGCTGGTATTTTTAAAAATACTCCAAAAAGTACATCGATACAAAAATCAACTTTGTTACTGTAACAAGCATAAATTAGTTTTTTTTACTTCCATCCCTGCCTGAAGCTAACTCACTGATTCAGTGGCAACATTATATTTAATGTTAATGTTTTCCAAAGCTAATGGAAACTCTGTAATGTAATGGAATGTAATTACCCCTACAGAGGTCTGTTAATGGAAATTCTGGAAGAGCATTCTGACGTTGTGTGTGCTAAGAGAGGTAATGTAGCACTTTCATTCAGACAATAGCAGTATGAAAAATTGTGCGGTTTTAGTCGGTCTAGCTAATTGCTGTAACATATTGACTGTGGTTCTGATATCAGGTCACTATTCATACATGAACAACCAGCTCCAGCAGCCATGGATGAACAGACAAAGAAAAGAGTGCTATCCACAGAAACTCCAATACAGCAAACCTAAGGAGAAGGATGCCACAGTAATGGCTGTGATGTTTGACTGACAGGCGAGTTTGGGAAGGTGCAAAATTTTCACCGTGATAAATGTACCAAGAACGGAGGCAAAACCTGAAAAAAAGCAGAGGATGTGATACGGTCACACACGTGCAGGTTGTCCCTCAAAGCTGCCATGTCTCTGATCGCAGCGTAGCCAGGATGGCCTCCTCGTGTCACCATGCTGCCTCGCCCAGCACTGTATGCCACGTTGCATTTCACACTCGCTTTGCAGCCGCCAGTTGAGTCATCAGCAGCTAGAGGATGGAATTAACTCCATCGCTGTCATCATGGCCTCTCATCAATAGCTCTTACCTCATTTGTTGTTATTTTGCTGTTGTTTTACGTCCAAAACAGTATGTGTGGCAATATCAGGGTGGTTTTGGATGGGTATGTAGGGAAGGCAATAATTAGTGTTGGTATTGAAAAGTAATAACAGTATGGATTAATGTGGGAGAAGTGGAGTGGAGCGCATCATCGAGTGAGACAAATCCAATGCTGGGAATTGGCAGACAAAGCAAGAGGCAGTCAATAGGGATTATGTGGGAGCTAAGCCGACCCACTTTGGCAGGGGGAGGGGAGCTGGAGGGTGCCTTGATGGTGGTGGCAGCTTTTGGACTGGCATCGATACACGCTCACGCAGGTCAGCTTGCCGTCACCACCACCTCAGCAGACGCTGCACGTGCTCTCTGGTAAAGAGTGTGGAGCAGAAGGGTGGAGATGGCGCAGGGGGGTGGTGAGAAGGAGGAGGAGGAAGGACGGGCATCTTGCTCCCTCTATTTAGCTCTCGTAACTCCTCCCACACAACCCCCCTCTCCCCTTCCATGAGTCCATGAGGCCCTGGATCCCTCTGCCCCCTATGGGAGGTGGTGCATTGGCGCTGCCAGAGCCGGAGTCTGTGCCAGCTGGGCAAACAACCAAGTCGTTGACAGAATAAACACCTTGCAAATAGAAGCAGAGATGACACAGCCTCAGAAACAGCGAGCAGCACCACTCCCACTACATCAGCAGGTCTACACTCGCTCCTTCACTACATGAGGGGAAGGACTAAGGGTTAGATCGATATATCTGTTCTGACTCTATATGAAGCTAATATGATGATATTATTAAAAAGCTATCTCCTATCTAATTGTAGTATGTGCAATATGACTACAATACTAATATTGTAGTATGTGCACTATAACTGCATATGTATGATTACTTTTTACTGTGTTGGTGTTGTCTACCTTGTTATCACACTAATACTTTCCATCATTTTATTAATCTAGTAATATATTTGATCTACCACAGGCAGGCAAAGGAAAAAAAAAAAGATGTAACTCAAAACCCCCAGGCTGCTAAAAGCCAATACTTTGGAACAGATCTTTGAACTGGACTGTTTTCATTTTCACTATTTTCATGTTGCACCCCTTTGCACAGTATCAGCACCAGCTGAGTCAAGAATATGGGTTTGTACTGGTCCACAACAGAGGAAGCTATCGCGGCTTATTCACTGTGTGGCCCCGTCCACTGTCAACTAACCTCCATTAACTGCTCTAATAAAAAGCATGGCTTTTTTAAATAAAGTGAATTTATTGTTTTATTCTCAGCTGTATCACTGATTATATAATTTGCTTAAATACACAGGTGTTTGTTCGTTCGAGTGTTATTTTCCCCCTGTATATAATGGGTATGAAAATCTAAATCGGTGAAGAATTTTGTGTATTTTAAGTAGTGAATGTTGTGTACCTTTCAGTGCACAGCACACTAACATGATATGCTGGTATCGAGTGGACATTAAACAATATCCTTCATTATCTTCCCAAAAGTTTAAGCTGTCGGCTACAAAATTGATAACTTATGAAATCATTAAGTGTTTTTGCTTAACCTTCTGTGATAGTTGGGTGAATGCTACATGTGTATAATTTTTATTGTAAAAGAAAATCTACTACCTTTACTGATGCAGTATTATGACAATAGCTGATATAATAAATAACCTGGAAATGATAAAAGTATGTATATCAAAATGTAAGACAATTATTAACACTAATAGGCACCAAATGTTGTGTAACTTAAGTGCAGCGGCGAGTCCAAAGGCAGCAGGAATCAGAATGGTAAGCCCCGAGGGAAACGGTGTCAGCCAGTCACCTTCCAGACTGTTTAAGCAAGCTAAACTTTGTCACACAGTACTCAAATGAGTTTTTAACACTCTGTAGGGTTGTAATACTTTTATTTATGTTGCTGATAGCAAGTTTGGAAACATATAAAAGGTGGGTAGGCAGAAGCAGGTGAAAGCCTTTGTCAGTGTTGGACTATAGAATGTGAGCATATGGCTATTTCTTGGAGGCTGTACTTCCACCGTAAACTTGATTTGTATCGAACTCACAAAAATACCAATAGAAAATATTTGGTCATTCATTTAGGGTCAGCTAGTGTATGTCAGCAAATTTTGGTTTTCCTGTCATGTTTGGCATACCCATAATCCATCTCTTTCACACTTCGTAGCCCGTCTTGTATCCACTTTACCAAACTCCGCTCAGCCAGCAGAACCACCCAAGCCCCCTACAACCGAAACTAATTGAGCCCATGGAACTGCTAATAAGTTTTAGTGGATCATATCTTGAGTAACATACACACTGGAGTCTGCTACTACTTAACAGTTTCAAATAGCACTGAGGATTTCCATGAAAACTATAGTTTCCAATACCACAAATGATTTACATGGAATCGGTGATATTTAGTACCACGAAGATATTGCATGAATATCTTGTTACTACCACAAAAGATTTCTGTGAATTTTCTACCTGAGTTTCACTATTTCAATACTTCAAAACTTCTTCGAAAGAACTTCAGAACACTGTACTCACTTATCAATAAAATGGAGTGTTCACTGTCTGCCACTCACACCTGACATCAGACGGGATCCTGTCTTCCGTTCTTTCAGTCGAGACACAGGCGTTGATTAGAAGAATGTCCATCCCATCCTCATCGCCGAAACGTCATGGAAATTCTTCTTTGATGTTTGAGAGTTGCTAATTCTCGGGAGAGCAAAGACTCTGTGTGATGAATCAAATCTACTTAAGTTAATGCAGCATGGGAGAAACACACAGCAGCATTTGTTGGTTGTTCTCTGGAAAGTAACTTCGAAGTGCCTATCTTTATACTGTAATGTAAACACGATAGAAGAAACACCATATGCATACTTAATTACAGTTGAACAGAAGATAAACCTGGTTCAAACTGGTTGCAACATAAACATATACATTCTTTAAGCCTTCCTCTGTGCAATAAAGTATTCAGTACATTTCCACTGACTCTCCTATACAACAACAGAGCAGCAACAGTAAATTTCCTCTTTACAACTGTACCTATTCATTCATTCTAACATATACAACCTAGACATTGACATATCAATACATAATTTATACGCTCAAACATGTTTATTTCCCATACAAGCAGCAGCTAAAAAAAAATCAGATTTGATGTAATTTAGTTGTCAAAATCCACTAAAAATCCATAAGAAATATTTAAAAAGTCCAGTCACTCATGGTGTCCACGGGGACACCAGCAGTAGATTTAAAAATAAGATTAAAACCTAGATCAAATAAATACAAACTATCCATTAAATAGTCTTATATGACATAACACTACGACCTTTTAGTGCTTTTATTTTGAAATTTGCTCTTGGTGATCAAGGCCATGTGGATGCAAAGAACAGTATTGCACAGTAGGGTGAATGGTCACCTTGCACATGAAGGTTTCCATTTCTGAGACATTCAAGCTGATTTTCCAAAAAAACTGAATTTAACTTTAGAGTGCCTGGTCTTCATATGACCTGCTTTGTATCTGAAAGCATTGCATCACCTTGCTGCTTCCTGCTGCATGCCATGTGGTCAGCATTCCCTCTGAGCTTTGAAATTGATCACATTTTTGGACTCAACAAGCAAAAAAAAGTAACATGCACATGAGCCGCTGCGACACCTCGAGGCTACTTGGGTGAGCAACATCCACACTCCCTCCCATCCTGTGCAAAACACTTGCTCCTTGTTCACATCTCTGTCTTCCTATAAGTCATTTGTAAACACATGTTTAGGCTCAGTTCTAAACAAATAATCCAATAAGATATGAACAAGCTCATTCTAACACTTTTTCTCAGCAAAGAGAGAAAAGAGAACCAGGAGAGGCTTGCTAGGAGGAGATTTATACATTTTTCATTTATTTATTCATTCATTCATTCACTGCCCATTTTCTCTGCATATAATTCTTTAATTTTTATGTTAATGGCCACATGGGGTGGTGGCCGGGTTTTGATGACATATCTCCAGTGGAGATCCTTGGACGGCTTAGCCCGCCCATCCAAAAATAGCTGTGAAATCCGACGAAATAATGGAAGGGTGGTGGTAGCGGTGGAGGGGGCTAGGAGGGGTGGATTTGCAGCAGCTGAGGCTTTGCATTCGAATGGCATGGTCTGTCTGGAGTGAAGGGACCCCCCCCCCCCTTCCCCCAGCCCTCCACCACCACCACAACACCCAAGAGAGAGAGGGAGAGAGAAGGAGAGAGGAGGTGTTATCGGGTCCTTGCAGCCAGAGCCCCGACTTGTTCCTGAATACCAAATGTGGCAGAGGACCAGAAAAGTGAGTTGTCTTTGTTTTGTCAAGTGTGCCATGACAAAATGCTGGGGAGCCCCCACCTCATGACCCCTCCCTCTCCCCTGCCCCACACCCCCATACACACAGACACACACACATATGCAGGTGACTTTGCTTGGCAAAGGGACCTGCTTGTTTGACCTGCTAATCATCTTTGCTTAAATACAAAGACACACGCTCGGAGGATGGGGATTTGGGGGTGCAGGTGTCCTCAAAGGTAAGCGTCCACAGCACTGTTACCAGAAGCATGCCATGGGAATAGCTGTCCCTATGACCCCCACGCACACATGCTTCCATACAAAAAGGGTGGATACATACATGCAGAAATGCACAAATACAATCTTGAGAAATCTGTTTTTGCATGTATACACATACACACACACGCACACACGCAGACAAAGCAGACGCACAAGCCACAGACTCTTGGGAAATGTGTTTGAACATACACACAAACACACACACAGACACACGCACACACACATACACACACACACACACACACAGCAAACCTCTATCTTCACTCCAACAAGTCCTGCTAAATATTCATGAAGCCTGACAACAACAGTGTCCTCTCTCTTCCCGTCTGCCTTGCTCTGTCCCTCGCTTTCTCCCCGGTGGTCTTTGTCTTAGTCTCTTGTCCATGTGGCATTGTGTGTGAGTGTGTGTGTGTGTGTGTGTGTGTGTGTGTGTGTGTGTGTGTGTGTGTGTGTGTGTGTGTGTGTGTGTGTGACTTCAGAAAGCCTTTGAAGGGTTTATTATTAAGCAACTGGCTGTCGTCCTCCTCTGATAGTCACCCGGCCAATGACATGAGCACATGCAGCCGTTCATCACATGCGGTATCTCACACATACACACAGATATAAAACATGCACACACATATAGGCTGCAAGGCATATATCTGCACATGTTCACACATGTTGTAATTGACCAGTTACCCCAGAAAAACACCTATGGCTGAGTGCAGTGTCTTGGAGGCATAAAGGAGGGGGTATACTCAAAAAGAGCTTGTTCATAAGACATGCCATCTGACAATGTCTTAAAGTGTTTTAGAGCTGTTCCGAATGGTTACACTGAATGGCATGATCCGAGTGTTGTGATCAGTTAGAAACAGGAAAAGTGACAACAATAGTTATATGAAAAGGAGAGCTTGAGAGAGATGGTCAAACCATGGCTTCTTTCTCACCTATACAAAGCTGTCCAGTCACTGTGTGAAGTGGTTGTGAATGTTGGATCATTGGTTTTGGATAGTTACTGAAATTGTCAGATGCAGCTGACAATTTCCTTTCCAGGGGGAGAGGGTTTGGCCACCCAAGCACTTCTGTTGGAATATACTGATGCCATAAGGGCTACCGCATACCTTTTGCTGATGTTGTCAAGTGACTACCAGTGCAAGTAATTCCGTATTTTCACCTTGCTTGTGTTAGAGTTCAGCTAACTAACCCAAACCTGATGTGGTATTTTGTTGCATAAAGCTTTGGGGTTAAGGTTTGGATATTTACACATTAGCCTGCCATTAGCATTAACCTGGATTTAGCATTACCCTGGCAAAGTAATTGTTATTAACGAGTGAAATGGAGAACTATAGCATGTGGCTCTCAAAATTTAAAACATCACAGTTCTTGCCGATGATTAGCTCATTGTCAATATTATTTTTGATAAGTTGAGGGTTTACCTCGTTTATATTAACTTTCCTGTTGGCTTTCGGGTGATTGCTGACAGAGCTGTAGACTTAGGACTTGACTTGGACTTCCCTACTAAGACTTGCGACTTGACCTGGACTGCAACCAAAATATTTAAAAACAGCATACTGTTGGAGTGCAATAGTAACTCCCCAGAGGATGACAGAATGGCTGTATGTACATTTCAATGTGAAGATTGGACACAAGACCACCGAAGAGATGGTGCAGTAAGCCTACTGATACCTTTAAGGCAAACTTGTATGGTGGTCTCCTGGCTGCATTCCATTGCCTCTCTCATCTCTCTTGAAACATCTGTCTTTCGTGTGTCTTTGTAGTATCAACACAATGAATTGTACAAATGGGGATCGTGGTGTACACTTTCAATTACCCCTTGAAGGCATTCATGGTTTTGTGATTGGTGGCACAAATCAAGCAATGAAAGTAGTTGTATAAAAGAAAAAAGAGAACTTGAGAATAAAGTTCAAACCCAGTTTACTCTTAAATGTCCACACACCAGGCAAATTGCTGCATTAAATAGGCACAGTTGTTGAACTGTCTGAGCAAGTTACAAAAGTTGTCAGATACAGCCCCCCTTAGGCCACCATTGGAAAGGGGTTTGGAGGACATTAGACAATCCAAGAAGGAGTTTGTCAGACCTGCCTGTATCACTTTTTTTAGTAAGCACTACACTGCCAAATCCATCATCTGCTGCAGTTTCCACCATATGCATTTTATATTTCACATTACAAAAATATTCTCAAAACTACTCAAGGGCATCCAGGGCATCTTCCTCTTTTGTGGATGCAAGCGTTATCTTGCTTACCTTTAGGTTATGAAACACTGACTGAACACATTATGATTGTGGGCCATGATTTTTCTCAACATAATAAGATTTTTTTTTTTTTTCTCTGCCTTGCGCAGATATTTCAGTTTTTGTTAAGGAAGCGGTTGTGAGCAGCTCTACTGTCAACTGCCATGTCTGATGTCCTTGAATAGTCCCTTACAGGTGCCCAATAAGCTAGAGTAGTACACAGTTTTCTGAAGCAGATAATCCACACACCTCAATGTGGACTGTTTTCACTATTTTCTGTTTGGAAGAAAATAGTTCCTGTGAAAACTCAGGTCTGTGAATTATCCAGAGTAATGAGGACATTGTTTCTGGACAAACACATGGCTGTTGCGTTAATTAAATGTCATTTTTCAAAGGTAATCATTAAGATAGTGGTAGGGCTAGGGGTAGGGGTAGGGTTAGGGTTAGAGTTTAAACCCCCAGAAACTGTGTTTTACATTATCAGACTGCTGCTGGATAGTGTCTTGGGGTCTTTTTCACAAGTGAGGGTAAGGAGGAAATGGGAGATTGGCTGGTGGATCCGTATGGCATCAGGGTAGTGACCGAAAGACTGAGATCGCAGATAGAAGTGGCTGAAATGCGCTTCCTCTGCAGGCTGAGCGCAGCCTTAAAGGTAGGGTAAGGAGCACTGACATCCGGAGGAAGCTCATAGCAGAGCCACTGTTCTTTTACGTCACAAGGGGCCAGTTGAGGTGGTTCAGGCATCTGATTAGCAGGCCTCCTGGACGCCTTACAATCGAGGTCTTCCGGGCACATCCAGCTAGTAGGAGATCCCAGGGCAGACCCAGAACACACTAGAGAGATTACATATCTGATCTTGCCTGGGAACACCTTGGGATCCCCCAAGAGGAGCTTGAAAATATTGCTAGGGAGAGAGATGCCTGGGCTGTGTGGGAAAATGGATGGATAGATGGATGCTGGATAGCATATTTTTATATGTGTGGAATCAAAATGATAAAAACGTAAAAGAGAATAGGGTCAAAGATTTCTTATAGAAGTGTAGCTTTGAGCACTAAATTTCTCAAACTACATTTTAATTTCCTTAGTGGGAGTGGATAAACGCTGCTGATATCCATCAAACCACTATATCGGTCTAACTCCAAGGCACACACTCACAGACAGGGTAAACAGGCTGCCCGTATTGTCTGTATGTGCTTGTGGGCATGGTGGCCGAGGTGTGAATGTGTGTCAGATGGTTCGGCGGGTAGCCTGGCAGCCAGCAATGTGGTGCTGCCCACACTACAGGGAGCAACACACACACATACGCACACACGATCACACACACACACACACACACACACACACACACACACCCTATCCTCCAATCCCCAGCTCATGTACACACAAATACGTTGACACACATAGGCTTGCTTGCTTGACCTGCGTATTATCTTTGCAAACGCGTGCGTGTTCAAACACACACACACACTGGGCTGGATCAGGTGATTCGGATCTGTTTGTCTGATCAGGTGATTTTGATATGACTGATCCTTTTCAGTCAGTGACATCTAGTTTTGAGTTGATGACTATGATATTTTTAGCTCGGTGCAGGTTTATTGTAGAATTGATCAGGGTGTCAATGGGAGGCACTTAACCTGAACTGTTGCTAATTAGTTAATTTGTTGATTTCCTACCACAAATACTTCCACATTAGTAATCATTTTGATGTCATATGATGGTTTCAAAGCTCCTACTTTTTAACCTTAACAACATCCTAAATATTTGTTATCCTTGGGCATGTCAAGCTTAATGTTATCGGATAAAAGTTCAGAGTCAACAATTAGACCAGCTTCATTCCAGGAGGACCCATGACAGCCTTCTTCCCTGTTTCTCTGATGCTCTCATTCCAGCATTCGACCTACACATACACCCACAGCATTACTCTGGCCCGACGTCATTTGGTTCTTTATCAACCATTAACTAGCTGTTTAAATTTGGCCAGTCATAAAGAGCTATGCTACTCTGTCAGATTATCATATAGATTGGTGACCTGACTACGACGGTTGCTTACTTTTTGCCCATTGCATGGTGAGATATGCTCTATCATTTCCCCGAGACCTTGTAACAGGAACATGTTCAGAATGACTGTCAAAAACTGATGGATGGATGAATGGATGGATCGATGGATGGATAATTACAACCAGAGTATGATACCTTTAACATATTTCATAGTTCAGTCTTGTGAAATGTATTATGTTGTGGTTCTGGACCATTCTAAAATTGACGTTAACCCACAAAAAATTGAATCTATTTTTGAGCAACTTACAGTTAATTATTTGTCTGTTCATCCATTTTTGTATCTCAATCAGCTTAACCCAGCATGCATTGGGTGTCCATGCAAACACCACAGAGATATGTCCCAGCTGGCGAGCGGAGACCCGCAACCTTCTTGCTGTGAGGCCACGGTGCTAACTACAGAGATCACATGCCATCAAATTAAAGGGTCAGAGTGGACATGTCAGTCAGTTCATCTACAGTCCTAATTTATCAGACATATTGCAGCGGCTAAAATATTATTAAATTCCCTCTGGTTGGAATTGGTATGTTAAAATAGTGTCCCTCTAAATTAATTTTTTTTTTTTTTAAACTGTGGAGAATGCAATCTGTGCAGTAGTATCATCTTAATTTTCTCAAATGAGAAATAAATGGAAGTGTAACTTATCCCCTTCATGACAAGAAGAAGAAAATACATATGCATACCTATAGCACCATTAATGCATCTTTTAACAAAAGCTTTTCAAAAAGACACTTCTGAAAGCACAAGTTTAACAATGCTCATTTATAAAAAATGATTTCCACTCTTTTTTTTTTTTTTAATGCACACATACCAAACGTGCATGCAGCCTGTTGGAGTTGCTCCTGTTTGTTTCCTTATTTTTACAACTTTTTAGCTTTTTTGTCATAAGTGTTTACATTATTACAAGTAACTTATTTAAGCTGCGTCCTCTCTAAACATGCCAGTAGAGAGTTTTGGTCTCTTTATTGTCACAGTGGAATGAATTTTTTCATTCAGCTACTTTTTTGACTGCTTGCTTTCAGCTATGCTACTGTTGCACAGCAACTCCATGGTCACACTGTTTACATTAGGGACCAGCTGATTGCGCTGGGGACTTCTTTCACATAACACTTGAGAAGATTCTTCTAACTTTCATGCAGTTTGTGGACTGCACGACCAGACGAGACATGACCCTAGACATGGTGTATACTAATGTTACAGAGGCATACGGCACCATCGCCCTCCCCCCACTTGGAAGATCAGACCACAATCTGGTCTTCAGCCCATGTACAGACTACTGGTCATGCCTCAACCCACCCCCATCAAGACTCTGAGGTGGTGGTCTGAGGAGAAATATGCCACTCTGTAAGACTGCTTTCAGTCCCCCGACTGGGATGTTTTTCTCATGCCAAATGGTGAGTACATAGAAGAACTGACAGACTGTTTGATCAAGTGCATCACCTTCTGTGTGCACATCCCGTTCCAGTCAAAACTCAAAGGCTGCTGGTCCAGATGGCATTAGCCCAAGGGTGCTCAAGTCCTGTGCCCCTCAGCTGTATGTCATACTCCAGCACCTCTTTGACCTCAGTTTACATCTGGAGAAGGTCCCTGTCTTTCGGAAGACATCCTGCCTGGTTCCTGTACCAGGAAGGTCCATCCCAGTGCTACCAGCGACTACAGGTTGACCTGAAACATCATCAAGGCTTTCCCTCTGTCCATTGGTCAAGCCTTGATTGGATCACCTGGTCAGAGTGGATGATGTCATCATATACCTGCTCCACCATCCCTACACACACCTGGACAAGCCAGGGGGCGTGGCATGAATTATGTGCTTTGATTTCTCCAATCCCTGTAGTACCATTGAGCCTGCCCTGCTGGGGAAGAAAATGACTGCCATGCAGGTTGATGCTCCCCTGGTGTCCTGGAGCATGTACTGCCATACTGGACGTCCTCAGTGTGTGCACCTTCAGAACTGTGTGCCAGACACATTAGTGAGCAGTGACTGTCCTCTCCCCTTTTCTCTTTACCCTGTACACCCTGGACTTCCGGTATGACACGGAGACCTGCCACCTAAAGAGGTTCTCCGATGACAAAACAAACAAAAGAGTTTGTGGTGGATTTCAGGAGATCCAGGACTCCTGTTTACTCCGCTTTTCATTAGGGAAGGGGTGGTGGACATGGTACAGGAGTACAAATACCTGGGTGTCCACTTGGACAGCAAACTGGACTGGACCAAGAACTCTGTGGCTCTCTACAGGAAGGGCTGTTTTTCCTGTGGAGTCCCTGGTCCTTCAATGTCTGTAGCTGCAAATGTTTTATGACTTTGTGTTAGCCAGTGCCTTTCTCTGTGCTGTGGTCTGATGGGGCAGTAGCCTGATGGTGGCCAAAACCAACAGACTCAATAAACTGATTCAGAAGGCTGGCTCAGTCGAAGCTGGATCCCCTGCAAGGAGGATGTTCTCAAAACTCCTCTCCATCATGGACAACATCTTCCACTTTGTACACAGTGTTCTGACTAGGTGTTACACTGAATGCCAGAAGAAGTCCGTCCTTCCTGTGCCCAATCAGTTATACAATTCCTCCTCTTTCTGTACACTTCCTTCAATTCTCTGCTGTTGAACTTGTATTAATTTACTGTTGACCCACTTTACACTTTTTATTCAGTTTACCTTTGCACATTATGGTTATTTTACTGTGTAATTACTGTTAATCTACTTTGCATGTTTCTACTATGTCCATGCTGTGATTGCACCACACACATTACTTTTTACTTTTGCACATTTGCATTCTTACATTTTTCTGTCTACTTACTGTGTATTTATTATGATCACTATTTTATAGTAGTTTTTACTTTTTACTTATTTACTCCCTTTTCCTAACTGAGTGTTGAGCAATTGTGACAAAACAAATTCCCTGTGGAGATCATTAAAGTTTTTCAGATTCAGATTCTGATTCTGACTCCGAATTTTTTTTTCTCAGAAAATCTGCTTGTTGTGCTGGTAAAGTTTGGAGTCCTGACTGTAAAATCCTCGCCATGGCCTTGTCTCTACTGATTTTTTTTCAGTAAATTTACAATTAATATTGTACCTAATATTAAATCTCTATGTTTGAGATGACATATGGCAATATTTTTTTGTCTTTAACCAGTCATACTCAGTTATATTGTGACCGATTGTACAGTCTCCATATCATGTTAGTATATACTGCTTGTTTGTATGATGTGCCACTGTCAAATTTTCATCCCTCTCCTGCCCTCATCACTGTCTCTCCCCTTCTGTCTCACTCCATCTCTCACTCTCTCTTTCAATGTCTCCCTACTCCCCCTCTGTCTCTCTGTTCCCTCTCTCAGCAGTAAGCCCTCTAATCTCTCCTGTTCAATTGCCTGGCAGACACATGCCCTCTGTCTGCAGAGCCAGCAGGGATGCTTCCTGTGCAGGTGTACCACAGAGCATGCACAATAGGTACAGTGAGCACAGTGAGCGTGGCAACTTTGGTGCGGAAAGCAGGGCTGGTTGAGTTAGTATGGTTAAGTATGCTGGGTATACCGATGGGTATTGTGAGTAAAGTAAACATGGTAAATATGGTGGATATGGCAGGTATGGGGGACATTGTATAAAGCAAGAAAGGTGATTGTGAGGGATTTGGTGGTTGTGAGTATGCTGGGCAGGGTGCACATGGAAACCATGGTGGGCACAGTAGGACCGACAGATGGTGGGCACAGTGAGTACAGTACATGTCAGACAGATTGAGTACAGTGAGCATAGCAGGAATGGTAGCCATGGTAGTGGTCACAGTGTGACCCGGTGCTGGATGGCGGGACCAGGGGCCAAGGTTGCCAGTCGTGCCTGGGCTCGGGCCCACACTGCCTGACATCCAACGTGACGTTTCCTCTCTCCCCTCTTGCTGAGTCATTAGTAATTTCTGATAGTTGGTAGCTTTTCCCCCCTTGTTGCTGGCATCTCTTAATCAATGTTAATTGGTTTGGAATTAGCATATGTTAATTAATGATATTTACTTCAAATTAAAGGTATGAGTGGTCCCAGAGGGTTTCCTGTTCATCTAATTAGAACCAATTAGCTGCAATTAACATGTGTAAATGAGACAGTACTGAGTCCAAAACAAACAGTGTGTACATGCAGGCTGCTGCCCAGCTTCCCTTGTGTTGCTGAACATGCAGTGGCCCTGTGTTTTCTTTCGTACGTGTGTCTTTCTGTGTGTGTATATACATGCACTCACATTACATTCATGATGGTTATGTGTGTTATTAGAAACCAGATGAAAAAAAAAATCCATTCCAGCTCAAACAAATAACCATTCAGGGCCTCTTTGCTCCCAGTTTTCCTGCTCACATCCTCGGCACCTCTCCTATTTTTAGAGCGTGCTGCCAAACTAATTTGTTTTACAGACCTTTCTATCAAGTGAAGAAAATCCCGGAGGTGTATTAATTGAAATTCAGTCGACGGCACATCTTGTTTTGGTCTAAGAAACCACCAGCCGTGCTGAGTGTGGAGAGTAATCTCACACAGGGAAAATTGCCAGGAAATGAGAAGATGTAAACAAGGGAGAAGGTAGAAAATAAACAGAAGTCATTCAAGCATCTATGGTATCTCACCATACTCTATTAAAAGTATACTGCCTGTTTTAGTTTTAAGTTGTTCAATATGCCGACGAGCTAAGTAGCTATTAGTTCACTTTCTCCCCAGTATTTGTCTGGTTGCTCAGCTTTGTGTAACAAAAGATGCGTTCCTGTTTGTAGGTACCAAGGAGACATTAGCTAAAAAGTTGTGGTAATGTGGGTTGGGGTTCACAGTCTGTGGTACTACTGTGGTAGTCTGTGTACATACTATACACTAGTCTTTATACCGTCTGTTTTTATTTATTAGTATACAAGAAATCGGCACACTTAACTGCATAATACTAACAGGAGATGATACAGTACTTGCGCCATGGGATTTGAATCAAACTGCAACTTTGAAATGGCATGTATATTTAATCGAGGTAACAGAAAATGTTCCAAAAATGTAAGTTTTTTTTATTAATTTATTTTGTTTGTTCCTCCACCGTTCACAATCAGTTTTCATTTTTTTTCCAGTTGTGAGTAGAGCCTTTTTGTATTTCAGTGTCAGAGGAGAGTGTTAACCGCAAACTCAAAAATCAAAGTTTGCAAATGTTTTTTCTTTTTTTTTTTTAGTCTACATACCAGCTGTTTGTGACTACTAATTTTGTAATTTTTCTGTTTTTTTCTTGGTGTCCAAAAGTCTGATGACCAAACCCACTGTAGATATGCAGACGGGTGACAAATTAAAGGAATAACCTGAAAAATTAGTGGAGAAAAAGGATGACAGTGCCCCATTTCATAGGGCATGAGGGGTCACTAAATGGTTTGATGAGTATGAAAATGATGATGATCATATGATATGGCCTACCAGTGTTCCATCCCTCCAAAAGAGTTCCAGAGACTTGTAGATTCAATGCCTAAGTACATTGAAGCTCCTCTGGCGGCTCGTGGTGGCAAATGCACCTTGCTAAGATCACATGCCATAACTAAGACCTTACTAAGACACTTTACGTTGGTTTTTGCTTTAATTTATCACCCATCTGTATATATATATATATATTGTGTGTGTGTGTGTGTGTGTGTGTGTGTGTGTGTGTGTGTGTGTGTGTGTGTGTGTGTGTGTGTGTGTGTGTACATATATATATTTATATAACTGGTAAATGGTTTCAACGTAGTGGCTGAGTGTATCTCCCATCAAGACTGTCCACAGGTCATCTGTGCAAGCAGCTTATCATGACCCACAGCTGCCATAGTAATTATGATGGGAGCATAGGAGGAAGTTAGGTGACGTGGTATATGCAGTCACAACTTCCATGTTGTCAGGAGGTTGGTGTGCATGAATGGCACAACAAAACAGGACTTTCCCACAGGAGACTGCTGTTCGTTTCCCATTTGAAACCGATAATCAGCGTTGTTTGTTTAATCTCTGATCGTTACACAACCGTGCTTTTATTATTGTTACCATGCCAATGAAGGTCTGGTAAGCCTACTGCTGGTACACTCCGATTGGTCATATGCAGGGGGAGGGAAAATGACCTATATGATCTTTTAGATTGAAAGACCCGCTGTTCCCATCCATCACTGGCAGCACTGAACATGTCACTGTACTCTAGTGGGTAAGCCAGAAAGACATCCTGCACCAACTATGAGTTGTATTTTCCTATCGTATAATCATCGTTAAGAAAATTTCCTACCATCCAGTGAATTTATATTTTGAGCTTCTTACATGTCATGCATTTTATTAGCAGACCAGTGACTTCAAATGTCCAACTTCTGGGAGATGATGCAGAACATGGTTCAGGATCAGGGCTACAATATGCACAGACAGAAAGTATAGTCAATGACCAAAAAAATAGGAGAGAGAGAACAGTGTATTTACTTTACAAAAAAAAAATGGTAAGCCATAACAAAAAAAAAATGCAGGTTATTTTCAGTTATGCAAAGTTTTTTTCAGTTGCACTTTTGAGCGTTGCATTTAAATGCTTGTACTTAAGTTGATGGGTCAGGTCAGATATATTATACACTATAGGTGTTATTCTGCAGGGCTAAGTTTACCCACTTTGTATTCTCCTTTCTAACTGCTCTTGTTTCTGGATTGCAGGTCTGTCTGGATGAGTGAAATTTAAAAAGAACTGCAAAATAGCATTCTCTGCTCTCTGTGCTCAGCTCCTGAAGAGACATAGAGCAATGGCTAGAGTGTTTTGGCAGACAAAACACACATCCTTTCATTCCACCTGGGTATTATAAGTTCTTCATATGCATGTCCTTTTTGAAAAATCCCAGACTTCAATTATCCATCCAGCATTGGCAAGGTATCAATGAAGAACCCAGCAGTGACATCCGCAACTTTCCACACTGTTCTTTAATGATGAATAGATGCAGATTATATTTCTTTTTGTGTCGTTTCTTCTGCGGCATCACCCTCACCTAAACCCCACCACCACCCATCGAGGTAAAAGAAGGTGTCTTGTTGAAATCCCTCCCAGCTCAGAGCGGTGCCTAATCTTGAGTTAGTGGTTATGTGGATATGGCATTGACAGCTCTCTCTCTCTCTGTATGTAGCATTTGGCAGACTCCCCTATTAGTCTCCAGGTTTAGCAGCAAGAAGCGGCGAGATGCTTCAGCGTACTTACCACTATAACAATCAGGGGGATGGAGGCTGTGGGGGTAACATTGCAGGAGGTTTTGCAGCTGAAAATACAGCATCTGGCTCCTTTGTCGGCCGATAAGGGAAAGGTGGAGGGTGTGGGGGGGTGGAGGGATACATGCACACAAGGAGCGATCTCGGGAGCTGAACAAATCTGAGAGCAGCATTATGGGTTGGTAAACATGAATGCCATAAGAGGCTGCAGGATTTGCCGTTTTCCCATTTTCTTTTTTTTTCTTTCGGAGGGCTGGAGTGTTAGGCACAATGATGAGATGGAGGTGGTGCGAGCGGAGAGATGGAATGAAACAGACAAAATGAAAGGCGGGAAAAGAAAGAAAAGGGAGAAAGCAAACGAGGAAGTGAAGGGGGTGGGGAGCAGAGGAATAGGACAGTGACTGAAAAAAGTCAAATGTGAAAGAAACGGCATGACAGAGGAGGATATGAAGAAAGAGCAGAGAGGTATCCAAGCACATAATAAAAGCTGAATTTAGCGCTATTTAATACATTTTCACTCACCTCCAGACCCACATGGTGTGACTCCACTGTGGATCTCAGTCCTCCAGCTCAAAGGTTTGGCCCGCGGATGCAGCTAGTTGTCACGACGCTGTTTCAGTAATGCTGAATTCACATCATAAGGAACAGGTCTACATACAAGTTTTACAATTATAAAACACCCTCAGCTTTCAGCTGGCAAACCCCGGATAGATCTATCATATGCTGAACAGTGAGGCTCAGCTTTGTGCAGTCTCGAGGCCCCTATACGGCAGATGGAGTTGGGCCTGAGCAGTTTGTGTTCACAAAAAACTGTACATTTGGAAAATACCCACTTGATTTGGCTAACTCAAAGAGAGAACCGTATACTCAAAAGACAGTAACTTTGGAAGACATGCACTTGATTTGGCCAGTGCAGCAAACAAGCACTTGTTCGACGTAAGTACGTGTAGAGTGTGAGTATTGCATTAAGATAGAGCCTATCCTTTGAAGTCAAGGGTTTACCATTAATGACCACATGTAAGAATTTAGACATCAAATACACTTTTTTAATGAAAGCATGCAACCAAAATCCAGGTTCTCTTTTTTATCAGGTCCATGTTTGTGAGTCTTTTGGGTTTGATTTTTAAACAAAACAACATGTCAATGCAGCAAAAAGTTGGGCAGTAGGGGTTTGACTAACTAGTTGACTACAAAGAGTTTAGATCCACTCATATCCACAAACTATCAGTCATTATCATGTTCCATAGTTCGGTGAAATGATGGCAACTGCGCTATCCCCCTAAAAACTGAGCAAAATCTATCTTTTTAAAAATCAAACTGTTTTCAGCCTCAAGGATCACGATCTTTGACAAACATTACAATATCAGTGTTGATTGCCTAGTGAATCGTAGTGCTACGACGCCAAAAATATATACATACATACTACCTACTGTATTTGCACTGCTCCAATGTTTCAAAATGCAGCAAAACAAAAAGGCAGGCTTTGAATATAACCATAGATGTAATAAGAGAGTTTTATAATAGCCATGCCATTATAAACATTTAAGGTCATTGGTATTACACATAGCACGGCATTCTAGCAACCAATCACTATATCACAGTCTAGTGTCTAATTATTATTTGGATATGTACTACTGCCCTGTATGATTTGGTTTAGTAGATTCGGTCGACTGTTCACACACTTTTTACAGTGTGCTCATCTCTGCCTTGTTCATGGTGGTAGATGTTGACTGGAAGCTATGCATGACTGGAAGTTATCTGAAATGGGTTCAGCTGTGCCTTTACTAAAGTGGCATCTACAGTATGTTGAACATTTCTGACACTGATAAAGGCTGGATGGTTGAAAACTATTTGTCCTCTTGTCTTTTGTAAATAAAGAGACTTGTCGCGTTTGACCTTCTTCTGCCATCACTACTCAAGATGATAAGGATATAATGCACCAAATTTTCTGAGTAGTGGAATTCTTTATGCAGGTTTAGCTAGTGTGGCTCACATTGAGGGGATTATTTTGGAAACAAGCATTCAAGGGAAACAAGAAGCAAGAGTATTTGCCCCATTAATGTCTTGACCAATCTTAATTGATGTACAGAAATTAAGTAAAAAAATATGTTATACTGTCACAGGTGAATCCATAGCCGCAGTCAACTCGCTATCAAGCACAGAATCTAAATGCAAAGATATCACACTGTGACTACGTTAAAATGCAGTAATAAAACAGAGCTGTGAAAGTCTACTAGTCATAACCCAAGCAGTACAAACTTACTATATCTGTCTATACATGAACAATGGAGGAAGTCAGTGCAACTGACTTACACCTGTGTAGCTTAAAGGACACCACAGGTGCTTTGCTTCTATCAGCCAATGTGCTACACTAAACTTGAGATTTTCCAAAGCACTAAGGTTTCAAAAGAAATGTTGTTCCTCCCATGGAGCCATTGGTTTCCATTCATTTTGCTACCATATGAAAATGAAAGAAATTAAGTTTCCTTAAATAGGAACCACATTTAATATTCTGTTGCAATTTTTTTAATTTTTGTCAAGTTACGCATTTGTGGCAGAAATATTAAAAAAGGGGCTGTTTTTGAAAATTGTCCATGTTGATACATTCATGTTTGCTTGGTGTGTCTGAGTGTCCTTTTCTGACAGTAGGATTCGTGATGGCCCTGCTGCTTGCTTGCCCAATTTTTCTGCTCTGTTTTTTCCTGTGTACAGGAGCTGACCCTGAAGGCAATGCAATCAGTGGTATGGGCCTGGTGTGTCCCATGTATATAAAGCCGGATCTCCTTTCCCCATAGGCCACAGATGTTGTGGTGTTGGTCACTATATCTTTTCTTTTGCTGCACGAGACCTGTGCTACATATTCTCCTTCATCCACTTTTCAGTAGCTAATATTCAAATCTTGGATGTCAGACTGTCCCTAAAATACACTGTCAAGAGTTATCTGGTCAGATTTCCCCATCATACAGCAGTAAAGCCCACATCATTTGCTTCCTCCTTTCCCTACGGCATGGTGTTATTAGTCCAGGTGCAGTGTGGACCATACAAGACTTCATCTTTACAAATGCTGGCTCATTTACAATAGGTCAGAGTGAAGTCTAAACTGACAATAACGAAATAAATCAATACATAATTTTTCCGGTTTGGTCTGGACTAAGGGAAGAAGAATGTGATTTGATATTTAAAATGCATATAGAGCAGATTTGAAAATAGAAGTACATCTCTGTACATACAGAAGTCTTTAATCTGCAGTGCTTGCGTCTGTTGTGATCTTTATTTGTTCTGGTCTCCCATCTTGACTTGGATCTACGTTCAAGCTGGTCTTAAAATTGACTTGATGTTCTTCTCTACAGATCTACATCCACAACAACTGAATGAGTTTAAAGCATGTATTTGGACTAGTGGGAAGAAGTACATAAAAGCTGCGTCCCTGCCAGTATTCAGTGATTTGGCTTAAGGGGAAGGAGAACTCTCACCCTGCCATCGGCTGCTTGGTGGTGATAAAAGATTCTGAGTTTTTTCACCTGCGTTTGTCTCTGCCGCTCTATATCTGGGAATTACACCAGGGAGCTGGTCGATAACGCCACTACAATCAGGCTCGCCACAGTGAGTAGCGTGTTCTCCTTTCAGGGCTGTCACAGAGGAAAGACAATGCGGCACACCTGTAGGCTCCACAGAGAGCTTCCTCTGTTTTATTGTCAGCTCAGCGCGCTGGGACTGAGGCGTGAGCTGCTGGTCGTCCCTCTGGATACTCTCTTACATCACACAGAAAAGACTATAGACAAGGCTTTCTGTAAGACATGCGCTGTGTGCTTACTTGTGTGTAGGATGCAGTCCCGCAAAATGGAGCTGTAGTGAAGGATTGTTTCCAAATGCAAATACAATATTCAGCAAAATATTAATATTGACTGTGAGACTTTATTCTTCACCTTGCAAACAGTAGTTTGCAAAAAAAACAACAATTCTCAACTCAAGATTCACTGATGAACTTTTTCTATATGCCCTCAACTACATATAGTCACCTTCTAGTCATCTCAGTCCAAGCAAACGCTGATTCTTATATTGGGTTACTGGTGTTGAGAGCAGATATTCTACACAACTTACAAAACGTGGCTGCTTTTAACTGTTGAAACGTTCTGTAACCACTTCACCAGTGTATGGCTCTATTTTTTTCTACTTTTCGAACACGTTTTTCACTCCTTTTCTGCATTTTCTGGGCATTTTTCCCTTTATTAGATAGATAGACAATAGAAAGATGACAGGAAATGGGGAAAGAAAGCTGGGGGTCTTAAACTCCTACGGCACCAATACAGCCTCAGATCTTTTTTTCTTCCTTAACTATGCTTTGCTAGCAGTGTCAACACTTCATATTTAAAATGTCCTATTTTGAAACACATACACTAAGTGCTGCGATACAATCAATAGTATCGTCATTAATCAACATTATCTAACCAGAAAATGATGAACAACCAAAACAGGGCCTCTGCTGTGACAATGTCATTTGAGTGACAGAATTACTGTTGACAAATAATGATCAGTGGTGATCAATAAACCAATATTATGCACAGAGTATTGTCCTGACACTAGGCATGAATGAATGTTGTAGAAACACTATGTGCATCTGATGCTGGCTAAAATCATATTAACTGTAACTAGTCACCTGCTAACCACCATGCTGACTAGTGGCTTTAGTAGTCATGAATGTCAAACCCACGCTGCCTAACACAGCGAAATATAGTGTTGCAGTTTTTTTTTCCAGGACAGTGGCTTCAGTTTATGCCATGGAAATGAACTACATCTGAAACTTGAGGCTGGTAATCCATTAGCGAGAATTGGTCTTGATTTATTCTTTTATGCTGCATGGTAAAACAGTTTGAAAAGTTGGTGATTTTGAGGCCTTCATATGCTGTTGAGAGGCTCAGAAATCTGAGAGATGGGTGTTGGCCTCTGAACAATGCTGCACTGACAAGCTGTGCTGTGCAAAAATTAAACTCAGGAACTTGCAAACGTGTACATGGTGTAGGGGAGAACGTGAATTTCTTGTGATTAATTCTGTACGATAATAGAGGGGAGTAGATGAATTACTATAATGCATCAATATCCCAACGTGAGCGTTGATAACATTGCGGGCAGCAGTGAATTAAAGTTTAGAGAAGTGGACTGCTGACCAGTGGCTTGGTAATCAGATCCACAGTCTGGCAAGATAAATCTTAATGGGGAACAGATAGAACCATGGTTGCCTCTTCCTCATTATCACCACTGAAGTGCCCTTAGGCGGGGCACTTCGCCCCCAACTGTTCCAGTGTGAACCCTGTCCCCTAGAAATAATGTTTATATATTACAGAATGTTTTTCCCAATTATGTGGCTGTGGCAAATGTAATTGCTGGCTAGATTATGTTCAGAGGCAAACATTTTTTTTGAATGAAACCAGGACTACATTTATGAACCGCCCCGGAGTTGCCAGGTGGTGGCTGGGCAGACTCCTGTCTGTGGTTAGGTTTAGCCATCAAAAGCAATGTGGTTAAGGTTAGGGAAATATCATGGTTTAAAGGTAAATGAACTTGTCTCTTATCACTGTAAACTTTTTTATGTATTAAACCAGACCACGATCCTTCCCTAACCTTAACCAAGTGCTTTGAAAGTCTAAACAGAACCATAACAAGACTAGGTCAAATGTATATTGCTTGACACTCCTATAACTGTTTGCTTCTCTCCTACTCTCTGTGCTCACATACAATATTTTAATACAACCGAATTCCCATTAAAGCTGTTCTCATTTACATGTGTTTCTGTTTCTATTGTCAGACAACGGAAAGTATGAAATATTGCCTGAAACACGTTCACTAAGACTACATGCTAACCAACAGTCACTTCTAAACCATTTCCCAGCTGCTGCTCTGCTCAAATCTTGAGTTTATAACCGCGACGTCATCTGAAATCACCAGACACATAAGTTAAAGACAACGGCTGTGCTGGGATTTTGGTTACATTTATCTGTAAAATGATCACTCAGAGAGAGAGTTAGAAGCTAACTTCACTCAGTAATGTAGTCTTGCGCTGATCAACAGTGTAACTTTATCACTCAGTCAGTCAGTCACGGACATTCGCATTTATAGGGACGGCTCCTGTTCTTGCGGTCCAGCCAAAAGAAAGTTTGAAAATATGTTGTCATCGAGCATTTTACTGATACGTTCAGTATCAACATTTGTGTGACTTACAAAATACATTCATTACGAAATTTCTTCATCACGTTAACCAGTCAATCCAGTCACAATTATGTTTGCTTCAAAACTTATTTGCTGTCGAAAATTCGTTGCATATACAGTAAACGTGATTTCTATGAGACAGCGTTGCCAGTGGAGCTCTTCAGTGCTTATAGATCAGACTGGTTGTGCTGTGCAGCTTTCAGGTGTGACTGGGTGCACGTGTGTTAGAGTGATTGGGGTGTTCCTGAAAAGCATTACTCTCAAGGGGTAAAAAGACAAAAAAAGTCAACTACAGCAGGTTGTTTGTCAGTACTCTATGTTAGACTATTATTAGCTTTTTGATTAAATATTAATTAAATACAAATATCAGCCAATCTCAGAGTCAAGGAGGAGTTGATAAAAATGTACAACAGATATGCACATCAGGGTTGCCTTCAACTGTTACTGTGCGCTTGTAGTAGTGAGTACTTTGTGTACTTTTTTGCCCTAAGTTTTCCCTTTCATGTGTTACAAACCAGGCAACAAATGAGGGTCCACACACTAATGAAAGGTGAAAAAGATATTTATTCAATTAAACATAATAACTCATAATGAACTATGTTAGGCATCAGTAGTGTAAAGTTTGTTTGGCTGTTTGAAATATGGCTGGTAGAAGTAAAGGAAAATAACACAAAAGCAAACTAATCTAAAGTGAAGATGTCCTGGTTGCTCAGCAACAACAAAGAACACCTAGGATAGCAGTCAGTTTGTATCCTTAGGCCACTCCCTCTCCAGGTGCAGCCAACCAACTCCGATGGACCACTTAACATTGGCACTCCTGGAAGACAGTGAAGTGGAGAGAACTAGAGAGGTAGTCGGGAGAGAGAGTCGGTCACACATGCTTCGACCGACTGGCTAGTGGACAACACTCGAGGCTCAAAAAATAAACCACTACGCCCTTGGCATGTTTTTGAGAAATAATCATTCATTTCTATTTCTCCTAAAGACATCTTAGCTGGACATAAGGTCTAGCGAGACACGGGCACCTGCCGTTCTTCGGGCACATCAGCTGGCTTCAGTATTTATTCGTTATTTTCTGCAGTTTGCAATTGCTCCAAGGGGATTCATAAAGTTGTGTTGTGTATCATTGTATCATTGGAATGAATGATGGAGCATCTTCCTTGCCCGTAATTCTGTCTCCCTGAATTTCTACTTTTCCCTAAAGAGCTGCTGAGTCTAAAACTGACTTTATTATCCTCAACAGACATGTATAGTACATACGTTGGACCTGAAGGCAGAAAACAGTCAGTGTGAAACAGTATGAGATATATTTTATCGACGTACACTGCTACATCATTAACCATTAAAACACACTGCTTTCCAGGGGTGAGAGTAATGCCACTTTTGCCTTTGCAATTTAAGGAGAAACACTTGCAAAGTGTGTATGCATACCAGCAAGAAAAATGAAAAATCATTTTTCATTTCATTGCTGCTTCTAAACTATTGGTGATTGCAAGCGAAAGATAAAAGTTCTTTGCTTACATGAGTTCACGCTCATTTTTCTCTGCAGATTCATTTTGTTTTGCCTTTCGGTACTGCCTTCAAAACCTCCCTTTATTCCCTCCTGCCCCATCTTCCAAGTTCTACTGGATTTCATCTTTCTTTGCAACACTATAATCATCCCAAAAAGCTTGCAACTTGTGAACTTGAAGAGCCCCCCCCAAAGGACAGCACATATGCACACGCACACACACACACACACACACACACACACACACACACACACACTTGCACACACGCACTTACACTTGCACACAAAGAGTGGCAGGGATCTTATGCATTCACGGGCTGATGATTCCGATAATCCGAGTTCAAATACAATTCCTGGATCACAGGATTTAAATGACATTATATAGAAATTAGATTTCACATCTAGAGCAACTGAACCTCCCCCGATCCCATCTTTTTCTAATTATGCTACTTTCCCCTGACTCTTTCTTCTGCTTCCCTTTTTGTTCATTCTGCTTGAATACTGGCTGGGATATTCTTTAGCAACACAATGCATCTATTACAATAGAAAGTAACCCAGGCGCTGCTATATATTCCCAGTGATGTCTCCCCGATGAATTGGCAGTGTGTTTGATTCATGGTGGGCTGCAGTGTTACAGAAAGCAGAGGGGGAGCCTATCCAGTCATCTACCTGTAACTGACACAGTGAATATTTACGGGAGGAAGCCCAGTTCAACTGAATTCCTTTTACATCAACTTCAGAAAGTGTTTAAACTGATATCATAAAGCTGATATCGGTGATATGAGTTCCTCTGATTTCCCAAAGTGATGCAGGCGTAGATGACTACTGAGGTCAATTTTCATCCTTGTTGTTACATTTACACACATTTTAAATCTTGGCTCAGGCTGTCCGATCATCATCTACACGTGCTGCTGTGTATGCATGCCTCGCCTGCCTGTCTTCGTGTGTGTTTGTACAGTATATCTGCTGTGTGACATGAAGACACTAAAAAAAAAAAAGTGAGCAAAATTGAATCAGTTTCTCTGTAGATACATGGATGTAGAGTCCTAGATGTCACCCAAAGGTCTGTGAACAGAATCTTGAAAGATTTATTAAGGGTTTGTACCATATTCTTCAGTTACACTTGCACAGGTAATTTTTTGACGCAAAGTCCTCTGTAAAGTCCTTTGTAAGTTCTTAGTAATTAGTAGCTAGTTTTAAACTAGCTAGTAATGTGAGAAAGTGAGTAATTATACAGATGTAACTTTAAGGAGACAGGTCTGGTCGGCAGTGTAGTTCCATTCACATCTCTAACAAAAACAATTGTGCAGAATTACATAAGTTTAACCCGTACTTCTCTACCTGTGTTTGTATATGCACACCCACATGTGCACATTCTCTGTTTCTTTCTATTCAGGGCGTCAGTCAAATATGTTTAAATGTCAATATCATTAAATTGATTTCCGCTCCAAAAAGAGATGCCTGACGACCAATGATAGACAGCACCCGTTCTGGTTTGACTCACCCAGTTTGGGAGGAGAGGTGAGAAAATCCTAATTTATACTGTAGGCGGTAAAGCGGACAGGATTCTGTTTTTGTATTTTATGTCTATGCTTCTCATGACAAGACCAAAACCAACAATGTGCAGTCTGTCTCTCAGTACTTTCTGACTTCCCTACCTTTCTTCCCCTATTGTGGCTCTCGGGGCCAAATTCCATGGTTCCTACTGACCTAGTAAGTAAATCTTTAAAGCAAATTAAATCATTTCAAAAACACCTACAACTATATAGTTTCATTTGAAAAAAAAAAAAAAAGCTCCGCAATTTTCTAAAACAGCTGGTCCCTGTAGTTGTACTCAGACAGGAGGAAGTAATGCATTTTTTTGGGGCCTATTTTCAGCAGCGGATTAACACACGTTAGATTAACCTGTTTTGCATGGATGATGCTGGTCTAGCAGACCTATGAAACATAAACTCTGCACATAAAGGAAGAAGAAAAATCGTAACTAAAATGTCAGCTATAATTGAAAAGCAGTCTCCTAAATATAGTCAGTATTTCCTATTGATTGATTTCTGCTTTACATTTAATAACACAGCTAAGCGCTTGTACCCCATTTTTTGCATATAAGGAAAACAACTGAATCCACTCCAGAATAGCCCTGTGATCTTTTTCTGCTCCATTTTGAATGAAGTGGGTGTCTTTTGTTATCATATTTATTCAACTTGGACTTTTAAAAATGAAGGTACCAATGTATGATCTTGAAACCTTCGCATGGCAAGTGTAATTTATTGTCATCAGTGGCTCCATTTGTGACATGAGGCTTTGTTTATGATATTGTTGTTGTATTACCATGAAAAAAAAAAAACGTGTAACGGAAAAAACAGTTGTGTCTTAGGATCTTGATTTTCAGCGGCTTCTACCTTCAAGCTCAGTATTAAAATTTTTAACGGAGTTGTCTCTTCTGGTTCTTCTGGGCGTTTCCTCTTATACAGTATATAGATCTCTTAATTAGCTCGATAGGTGTGTCGAATATCTTGCACTTGCACACAGGCCCATAGCTACCATTGAGGACACCAGGGAAATGCCCTTGGTGATATTCCTGGGAGTTCTAGGGTGTGCAACACCTGAGAGGGACCTTTCTTTGTAACTATGATAGTTAAGCTCACGCATCTGTGAATTTTATTTGAATCAATGAACCGAACAACTCACCTACGGTATTACCGTATATAACATAATACATGCAAGGGGGGGAAAAGAACTGAAAGACCAAATTTGGTGTCGTTTGAAAGGGCCTCATTAACAAATAGGTTCCTTTAAAATTTCGTCCCTCTAGCTGCTTTCTGTATAGAGCAGTTAAATGGACAGACACACAGACACACACACACACACACACACACACACAGCTCTCCACACATAGTCGTAGGGTTTGGCACTAATGAGTACTTCAGGCTGTAGTAAGTTCATGGTGATTAAGGCACATGTCAACCAATGCAATAGTGCTGGTCACTGATGTATTTCCAATAGTTTCTGGACAACAGTGAAGTTCTCGAGCGCAGAGGCTTTGAATACACACACAGTACATGTTAGTGGGATGCAATCATTGTTGGTTTGGGTCTGCACATGGGACAAAAATAATAATGTAGAATAACCAGACTTATCCTTTAAACCTTAATATTTCTTAATTTGAGCTGTTGCGCATGTTGTAATTGCTGCTCCAGAGGATTTCCCACCCAATTAAGAGAGACTGAAAATTGGCAACTCAGTAGGTAAACAGTGAGCATTAAAGATGAATATCATCCTTAAAACATCAGCATTGGTCTTAGAGCCCCCCCACACACACACACCCCGCTCTCAGTTTCATATTAATCAGTGGCTATCAGCCATTTCAGTCTTTGTCATAAGAGGAGTGCGGGACTGTGTACTGTGTGTGACCAGGCTGAGATGGACCCAGATAAAAGGATTCTGGCAAGTCCTGATTAGATCTGCTCCCATGTTTGTCTTCCAGTATCAGGGATTACATGATTTGTGTGTTGCAGGGTGTTAACATTCCCACCTACACCTCATAGGGGAGTGCATTCCAGCAAACTCCATGCAAATGAAGCCACCATCTTCTCTCTGGTGTGCCCCTGCATCTTCCTTAACTCTCTCCTCCCCAACTGAAGCACCTCAGGTGTTCATCATTTTCACTATTAATGAGCTCCAAGATTGCAAATAAGCACCACAAAAAAAGCCAGTGGATGAAATGCAAAGTGTAAGATTATTTGTTTACTATAGGCCAATTTTCCTTCACTTAATATTGTGAGATTTGCGGAAAATGGAGAGTGCTGCATGCTTTCTAAAACAGACTATTGTGTTTTCTACAACCTTAGCAATGAATCTGAGTTCTACAGACTTGAACGTCTGATTCTCGGTATTTGCAGATAAGCTTTTATGCTCAGCTACAGATACGATAGCAACGTACATGTGGGCAGATAAGTTAAAAAAAAAAAAGTAAAAACCAAAATTTAAAAATTATGTTTTGAAAAGTCCTTTTGTATTGAATGAACTCCCTCTGTTAAAGCAAGTAATATTTTGGGGAGAAAATTCCCATAGCTTACATTACATTGACAGAAACAAAAGAAAGGATTAATAAATGAGTACATATACATTAAGTGGACTTGGTCTTTAGTCACAGATTATTTCAAGTATGAAAAATTCATTTATGTTCATAATACAGACTTGCCCAGGCCACACACTACTTAATTTCATAGTCTATTACAGTTCAGTATAGTTTTTAGAAGTTTTATATGTTTCAATCTTAATTTTGTAGTATCGTTACAACTATTTAGCATTTACAAGGAGTATACAAACATTTAATACATGGTTTATCACACACTATAATGTAGCTATGAAGATATATCAGGACATTTTAAAGTTTTTTAATGTACAGTAACAATTATTACTCCTTTTATGGAGACTTATTTTGTATTATTAAACATATTTTAGTGTTCTCTTTATACATCCATCTCAACTTATGGGTGCCCGCAATCGGATCTCAAATGTGTCCCCAAGGCATCTTGGGTGCATTCTCATCTGTACTTGGAGCTGTACTCTTGTGGTCACGATGTTAATGCCAAAGACACCAAATATGTCAGAATTTTGGGGAAGTGTGTATAAAATGATGCATGATGGAATGATGTATCCATAAAAAAAAAACCTGCCTTGAATAATAGTTTGAATATTTTAGTCACTGTTAACATCATATAGCTCAAATACTGCCAGAACAATATATATGATACTGTCAGTATAGTAGAATAAGATGATCCTAATAACCTTAAGTATACTTAAGGGGATATCTGTGTCTTAATTTGGTAAAACACCACATTTCAGCATCATTATCAAAATCATGAGCCTTTAAAAAGCATTAATTAGTCCCAAAGCCAAAGGTTTGTTGAAACATTAACTACAACTGTAACTTGAATGTGTGGGCAGTGACCACAATCTGTGTGTTTCCTACATGAAGAACAAAAATGAGCCTACATGGTCACGTCTGATGTCCAATAGCTCCTCTTACGCCTCCTCCTCCCTCAGGGGCTCAGCTGGACGTCCTTCGTGGGAGCCAAGGTGGGTGCTGCTCTCTGAAACTACTGGTGACCATCAGTTAGCCAAGCCGGCTAATTTACAGCCCACCCTCCTCCACCCTGTGACATCCAACCTCCAGCGACCCCCAACAACCACCCACCCCCTCCAAACAACACTTTTCCTCCGCGCGCACACTCTCTCCTTCTCTTTGCCCTCTCTCTATTTATCTCTATTTCACTCTTTCTCTCTGGCTGGGTGTGAAGACGCCAGCAGCACGCTCCAGTGGAGACAAATCAGACCTTGCCAGCCATGTCATCGTAAAACATCCCCCTGGAAGGTTGTGACCTCCTCACCCTTGCAACTCATCTGCAGGCATAGGGAGTCAGGAGAGGAGGGTTCTCCATGCAGCAGCATAACTACCTCATCTACATTATCAGAGGAGAAGAATAGGGAAATGATATGAACTGAAAAAGAGTTCAGTGACAAACATGACCAGGGATGAAAATATGACTAAATATAGTCCAGCACATGCACTGCATGCAGTGCACTGTAGAAAATCAATGTAGAAGTGGCCAATAAATACTAGATGACTGTTTGCAGTCACCTTGCTCCTGTGGACAGTATTTATATCCTGTTTAAAGGATCACTGTGCTCCCAATACATACAGACCTTATAGGACCACCTGAGATCCTACGGCTCAGTCAACGTTAGAATATATCTATATATATATACTGTATTACAGACAACCCTGTATCCTAAAAATTACAAGTATTCCTAATTTGCAGTACCTACAGTTTGTAGTATATATTTTTAGGATCACAATGCAGAAACATTCATATTACGTGTATCTGTAGACTGATGACTGTCAACTCAAAATGTTGAACTGAACACATCAACAAAAACTTTACTTTCAATGTTATCTCCTGATTTTTCAACTCTACTTTCTCCTGGAAAATAAAGTATGGGTAAAGGAATTGTTCTAAATTTTAGGGATGTTAATTTGCTTTCTTTACAAGAGTGAGATGAGAAGATTGACATTATTAATGACTGTGTATGTTAAGTACAAAACTGGAGTCACCGTACGGTTAACCTAGCTTAGCATAAAGACTGGAAGCAGGGAAACAGCTACCCTGGCTCTGCTGGCAACTCTAAAGCTCACTACTGAACTTTTATTTTCTTTGTGCAGATGCAGACAACATGTGCAAAATGGCACAATGTTGTTTTTAGTTAAATGCCGCAACTATGTCTTGGCAAACAGCAGTCAGTGCAGTGATTGTGAACAGCTTCCTGAAGACTTGTCGTCACAGTGAGGTTGCCAGGAATGGTACCATCGTACACAGAGACCAAACCCAGAACCTGTAATCGCTCACCCTATCCAACCTAGCAACCGAGGCCACAGCCTGAGATGCTGCACAGAAGTACTGGGCATATGGATTACCTGTTGTTTGTCAAGAAATAGTTCCAGATCATGACTCCCTGTAAAACTACAAAATGTGTTTTTTGCATCCTGATTGTAGACAGATTAAACAAACAAAAAAACAATCAAGTCAAGTCGATTTTATTTACATAGCGCCAAATCATAACAGAAGTTATCTCGGGGCATTTTTCATATAGAGCAGGTCAAGACCGTACTCTTTATAATATATCCAATGTTTGTTTAATCTGTAAGTGAACTTTAAAGGTGTTGGTGGGTGTATTTCTTAACTTTGGACAGAGCCAGCATTATTTTTCCTATCTCTAATCTTAATCCTTAAATAGACTAACCACATCCTTACTACAGCTCTGTATTTAACACATAGACATAAAATGACATGATGTAGTCATCTCAGTTTTGGAAAGAGCATGTAGAAGCATATTTCCCCCCAAAATTATGTTGGACTATTCCTATAGATGTTTACTGATTATGTTTAGGCAATTGATCACTTGGCTAAGGTTCGGGGAAAACTGAACTCTTGGTTGAATTTTGAAAATGTCCACATTGACTTGATGTACAAGATAGGAAGCGTTGAGTTCAATATTTAAGCAAAACTACCATCTTTCACTAAGAGTAACTAAACAGTAACTCCTACAATCTAATCTGCATTTGTCACCACCCCTTCCAAATTGACCCATTTTCTGAACTGGAACCCCAATCAGCAGGAAACGTCATTTGAAAGTGCCTCCTAAAATGCATATGACTGGGTTAAGGTTAGGAAAAGATCATGTTTATAGTTCAAATAAACCAATGTTGACTGTTGGTAAGAGAAAGGATGGAAAGTTGGTCAGGCAAAGACAAATGAAGAGGAATCTTTGCACAAACATCAAGAAAACACCAATTTATGGAGGACCTTGTGAGATTTAGTGGTGGGATACTCACATTTTCATGAGGAGGTAGTCCGTGAGTCTTTGGTTTTGTAGTTTGTCAAAATTTTTAATGCCTATATTGTAGCATTTTTTTTTTCTGAGATGTTTTTTTTTTAAATTTTGTTTCCATCTTTGGTGCTAGCAATTCAGTGAAGTAGTATTTGGCACTATGCTTCCAAACAATCAGTTTTCAAGCTCTCCTTTAACTGCTCAGCTTGGTTGTACACAGCATCGCTCTTTGCTCCCGGAATGATCACCCTACCGCTCCTAAAACGCATATACACACACTCACACACACATTCAACCTCATTCAGCGTCAGACTCCCTGTTGCTCTAACCTGATGGAGCCATCAGCCAGAAACCAGACAGGGAGTAGTTGTTCTCATGGTCTCATCCCTGCTGCAGAGCCTTGACACAAGGAGAGACAAACAATTTGGCCTCCCTCCCACAGTCACAGCTCTGGGAGCCAGCAGGGGAGGCAACAAGGGGTTGGAGTGTGTACGAGTGCGTGACAGAGAGAGAGAGAAAGAAAGAGAGGTTCCTTGGTGTAGGTGCCTTTCAGTCAGTGAAAAAGAAAGACAGGTCATATTTCTGAGAGTGAGTGTGAGTTTCAAAATGGCAAATGTCAGATACAGGCATAGGGGATCTATTTGCAGCCAAATAATTTGTTCCATGAATGTTAAGGACATTTGCTTGAACAAGTGGGATATAGTTTCACTGTATTCTTTGCATATATACAACCTCTCTTTGGTCCTTCCCAGGAATAGAGGGTGTGCACATGCAGGTTGTTTGGCCAGCATTGAATATTACCAAAGGCACGGTAAGACTGTGAGGCTTTTGACACAGGGGCTAGGACAAAGGGAAATGGGGTCGTGTGGTGAAATGGTTAATGTGAATCTTAATAGATGCGGCAATGTCATTATCTCCAAATCCCTCTCGACCGGGGGGTCGCGCCGTCGACGGCCACTTTACATCCCGAGCGTGTCGGGCCGAGAGACTGGGGGCATGACTGCCAATCCCATCCGGAGGATTTGTGTCCTCCTCCACCAAATTCAGTAAGTGCATGCAGGCTCATAAAGGTGTTGAGAATTGAGGAATTTGTCTGGGAGACATGGCCAAAGTCAACGAGCTAGTTTTTCCTTTCAGCTGCACAGCGAGGGAATGGAGTTGAGGCCTTTTGAGGCACCTGGATCCTCCTTCTCCGTCCACTGAAACAGGCCAGAGCAGAGGAAGGCTGCCTGCCCTTAAATGAGATGAACACTGTCAGATTTACACACTGCCATGGTTTCAACCAACGCCTGATAATCCCTTCCCAGAAATAAATTGTCCCATTAAAATGAAATGTTGCCCATATAGGTTTAATAAATTGAAAACGCTTGTTTGAATCCTCGGTAATTTGGACAGAATCCCAAGCATATAGCAAAGGCTCCAGCAAAATAAGATTATTTGCTGTGTATTATAATATATGCAGCAGTTTTTATGCAACCAAACAGTGTCAGTGAACCCCCCAATGAAATGTGTGCTTATTTATATGCAGTTATTCAGGTATGCAGTAAATTCCAATTACTTCTTAAGATTTCTATTTAGCATGAGGGGGAAATGTGACAGGGAAGCTCTGTGTTTTCAGCGGCATTGTAAATCTCGTTAACTCTTTGCAGCATATAGCGAGAAATCTGCATTCATGTCAGGGAGTGAGCAGTGCATACGATTTTAACAACTAGCTAATAGTCCTGAATGGGGTTGAGTTAGAGGGGTCTGAAGTAGATTCAGCTAATGTGAAGATTTCAAGGCAGACAGATTTGTTTGTGTGATGATGCTTTTATTTTGTAACGCTATTCAAAATATTTAAATTTAACAATTTGCATTAATACGTTTAATGTAAATTGCTGACAGAGGCAAGCTTCTGAAACAGCATTTAGATCATCATGGGACACTAAAAACTCGATTATTGAAAAATGTTCATGGTTTGTACCCTATTTGTACCCTGTGAAACTCCCACATGAATTTATTTTAAAAAAATGTTGGAATACATTCGATCTTTAAATTTGGACAACTGAACAACTGAATAAATGAATGTAATGTAATGTTAGATTTTTCTGATGGTGTACTCAGGGATGAATTTATAGGCAGCCCCTGGCATAAAGCAAACCTACTTGGCTGCTCAATTAATTTTGGCTGCCCTAAAAGAGCAAAGTACAAATGTCCTCTGTGTATTTTTCATCATAATTTAGTTATTTATTCAAATCATTTTTCTCTCTTTCCTCAGGTTTTACCAGATTTAATTTGGCAGAGCCTCCTTGACCTTGAACTGCAGTTGAAAAATTGCAACTCGGGGTCCACTGACAAGCTTTTTCCACAGCTTTCAAGCAATATTGACAATATGACTTCAGTTGTCATCATCATTGGAAAACTGCATAAAATGCTAGTAAGTTAACATTAAAATGACTTATGATTTTTGCTGTCAAATTATAGTTAAATTATTTTCTCAACAATTGTAGAGATGGTTTATTGTTTTGCACCTTTGTTTACTGCAAAATTCATTCAATAACTTTCAGTGGCTTGTATTTTCTTGGCAGGTGGCTACCTTGCTTGAAATTCTTAATGTGCTGTTTATCTCGGGTTACTCTGACACCCTCTGCATTCTTACTGCCACTAGTTTCAGCTCCCCGTATGACCTATAATAATATAAATGCACTTTGGGAGGAGGTGGGTGGGGGGTTGGGGGTTGTGCTGGGGGGTACTTTGACTATGGCCCCATAATGACTGGTACCAGACCTGGATTTTAAGCAAAAGGCTCAACCAATGTGTTGGTCTAACTGACCTGTGTGTCTTCGACTGGGTGCGTATGAGTTCTACTGTGTTATGAGCTTGGTCGAATCGCTAGATTTTTCCTGGGCTTTCAGTCTATGATGATAACATGAGTTTGATTCAGTAGTCATCATCGGTCGGAAGCTCCAGAACAAGATAATAAATAATTTAATTTATTCAATGACTGCGATTATATATTATTACTGTTCTGTGAATTTGCATCCTGTAAAATGAATCTGAAAACTGTTACTGGATTGAATCTTCTTTTGTTTTGTATGTTCATTTTGGTGGTGGTGGTGGTAGCGGGGGTTACCCTACTTAAATGCCTCATATGTATTTTCTTGTGTTACGTTTCAGCACATCGTATTCGTCTTACATCACAGTAATATCTATAATAATAAAGAAGAACCTGGTGTGACAGGGTGGCTGGGTGATTTGAGGCTTGTGCTTTTGCCCCTATATATACTGGGACCAGCCCTGGATTTTTAACATAAGTCCACCGCTAGCAAACTCATTCACACTTCTTACTAAGACATGCGTCTCCGCCTGTGTGCCTATGTACATGTTCATCTGTGTTATTAACTAGGTCCACTTACTAGCTTATTCAGAGGTTTTCAGGTAATGATTACTAGATGAAAGCTCCAGAAAATGGAGAGGAAGATTTTTTTTTTTTTGTCAAACCAGACTCATTTAATTGATTCAATTATTGTAAGGATAATGTAGTGTTGTTATTTTCATGCAATGCAAAATTCCATTAATTTGACCTTTCTTTATGCCCTATAATAATGTCAAGAAAACAATGGGGAGTCTGTGCAGAGAGACAAGCCCTGAATTTTTGTCAGAGGGCCAATACTGGCAAATCCGTTTGTTGTTCCATCTGAGTTGTGTGTCTTTAACTGTGCTTCTCTTTTCAACTGTGTTATGAGCTACAGTGTGAGTTGAGGCTGGACGCCTCTATTGCCCCCCCCAGTACTCAGTCCCGTGTGTTGGACCCCAGGGGCCTTAAATCCCCGCTGCTCTTCCCTGCGGTCCCCCCTCTGACGTGCAGCATGCCGAGGCGAGCGGCGTTTTGCCTATGCATTAGCCATCCATTTCTCCCGGCTGACACCTCTCCAACATAAAACCGTAAGGCAGAGGTAAAATATGTCTCTCCTGGCGAAAATAAAGCTTTGTCTGCCTGCTGATCTATTGGATATAAAAATAAAGCCGCGGCTTTGATGCTGGCTTTGCCTTATGCGCGCGCCTTTGCTTTTTGCGCACACAAAGCTCCAATGAAGATGGATAGTGCCGGATTGGCCGCGGAGCGTCCAGCACAGCAGCATCGCTCTTTCCACTTCTTCTTCCTCCTCCTCCTCCTCCGCCTCTCCCTCGTTCTCGCACAGCTTTTTTACTCAGACGTTGTTGAGGACTGCGCTGCTTGTTATTGATCAGCGAATGTCAATAATTATGCAGGGATTTCCAGCCTAATCGGCTTTGTAAAAGTTGTGCGCGTTCACATTAAAGAATGATCCGATGCTTCTTGATTCCTCTTTGATGTCAGTGATTTTTTTTTTCATTGAACGTGAGAAAATTTCCAGATGCATGTGGACATCTGTGATTCCACAACATTTAGTGTTTGTGGTTCTCTGGATAGGGAAGATATGGATGCAGAACGGTGACTTTTCCTCGGTTTTGCTATATTGTACAGGCCGTTAACTGCATTTAGAAGAAGCCCCTTGCAAGAGTTCTTCCTCTAAAGAGATTACAAGATATAGGCAGGCCGAGGCCACGAAAAATTCTAACACCATAACATAAAGCAGCCGTAATCGCTACGAAAATATCTTTAAAATAATTGAAAGTAATAATTAAAATAATTTATCTCCTTTCAGGCCAGAAGAAACGCATTTATACCTTCGTTTGTAATCACTGAGTTTCAACAAAATCGGCCACCGCGGAGCATAAATCATGTGAGGCCGTTCAGTCCCGCAGCGCCTCATAAAAAGGGTTTGGTCGTCCCCAAAATGGTTCACGAGAAAGCAGAGTTCTGAAATTCGGCAGCATTAAATCACATTTTAAGAACCATTCGAAACGCTTAGTTGTGTTGTATCTGTCTACTTTTATCCCACTTGTTTTATTTTACAGTGGAAAGATGTTTATTGGAATTGTATATACACCTCCTGCTCTAATCGAAGAACCTTTAAGACCATTTTCTTGTCGGGTTCAAAGAACCCTTCAATAGGGTTTTCCACAGGCCCCGTTTGGTGCTCTAAATGCCGCTTTGGAAAGCACGAAATGTTCCAGGTGCTAGTGATAAAATCACTTCCAATGGTTGTTATTAAAAACAACAGATTTTTCTTTGGTCGGGTGCGTAACTGTAAGATGAAAATATGAGCTAGGACGCTCCTGAATAAACAGGCGCTGGTATTTTCCCCATAAAATCCCTCCTCATCTCACCATTAATAGAGGACAAAGAACAACAGTTGGACGGTTAAGCAGCGTCCGTGGGCCGGCCCGCTCTGACCGGCCGCTTGTTTGGATCCAGGTATCAGCGGCGGACAGTTCCCCCTTTTCTCCATGCCTGCGGGCTTTTTTTTTTTTTTTTTTTTTTTTATTCCAGCGCGCAGAAAAATCCGCAGCGGTGGCATCAGCAGCAGCAGCGGCAGCAGCCGCCACTATCTGCCGCTCTGCAGCCACGCAGCCCCGTCCCCTGAGCATTGGCCAGCGGGCGATAATATCTCAAAGGGAGTGGTTATCGCCGCACATTATATTATAATCATTAGTGATCCTGGCCCCTTTCACCCCGACTGCAGAATAAGCGCGGGGAACCATTAATCTAAACTAGGGGAAGTGCTTTAGAGGCTGCTTCCCAGCGCCCCCGCGTATGTTCATTCCTCTGCGACTCCGTTATACTATTTCCAAGCCGGCCTCGTGGTTCTGATTTACAGGGGAGGTTCTCGGTCAGTGTCCTCAGCCCGATACGGTGGGAGTGAGGCCGCTCCTGGGTTTTGTTCTGTCGATTGAACGGGGTGTCTGCGGAAGTCTCCTGACCCGTGGTCCCTATTTGTATGAACATTATTTCCTGCGGGTTACAGCGGGAGAATGTTAGTGTCCCGTCGTGGTTTAAGATCCATTCCCAAACGGCTTTTCGGGCCTCGAAACGATGCAACTTTGGAGAAAACAAGAAATGAAGACGAAACACGTTGACTCTTACTTCCTTTATTTAGGTCACTTACTTACTTAACCACCTCTTTGCTTGACTGAGGACTTGTTCGTTTATAGATAGATAGATAGAAATATTGCCTGTCAAACTTCACTTGAACAAACTAAAAAAATATATATAAAAATATGTATAACAATGTGTTCTTTATATATTGTTATATCATTATTAATTATTATTATTATTATTACGCATGGTATGACTGGAATAAAGCTGACTTGGAACGTGAAGTGAAAGTGTAGCCTTCTAAAGTTGTATTCAGACATGACGCCAAAATAAATTGGAAATAAGGACGTAATTATATAAGAGTAACAATGATAGTATTTTAGCCTAGGCCCCCTCGTTACCCGGATTGAATTCGCCCCCTAGAGGAGTGAGCGGGACTGTCGTCGTGCCGGTGCAACGGTGGCCCTGTTTCTGGGCGACCTCGGGGTCTCACGCAGGGTTACTGTTCTGGAACCGAAGCCCCCCAATTCACTGAGTCATATGATCTCCTTGAGAAAACACACAGACAGCGGAGACGGTGGTAGCTGTAGGATGTGGATGGTCGTGGAGCTCAGATCATGACAGCCTCTGAACATCGGCTAGTGTGTGTGTGTGGATGGGTTTGTGGGTGGAAAAGTGTGTGTATGTGAGTGTGTGTGTGTGTGTGGGGGGGCTGACTGAGAAGGGACAGCTGTAGGGAGATGATCTATAAATCCCATTGGATTTCTCTCAGCACAGGCTGGGACCGGAGTTGAAAAGTCTGGAAAATGTTTGCGTAGAGTTGCTGTTGGTTCAATAATCCACGTTCAGTTCACATCGGCATATGTTTGGCCGCTGATCTACAGGAGGCGGTGGAGGGGGGGCACAGTTTAGCCAGCTCGATTGTGGGACCCTGGGTGCTCCTGCCTTAGCTGCTGCAGCCTCCCCGGTCATGTGGGTTACACCATCACAGACTCAGAATTCCCCCAGATGTGTCAGCTATAAGGCCTTTTCTGCTGCGTGAGCACCGCGCGCCCGGATGGATGGATGGATGGATGGATGGATGGATGGAAGAAGGAGGGACGGTCGGAATTCGATCCCGGGAGTGCGTGATAACGCGGTGAAGAATGACTGACAGATTGGGCAAAGGCAGGGCCGGAGAGAAATTGCCCCCCACCCTCTCCCTCCTCCAACATCTCCTCCCCTCCAAACTCACACTCAGTTGGTGAATACGATGGTGAACTTTGCGTCAAACGCGCCCGCTTTTCACTCAGTTTGCGCAACCAAGACAGAGGCTGACAGACGGAAAGTGTTCATAGAAAAACACTGTTTTAAAAAAGAAAAGAAAAACATCTAGGAGTGGACGTGTTAGGGGAAAATACTACTTTATTATAAATTATTTGAGAGCTTTTAAATGACAGATGAACTCTGTTCGTTTTCTTTATTGGCAAAGACGTTGTTTTTTTTTCAGAAGAAAAATGCATTTCGTTTTCGTTGTTTTTTTTTCGTTTCTGAGAATCCCCCCTTTTGTAATTTCATGAAAATTACTTTACATTCCCCTTCGAATTATTTCCCCTGTTCCACGCGGTGAAGTTTTCCAGGTAGGAATAGAGATGAAAAATTATACAAATGATATTAACTGAGCGCATTTCACAGAAATGGGGCTGTTTATTCCTAAAATAAACGCATTCATAAGCCAGAATGATCAATGCGCCTTATTATGAATTATGAATGCCGGCGCCTGTTTGCAATATAATTTTGTAAAAAAAAAAAAAAAAAAAAGAGGAAGAAGAAAAAAAAGAAAGAAAAAGAAAAAATAGGCTGCAACCAGCAGAAGAGAGCAGCGGACCGGCACCCCCACCCAACACCCACTCCCACCTCCGCCCCGGTACACTCAGTTGATCAAAGCCGGAGTGGGGGGTGATATTTCTCTCTCTCTCTGTATTACGGGAGTCAAGGTGCCCCCCTCGGCACTGCCCGGCCTCACTGGCCCAGCCATAAGGTCAAAGCCCCGGTTTCCACAGGCCGTGAAACTACAGGTAGAAGGCGAAATTGCTTGAAGTATCTCTTTTCTCGTGATTTAAACACCTTTCCCCAGCCCGTCTAATCACCTGCTTTACTCCAAAGTCCTCTCCCTCCTCTAGCCGAGCCCCTCGTACGCCGCTGCGGTGACATTGTGTCACTAAACTGAGCCTGGAGGAGAGAGGGGAGACAAATAAACGTGTCATGATTAGAATTAATGATCGCATGCATCTTCGCAGCCTCATTCATTATCTCAGATTAATTATCTCGCAGTGTACCAGTTCACTTGTCTGCACTTCATAAACCCCAAACCTCCTGGGCTGCTTTACAGCACCAGGGCCCTGATGGAGGACTATCCCTCAACTGTGGTAGCATGGTCCCGTCGTGGTCAAAAGGAGACTTCCCAGGGAGTAAAACATTAAACATGGAATGTGAATAAAATCAAAGTCATCTTAGTGGGGGCCAATAAAAAAAAAAATCAGATTCATTTGGGGTCTTTAGATTGTAAATTTTTTTAGCTACGGTCATTACTTCATTTTCTAAACAGGCCTGCCAAAGGGCCTTCTGCCATCAAATCTACCTCAAACCATTCTGAGATTACAGTAGGACAAGGGGGGGGGGGCGTTTGTTTTCCTTAACGTGAGCACAGATGCTGCGCCACAAATTCCAATTTACAACTTCTGCCTGCGTCAAAAGGGAAAATGTGAGTGAGAATAAAATCGTATCACTAGTGAGGGATTACAATGGTAAGGTTAAAACCATTTTCGCATTTAATAGTGTCTCTGCCTGGAGGGGAGTTGAGATATTTTTAAGCCTATAGCCTATATTTTGATTTCCTTCTATTGGTGGATTAATCTGCCTCTGTGAGCCTGGCTTTTTCTCTCTCTGGCTTATTCTAAATCGGGCAGAGATTATCCCGACTGACAGACTATCAAGGCATCTTCTACACATGGAAATAACAACAACTTTTGTCGTTTACATGCTGCATTTACAAGTTGGCGCCGTGGTTGTGGAGAGCGGGAGGCCTGCGAGGTGTTTCCGGGGTTATTTTCAGATGCTTCTGGAGGTTTCATTGCAGGGGCAAGAAATGGGATTTCTGTAGTCCAAAAGAAAAGCGGAATCTTTCCGTGGCGGATTGCCCCTCTATGCAGAACCATGGCCCGCCAAGTTGTCGTGGTGCTCCATGACCCTCGCTGTCTCTGTGATGGAAACGACCGGACGCTCAGCAGAGTGCGCTCCGCAAACAGAAGAGAAAAGCCAAAGAAACAAACCTGGAAGTGACGGCATGAGAAAGGAAGAAGAGAAGAAAGGGGATTTGAGTAGAGGGAGAGGAGGACGACAGACCGAGGAGATGGGAACGCGAAATCAAACCAAAACAAAACAAAAGAGATGGGATGTGTGTGTTTTGAAGCCTTATCTCTTCTTCTTCGAGCCAGTGACACGTGTCCTGCTGGAGGGGTGCTCCCCAGAAGTCGAGAGGCAGCTGGACGGGGACGGGCTGGCGTTTTTTGCATGAGAGGCAGCCCGTGTGCAAGAGGATGCTGGCGGGCTGTTGCTAAAGGATACACGGGTGTCCCTGGTTCGCCTTTTTCCGCTTTAAAGTGCGCGGCTACTGAGCTCGATGCCATTTGAAGACCAACAAAGACAAATACTACGTTTTCTTGTTGTACTTACATTTATTTGGCTATTTTCTTAGAGGCCACAGTTTGTGTAAACGTTTCAACGATGAATGACTCCAAAACTAGTTTCCTGGCAAATGCAAACCTTGGTTAGATAGTGGAACTAAACGAATTTGTTAAGCAAGCATGTACCCCCCCCCCCCCACAGACTACACAATCTATTTTCATTGAGCAAAAAAGGAAAAACAAATCTTTGAATTGTTAAAGACTTCGGGCCTGTAAATCGTCAGCATAAAAGAGCTGACTGATCTTTCGGATGGGAAACGGCTAAAAATCCCGCGGGCTGTTAGGCTCGCGGTGTCATTTACTCAAGGTGGACTTGAAGTGGATTGGACCTCCCCCCCTGGTGAATTGTCCGAGGTGTCTGGGCCGCCAGCTCCTAGACGAGCTGCCAACTTTAGAGCCTCTCTGTCTTTCACCTCCACCCCCCACCCCCCCCTCCGCCGCACCGGAGGGGAAAAACAGCTGCGGCGTGCTACTGCCAAGGCACACGGAAACATTCTTTAGGTAAATACACAGGACGGCCCCGTAAAAGATAACGGTGTCTCCAGAACTCCTCGCCTCAGTGAGAGCTTGGCGGGTAGCTCTGCAGCCTCCTATTGTGCAATCAAACATTCAGCCCCACTGAAGGTTTTTTTCTATTGGAACCTACTGATGCTTTATTGGTGGCAGAAGTCTCCAGATACCCCTCGCGTAGCAAAGCCTTGCGTCATTTTCGGACCCAGAGTAAATGTGCATGAATAAACGAGGGAGCGCACCATGCAACACGCGCCTCCAGCTTCTTCGTCCTGAAGACGCCACTGTATCTACCTGCTCAGATTCCTCCTCCGTGTCCCCCCTCGAGCCCGGAAGACAGCTTGCTCAGCAGCCCGAAAAGGGGCCTCTCTCCCTCCGCGCGCCGCTCGCCCTCCGCCGAGGCTGCCTCCTCCGAACACATTCACTTACACATGACAGTTTGCAGGGAAATTCTTGACAATTGGTGTCTTGAGTGCGCGGCATAAATAGCGGGCAGAGCCCTCGCGGTGTTATGATGGGGCGGCTTGACGGCGGCTGGCATGGCGCGGAGCTGATTGGCCGGGCCGCGGCCTGACGTCAGGAGGCTGGGAATAAGGCTGGGCCGGAGCTTGAGGAGCGAGACAGTGTACTGGAGACCCGGCGCATCCCAGCATACACACACGGTACAGGAGAGCGAGGGCATCCCATCCCACACACTGACTGCTGCCGGAGCCGCCAGCGCATACCAGCATCTCCCGCCACAACAAACTGAAAATCCAGGACCAACCGACAGACCGAGGGGGGAAAACACTCTTCTTCTTTTCTTTTTTTTTTTTTTTTTTGGCTTTTTTCTTTTTCCAAATCTTTTGGGGGTGTGATTTTGCTTCTCGCCGGGTTGTGACCAGTGGATACGCTGCCATGTCAAAGTACACTGAATTATTTATAGGCGCGCGTGTCTTGTTGTGTGACAGCTCTGCCCTCACAGCGTTTTATTAGACGCCTCTTCCAGCGCTGACTGGCACGCGACGCTCCTCTTCTCGACCGATGCGTCACCTCCAAGAGCACCGGGACAACCGAACCGGCTCCGGTCTCCTCGTCTGAGCCGATCTGCAGCCTCCTGTGCTGAAATCTACATTTTGGTTGAACTGCGTGTTTTGCCTCCGGATGCAATAAAGGACTGGTTTATTTCTTTCTTTTATTTCCTCTTGGCTTTTCCACCTGAGAGAGCGAGGACGCCGTCGCCATCCAGTCCTGTTTGTTTGGTTTTTTTTGGACGCTGAGCCCTTTTTTACGCATGCAGGGAGAAATCTGTGCTGACACCTGATCGACTGGCTCCTCCGCGCACATTGACCCGGGAGCTCCAGGCGAATCGGGGAGGGTGAACGCAGATACTCGGTCAATGCTCGGCCCGTGCTTCTGACTTCGTCTGTGCGTGTGCTTCGTTCGCGGGGTTGTAGCCCAGCCAAAGCCATGGTCCACTGCGCCGGCTGCGAGAGGCCTATCCTGGACCGCTTTCTGCTCAACGTGCTGGACAGAGCCTGGCACGTCAAATGCGTGCAGTGCTGCGAGTGCAAGTGTAATTTGACTGAGAAATGTTTTTCACGAGAGGGGAGACTGTACTGCAAAAATGATTTCTTTCGGTAAGCTCGGGGAAGGTGACAGGGAAACTCATCAACGGTGTGTCTGTTTGTCAGTGTGTCTGGTTTAATGTCAGGAGCCGGGCAGTAAAAGCAGCAGGTAAACATCCACATATGACTCTGGGAAACTATATAAGGCATTTAAATAGTAGCCTCAAATAGGAGCAAAGATCATAAAATAGATATAAAGACAATAAACATTACATTGAACTGAAAAAATAACATTTTAGTTTTTTTTTGTAGATTAAGTGCAGACCGTACTGCTGTGTCTTCAGTGTTATTTACAACTTTTAAATGAGTTGTATTGCTTATCAATGACCAGAAAAACGCCAAGTAATGCTTATAAATTGAGACTGCCTCTTTCTTTTTCAGACAAACTGTTAAAATCAGTTCAATTAAAAAAAAAATTAAAAAAAAAAAAGCATAAAAGATAAACACAATAATCAAGGGAAAAAAATGTTAAAAATTTGGAACATCTGTAATGCACCCAAAGGATTCCAAGTATTTACAACGAACCCAGAGTCTCTGTTTTATGTATCTATTCTGTTCTCCAAATAAATGAATAGACCGACTGGTCCGTGCCTGTAGGCGCGAATGAGGACTCGGAGGCGATAAGCTTTGATTAAGAGCGAGTAATTAAAAGCTTGTTAATTTGAATTCTTATGCAAAACAACAACAAAAGATAGGCAGCAACATTAAACGCGTGTGCACTTGCTCTCAGCGGGGAGTGGGGAGGGAGGGGGGGCGGGGGGGCCGGTTTGTTAGGAAATCGAGGAAATCACACTTGGGGTGTTTATTTTACAGCGTGTAGGCAGCCGGGGGAGCGCGCGGGATCAAACCCCGGCCAGAGGAGCCGCTGCCCGGTGTGTTTGCTCAGTCCGACTGAGGGGGGGACGTGATAAGTGGATTTGAATAGTAAACTAGTTGAAAAGATCAAGTCCGCAGACAATGCAATCACAGACGCGCAGTCAACACGCAGTGCACACCAGTCAATACACATTGTTTAACGGTGAAGTCAATGGCGGTGGGGGGGGGCTATAAATTATTACTCCCAAACTAAACCTGCCGTGTGAGCGAGAAGGAGAAGAACTCGTATACTCGCTTAATTCCGGCGTTTCAGAAAATGTTACCTAGAGCCTTGTCTGGAAGACAAAAAGCTTGAAAACGCGGAGATAAAAATGGAACAACATACCAACCAGTCAGTGTCAGCGGGTCTGGGCTTAGTTCTGCACTGGCCTCTGAAGGAAGGAGATCATATATGGTGTCGTCTCAAAAATAATTTCAGAGTTTATCCGCTACTTTATTACAGTTTCTTCTCGTTTGAACTAAAATAGTCCTTTTCCCAAAAAGAATGAATAATAAAACATTGAATATTACATTTAAAATTGTGATGATGATGATAATAATAATAAAAACAATTATTATTATTATTATTATTATTATTATTATTATTATTATTATTATTATTATTATTATTATTGTTGTTGTTGTTGTTATTGTAATTATCCAAAAATGACAGTATTGAGCCTGGAGGTTCATTCTTGATTTTGGAAATAGCACAAAGTCCAAAAAGCTTGACATGAAGCTGTTTTCTTTTGTCTATATTATGCACATCTGGAGTTCATCCATAGAGACGCCTTTTAAACATCCTTGTTAATCATCAGAATATTAGATGTAGACTAAGAATGGCTCATGATTCGACTTGAGACCCCAAATTTCCAAAGGGTCAAATGATGGATTTAGAAAATAAGTGCGACTACGTGTCTAGACGCCATTATAAAATATAAAGTCTTCTTTTTTTTCACGAAAATGTGACTTCGAGCTAAACTGAATCAACAACATTTTAAAATATTAATCGAGGTCCATGTTCTACAAAAGGCGGATGATTCCATCCCCGCTGTCTCCGCCTTATCACCGAACATGTTTGGAGGGTGGATCGTGAATTTAAACGCTTCGAAAAAATATTTTTGTAAAATAATAATATTGTATCTTTGATTACAATAATAACTCCAGCCCCTTCTCCTCCTGCAGGCGGTTTGGCACGAAGTGTGGCGGTTGTTCGCAGGGGATCTCTCCGAACGACTTGGTCCGGAGGGCCCGGAGCAAAGTGTTTCACCTCAACTGCTTCACCTGCATGATGTGCAATAAGCAGCTCTCCACCGGCGAGGAGCTCTACATCATAGACGAAAATAAATTCGTTTGCAAAGACGATTATATAAGCAACACCGGCGTAAAGGACACCAACCTCCTCTCAGGTACGGAGAAAGCCCTGCTGCCTGTGTGTGCGCGCGCGCGTGTGTGTGTGTGTGTGTGTGTGTGTGTGTGTGTGTGTGTGTGTGTGTGTGTGTGTGTGTGTGTGTGGGAGCACAAGGCGGAATAAATTGTGATGGATGTGATGTGTTCAGCCCCGCAGTGGCTTCATCATTTCCGTGACCAGGACTTAGATGGCATTCAGAGAGAAGAGCCGAACAAAGAGCAGCGTCCATTGATCATCCTTTCCCCAAATGTGGGATATTCTCGGGTCGAGCCATTTCTTTTTCTCTTACCCCAGCTATAAGGTGACGGTCTTTATTTGAGCCCGGGATGCGAATACACTTTCCAACCCGGGCCCGTTCCACAATCTTGTCCTGAAATTTTGTCCCGAGTCCTCACGTCTTTTGGGCGACGCGCGAGAGGAGAAAGGCGCCTAAAATCGGCGCTTTTTCACGAGTGGGCCGAAATGAGCATTCTCGTCTTAATACAGGCAAAAAAAAGGCCGTTTGAAGGTGGTTAAAACTCAGCGAACCTCTCGTAAAATGTCCTTTATTTTTATGAATGGTGGTGGTCCTAGGTCATAGTTCAGCCCCCTTTAACTGACCACGAGAGCACACACTGAGAAATGTGGCTTTGAAGAACAGGATTTTCCCCTGCAATCATTCCCCCATGCTTTGCTTGTTCTGATTGTCATATGCCATTTCTGTAGTGACGGCGTGCAGCGACCCGAGCCTATCACCGGACTCTCAAGACCAGCTGCAGGACGACGTGGTCCTGAAGGACACGGAGATAGCCGCGCTGTCCGACAAGGAGACGGTTAACAACGAGAACGACGACCAGAACCTCGGCGGGAAGCGGCGCGGCCCGCGAACCACCATCAAGGCCAAGCAGCTGGAGACGCTGAAGGCGGCCTTCGCCGCGACCCCCAAACCCACCAGGCACATCAGGGAGCAGCTGGCCCAGGAGACCGGCCTCAACATGAGGGTCATCCAGGTAAAGGGACTTTTAGACGTAGCATCCAAGCTGGGTTCTTGCAAGCTCCCAGAGATCCTGCAGGAGGTCTAGTTGTTCATCTGGATTCCCAGTTTTATTTTACTAGGAATTAATTCATTAACCACTAAACACATGTATATGTGACAGCCCATATTTATTAGCAAATGAGCGTGTGTCCCAAACTTGGGACCATGTGACCGCCAACAGGAATCACTATTATATAAGGTTCAGGGGGACCCCCAAGGGTTGAGGAGGTGGGCCCGCGCCTTTCTTTATTTTATAGGGTGCTACACACCCATTAAAAGGTGTGATGTAACAGCTTATATTTCATGGAATAATGTCCCTGCCAAGCTGCCAGACTGCCATGACCGCGCAGGCCTCATCCCCATCAGCAAGGCTCCACCTCCCCCAGCATCGCCCCCCCTCCACACGCACACACACACACACACACACGTCGTTCACCCCTCTTTAAAGGAGGCCCTCTTCCCTCCAAACTGCGCAGTCACATTGAATTCATTAAGCAAAAGATTGGCCGACCGACGAGCTTGATTTGGAAACGGGTAATTTATACGGGTACTTTTGATTCTTGGCGCGCAGGACGGGGCAGAGTCGCCAACTGGCGCCGGGCTGCTGGGAGCGCTGGGAGCGCTGGGAGTCCTGGCACGGTGCAGCCATCACGTTTTGCGGCCGCATTTAGCCATGCTGTGAGCACTTCTAGCCAAGTGGAAAGGCAGAAATCTGTTGCGAGGGGCTGCAGATTTTTTTTTTCCTCAGAACAGGGCCGCATTAGTTTGGAGAAAGGAGCAAGGAGCAACACAGACAAATGACAACGCATTATTATTATTATTATTATTATTATTATTATTGCTGTTGCTGTTGTTTATTATCAGGGACTATTTTATTGTTTCCCCTTTGGCGATTTCCAGCATTTTTTTTTCAAGCGCTTCCTTTATGTGTCTCACCAAAGTGTTGCCAGGAAATTATTGTGAATCACAGATTACTGAGCCAGAATACCAGCATATTTCACATCCGGAATTCTAACAGACTTACTCCCAGAAAGAAGGAGGCTTTACTGCATCTTTATTTCACTAACAGGTTTTCATGAATGTGTGTGTGTTTTTTTTTTTTTTTTTTTCCGGGGGGGTCGAGGAGAGCGCCACAGTGTGGAATAAGACCGCGGGGCAGATCAAAGGTAGAACGGTTCAGCATATCAGATTAATGGCGATAAAGTGAGAGCGACGACGCAGGAGTGTCTAATATGTATGTGCACGAGGGAAAAAGGGGAAGAGCGTAATTAAAGGAAGCTGGCCTATAGATTAGGAAATGATAACCTCCGAGAGCCTGGTAATATATTGGTAACAACCCTCCTATTAAGTATTAATTGGAGATTTTAAGCCCCCGCTGCTGTAGCCTTCAGTCGGAGTAAATGGAGGGTTAAAAGACCATTAGGGAGGTTAGATGGGACTCTCGCTCCCGTAAAGATAATTGGGAGCAGGCGTCCCCGCCGCCGAGCCTTGCGGATTTAAGGCACCGGCTCATCGCGCCCGCCGCGGAACACACAGGGAAGCGCGGTTATTCACTCCAGCGAGGAGCCAGCGTGGCTCGGGCGCCAAGGTAAATATGACACCTAATTACGCTTTCTGTTGAACGGGGTGTCATTTACACACGGAGGTATGTCTGCGTATTCGCAGAAATAACACCGTGCCCTTTTTTTTTTTTTTTTTGTTTTCATATTCATTCATAGGCCTACATTTACTCCCCTTAAAATGCACCGAGCAGCCCTCAGCCCTGCGTTCATCCTCGAGGCTACGGCCTATTTCCGCCGCTCCTCCCACCGCCCGCAACGAATATTGACGTGCAATCAAAATGGCGTCAGCAAGCTACCGCATCTTTGCCTCGTAACACGAGGTGACCCATATATATGTGTGTGTGTGTGTGTCCAGGTCTGGTTCCAGAACCGACGTTCCAAAGAGAGACGCATGAAGCAGCTGAGCGCGCTGGGCGCCCGTAGGCACGCGTTTTTCCGGAGTCCGAGGCGGATGAGGACGCTGGTGGACCGGCTGGAGCCCGGGGAGCTCATCCCCAACGGGCCCTTCTCCTACTACGGAGGTACGGCTACAATTTGGCTAATTTTGTTAGAGAAAAAGAGTTAACGTCCTTCAAAGACACCCGAGCCCCCCTTATGAAACATCTTTTCTTTTCATGTCAAAATGACATTTGGTATAATTCTAGCCTTCTACACTTGTTTTGTTCTCCTTATTACGTCTCACTTTTTTCAGTTAGACATTTAATTGAACGTATTTTTTTAAATTCTTATTCCCATCTTTACTTATTTCCTCTTTTAGCCTCATTTGTTTTCTATGTTTCTGCCCTTACCTGCTGTGATGAAACAACTCCTACTCCTTGTTCTGTTTTATCTTATCTATACCCCATCAGCCACGGTGTTGAATAAGAAATAAAGCAATTTTATTTAGGTCTTTCTTATTATCTTATAAAGGCACTGCCTCAAGGAAATAGATAACTACCATGTGGGCTTTCTGAGCTGTTCTCACAAAAAGAACGTGTCAATTTAGTGCAAAATAAAAAATAACTTCTATATAAACAAATGCATAAGTTGCAGTGATTATTGCAAGTCTGGATATTCAGCCATAAGGCTCTAATTTTTTTTTTAAACAAAGTCAAAAGTGATATATTATTTAGTTTGGGTCACCTCGTCCACAGCCTTTTGGAAATCAGTGGGCACTGAGTGAAGTTTAAATAAAATTAGTTCACATCTGAGTGATTTGATACCACGCTGTTCCTTCAAGTGCTTTGAAATATCTGATAATTTTCAGAGAATTTCATTTGTACTCAGGTCTTTGTCTTTTCTGCTGAAGCAAAAAAGTCTAATAATATTCTGCTGGAAAAAAAAAAGAAATCGGTCTCAGTAGGTAGAATCGCTGATGAAATGGCCCCCACTTTAATTAATTTTTTAGCCACGTTGTTCTCCCCACCCAATTGCAGTTTTGATTTAAGTGTAACGTGCTCGTGACTAATGTAGCACGGCAAGGGTCTTTCTCCCTCACTAATACAAATCAAGCTATGTATATTCAATGAATTCCTCAACGTCTCTGGAATTATTTCTGCACACCCATTGTTCTTCTTCCTCTTCTTCTTCCACAGATTATCAAAGCGAGTACTACGGCCCAGGAGGGAACTATGATTTCTTCCCTCAGGGGCCTCCATCGTCGCAGGCCCAGACCCCAGTCGATCTCCCCTTTGTGCCCTCCTCAGGTCCCACGGGCACCCCCCTCGGAGGCATGGACCACCCCCTGCCGGGCCACCACCCCTCAAGCGAGGTGCAGCGCTTCTCCGATATCATGTCCCACCACCCAGGGGACTCTCCCAGCCCAGAGCCTGGAATCCCAGGGCCCCTGCACAGCATCTCCTCTGAGGTGTTCGGCCCTAGTCCGCCCTTTACCTCACTGTCGCTGAACGGCAGCGGATACAACAACCACCTGTCCCACCCGCCCTCGGAAATGAATGAGGGCACTGTTTGGTAGTTTTTTGAGAGAGCAGACTTTACTAGCGAGAGATTCGGTAACGGAGGGTGGTAAGGTTGGGTGGTGTTGGGGGCTGGAATCGAGAACAGGGACATGGATATCAACAGGGTTAGGGCAACACCATTGAATCTTTTTTTCTTTTCTTTTTTTTGGTGTTTTCATATTTATTTATTTATTTTCCCACATGATTTGTTGATCTTCTTTGTGGGGAAAGCGTATCTGGCATAAAAATTATGCTCAAAAACATTGTCTTCAGTATTGTGTTTGGGTGTTTCAGTTGCTTCTTTTGCCCACTCCCTGCATCCGAAACTGGACTTACAAAAAAAACAAACAAAAAAAAAAAAAAAAAAAAAAAACAACAAAAAAAACCCCCCACAAACTAACAAAAACAAACAAGCAAAAAGACTGCTGATCTGCCCCTACTCACCCCCCTTTCTTTGGGTCCCTGCAGCTCCCTGTCACCCCTACTGAGTTCTGTCAGTAGCCCAGCATAACAACCAAACCCCTAACACTCAACGGTGGGGTAGAAAATAACCCTTTCGAAACCTCCTATAGTATGATCCGAACACAAAAACATCATTAGCTACTGTCAAAGACTTCAATAGCTTTACAGAGAGGGAATAAAGGGGCTGAGGATTGGTTGTGTGCTGACCTGGCACTGTAGGAAGGCTGAGCAGCATTCAGACTATGTTCGAGGCACTACACATGTCCCTTGTATTTATTCAGAAGCTCCTCAGACCTCTTTGCCTCTTAAGGCTCTGCCATATTGACACTTAACCTTTTTGACACTATGTTCCTGAAGGCCAGAGGAAATGACTTTTTTTTTCCTCCGTCTGGACTATTTCTTTCTTCTTTTTTCTTTTTTTTGGTGTTTTCATATTTATTTATTTATTTTCCCACATGATTTGTTGATCTTCTTTGTGGGGAAAGCGTATCTGGCATAAAAATTATGCTCAAAAACATTGTCTTCAGTATTGTGTTTGGGTGTTTCAGTTGCTTCTTTTGCCCACTCCCTGCATCCGAAACTGGACTTACAAAAAACAAACAAAAAAAAAAAAAAAAACAACAAAAAAAACCCCCCACAAACTAACAAAAACAAACAAGCAAAAAGACTGCTGATCTGCCCCTACTCACCCCCCTTTCTTTGGGTCCCTGCAGCTCCCTGTCACCCCTACTGAGTTCTGTCAGTAGCCCAGCATAACAACCAAACCCCTAACACTCAACGGTGGGGTAGAAAATAACCCTTTCGAAACCTCCTATAGTATGATCCGAACACAAAAACATCATTAGCTACTGTCAAAGACTTCAATAGCTTTACAGAGAGGGAATAAAGGGGCTGAGGATTGGTTGTGTGCTGACCTGGCACTGTAGGAAGGCTGAGCAGCATTCAGACTATGTTCGAGGCACTACACATGTCCCTTGTATTTATTCAGAAGCTCCTCAGACCTCTTTGCCTCTTAAGGCTCTGCCATATTGACACTTAACCTTTTTGACACTATGTTCCTGAAGGCCAGAGGAAATGACTTTTTTTTTTTCCTCCGTCTGGACTATTTCTTTCTTCTTTTTTCTTTTCTTGATTTCATAATTTCCACCAAATCTGAAGAAGGCCGCCTTCAAAAGGCAAACAGTAAAACCCTCTATGGATTGCAAACCCTTTATTTAAAATGGAAGTGAACTTGAAATGTTGAAATGAAGTCTACCTTCTAAAAATCTTCTACTGGGGTTCTAAATATGGGACTTAGAACAGTCAACTGTTTACGTAATCTATTTAATTCAGGAGTCCAGAAGTCTCGAAAACCATGTTTTAGAACCTCTTGATCCATATAAAAATGTTCCAAGCAACCAACCAAACTTTTGTATTGATTTCATTTATATTGTATGGAGATAAAAACACATTTGCTGGGGTTGTGGTTCACTGTGCTAGTTTGTACAAGATGTTGTTTACAAAAAAAGGTTAAAAAAAAAGGAATAAAAACATAAGTAGACATTTGCCAATTAAAAAAAAGTAGCACAAATACTGTTAAAGTGCTTTGCACCATTATCTGCAGAATGTGTTGAGACAAAATGTAAGTGTTAAAAGGAGTAATTGACTTCTTAATTTTTTAGTCCTGCTGACAATACATTCATAAAATTGTTAATATAACATACTTAGACAGGTTTTATTTTTGTGTCTTCAAAGGAGAAAAATCCGAACTATTAAAAATTGATGGTCAAATATGCAGCTAGTTGCTGCTACATCTCTTTGAATATCAAGCCCTCATGATATGTCTTTTAATGTTCCAATAAACCTAAGCTTATGTGACCTCCAGTGCATATTAGACCATTCACTGTATAAATACAACATGTTGACAAAAATGTGTTTCTAATAAAACTAGAAAATATGCTTATGAATTTTTTAACATATTTTCTTTGGAGCGGCTATCTTACAGTATACCTTTACATTACAGTGTATCATGTATCACGCAGTGTCAGTGCAGTAAATAACGCTTTTTGTCTACATGTCTAATTTTCCGTTCACTTGGAGTGTGAAAGAATTGGCCTTTGCAGACATGGTGACAGGTAAACATTTGTTAATTCTGATTAATGGGATTCAAAAACATTGAGTGAAATTGAAACGGCAGTTGGTGGAAAGTGATGAAAAGACACGAAGAAAAAGGGGAGACAAAGTGAGAACTTAAAAGCCTTTAGCAGAGTTTTAGAAACAATACAGAGTCATGCTTTGCAGTATGAGTTCTGTGATGCTCGTCTTAAATTGACAACAAAGAGTTTTCTTTTTTCCTGCTGCTGCATTGCATTTGATCCTGATGGCCTGAAAAACAATTCATACACAAATGGAGCAAGGCTCTGAACAACAGCAACAACAACAAAAAAATAAAATTCTGTTGATTTAACTTTTCTCCCAGCCATGGAGGCATTTAGTGGACCGGGTTGGTGTGGCTGACACAAGGGGGAGTGAATTCACAACACTTCTTTCCCCAACCACATTGGCTCAGGCCTCAGATTCTTCCATTCAGTTACTTGAGCTCGTCAAATAATCATAAGCAGTTAGCTGTGCAACTGTGAAGGGCAATGACGAAATTGCCGTGACCACGGCTATCCTGCTTGTTATGCTTTTATTAGCCTGCTCCTACATTATTATTCCCTGCAGCTTACTGTTCTCGTCTGACGGCTGGGAGGAACTTCTCCTAGCTTATTTCGGTGAACATAGCATATAATAATAATCAAGAAGGCCAAACACTGAGGCGTGATTTTTTGCAGGAAGGATGAAAGAATTATTCATACTTGTAGGGAAATGAGTTGGGCAGTGGGATTGTGGCATGAATCTGGAAGAACCTTTATCTCCCTAACCCTTTGCGTTTAGTTTGGACTGTATGGCATCCCAGTTTTCTCCCCTGCCTCCAGACTGTAATCCACCATGAATTAATCATGGTCTTGAGTGTTAACCAAGCTTGGGGAGGTGGGGGTGGATGGTTTGTGGAAGGATATAGGTCTCAGTTGAGCCCTTGGGCTTAGCCCCCCCCCGTGGTAACACCATGCACCGGCGACTGACCGCTCCGGGGCCACAGCTCTTTAAATTCAAATCTCCTATTGATTGCTCATCAGCTGTTGGTGCAAACTGACCTTGTAGTCTAACACTGGAAAAATAAAACAAGCCTTAACAACATTCAATGGGTTTTAAATGACATTTTAAATCTCTGAGTCAGGGTGTTTGAATAGTCCACACACCCACTGGGATCCAAAATCCAAAACTGTACATGTATGTGCATGTGTGTGTGTGTGTGTGTGTGTGTGTGTGTGTGTGTGTGTGTGTGTGTGTGTGTGTGTGTGTGTGTGTGTGTGTGTGATGAGAGAAGGTGACGGGGAGATAAATGCTCAGAGGAAGGAGTGGGGGGTGTACAAAATGGTTTACTTTAGGGTACAACAGGGGCCAAAATATTGAGCCAATAGGAAGATCAGGCCCAGCAGGCGAACACTGAGATACTTGCATTCAAACTGAGAAGGGATTTTTTTAGAGCCCCTCTCCATATGAGAAGCATTTGGCTGCTAGTTTTAAATGCAGAGTGGCTCAGCAGGAAATGTACCCTCTCCTCAGAGCAAACGTAGCATAAGCACACAAACACATGGCACCAGTCCTTGTTTCTCCTCAAACAAACGACACATGTTGGGGGAAGCTAATTTCTTGGCCAGGAATGAGAAAATGCTGTTAATCAATGGAGCGGGTTTGTTGATCGCTGAGCCACATTTCCCTAGCTCACTACTCAGCGAGAGGGTGATACAGAGATATGAAGCAACCTGATAAGCTGACCACTGCTGACAACCTTTTTTTTTTTTGTTTTGCCACATTATTTCTCTGTACACTTCCTCATCTCTCTCTCAAAGACTAAAGATAGAAGGAGATGTTTAACTCATTGGCCATTTCTCTTGTTATTAAAGTAATGTTCGGTGGCATTTTCTAAACAAATAATACCTGATTTCCTCTAAGAGGTTATTCAAGAGGGATTCTACATAATGCCAGACCGAGAAACTTTCTTTCTCTGCTCTGAACATCCACACCCTAACAGCTCTTCACAAGCTGCTTGGAATTGGATGCATTTTGCACTTGCATCTTTTTGTTGAACAAACAGAGAAAGAAAGGTAAGTGTTATGATCAACTGTGGCAACCACGACTGAACGGACAAAGAAAAAAATGCCACCTAGAGAAAGTCAAACATCAGAAAATCAGTGGGAAAGACAGAAAAGAAAGAAAACGTAACAGATAGAACCAAAAATGGAAATAACTGTAAAAGAATATTCTGATGCAGATAAAGTGTGTGTGATAAAAGTGATTTGTGCATGAATAGGATTTGGTTTTCAATCTTTCTCTCTCCAAACACCTGACACAACAGGAAATTAGAAAAAAATGAAGTAACATGTTCTCCTGTGACTCTGGAAGGAAAGCTTGTATCTACGGTTCGGAAAGAATTACTTTATCAGGATTTTATTGTAGCCAGGGCCGTAGCCAGGATTTTAGAAATACTCAGGTTATGAGACCATGCACCTCCTTCCAGACAACAAAGAAAAGGTTCTACCTAATATTTAAATGTGTCCCATTTAATTATTCAGCTAACTTCTCTCTCCTTCTCCCCACAGCCAGCTGCTATGGAGCCAGTTCTAATTTCATTAAAAGACGTGGACCTCTATTCATAGAGCTTTAGTACAAAAATAAAGAGAAAAACATAGACATAATGAAATAAGCTATAAATTGATATATAAGCTATAATTTGATATATATAAAGTAGGCTATACAACCACAGCACAAAGACAGGTCAGACTGGAAACGAAAAAGGCAGCCATCAGTACTTAGAGTATAGTGCTTGTGCACCCCATTATGTTGCTTTTGCTTTTTACCATTCCTTTATGTCTGCATTTTTCTGTTTGGCATACATTGGGACTCTTTTTTAGAATTAAATATAAAACAATTTCACATTTCTACCACTGATGAAATTTGGCCTCTTTATAGCTCTTTGTTTTATGTTATTTTAAATTTACATATCAAAGTAATGTTGTCAGATCACATAGCTGCCAGAGCTGACAAATGCTCCTTATTCAGATAAAAATTAGAATGACTCCTCTTGTTATTACAGTATGCTAATCCATAAGCCCTTCCTCTGATGTGAGGAGGTGCTAATGTTTGCACCATACTCGTGCAGTGAAAAAGACGAGGGGTAAAAGCGTGAGATATTAATAATAACCTTATCCATCAGAAATACAATCAAGTGCAATACTAACGTACTGTAGCTACTTTAGCTAGTTAGCCTAGGTGAACATCCAAGTTTAAACAAGCACGCTGGTGTACATATCAAATTTAGCTAGCAGCTGACATAATTAAAAAAAAAGTCGGGACATAACTAAGGTCTTTCTTGGAAAAATTTTCCAGGTAGCTAACTTGCACTCAAAGAAAAAAAGGAAAAAAAATCAGTTTTAACTTGACCTAATGAATAAATCATGGTATATATTGGGCTCATTTCTGCCTTTAGTAGCTTGCCCCTGAAAATGTGCATGAAAATGTACCTCTAATTTGCTATTCATAATCAGTATAAAACTGTATGTTTTAATTATAATTGGAATATAACCCACTGAAGCACAATTTACATAAAGAAATTGCCCATGTAACAAACAATGCATTCACCCAGGGAGGAAAGTATACTCGTTTAGCAAAGTGGAAAGTACTAATTTCCCCCTGGAGGATGTCCTGATGGTATGTGAGGTGTGTAGGTTGGCCTGATTAGCACAGAGCATAGAGTGTGTCTACACCATCTGACCCACTGAGTGATATTCATTTGTCATTCACATATTGGAGACCAACTGCTGTGTTTTTGCTCAGGGCAAGGGTTTTCTCAATGAGTTGTTTGTGTATGATTGCACTAGCAATTTCCGATTGTGATATTACATGGAATATGCACTTCATGGCAAAATCTGCTTAGACAAAGCTGGTTGTACAGTTGGTGTATTTCCTTTCATGAATAGGGTATTTCATTTCTGATTGGAAATGCATTTTGTCAGGTACAGCGCTGACATGAGTAGGTCCATTATTGTGTACAGTAGTCACACAGTTTAAAACAATGGAAAACCTACACTTTATTCAGACTATATACGGATGTGTAGAGTGGAACTTGTCTTTTGGTTTCTTCAGTTAGAATCTCAATTGAACAATTAGTCATCTGATCTCACAGAAAACTTTGTGTTGAAATATCAACACCGAATATTCAAATTGGAGATAGGTATTAGCAGCTACCCACTTCTCTATTTGTGATGTTGGTCGCACAATTTCCTGCCTCAACCCAGTCACCTGATCCTAACCTGCCTGCACAACTGCTCCCAGTTCCTTCATCATATATATACTGGCTAACCAGCATATTTCCTGTGAGTTTCTGCTTGTCAGCATGCTCCTCTTTCGGGTTTGTTTGCCTTCGATGACTGCCTGCCTGTCGCTGACTTCTTTGAATTTAGACATCGTTTTTTTTTCAAGTGTGTGTGATGATGTACCCAACACAAACATGCATACCCAACATGCATAAAGAATTAGACCAGGGGATTTGAGTTTCACCACAGGTAAGAAGGGTGGTGCTAGCACGGAGACATTGGCCTGTCACATTACATTAAACAATAGCAAATGTAAATGGCAAAGCATAAAGGCCCATAAACATTGTGTTGGTTTTCACCAGATGGTAAAAAGCCTCTTGATGATAATAACTATATTGTGACAAACCATGACCGCAAAGGTAACTTTCTGATTTTATTCCAACTGTCCTACTGTCTATGTGGCTCAGTACTGTGATTGACAGAAGTCAAACCTACCTCAGTCAACTTTGCCTTTTCAAAACATTTCCAGTGGGCGGGAAGCAAGTGAGCGATCATGTGCCTCCCAGCGCAACTCCTAGTGGTTATTATGTGTGCTTAAGCAGAGGGCAATGGGATTTAAGGGACAGGGTGTGAACCTCCGAGCACTACACCCAATGGGTGTAGCTTGTCGCTGGCATGTGAGGAGAAACAGCTGGTGCAACTGCTCATGTATTGGAGGAGACGCAGTTGTTCACACCCCCCGTAAGCCTACAGTGGAGTTATAGTGCCTTCATGGGGTGTCAGAATAATTGGAAAAATTAGTTCACGTAAACGCCCTCTCAAGTCGGAACAACAATTTGGAAAGTCTGTGAAAATTTTGGTACACGACTTGCCGAGTTGTTGACATCATATACGCAGAAAACAGAGTAAATGTTTTGTTGATGGTAAAAAACTTTTGATTAATGGTGTAAAGTCACATATTGCGTATCAATTTTTTGCTAACATTTAATTTGTAATATGGTATTAGTTTTTTATGGTTTACGTGCATATGTTTGAAATTAATCATGTCATGGCTAACTTGATCCATTTCCTTTGCTCTTCGTTGTCACAAAAATACCAGATAGAGCTATCAATTTGTTGTTTAAACACTCTGAGCATCTTCTTTGTAACATCCATGTTGTTTCCACATTCCAACTTAAAAGCACATGAACACATTAAGAGCACCTTCCCAACTCAAAAAATGGGACAATCCGAGGAGCATGTTAATATGACATTAGCAGGGACAAGGAGTGCAGCTCATGGGGAATTAGACATTCCTACTGAGAAAATGGTAAAATACAGAGAAAAAGAGAGTTAAAAAAATTATATAAAGACAAAACCGGGCAACATGAAAGGTATGTTGCATATATACAGTGCTTTACTAAAAAGGCTGCATTTGGCCCCACTATGTCATTCACGTATGCTGTTAGGAAAGTAAGCTGGGGTTTGGACAGACAACAATGGAAGAAGTAGTGCTAATATTTTTTTTGTTTCATATTTATGCTTATTCCAGGGCATTGCTTGGGCCACTCAATAGCCCAAAATGGTGTCTAGCGCTTGGGACCATTTCATAGTTCTTTTGGTGTTTCCCCCTGCACTGTGTGTTGCATCCCTTTTTTTGCAAGTGTCCCATTGTTCTTCTTTTTGGAAGTATTAGTTGTTCTGGTCAATGCAGATGCAGTAGTAAAATGGTGATTACTGTTGCTGTGTTTTTTGTATTCCTCCATGACATGATGTGAAGACACATCTGCTTGACCCTCGACAATCAATAGCACTGCAGAAACTTGCATTTCATATCACCTCCTAAGCAGTGCCAAAATATTGTTCTGGGAACTCTTCCCCAAACTGGGCAGGGAACAGGGGAAACAAAAGCATAACCCAAGGCTACCCTTTATGTTACATTTCATTTTTTTTTTACATTTCCTGCAGTGGAAAAGGGCTATTAGGGGACTAAGAATCTCTTAGCATGGCATCATCAATATTTAGACACACTGATGAAAAAACATCTACTTTGGCAAAAACAAACAAACAAAAAAACTACTTATGGAAGTCAACAGATTGGAATTATATAATGAAAGCAATTTTAGAATAAGATACAACTAACATGGACAGGCAAGAGGTACACATACCCAGACAGAAATCCATAACTTCATGAAGCTTTGTGTTTGGAAATCTACAGTTAGAAGCTACATTTCTTACTTTAAGACACAACAAATATATATTAGAACAAGGAAACCCCAAAGCAATGACGCAGAAGCTCCACCAATCTCATTTTTATAATTGTTCACTGCTTATAGTGCCTCCTGGGAAAATTGATTTTTGTTATTTTCTGCCAGCTTAGCATTTTCAGCTGAGGCATTATCTGAGTGTGATTGAGCAAGTGGCTAAATGCACCACCAAAGAAAGCCCTTATCACCCAAATACACTTTAGCTTCAGCTCCAGGTGTTCGCTGCCATGTTACTGTACCAAACACACATGGCCATGCTTCTAATTAAAGCAATCCCATGCTTATCCTGAGAGGGAAATACCTGGATTAGAGGGAGATTTGCAACTCAAACCTGAGACATGCCTAATCAATTTAAAGCCATTAGACAATTAATTCACTTTGGTGGAGGGTGGATATTGCACATGCACTAATCTGGCCCCTAAATTGTCACTGTGTGTACTGATGAGTATTGAGTGCTCTGTGTATATATAGAGTGATGAGAATAGGCAAGCAACCTGTGCAGAGGAAAGGAATAGACAAACCATGTTTTTTGCTTAAGCATCAGGAGATCAGGCATCAGTGGATTACATCACAGTTATGAAAGTTACACCCTGCTTTACTGTGAGAAGCATAAAAGGCCAAATAAGATCTAAGTTATGCTGCATTCCACAGATTAGTTAATATATTTTAGACTTTCCATAAAGAGGTCAATGTGGAGTCCCAATTTGTAAACATGGGCAGTTTCTCAGCCCTGAGGTTTCTGTGATATAGTTTTGAGTTGCTACACCAGCATGGCAGTTTATATTGTAAACGTCAAACATGATTACTATTAAGAAGTTATTGAAACTCAGCATTTTAGTGCCACTGTCTGTGGCACTAAATATTGAAAAAAAAGTCAAGAAATGTGATTTGGGATGGAATGATTGGTCAGATTCTTACTCTCTCTTTTTTTGAATTAGATATTGCCTGATTGAGATCGTATTTTCTTAGAGCATGAATGTTTGACCTAGGCAAAGGTTTGACAACTTAATCTTATCCTGAGACCCACTCACTAGCTTCTTCTTGAGCTTTCAAGGTCGTTTCACGGCCGTCATCAGTGAATGGAGTTTTCTAAGTCATAATAGTTCAGTTGTCATCACTGAATAGATGTGGATGTCCTCTGTCAATGACCTTTGACCTCTTCCCAGTGGATGCTGTGAGGGATTTTGGTCTGGTGTTGTGGTCGTTTTTGTCCTGTGTACACAGACAGCTGATGTTGTCTTTTTCTGGTTTTCATTCAGTTCCTAGTCTAGCAGAGATTCTATATCTTAATTCATACTTATGTGTTTAGGAGTTACAGTGTACCTAGGTGGCTAAGTACATAGGATGTGAACCTCTTCAAAAATGTAACTACACATTTATTTACTGTAATTGTTTGTCTAACAGGGGCCATAAAGATAAACAGTGTTACAAACAAAAACAGTGCAACTGGTGTAGGCCATCTAGATGAAGCTAATTTACAGCCTCCATCCCTGGCTGGGCTTTTAAGTCTAGGTTAAAACAAATAAATAGGTTGAGAAAGTAGGATGGATAGAAAAAGAATCAGGGATAAAATCAGGGATACAATTGGTACAGAGAGATAACATGTGGAAACCGGACAAACTTTTTTCACAATCCAAGCTAAAAGAGCCATTTCCACTGCAGACGGTCTGCTCACCGCGACCCAGCCTGCTCTCTATCACTCTCGCATCATTCTCCATCAGTGAATAAAACAAACTAACAAAGTAAACAAATAAATATGCCGATTGCACAGAACACTTCCATATTCAGTAAGAAAACAAGGCGAACCCTCCCACCACTGCTTGAATCACAAAGTAAATGAAAGAATGTAGGCACATTTATTGTGGAGAATGTAAAGCACAACTCAGCCTGATCATGTACATCTGTCTGATGTTGCAGGGGTGTTATCAATGAGAGAAAGCTGATGCTGAACTATAAATCAAAAACCTACATTGTCGGTATCTATGATTGGACTTCGTTAACCCCTTGCTTCAACCATAAATCTTGCTTAATGTGTTGAAAGGTTTGTGGTAAGTGCTGACTCCTTGTGATTTGGCCGTTGAAGAGTTTTTGTGTTTGTATGAGGAGAAAGAGACTAGGAGCTCAGTCTGCACCTTAATCAACCCACAACAGATGGCCCGGAATGGTATAGGCCTACTGGCCTGTAAATAAATGATGATAGAGAATATATTTTTGTGCTAAGAAAAAGATGATGAATCAAGTAATTTAGAAGCAAAATTTGAGCATGAGTATGAAAGTGCTAGCTCAGAGGGACTGAACTTCACTTCAAAATAGTGGACTGCTCTGCAACAGAAAAACTGAAATAAAGGGCAAATATATATTTTTAGGTTTTTATCATTTAAACTAAGCACTGAGTTGAAGTGCAATTCTTTTTAAAGGTCCCATATCGTAGAAAGTGAGATTTTCATTTCTTTTTTGATTATAAAGCAGGCCGAGGTGCTATATAAATACTGTCCATCCACAGAGAGAAATGCACACAGCCCATATTCAGAAACTGTGACTTAAAACAAGCCGTCAGGACTTCCGTAACTCTGTGACGTCACACCGAAACAGTCACCGCCGTTAGCCCTCCCCCAATACGTCCCACCCGGACCCACCTTCCAACCTTGCAGGATTTGGTTTCTCTAAGTGTTTACCTGAAATCTGCCATATTTTTTATTTTGCTTTTTGATTTATCTATATTAAGGACTCTTATAAGTATTTTGCTCAGCCTCGCCAACAATCTTTTCAGTTTTTAATCTTTTTAGCGCTATTCTTCTACTGATTGTGGGATTACTGTTATCTTGCTGTTTTAAGTTTCCCATTTTATCAGTTGTGTTGTTTTACGAGTTACACTTGCAGTGAAAACCAGCTATAAACTTGACTGTGTGCGTGGACTACAAACTTGCTTACTCACAGTTATGTGATGATATCTACTGCCTGGAGTCAGAGCTCCAAAAAGAGGATAACCTGCTTGACGGCTTTGGTTTAGACCCGAACTGGGCCCAAGGCTCTGGTTTATAGCTCCACTGCAAATCCAGCCAGAGCATTTTAGTCCAAAGGCTGCACCACCAGGCTAACCACAGGTAACTTGAGAGGGTCTGAGCCTCTCTTCTGTAGAGAGGCTGAGATGTAAAACTACACTGAGATGGGTTCTGGTACTTAAAAAATAAATCATATATATCAAACAAATATATCTTCTTATGGATATCAAAACTTCAAAGAAAACACCAGAAAAGTGCGAAATACGGGACCTTTAAATTTGTAGCTCAGTCTGTGTTAGATAAGTAACAGGTCACTAAAGACCCGAAATATTAGGTGAAATATGGCAAAACACCTATGAATTTAAGGGTTAAAATTTGATTCTAGTTCACTCCAATCGAAAACGTAACAAGCCAAAATTGTTTATTTCCGCAGCAGTTTTTATAAACAGTAGTGATCAGAACGAACGAAACTGAACATCACCTGATCCATGTGTGGTGAGAGCATAGTTGGTGAAGCAAAATAATTATGGTGAATAGCAAAGAGTGAATATTAACATTGAACAAAGTAGGGTCAGTTGGATGCCAGGTACACGGGATCTCAGGGTCACAACTAGTTTACAATCTAGGTCACTATTGTGTTTTTATGGAAATCTTAACAGTTATAGCTTTGTTTAGAAGTTTCTTCTGTGAACACACGATTTATCTGGCACTAATACAAATGCTCCCTGTGAGAGTATAAAAAGGAGATTCAAGAATTTCATTTATTCATTAATTTATCTGTTTGCCTGTCTGCTACTCTCTGTGCTCGCATATACTGTATTTTAATACAGACAAACTCCTCATAAAGCTGTTCTTATTTACATATTTTTCTGTTTCTGTTGTCAGACAACGGAACAAGTATGAAATAGTAACTGAAATGTGGCCCAATCAGATTACATGTTAACCAGCAGTCACTTCCAAGCCATTTCCCAGCTGCTGCTCTGCTCTGCTAAAATCCTGAGTTTAGAACTGCCACGTCGTCTGAAATCACCAGACACATAAGTTAAAGACAACGGCTGTGCTGTGATTTCAGCTGTATTTACTTGTAAAACGATCACTCAGAGAGAAAGTTAGAAGCGCATTCACGACTGTGTCAGCTGCTGTGCAGTCAGTTGAATGAGATGCATAGGAGGTGTGTCTGCGGAGGGAAAGCCTGACCTCGTGCTCACGAAGCAATACTGGCAACTTGCTACAAAAAGTAGCTAAGGTTTGTCCAAAAAATTGCTAGATTTGTTGCTAGGTGCTTCTGTAAAGAAAAGTAACTAAAAGGATGTGAGAAATCTCTAGATCTAGTTACAAAGGCTCTAAGTTTTACAACACTGCCTGTAAACGACCCCCTGATAACACAATAGAAACTTTGCACCTATTTATTTTGAAAGAGCAACAACCAATGGTGTAACTTCAGCCTAAGTTAGGTGGCATTCGGCTGACTAATGGTGTAACTATCAGTCAGTCAAACAGTCATGGACATTCCTAAATCTGACCAGACCATGACCATTCCACAACCTTAACCATGTGTTTATTATTCTTACCATGACGATAAAGGTGCTCCTCTGGGTCGAGGGTAGAGACAAATGACCTTTATGGTCGTTCAGGTTGTTGGACTTGTTGATTACATACCATAATTGGTGGTCAGCCAGAATTCATTCTCATGTTTAGAATTCAAAAATATCTAGAGATCAAGAGCATAAGGCTGACAGTAGCAGTCTTTGTGTGCTCTGGGTTTAAATGAATTCTTTTTATTGTAGAAATTCACCATTTTAATATAATTTATGAGACTTTACTTATATACTACTTAATTTAATGTGTACCCTAGTGGGCATTTATTATTAAAAAATATAGATAAATGTAAGATCATATTTTACCAATGTATATGTATATAATGGGTACTTAATGTATTACACTTATTATATACAGTAAGCAGCTGTAATCTTTATTTCTATTCAATACAATGTCATCGGACGTTTGTCCATATATGCACTGTCTGTATTTTACATAGCTGCAGAGAAAGGAAAACTGACTCGAGCCACACGTTTTAAACTCAGAAAAATGCCAGAATATTTTTTTATTGAATAAATAAAAAAAAAAACATTCATTCCAATTAAAGCAGGCCTATGCAAGTGCAGCCAAGCAGCTCTGTTATTCAATTCCATTAGAATGAACGATGCAGCGGCATGCAGCCATGCAGTTAACAGGAATTAAAACCATAGGCAAGATGACGGATTACACTAGAATAGATGTGTGTGTCTCGGAGTGTGTATGTATGCAACCAATGCACACTCTTTTTTTTTTTGGGGGGGGGGCTTTGTGTTTTGCCAAAATTGTACATATTGACTATTTTTACAACACATGTACTTGAATATTAAATCAAAATAATGTAGCTTGAACACTGAAACGTGCTATTAGGTCTATGCTGTGGAATGGCTTCAGTGTACTTGTCAGTATTTGCCAGCTGTAGTTATTGCATGATGTATGGCTCTGTTCTTGATGCATGCATGACAGTTGGCAGTCATTAATCATGGTTAGAAGATAGGATATGGTATAGGGTCCCTTTTTCTCACTCATGGTAAGTCTGGTATAAGTTAGGGTGGTGTTCTTTTAGTCCCCGCTGCTGCAGGGATGGTGACATGCACAAAACAAACTCATGTCATTCAACTCTAAGAGAATGCTGCTTTGAAAAACTGTGGCTTGTAAACACATACAAGCTGGCAAGCACTGGGCCTCCAATCCTGCACTTTATTGAACAACCACCTTCTGTGTCTTTGTGTTGATTTTATGGCAGAAGAACTTTCTGTTACTTACTTTTCTTTTTTCTGCTGCTCAGCTTCATGTTCTTGTAGATGCGTGAGTGTGACAGTCAGAACAGTCCTCACTAAGTGTGTCTGTGCTGGTAAAACAGCATTGTCGTGACACATCCACCTTCACAGAGTAGACTAACCATGCATTTAATTAGAAACAAAAGCTGGAAATAATTAATTAGACAGCAATTCCCTTTTTTTTACCCTTGCCAAAGTTCATAATGGAGTAGATAGGCTGCTGGAATTTCACAGAAAATAATTCATTAAAATTAAAAGTGAGGGGAGGCAACAAAGACAAGTGGTCACTGTTCCACCTCAGTGTCCCTCGGTCGGGCTTGAAAATGTTTTGGTGTTTTCTTGGTGCATGTATTGTTATGGTTGGTGGTTCATTTCCCTTTGAGATCTTGCATGCAACACACCAACGGACTTCTAATGTAGGTGTGTTATTATGGTAGATATGATGGCCTTATCACCACTAGAAATTAGTATTTTAACACACCTGTATACCTAACTATTAGAGTCAATACCACAACTGTGTAGATGAAGCATATGAGGTCGCCAATTTATTCAGGCTGGGACATAAATAATCTGAGTCAATCAGGTGGACCATGCAGCAACCCAGGATGTGTGAATTTAGACTGCTTCTAAGTACTCATGTTCCCATGGCCACGGTGTTTTAAAAATGATTTTGATTTTTTTAAATGAATCAAATGCCTCAGGTTATGGCTCTGAAAAAGTGAGAGAAAGAGGGAAAGTAGAAAATAGTGCATGCAAAAAGTACAGTTACTCACCTCATTTTCAACTCTCCCCTTATTTCTCATACAAACACAGGAAACAGCCAACTGGTCCTCCAAAGTAAATTAATGGATAGGTTTGACATCAGCAACAAGTGCCTTTCAAACCTGTTACGAATGGCCATTACAAAAACGATTTATTGAAGTGTTTTCAGATGTGCCACCTCTATGGTTTGGTTAACTTTTGGTACAAAAACTATGTGGTTAAAGTTAGGAAAAGATTGTAATCATCGTCGAAAGAAACCAACGCTGACTCTTGGTAGGAAATGGGATGCAAACCATAGTCCCAAGTCATATACTTTGTTGACATATCTGTTCACTTGACTTCTGCCCAAAACTTTTTAAGGTGCTATAAGACCTTCATGCTACTTCCGCCTTCTCCCGCTTCTGACAGACAAAAGTCATTATTTGTATGGCCACAAGAGGGGCTTGTCTGGTAAACATAAATATGAGTTCTTTGAAGGTTTCAGTATGCTTCAAAGAACCTAGCTGGTCTGATATGCCATCCGATCATGTCTAAAGGTAAAAGTATTTATAGTTGTTCTAAATGGCCTCACACAGAGGCAATTCAAAAAGCCTGCTGTCACAGCCGCCTCCTGGTAGCATCACACTCCCTCCTCAATCTCTCTCCACAAGCTTTGTGTCTTTTGCATGTCTTTGTAGTTTCAATGTGATGAATCGTTCAAACGGGATAATGGCACACACTTTTGGACAGTCTCTCCTCAAAGGTGCTCATGGTGTTGCAACTCGGTTTTACGCATGAAAATTGATGGAAGTAGCTGTGTGAAGAAATAAGAAAGTTCAAGCCCCGCTTTACTTTCACACCTCCACAAACCTGGTCAATCACTGTGTAAAGTGTGAGTGATTGTCAGATTGTCTGTTTCACAAAGATACCATTGTCTGGTACAGTCCTTCGCCAACTCTGCCATCAGAGAGGGAGTTTCAAGCACTTTTAGAAGATCCAACAATTTTTATGAAGCAATTAGGCATTTGAACTATTGTTTTTTTTTTTTTTTTTTCTGATGAGAACGGGATGTGATATGCACTTTTTAATTAAAGTTCAGTGTAGCATGGTCTGGAGGACTGTAGAGCCATTGGGTTGAAGTAGGATGGGGCATTAATCCATGTAATTATATACCTTGTTAAAAATACATAGGGTTATGTTATAGTTTAAGTTTTTATTGTTGTCATTATGACAACAACCATTAGTACGATGGGAGTCCTTACACCACCACCAATGCTGGTCTGGGGAGATTTTTTTTCTGAACATATCGAATGCTTTTGTTCATCTTAACTTGTTGCCTCTTTATCAAAAAGTACTGTAAACTGCAAACTGAGATGAATGGCTGATCTGACTCAAGCTCATTTTAGTAACAAGATAAGAACAAACAAAACAGATGCAAGAGAAAGGACACATTTACACTCCAATTAGTGCTTTTAAAGGCCCATGCTGTATCAAATGCAGAAAACACAGCTTGTATCCTCCTCCATAATGAGTCATTGAACCATGGCTTCCAATGGGCCTCCTTCGTCACTGTCAGGTCCACTGAGTGCCTCAGTCACATTCAAATTGGCCCCGGGTCCACAGACATTGATAAAGGGTCTGCATGTGGTGGGAAGCATGCAGGCTAATTCCTCAGAGCTGGGCTGAGGCATTCAAGTCGCTGTCCGTCACTTCCCTGTTATTTGCATTGGCCCCAATCAGCCGAGAGTGCTGATCAATGCCGAGTCAAAGTGAGCTTTCTTCCAGCATTAGGAACTGCTTTCCTTCACAGTTAAGTGCAGCCCAGCAATGTTTTACCACTGAATAGATGTTGATAGGACTGCCGCACCAATGTGGTAAAGCTGTGTAAAGGTGACACTAACATGAAAGTTGACACAGCTGTAGATGTCCATAGCTGCATCTATATTATATTTTATGAAACCAGTAGCTAATATCAGTTAGTAAATCTCACACAAGTGTTTGACTGTGTTCAGACAGACATTAGTACTGCATTTGCACTGTGGTGTCCTGACACAGAGGGTGCTATTGAAAAACAAATAAGGGTTGCCTGAAACACAATGCAATGTCATCTGTCAGTGCACTGAAATGGCAAGCACACATTCCTGGTAGATTACTTTAAAACATCAACAGCATATTTTAATTTTCACCTTAAGATTGTTGTCACAAAGATAGTTGCCACCATAACAGCTTTCTAGAGTGGTAGAGTCTGTCCTTATTGTAATAGAAACCGCTCAGCAGTGTCTTATAAGCCTTCAAACTCATGGATGTATTGCTCAAACCGACCTTCCTGGATCATATTTCCTCTTCTCATCCTTACTTGTAGTATGCCAGAAGCATTCAGCACTGTGGCAGGAAACAGTGAGCAACTGGGCATGAGAAGAAAATACACTTTTATGGCCAGCCAGTGGATTCAAAACCATGACCTTCTTGATGTGAAGCAATAGTTTTGACCACTGACACACCGTTCTGCTTTAGGCTCTATTTATGTATTTTATTTATTTATTCGGTTCCTTTGTTTTTTGCACTGGCAATGTCAGTCAATCAATCACTCATCAGTACAAATTCTAGTGATATTGGTGAACCCTGACCTTTGCTCCAGTGACACCAACAGCCACATTTTCTACTTATACATAAAAAATGGCCCTGAAATTTACTGAGCACACCCATGCTTCCCAGCAGATATGGTCATTTTGAAAACTCCTTGAGCTGTTCCCTAGCGCTAATGTCAGGCCACACTCTCGATCGTGGAAAGAGTATACTGTACGTCACAATCACGTCAACACATTGTCGAGTATGAAGACTTTTGAACACATTCTAGCCATTGTGTGTGTTTTATTTGGAACTGTTTTTATTGTATTTACAGGTTTAATGAACATTTAAGCCTCTATGGGCCACGACATGCAGTTTATTTGGAAAGCTTTACGTAGCTTGCGCTACTTGCCCCAGTATACGTTGTGTTGCTGAAGACTCGTAAACTGTCCCTATGGAAGTGGTAGGTGCAAATTCAACATGAGCCATAATCAGAACAGCCAAAATGATAAGAATAAGACCCAGGCAGAAAAATATCAATGTTTAGTTTAGTAAGCAACCAGAAATAGCGGTATTTATCTTAGTATAAAAGACCATATAGGCAAGTATTTTATGAAATACTAACAAATAAATAAAGATTGTCGGGATTAAGTGAAAAATACTTGTAATCAATTCCTTTTAGGATAAATAACATGTAATAGACTAAACATAAACTGATTTTGTTAGATTTATTTCACAATAATTTCACTGTTTTATTATTTGATTTATTTTGTGTCAGTATTTATTCATATTATTTTAAAGTATCTCGTATATTAGAACATATATTGACATGGTAAACATTTTCTATCTTACTTGTGTTTATTTCTTCTTTCTTTTGTCTGAGGCTTTCCGCCACCCTCTGTCTCTCTCTCTCTCTCTTTCTCACCCTCTCTGTCTTTCTCCCTCATCACTCTACTTACCATGTTGTCCTGTTTCCTGAAGTAGCCAGTTCTGGTTGATGGTTTACAGTAAAATTGCTTATAAAGTGGAGTGGAAAGTGTTTTGCAGACCTGGCAGCTTTCAAGTCCTGCGCCCATTTGTCACTCGACATTTCCTTTTGTGTAACCCGCACGAGAATTAATTAGGCTGCATGGCGGCAAAAGTTTACGGCTATAATTTATGGGGAGATGAGATTCCTTGGACACCATCTCGGACCTGTGTCAATTCATTATTTTTATTATATTGTAGTGTGTGTATGTGCATACACAGTTTGTGTTCGACTTGTGAATGAGGTTCCCCTGCATTGATGGCGGTAAAGCAAGATTCATTTGCACTACTTGGGGTTTGAGGCAGGGCAAACATATTCACCATGAAATAGAGACAGGCTAACAAGGAGGCATAAACAAAAATAGACTCCATAGTAATATATTCAAAAGCACATTATGCATAAATAATATGTACATATAATCATACATATTGCGTGCACATTCTTTTTTAGCAACCACACACACACACATTGGAGCTAGAAGGCTGACAGGCTGCAATTCTGTTTGATGTATGTAGGTGGGGACATAACACTATTATTTTTTTTAAAAAACCTTTATGTTTAGTTTTTAGACTCTATAATCTACACAATTGAAACCTGCCCTTGACATTTTCACAGTCACAGTCTTCTAGTGCTGTGAGGAGAAAATCACTCATTTCCTTCCCCAGATTTTACCCACAATCCTCTTACTTGAATTTCTAAACCTCTACCATGAAAAGTGCAAAAGAACAAAAAGACCAAATGAACACCTGAAACAGATAACATCAGCCGTCTGTTATCACAAGACTAAAGACCGCTCACAGTATCCAGTGGTTTTGGGTTATCAACCAGGAGATAGTGGACAACCAGAGAAAGATCAAGGAGGCCATCCATGTCCGACATGAGAGACCACTTGGATCACAACTTTGGTCCAGAATGAAATATCTCAACAACTATTGACTGAATCGACATGAAATTTTGGACTGACATTTATGGTCTCCAGAGGAATCCTAATAATCCTAATGACTTTTCATCTCACACCATCGTGAGGGTGGCTTTGGCTCAGGAGGTGGAGCGGGTTGTCCACTAACCGGCAGGTTGGTGGTTCAATCCCCGACTCCTCCAGTCCGCATGTTGAAGTGTCCTTGGGCGAGATGCTGAACTCCAAATTGCCTCTGATTTATCATCGGTGTTTGAGTGTGTGTGTAGAAAAAAGAGTGCTGTATGAACATTTTTGGGTGAACGTAGCAAGTAGTGTTTAGAGCTTTGAGTGGTTCAATAAGACTAGAAAAGCGCTTGTTTGTTTTTTCAGGGGGAATGGAAGTTGGTCAGTTACATCCCTAGGCCAGAGAAAAATTGAGAGCTCCACAGAATCACAAGGCATTCCTAACGCAAATTTCCGTGAGTGAGTCAGTGATTGAGAGAGTGAGTGAGTGAACTTCACAAAAGCACCTGGCGACAAATCTAGCGACTTTTTAGACAAGCCTTAGATACTTTCCATAGAAGACAGTCGCCTGTATTACTCCACCAGCTTCAAGTCGGGCTCACTTACTGTGTGTTTCAACCTCCCCTCAATGTTTCCCAGCAGATTGCGGAAATAGATTCAAAGTGCTCAGTAATTATGTCAATGCAAGCTTTCTTTAAGAATTTAAATTGGATCCTAGGCAGAGACCTACATATAAAGACGATATTCACCAATTGTGTCACTTATACTCGGTGAAGCAACACATTTATTGTCGCCAATGATCCAAGATATCCAGTGTTCATCCAGTAATGCTGATTAAATAGCAAAAGTCCTTTTCTCTGAAATTCAATTTGAAAATGTGGTAAAAGTGCAAACTCTCAAGTACTGAGCTTTGGATGAAGTATCACTGCATTGCTTACTAATGTGGCTTTTTGTTTGGAGCTTGGAGTTAGTGATTTAAGTGCTTTTTAAACTGGGTGCTTTTGTATGTTGCACTTGCACGACAGATCTGAAATTTGGACATGTTTGTCTGCAGAATTAGTAGTTTCAGAGATGTTGGTAGATGTAGGCAATTTGGGTTTACTCAGGTTGAATCAGTCCCTCACACAAGAAAACACAAGTTACTATTACTAAATAAAACACGCTTAAACAAAACAACCCTGCCACTATCCATCTGCTGCTGTAGTGTATTTTTGCTAGGGGAAGTTGGCCACCCTACACGCACATTTAGCAGGACAAAAAGCCATCAGTAGTTGTTGTGTGTAGCCGGGACCAGGAGAGGCTGCACAAAAAGCTGCCTGGCCAGGAGATACCGGAGGGAGCTGCAGCGGGCAGCTGCGGCAGCTGGTTGAAACTGGTCAGCTACCATCTCTGTGTTCTCTTGCGGCTCCTGACACCACAGTTTGACAAGGCCTTTTGTCTGTTCCTGTTTTTTGTCTGTTTTATCTGTTTTATGGGGATAAAAATCTGTTTTTGACCTTCTCCCACATCTCCCTCCCATCCTGACAACTATGAAGTGACCACGAGCCTTTATTATCATATAAGATATTTGAGCATGCATGTAAAACTTTTAATCAAAATTAGCGAGCCTTCAGCCACTTTTGCTAGCTAGCTAACACTGCAAACACTGTATATGGACTTCACTAGCCTTGCACCTTTCTCATTATTCTAATTTCCTCAAAGTAAGTATTACCTCATTCCTTCATTTTATGGTCTGCCAACTGCCTTGCATACATGCAAAGCAAACATCTCCTGCTGGCAGAGGGGTAGAATGGTAGAACCTAGGAGTCTAAAGGGAGTGTCATCTCTTGCTGCATTATTTTGCACTTGGACATTGGAGTTTCGCTCTCATAAAATTTCTGACCAGTCACAACTTGTCATTTATATATTTTTGAATTAGATTGTCTCAAACTGGGGTGGCACCTTTTTTGGCAAGGCGTTTTTTTTAGGGGGTGGCAGGCCCGGTAGATCTGCCCCTTGTTCGGCTGCATACTGATTGTTCTGAGAATGTTTTGGACACAGTGATTGTCATTGTGAAAAAGTTAGCATATGTTGAATTGCATTATTTTGAAGTAGCATTCTAATGTGGCTTTTGATTTCTACGTTGACATGTAATGACGCTGGTCTACTCCACTTGCATTTGACCTGCACTGGACCTATTCATACGAGACAGTTGTCACTCTGGCTGTTACTGCTAGCAGACTCCAGTCTTCAGTGTAGTTCCGTACATTCACTGCTAAACCAGAGTGTGGTGGTAGGGTATTGTTTGGGCTCACCTGCAGGGGAGAGATGTGTGGGAGTGACTCATGGGAGCTGTGCCAGGGTTTTACCTCTAGACCAATTTGACTCTCTTTTGTGATGCAGTAGCACGCTGGACCTGGTAGAGGTCACACACACACACTGGGGCCAGAGGAGAATGGCTATCCTCCTCTCTGGAACATTTATACTTTGAGTTTGCATTATTGGAGAAGCTTGGCTATACAGTCTTTGTAGTCACCGAGGGAGGTAATGGAGGAGCAGAAGAGCAAGAGAAATGTTTGTGTTATAGAAGACAAATTGTGAGACAAACTATGTGGATTGAACTGTGTGTGACTGTTCTGTGCTGAGTAGGACCCACAGTAACACTGACACGTGTTGCACAGAGTATTACAGTGAATCACATTGAATAATTAGCAAAACTTTAAGTTTCAGGTCCACCTCTCTCCATGTGCACTTTCTGTTTCTCTCTGTCTGTCTTTCTTTTTTCTTTCTCTCTCTATCTATTTTGGGGAGCTGGTTGAATGATGTTTAAACATCAATGTCATAAAATTAATTTCACCCATATAGACTGCTGATTGATTTAACCAGCGTCAGTCAGTCAGTCTAAATGGGTTAGTGGTCATGTTTAAGCTGTCTCTTGTGAGTCCCTCAACTTTATGGAAGTACAACAACAAAACACGGGAGTACGCCTTAAATTGCTTTATTGGGCTTCTTATATCACTATTGCTATAGCTGTGTATGTGTGTTTATGTATCAGAAAGCAGCACCTATCTAGATCTTTATGATGCATTTCAAATAATTTTCAAAAACATGTTCAATCAGTCATCATGATGGTGAAAACTGGATAAATACAGTATATGGGCTCAAATTTGGGTCAATAAGATTTTGAGCTTGTAAAGTGATGTTCACAAATAATTTTAAAGATTGTAGTTGTGAATCAATATTCATAAACCTGTAAAACAAATCTACATTAGAAATTCATGTTTGTAGATGTTCAGAAAAGATTTGTATGTGTAGAAAAAATATGTGTAGAAGATTTGTATTTGTTGAAAAGAATTAGACTGTGAATAAAATCTGTGAACAAATGATATCAGTGGTTAGGTTACACAAAGAAACAGTGAAAGAGGAAATGCATTTGTGAACATCTGTGTACAGATACGAAGCAGAAAACTGGGTATAAAATTAGAAGCACTCAAAGTTCCCGCACTGTGTGTGACACTGAGGTAATAAGTACAAATTTTGATGCTGTATTTACACCTGAATCCTATTGGACAATGACAATCCAATGACAATGCGGAGTCACACTTTCCAGTCACAGGCCAGATGTGTTCCGTTGCCTTCATCTCCGCCACTGGTCCAGGTGTAATAGATCAAGATGAACGGCTGCACGGGCTCTTCAGCAAAAAGGACATTAAAGGTCAAATACAAATACAAATCTTTTCTACACATGCACAAACTTGCGGATTTCTTTTACAGGCTTACAAAGGTTGATTTACAACTACAAACTGGAGTTATTCGTGGACATCACTTTACAAGCTCTAAGTCTTATTGCGCCTAATTTGATCCCATCTTGAAGCCCATCTTGAAAATAATGCAAATGATCCTTTAACCTTGAGGGAAATTTCCCCCCAGTGTCTCCCTGCTGCATTTGCAAGAATGTCCAAGTGGGCTCTCCCTTATGGAGGTCAGTCCTGTGCAACAACAAAACACACACACATGGCTGCTCTTGGTGCTGTAGTAGGAGGTGTTTGGGATCAATTGTGGATAATTGGGTCTCCACGCAACATAATCTCACATTAGTACAGCCAGCTGTGCAGCAAACATGCACACTGCTTGTTTACTGAGGGTAGGGGTGGCGGTTTGGGGATGCATGTGTTGTGCATGTGTTTGTGTGTGTGTGTGTGTGTGTGTGTGTGTGTGTGTGTGTGTGTGGCGCCTGCCCAATACACTATAGATAATCTAGAAAAAAAACACAAAATACCTATTTCCTTTCTGCACTCTGCATGAGTCAGAAGCTGACCTACACCACAACCTGAGATATCTGTACTGATGATAAACACTGGGGCTACGCACATATGACATCCCCAACCCTATCTCTGTCATTTCCCATCTTCCACTTCAACACACATACACGCACACGCACGCACACGCACACGCACGCACACACACAAACACACCCACACCATAAAACCAGCTGTAACTTAAAAAAGAAAAAAGCTGCTCACACCAATTTTGTAATCAATGCCCACAGAAAATGGGATTCCTCTGGCAGCCGGCAATTAATACATTTGTGTCCGTTTTTAACACTAGTGAGTTGAGCTTGAAATTACCAATGACTGGCTCCTGCTCATTTGCATATTTATTGCAGTGGAGGATGAGGTGGTAACGGTGGCGATGGTGGTGGTGGTTGGGTTGGGGGGGGGGGGGGGGGGGATTGGGGCAAATGATTGATGTGGAGTTCGCCTCCTGCATTACAAACAGCCCATTATTGGGCAGACAGAGGAAGAGAGAGAGAAAGACAGAGAGAGAAGGAGAGAGAGACACTGAGACGGACTAAAAAAGAGAGAGAGGATGAAGAGCAGTCTAGCATTCAGCTGATTAAACTTGAAGACAGTGGGATCAGTCTGCGCCTGAGGTTTTTGTCCTCCACCCCTCCTTCCCCCTGCCTGTTTCCCTTCTCCCTCTGTTTTTTTTGCCCCCCCCCCCATCCTCTCACTCCATATTTTGCAGGGAAGATGGCCGGGGCGGGAGCATTAAAGGCCTGTTATAATGGATGTTGACAAGGAGTGGACCAACAAAAGCCCAAGCTTGAGGATTTGCTTGAAAAGATTCAATCAGACATGTTTTCACTGCGATTAATTGGCAGACTCAGAGGGGGAGGGATGGGAGGGATGAGGGGATGAAGGGATTGGTGACGGAGGTGTGAATGAGTGGGATTGTTCAGAGCGCAACCCCCGCCCTACCATCTACCCCCCCTTCCCCTTTTCCTCACACCCCCCTGTGCTTCCCTCTGTCATTTTGAGCGATAGTTTGTAAATGTCCTTTGAATGATGCTAAAGAGCAAACTCCTCCGCCCTCCCACTTCCCTCCTCCTCCTACCCATGAATTATGAGTATTATTTCAGGGAAGTGGGATGTGGTGAGCCAGAGAACAGGAATACACCGCTTTGATTGGATCTGACCTGCCTCTACTTGTGTCAGATACACACACACACATGCACACACACTGGTAGAGCTGCTGATATGTGTGTGTGTCTGTGTATTTGTGCACAGTGTATGATTAGCTTAGACAACCATGTCCTGATCATGACACAGTTCAAGAGGTAAAAATGGTGTTGTTGACCTAACTCTGAACTTCATACCTCTGGTCACCTAGCACACACACCCACACACACACGCACACACCACACACACATCACCACACATTGATTATCATTCATAATGAACTGACGTGATTTGTGAGAGAAAATAAACCAAAGTATGTTGAAATTAAAAAACACCTTTACCAAATCAAGTTTAAGGCCTGGTCTCACCAGCATTAAAATGGTAAAGTTTCACAGTGAAATCAAGTCATTGCAATGGAACTGGCACAATGTGTGGATTCACTCCCACAGGCTAAGAAAATCTCCATAAATTTTTTGGTGGAGTCCCCTGGTACTCTAGAGTTTAAGGCATCAACCATGAACTGCAATATCCCCGGTTCACATACAGGCAAGCACGTTTTTTACATATCAATCCCAGTTTCTCTTTTTACACCTTTCCGGACTTTATTGCTTACAGGAGTTTTGGGCCGGTTTATACCTCCCTCCTTCACTCCTCCCGACAATCGGAAGACAAAAACTGCTCTGGAACCTTGGTTGGTACTGATGTTTGGCCCAGATCATTTCGTAATGTGAGACAAGTCACCTTTATTTATAGAGCACATTTTAGAAAAATGCAAGTTTCCCAAAGCGCTGTAAGAAAAAAATCTGAGGGGTTTACAGATCCAGTCTTAAACTTCCATTTAAGGGGTTGCCCTGACTAACTCATCAGGGCAACCCTGATAATATCAAATATGTTTGATATTTAGGAGTTAAAATCAGGATGATTACGATTATGATTACATCAGTACTTTCACAATAGTGCCAATGGTTTATTTTCATTATACCAACACAATTCTACATTGCAACAGAAGACGACATGGCTTTTGAACTAGCTAGCTAAATGTTGGTATTACATTCTAACATTAGTTCCAAAGCAGCTAACAGTGTAGCCAAGCAAGGGTAAACATTCTAGCCCTTGAGGCTAATGTTAGCTTGCATATTGTTGTTGAAAGACATTTAAAATTGACAGGTTTAATCTCAACTCCAGTCCTCACTTCAGAATAGACAACCTGCGTTAACTTCATTTCCCCAACCATTTTCTAATGCAGACTCGTCTAGCCTTCTGCTTTTGTTTTTTCTCACTGCAAAGTATTGCTTAAGCTATAGCAAGTTTTTGCAGCACAGTCTCCATTTTATTTACATCTGCTTCCCCATCAGATCGTGTGAGATGAGTGTGTGAGGTGGTGTATTGCTCCCTGATTGGTCCCCCTAACAAATTAATCTTATTATCCTGTAGTGTGTGATACAACATTATTTTCAAATCTTGTAGTGTCTGCATGTTTGAGATTAGACAGAACAACATCTATGAAGTTTCTCCTTATATGTTGGATGCAACCGGAGTTCAAAATTGGTTAGGATTTTAAAACTCCTGTAGTCAGCCCAGCTTTAGAGTTTCTGATGGTGGAGGAAGTAAAAGACCACTGATGGAGATGGAGATCAAGACAAAAGAAAGAAAATTTGACCAAAAAAAATAAGCTGTAGTATAAGTCTCCAGCATAATTTCATAATAGAACATTGCATTCTCTGAAAACTCTCAAAGTTTTTCTCATCAGTTAAATGGCTCTTGGCATGGAGAAAATCTGAGCCATGAATTCAGTGTTCTATCATATTCTGAACACTTAGCTCTTGCTCCAATCAGAAACAAAACTTAAACTATTTTTTTGGTCATATTTTCATTGCATATCAGGAGCAAGTGCTTTGTGTTTTAGTCCTGTTGGACCCAAAAAAATGATGTTTAAACTGGGCTTTAATATTCAAAACTAGTTACCTAACTATAATAGGAAAGTAAAACCAATAAAACCTTGATTATTATTCTAATAATATTATTATCATTAGCAGTTCTTTTTCCTTTGTAACCATGGATGTACAGAGAATAATTACCTGTGTTACTTTTCATACTGACTGAAAATTCTAAATTGAGTATGAGGAAAGATCTGTTGGTTAATTGGTCATTCAGTAGCTCCACAACTACTTAATAGATTGGCAAAAAATTTGGAACAGACACCCTTGTCCTTTTTGGGATGAACTGCATTAACTTTGAGGATACTCTGACTTTTCATATAGCGCTATGATCAATTTAATTTTTCTGTTTGTCCAATTCCTCCTTTTATGATAGAATGCTAATAGGCTTAACCAAGATGATGACCACGGTAAACATTATTCGTGCTAACCACCAACATGTTAAAATTATCATTGTTAGCATGTTAGCATGTATGACATTAGTATTTAGCTCAAAGCACTGCCGTGCCTAAGTACAGGTGCTATTATGGCTGTAGATTGTTATTCTTATTATTATTTTTAAATACATTATTATAGAGGCAGATATAGATGTTCAAACTGATTTATGGATGTTTATTTTCAACACATCTGAAAAAAGAGCATAACTTTTTAAGTAAAATGTTTTGATAAGGCATTAAATTTCCTCAAGGTGATATTGTTTTTTATGGTGATTATAGTAATGTGTCAAATTTAAAGATTATAGTACAAAAAGCACCTTAAGGTGATCCAATAATAACAGACTTTCCATCAGGTTTCACTGTATGTATATGCACCTGTAGTACCTTTGACTCAGAGAGTATATTATGCAAATCCGGACGTGACATAAATTCTGCAATGACATTAGCACTGTGATCTTAAGCTTGGGGGAGGTAGGGATCCCAGGCATCTGTGGCTGCTTGTTCCTCCTCCCAGCATGTATCTCCGCCTCTCCAAACTTCAGATCCTCCTCAGAAGTGTTGCAGCAAAGTCGGCTTTGGTTTAGGGGGAGGAGGAATAAGAAGTGGGGCAGAGAGATTGCGCATACAGCAAATTGGCAGCTCCATCAAATTATACTGGCATTAAGGGGGTTTCGCAGGACGTAATCCACATGCCAAAGCCAGCCCGCCCCTCCCTCCCTACAACATTTAACTTTTGTCGACGTTAACGCCACGTTTCATGCTCTGCCATTAATCTGTCAGATTACAGGTTGCAAGCAGTTTGAGCAGGGTTTGGGTGGGGGCAAAGGAAATGGGATGAGGGGTTGATTTGCAATGAATTCACTCGATCTTGGTTTAATGTTGGGTGGCAGGTGGCAGAGTTAACTGGATGAAGAAGGTACCATTCGACTCTCTGGTTACAGCCGTGTGTGATCTTTGGTGTGATCGTTTCCATGAACCCACAACTTGTCAGACTGTCAGACTGAACCATCTCTGCCAGCAACTAGCATGGAAGAGGTGTGAAATGTGTCCCTGTCTCCTTCTGTTTCCATGTTATGGGCTCTTCTCTCTTATGAAGGGAAGTGATGTTCCTGGGGTGTGCTTTCAGCGGATAACCCACCTGGGGACAGCAATGGAGGACAAGCATATTGTCACACTGAGTGAGATTCTGCCCTTTCTCTCCTGGGCATGGATGACCTCACAGTGGGTTTTAAGGAGGATCCAGGCATGGTTTCTTATGGATGGAGTGCTGTGGGAATAACTTGACACATGCAGAGTTTGAAGATGCCACAGCGCAGGGGGTGTGGCCGTTATCCTTTGGGCGGGGCAAGAGTAGACCAGCTGATGCTTAACTAAAAAGATAAGTCACTCAGTGTGGTCTGTATGTAATATAATAAACTGGATGTTTATTGTAGAAGAAAAAACTCAACATAATGTGATTTCATGATTATTTTCGCTGGTTTCTGTTCATGTCCTATTAGGGTATTGCATATTGCTTCAGAAAATATCCTATTCTACAAGATTTGTTTTTTGTGGTCATATTGGCTGTTGCAAGAAATAAATTTAAATAACAATATACTTCAATGAGACAAAAAAGGAATACAACTTTGAAACACTGCAAAAACGTTAAATTACCTACTTACCACTGATGATAAATTTACACCCAATCACTTGAGATCTGTGAAAATGCGGAGAGAAATCCAGCAAACATTTGATTTTAAGGGCATGCATTCATGAAGCAATCATGAGGTTATGCTCCTTTAATCTGGTCTCAGTGTGTCTTTAAATGTAAACTCCATGAGATTCCTACTAAGAAGGAATAAGGAGAAAAAAACAACTACAAGAGACTGTCACAGTGAGAGAAAGAACAGCATCAGTCAAATACTCAAAATGGGTGACTGAGTTTATTTTTCCATGAGAAATTACCTTGTGCTGAGAGGCCAGGTTAGGCGTGCAAATTGTGTGACTTTAACTCTGACACAGTAAAGTACTGTTTGCATCGCATCTCCTAGTCAGTGTTGGTTTCTTTTAATGATTACTACAGTCGTTTCCTAACCTTAACCAATTAGTTTTAGCTGCCTAAACAAGGGTGACCAGATGTCCCGGTTTGCCAGGGACAGTCCCTGTTTTTGGTTGCTTGTCCCCAGTTGGAGCTGTCCGTGGAAATTTCCCTGTTTCTCACATTGTGCTTGTTTTGGCTAACGAAACAAAAAGATATGGCTGGCCGCTGGCTATAGCAGCTTCATATCACTCTTCTTCTACTACTAAACAGCTGCTCACCTCGTTTTAGAGAAAATAGTTCTGTAAAGCTCAACCAGACAGTGGCAAGAGTAAAGGGAACCCACAACATCACCACATACAACTTTTCAACCAGGGGGTAACCCAGGGTTAGAATCAGGGCTGGGGTGACAGGACTTAGGAATCGTACTACCAGGTGGTAGGTAGCTGATTTGTAGACATACAATCCACTTGGATGTAGGCTACCATGCGATCTACAAATATAGTACATCATTTTTAATTTTGTATATTTAACATGCTATTTGTTTAGCCGGCATCAAGGGCTAGTGTGGTCTGTAACTTGTTCTACAAAATTGTAGATAGATTTGGAGATTTGGAATATGACTTGGTGTGAAAAAAAAAAAAAATCAGTAAGAAGCCTGCCAATTTATTATTGTAAACAATATAATACAAAAATGAGGCAAGCAATGGGAATCTGTTAACCTGTATGAGTGTTTACCATATCCTCACTCACCATGGTAGGCCACTGTATGATTTTCTGACACGGTTTACAAAGTTACTTAGTTAGTATCCAATTTTATCACTCGGCCTTCACCGTAGTTTATTACGGTACAACAGTTATCATGGTCAAAACACGTGAAACCAGAACTATCCCCCTTTTTTATTACCTAGATAAAAACATTGGATATTTTAATGATATATTGACTGCCAAACTAGAAATGTCTCCGGTTTTAATTTCAGAAATCTGGTAACCTTAGCCTAAACTTAACCAAATAGAGGTGGCATACCAGATAACACATATGAATCTATATTGTTTCCACATGATGAGTTGTTGAAGTATGCATTAATCAAAGCAGAAATAAAATTGCAGAAAGTATGAATGTGAAGGTTTGAGCTGATGGGGCAGATACATTTAAGCAAGACAAGAGTCTACGGTCACACTAGCAACTCTGTGAGGCTGTACAGTGCTTTGAGTTAAGTGCTAACATTAGCATGCTAACATGCTTAAAGTGACCATGCTAGCATTAATGTTTATCAGGTATGTTGTTTACCATGTTCACCACCTCAATCTGATGTGTTAGCATGATAATATTTGCTAATCAGCACTAATCACAAAGTTCAGCTGAGGCTGATGGGAATGTTATTAGTTTTGCAGGTAACTGGTCATGAACCAAAGTACTGAACAAATGAAAACCCGATGATAGCACAAGATGAGAGGTCAGGGGATCACCAAAATTATTACAATACATCCTGATGGTAACATGAATATCTGAGCCAGATTACATGCTATTCCATCCAATTGTTAAGAGTTGATATTTTGCATCGCAGTCATGGTGGTGCTAGAGGAAAAGTTAGCATGTCACCAATGTCATTAGGATTAAATCCCTGGGCACCATGGATACCTGTACCACACTTCATTACGAACCATCCAATAGATGGTGGGACATTTCCCTAAAACAAAAAGTCAACCATGGTGGTGCTAGTGGACAGTAAGGGGATCACTAAAGTCAGTAGGATTCATCCTCTGTGTGGACCAACAGACCAACATTACCATCCCTGAAGCCATGCCACTAGCGTGGCTAAAAATTTAAAATGCCCTCACACTGCTGTCTTGTTCCCAGATCATCATTTACTCAATGTTCATATGTGACACTAAGTGTCAAGTTCAATTCCAAAGTGATTTTGACACTTATTATAGTGAAAGTTTTGTTGGATATAGAAAACGGGGAAACAAATATTGTTTATATGCCATCAGGCCTGCTCTGAGGGGGTATGCCTCACTCCTTGGGGTTTGTACAACAGAGAATGACGACTGGCATCTTTCTCCTTATGGTGCTGAGGGCCACTTGTACCCACACGCCACTACTGTCACTGCTCTACCCTGTCTTGAGAATAAATTGAATGGCTGTGATCACACCGTCGATCAAGACTAATAATAAATCACCAACTTACCTCTCTCCCCTCTGTGGATATGCATTCTGTTGGCTCCCCAACTGCAAACATTATACCATCTATATCAGCCTTTTCGCCCGTCTTTGTTGTTCTCTATTTGTGTTTTTGTTGCAGCCTCAGTCCTCATACTCTGCTCTGTCTCTGTGCTGTTATGCCAGCTTGTACTGTACAGAGTCTTCCGTTTAAAGTGAGGCAGTGCAGATGTGTAATTTCTGCCATTTCTTGTTTCTAATGCAGACTTCTTACACATCAGTCTTACACTTGCAGATGTACAGTCCGCAGCATACACAATATGAGATATTTGTTAAGTGTTAAAGAAATCAATGTGTCTGTTTTCTGTATATGTACTTTCAATATCTCTGTAATATGTAGTTAAAATGTAATAAAATGCATTTGTTAACATTTCAACAGCACAGGAAAATAACTAACTCCATCTCTTGACAATATAAATGACTGTGGAGAAATGTTAAAGGCAAAAACTACCTAAAAAGAAAATTTCTGTGTCCACTTAACTTGTCGTGTGTAGTACTTTCTTATTCCTATGGACAAACATAAAATATATCACAGCACAGGATTAGGATTTTTTTTTCATAGCTGCAATGAAGTAGTGTAGATAATAACTGGTTTAACTCTCTCATCACAGATGAAAGTCTTTCTAGGACTGCACTAGGTCTGGCACTTACACTCAACAATCACACAGTGAGAAAGCCTTCATAGACGAGGCAAAGGAATACATTTCCTTACCAACAGTGAGACACGAATACAATGTGATCCCAGGTTGCAGATCTGTAGCTGGTAGCACGTAAAATGGAACACCCTGTTAAATGTCATTTGTTGATTTAAAAACAGACAAGATACACAACATCATTGTTTTCTACTCTTATTCAGTTATTTCAGCTAACTGTCTTTGTAAACCAGATAAATCTTGTCTGATTTGTTCAGTGACTGAAATCAGTCTGTTGTTGTACGCTTTGGCCAATCAGAGCTGGATCATTTTCCTATGAAGCTAGGTAGCTTCCTAGCTACATTCATGAAAAATGGTGTCAGAAGAGGTAACCACAAAAATGGTGACCAGCATAAATGAGGGCAATGCACATGTACAGGTTGTTGCCTACAAGAATAAAAACACTTGTCATACTGTATTTCATTTTGAATATTAAAACATGTTACATTAATTGCTAGCAATCACTGCAATCAAAAATGACCTTGGTAGGACAGATACATAACTTTGCTATTGATTGGTTGGTCTTTCAAACAGAAATCTACCACCATGAACACAATGTCATGCTAAATTGATAAAGAGAAAACAAAATGGCAATTCAATCTAATTATTAGCCCACTAATAATTAAACAAAACATAATTCTGCAACTGCATGGCATTTTTCACCTCAAATGGTTTTACAGTTGGAAGAAAAAGACCAATGATAGCCCACTTATTGGTGCCTTAAATGTGTTTCAAGTAAGTAAAGATTTGCAAAAAAAATGGAATTAGACATGGCAATGCTGCATTCTTTCTAGTAAACTTAGTAGGCAATGCTGTGCACCACCACAAAAAGAAAGTCACAGCAGTCCACAAAGTCATTCCTGAAAAGTTTAAAAGCGTGTGCAGAATTCAATGAAAGAGAATTTTAAGGGGAGGAAACTTCTTTTATGTGAATGCTACATGGCTCATGAAAGTGTATTACCGTCTATGTATGGGCAATGAGACATAGATGAAAGAGAAATGGTGATCAAAACTATGCCATAATGTCATGTCTCAGACAAACCTACTACTTATTTAACTAATGCCTAAATTCTTTTACCAAAACAGCTATGGTATTTAAGACACAGCTAAGAACATTACAGACCTTGAAGGTTAAAGGCGGATCGCTATGTACAGAAACATGATTAAAATGTATTTGCCGGAGCTTCAGAGTCATGACAAGCAGCCTACACAAGCCTCACAATGTTGGGGAGCCTCACTGCTCCTCAGGAATGCCAGCGCCTTTCCGTTGAATTTTGCTGTGACTCAATTCCAGAGCTTTGTCGCCCCTCCCAACTGATCTTAACACAGAGAGGAAAAATACTGCTACAGGGTCGAGACTGCTGGTTGGAACCACACGGAACAAGTCTTGACTGCTTAAATCCGCTTTGATCTGTGTTTCCTGGAGAGGGGATTGTCTGCTCGGTCCGGTGGTAACACTTTTGTACCAGCCAGTGCTCTTTGCATCATCTCTCTCTGCATGAAAAAGTCTTGCCTTTATGTCCTTTCCCCTCTGTCTCTGTTTTGCCCTATCTCTCATGGGCATGGGCGCAAATATGCATGTAAACACACATTTGCAAATCCACATACACACATTTTTCTGTCAAACACATTCACTTCCTGCCTCCCCCTGCTTTCTCTCTCCATTTTCTCTTTGACTTCCGCAGACACTAATTCCCTTTCTTCAAGGACAAGCATCTCACGGCACATCATCTGAATAAGACTTTGAGTCACCGTGGCCTCCCAGGGCTTAAGTCCGCAGAGCCCTTCTTTCCGATCCTCTTTTTAATGTTTTAACACCAGCCTTGTGCCGTCAATAAATATTAACATCCTCAGGGATGAGATATGCTCTGGTTAGGCTGTCTGTTCACCACATGGGTCTCAGGGTGGCTGTCTCTTCGCTGATACTGAGGAAGGATAGTTGAGCTAGTGACCCAGAAGAGTAAAAAATCAAATCATCAATTGGGCCACTAAATAAGGGAATATGAAACCGTTGTTTCAGCAGGGGTGGGAAAATAAGAATTTTGGCTGTGTCTTTTGTCTTTTAAGAAAAAGACTTGCTTTGGGCTTCAGTTCTGACAGCCAGAGTTGATGAGCTTTGAACAAAGTTGTTATTCTCATTTGCAGAAATAGTAGACTTAAAATAATTAGACCTGTCAATTCATATCACAACGCCACTGCTGCCTATGAAAATGAGCAAAGTAGGTTTGAATCGGACATCTCCGCTGGTGTATTTTTCTCAACCCTGTCTCCTAGAAATTATGTTAGAATACAACTAAACTGCAACAAAAGGTTTAGGCCACAAAAGCACTTTGGTTACAATTAGGGAAAGTTTGTTGTTTTCGTTAAAATATAAATAAACACATTGTGTCTGAAGGCACTGTGAACTTCTTCTTTACTAAACCAGATCACAGTCTTTCTCTAACCTTAACCGAGTGCTGTGAGTGCCTAAACAGAACCATAACAAGATTAGGTCAAAACCTAGCATATGGCTGGACCGCCCTTTATCTGTTTGCTTCTCTCCTACTCTCTGTGCTCACATATACAGTACTTTAGTACAACTGAATTCCCAATAAAGCTTTTCTTATTTACATGTTTTTGTTTTTGTTTTCAGACAATGGAACAAGTATGAAATAGTGACTGAAACACGTTCACTAAGACTACATGTTAACCAGCAGTCACTTCCAAGCCAATTCCAAGCTGCTGCTCTTCTCTGCTAAAATCCTGACTTTATAACCACGACGTCGTCTGACAAAATCACCAGACACATAAGTTAAAGACAACAGCCGTGCTGTGAATTCAGCTGTATTTACCTGTAAAATGATCACTCAGAGAGAAAGTTACAAGCTCATTCATGTGTTTGTCAGCTACCGTGCGGTCAGTGGAATGAGACACATAGAGAGGTGTGCCTGCAGATGGGAAGCCCGACCTCGTGCTTGCGGGCCAATACTGGTGACTCTCTTCTGCAGAAAAGTAGCTAAAATTTTTCCAAAAATTTTGCTTGATTTGTCCCCAGGTGCTTTTGTGAAGAAGAGTCACTGAAAGGTTGTAAAAAGTTGATAAATCTAGTGACAAAGGCTCGGAATTGGCAACACTGCCTGTACATTTTGATAGAGCAACGACCAGTGGTGTAACTTCAGCACTTATCAGTCAGTCAGTCATGGACATTTGTGTTTATAGGGCTGGCCCTGCTGTTGCAGTCCAAAAATTGTAATAATGCTGTAGTCACATCAACTGGATATTGTACTGCAAGATCGGATATTTTGGTGGAAAACAAATATGTAGTTTGTGAACATTTTACTGATATGTTCAGTATCAAGGTATTTGCAACTTGCCAAATATTTGAATTAACAACATATCCTCATTATATTAATAGAGAATGTAATCCGGTCGTGGTTTGTGCAAAATATATTTGCAGTTTAGCTGTATAGTAAAGTAGTTTTTAGAAGACAGTGTTCATTTTTCCTCAGGTATGAGAGGACAGGGGGACAATAACACGGCATATTTCTTGGCTGTGTGAAATATATTCTGTAGGTCATTACACCTAATTCAACCTTCAGTAATCTCCAATAATGAATACTTATTTACTCTGTCATGTGGTATGGATTTCAGGACTTTTTTCTTTTTTTTTGGATGGATGGATGGATGGCATTTTCCAATGGAACCTGATGGTCATTGGGATTTTAAAAGAAATGTTGCATCTCTTTCATCCTTTTGGAATAACTGAATTTTGGGGACTCAGATTTTGATTTAAAAAACTTTAATTTAGTACACTCTCAGAACATTAATTCATTTAATACACTGTCTAAATTATGTTGTGATTTGAGTTTTCACGTCTTCTAAAGCTTCCTTAACTGCCTCTTAGAAGCCTCAGAAGTGTATATTGTGAACCGATTATTGGTTAATAATTCACATTGTCACTCTCTTCCTGAGAGAGATGAGAAAATAGATATCAATTTCATGCCTGTTTGTCAGATGTAGAGCTGCAGCCAGGACTTGGTTAGCTTAGGCTAGAATAAAGACTTGTAGCAGGGGAGTCAGCTAGATATCTGCCTGCTGACAACTCCAGTCCCACTAGTTTATGTGTTGCTTTTTTTACCCCTTTTTAAAAATCCATACTTAAAGAGCAATGTAAACGCAACAGTTGTCGTTTCAGAGAGTAGGACTTTTTATTGGTGAACAACAAGTAGGTGAAATAACTGTGTGCAGCTCCCATGTTGCCTTGCTGTCACTGTGAGGTGACAACAAGGCGACCAAAAACCAAAATCTGTTCTCACCAACTGTTTCTGGCGATCTAAACTGAAGCTGTCCTGCTGCAGAAATACTGGATGGATACACTATTGTTTATCCAGAAATGCTGTAGTTTCAGCAGGTCACTCTAAAACCACACATTTTGTTTTGTCACATTGTGTTTGTGTACAGATTAAACAGACAACATACAATGTGTTAATTAGTGAACTGTAGAGGTAATGGTAGGTGTATTTTTACACTTTGGAGGAAGCCAGGGTAATTGTTTCCCCTTGAGTCCAGCCTTTATCGTAAGCTTGGCTAACCATGTCCTGACTCCAGCTCTTTACTTAACAGACATGCATGAGATTGATATTGTTCTTCTCATCTCGCTCTCAGAAAGAAACATATTTCCCAAAATGTTAAATTATTGTTTATACGTATCTAATATCCATGGCCACCACAAGCCAATTAGCATGATTCTACAGTATGGTTATTTAGTCAGTTAGTTTTTGAAAACATTTTCTCCTTCTAACAAATTTAAATGATTGTGCAGTGTTCTTCAAGTGCTTTCTTGTTGTTGAGGTATCTTGTTCGTTTTTTTTAATTTATTTATTTATTTTTTGGTCATTTTAACAGGTTAGTATAATACAGAACGTTTCAGCCATTAAAAACATAAGCAGTAAGTTCAGGTTTTAATCTCAGTCAAAGACCACAGAGTTTGGACTGACAGGGTTAAAAGTTAAAACATTGCCGAGCCGATAAACCCTGGTGTAGGTTTATCATTTGAAGAATCTTCATTCATTATGTTTCACCACTCACTTATTGAGTTTATTGAGTTTCTCTTTTAATTTGTCACCATCTGTGTATGCCTAGGACTTTACTGACTTTTATAATGGAGTGATCAATCAGTCCACCCATGTTAAAAAGCGTGATTCATTGATTAAAAAGAAATTTCTAGGAAACACAAATGTTATCAGAAGTGCTCTCTTGTAATCAAATCTATATTAGAGGAACCTAAAAACACTCAGTATTTCTAAGTTTCCCCACTCATACAGTACAAGCCTTGGCCTGATGACTGAAGCTCCAGCAGCCACCACCACAGGATACTGTCACACTTAGTCCTCTTCCCTTGTCCCTGACTCCCAGCTCCTACCCCTGAGCCCAGATTCATTACAAGCTGTGGCCAGGGTATTAAGATATGGCCGCATTAACAAAGTTGTCTCTGTATCTTAATTGAATCTACCCCCGCCAGACCGAATCTGGATTATGTTTACCTGAAATATAAGCGGCTCGGCAGACAGAACACGGCCCCACTGATAAAACACTGGGTTGTCCCCCTCCCCAATCCTAATCCCCAACTGTAATTTGTTCCTCGATGGATGTAGCTGCAGTGATGGGAACCCCTGATTGGGATTCATTCCAAGAACACGGAAAGCATCTGCAGGTAAGTTCATCTATTAAATAGTGATGGTGTGTGTGTGTGGTTTTTTTTTCTGTCTGTGCAGGAGATTCACATAAACTGTGCATGGATATGCCTCTAACATCCAACTTTAAACAATAGTCAATCGCCTGTGATCCTTTCATTGTGTAACAGCTGTCTTACAAATTCATTTTCAGAATCCATGGAGGCTTGTCTTTGCCTTCCGAAATTAGATTTCTGAAATAGGTTTCAGTGCATTCCAAAACAACCCAGATCAGGGAAAGATCATAAGTCATGGTTGACAGAAATCAAGTTTTGGTGTCCCCATGCCCTAGTGGTCTAAGGCCATGTGACTGCAATGTTACAGCATTGGTAGGGGCATGTTACTTCAGGTACTGGTGAGATCACGAAATACAATATGGGGAAATATGAGGAAGGATTTCACTATTCTGTAAATTTATCATTGCTGCAATCAGTTTATTTTTCTTTGCAGTAATCACCAGGTAAACATTGTATTGCATTGTGACAAGAGTCGAGAAAGTTTAAACTTGTTTGCCTTTTTTGCTTGAGCCATCTGTGTTGGAACCCCCACTGCATCAACACAGTGGTCTCATTCAAATTAATGAGGGGTTATTTGGGCTAATTGATCTGAAGGCGGCATAAGAGGTTTTGCAGTGCTATAACAATTCTGCTTTTGCTTCTGGGGGGGTGGCATTAATTATTCACATGATAGTTTGTTTTCCCCAGGGGAGGGGCCTGAAACACATAAATCCTACAAATGTGACAAAGACCATCACATCATCATACAATATTAGGTTAACTTCAGTTAAAAGTATTACCTCATCATCAAATAAGGACAAGAACAAGTTAAGTCAAAACCAAAGACAATGTCTTGTGACCCAAAATGTCATTGGTCACGTAGGTCTATGGGATTTTACCAGGTCGACCGAAGAGTTATTTTTGTCTTTTAATAATTTCTTGGGGCCCAAAAACAAAGTAACAGTGTTACTATTCTGCTGTTACCTATGATGTGTGTTTTGATAACATAATTTGTTCTAAGTCATTGATTAAACAATTGAATCAAAAGTGCCTTTTTTTCCTTGTGAGGACAGTATCTTTGTGGAATACTATGACTTTGATATTATTATCATTTAGATAAAACTTTAATTTCCTCCTCTGTCATTTCAGACACATGCAGTATTTAAGATGAGAAAAGTAAAGCAACATCTTTTAGACTTGAGACTAATTTATGGTATTAATGGCAATGGTAAGGAATTGCCAAGCCACTGAAAGAGCCAAAGTCTAAAACCACATTGCTCAAGGGCATACTCCACCCTGGGACTGACAGTGCACATCCCTCAGCCCAACACACACACACACACACACAAACACACACAAACACACACACACACACACACACACACACACACACACACACACACACACACACACACACACACACACACACACACACACACACAGAGAGCATTAGACCATCTAATACACAGAGTCTGGCTAAAGACCACAGACCTACAGTGGCATAGTTCCTATGTGTGTGTGTGTGTGTGTGTGTGTGTGTGAAGGACAGACAAGCCACCGTTTGGGGGTCCAACATGAGAGATGGCTCAGGATGGCGACGGTACACAGGGCCAAGTCCTTCGCCTTTTTGTCCTTCACAGAGAACCATCCCCACACAACTTTCCTTAAACCCCCCTAACCTGCATCTCCACCCCCACCATTTCCCCTCCTCAGCTCCCACCCACTCCACTTGATTCTTCCTAGCTCAGATGAAGGGTAGGCCACTGACGCACTGCTGGTCTTTTTCTAAGCGCCCTACCATGACCACAGCTATAACCATCCCTACCAACAACTCTGTGGTGTGCATCAGCAGGGGCTCTGTGTGCATCCGGTTCTGTGTTCTTTAGTTTTTATGGATGTAGCAATCAGCAAGTCATTGATGCTTTCACTGATGATGTCATTAATCATTTCTTTGTATATAAGGGTGGGGTAGGGGACGAGGATTTGTGGGTGAGGGATGGACCATAATTCATGTAACCTTACTGTATAAGCATTCTCTTGTGGTCCTGCTAAATAAAATGTCTGATGATGATGTTTTTAGGACTTTGCACTGAACAGTAAATATCCTCCTTACAGGGTAGGTTCATACTTTTTCTCATCCTTCTTAAAACAATAATCATACTCCAATATGAACATTGAAACAGGTTTTGCTTGCTGTATCCATTCCCTCTGTTCATACTGGCCATTAAGAGATCCCCTTCTTATGTACTTCCTTTGTAAATTTTGGGGGATAAAATATGACACTCTTCTGCGTGACTCTTTGCAAAAATATATTTTATTATATAGAAAACATATGTTTATGTGGAGCCACTAAGAGGCTTCAGTAGTCTAAGTTAAACAAATTAAAAGGGTATCTTCCAAAGTTACAGTCTTTTATCATGAAGTCCCCCCTTTTTTTTTCTCCTGAAAGAATTTCCTGGCTGAGCTGCAGTGGAAGGAAAGTAACACACAAACGGATTTGAGTACTAAAAGAAGACATCCACTCGATTTGTCTAACTCTGCTGAAGCCTCATGTTAACTTAAGCTAAACTTGGATATATATCTTTAAACAGAACAAGGACTGTGGATTTTGTCCCCCATCACTTACACTGAAATTGCCTTAGGAAATGATTTCCTAATGGCCAGTATAAAGAGGAGGAAATATTACAAGCAAAAACTGTTTAGTGTTTATATGGTTCATATGGAGACAGATGTGAACAAATATGAAACTACCCTTTAACTGAGCTCCTAAAGAATTTGTGTCATCAGTGTCACTTCATTTGCATGTTGTTTATTGTAGTCTGTATTGCCTGTGTGAAGTCTACAATGATCAGGAAACTCCACCTCTGTCCCAAGGAAGTCACCAGAGATGCTTATCTTTACCACCTTTTCCATTTCATTATCTCTCTATCTCTTTATATATCTTATATGTTTCTGAAAATTAAGACCACATTTCCCATAAACCCATTTTCTTGTCTTATCCATCAGGAAGTTATTAGGCTGCCCATCCCTCAACAATTTCTGCATGTTTTGAAAAACATGGTGATGGATAGGAATTGTTAACAGCACTGATAAGAGTCAAAATGTATTACTATAAGGAAAAGAATGTTTTGTGCCTTTAGTTTCATAGTAAGGCCTGTGATTTATTTGTTCTGATATGAGATGATATGGACAGGACATATCTAAGTTTTTTGAACACACAGTCTGACAATATTTTGACATAACTGATTGGAAAGATTTAACAACACAGCTTGCAAACGGAATAGTTTGGACCTTTTTTTTATTATGGTGTATAGGTTCCTGCATTAAGTGCTGCCTGTTTGTTGACAATATTGTGTTATAAAATCTGCTATATAATTCGTAAAACAATATAAAATCATGTGTCAGTAGTAGTAGCTGGATTAATTGCTGTATACAGTAATATCCATCCCTTTCATGCACACACATACAGTTTTCTTACACACCATCAAATTATGGTGTGTTAATTGACTCACTGTGTGGTAGGGTAATGGTGCTATATATGGTTTAGCGGAGGGATTTGAAGATACAATTTCATATACAGTAAATCACCATGTCTTTCTTAGTACAGAATGAAACCTAGTTGTAAAAGTGACTCCAAGCATTTAGACTTTAGTCATTAAGGGTCATAAAGACTCCACAGGTTCAAAACTGATCAGTGGCAACCACGGAGCTGCCAAATGTAGGAGAGCGGATATTGTGTCATACTTTGAGATCAGAGTCAGTAATGAAAGAAGGGGCCTGGTTCATAAAGCAGGCTTAACCAACTCAGAGCCTTACCCTGAACTCTGAGTTGATGAACCCTGAGATTGGAAACTAGAGTTTTTGGCTCCAGAACAGCTGATCAGAGTTAGTTCAATCAACTCTGAGTATGTTTACTATGAGTAAAGCGTGTGCCAGGTAAATGAAAAAAAGACATTCACCATTGCAACGGGTAAATATAGAGCACATCTTCCATTTTAATCTAGTGGAGCTAGAATTATTAATGTGTGACAGTGCACATTTAGGCTTAAAAAACACAGCAGCAGCAGTGAAAAAGCCTGAGTTGGAGAAAAGAGTCAATAAGTTAACACTCTTACATTTTATTCAACGTAGTCCACTAGACCACATAATTTATCAGACTTAAATTTCCTTAATGGATGCTAAAGTCCTGGTATCCTACTGTTTGTTAGATTAAAATTTTGAATATATTTATTCAGCTGTAACCTGATTGGGACAGATGAAAATATAGATCAAACAGACAAGAAATAAGTTTATGTGCATTTTTAGACATCTATTTTACATTTACAACTCTTGCTCAACAGTATTTAATGACTGTATTTCAACATGTAAATTTAAATATAGTCAGTGAAATGCTGTTAAAAAAAGTTCAGACTATATGCAATTTATATTCCAAAACTCACCTTTAAACTACAGTTAGTCCAGATTTAAATGTTAAAACCTTTTCATCCACACTATAATCATCCTCACTCAGAAATTTCATACAATCTACAATATGATATGATGACTATGACAGGAACGTTCCATCAGTGCGACCAATCACAGCATGAGAAATGTCCTAATGTCCATAGTCACAGTGTTATAAAGACAGAGTATAGATTGTATTCAGAGCTGGAGATGAAGCCACAATGTGTAATATTTGAATGTAAGAGATCGCTGTCACTGTCCTTACATTTATAACTGATTGATCATAAATGAGGTCATGTTAGTAAAGAAAAGTCTTGGGTAATAAACTAATGTCCATTCATGATTTGAATTTTCTCCCAAAACTTCTGCAAATGAAAATGCTCCAATATGTGCTTTGGTATGGACTGTTTGAATGAGGAAATGAGGCGTCGTGTCAGACAGCTTCCTCCAGGCTCAGCAGGAGGAAATGGAGAGAAACTCAGGGTTTGCTGAAGAGAACCTGCCGGCAAGCAGGTTAGGTTCACAGAGTAGGTTACCGCAGTCATCTCAGTTTCTGGAAAGTTTCCTTCAACTCAGGGTTAACAAACTCAGAGTTTTTTTTAAATACTAAAGTTACCATAAAATATGTCTTATAATTAAAAAATGTTTGTATATTACATGAAATTAAAAAAATTAGAGGACACTCACCAGAGCTTTGGGACTGCCCAATTCAGTGTCCGATATGTTTCAAAAATAAAAGTGATGTCCTGATGTACGGTAGAGGTTTGGTTACTGGTTATAATTACTCAACATTTCTTAAGGGTTTATTGATGTTGAAATACTTCATATATATTTTAAAGCCCTCTTTTAAGATGCTCAAGATATAGATTTTTGATGGAGTATTCCTTTATATTGCCGCTGCCCAATCTAACTATACAATTACTCTTCAGAGGGGCTTCATAGAGGCTAAACAAAGATACTCTAGCATGTGTACATACTTAATAGTCTCAGCTCTGAACTGGAGGGGCCACTATGACAGCTTCCTCACTCTAGACCTTCCACAGGCAAGGAAACAGGTGCTTGAGGCTACACAGATACACACGCTCTTCACAATCTAACCGCACACTCTTATCTCAGGCAGGAGGGCTTAAGATAGAAAACACGCTGTACAGTAATTACAACCCCCCCCCCCCCCGCATCCTCTGCTAACTCTCCACTTTCTCATCTTCCCAACTTTCCCATCTTTTCTGTCACTCCCTGCTGTGGGACATCTTCATCCTCCTCTCCCGTGTTTTTGCTCAACCCTCTACCTACCTCCTCCACCTCCCGCTGGCCAAGACTAAGCCATGTGTAGCCTCACTGCTGGGATGTCATAGACAGAGAGACAAAAGGCCCCCCGGGGCTTCATGGCGAGTCAGGCACAGTCAGCGTGCACTTGACGTGACGTCGCCTGTCCTCGGGTGACAACACTGCATCCTCGGTGGTTGCGCTAACACGACCACCCCCTCCTAGTTCCCTTCTCTGTCTCCCATTCCCCCCATCCTGAAACAGATGCTCAGGACGAGGGCGGCGCCAGTCAGGGGGGACGTGGGTTAATTGGGGTAGTACTGGGGGTTAATTTCAATTAAAACTTCAACTAATGGAGGTCAAGGAAGCGTCTGCAAACACCTGATTAAAACAAATGGTCCTGCCAGTCAAAACTTTATCTTGGTCAGCCTCCGGCAGAGGGTCTTAGATTGAGAAAGAAAGAACAAAAAAGGGAGGAACAGGCAGAGAGAGAGAGAATGACTAATTGGGGAACACTTGTTAGCATAACATCTGCATGGAGATCAGTGAGTTACAGCTGCGTTTTTGCATGTGTGTGTATCACTGCCTAAGCGTGTTTTTTAGGGTTCAAGTGATAAGGATTTTTAAATTTTCTGGCCAGATGTTTTTTACCGTTTCATTGGTGATAAAACCTTTTTTCACCACCTTTAAGACCAGTAAAACAATGTTAACCACAAGATAATCAAGACTCAAAATTCGAACTTCATGAGTTTCAAAACCACCTAGATTTTAAATGTGTTGGAGGGAAGATTCTGCTACTGTTAGAACATTACTACTGGTGGGGCAAAAAATGTAAAGTTTGTCCTGACAGTGGCAGTTGAGGAAAGGTCATGGGGTCATATAAATCAAAAGATGTTATCCAATGTGAGGATAAATGTGCTCAGCAAATTTCATCTGGGAAAATCCATCTTAAATTGAGAGTGTACATCTGACAATCAAAGTGCATTGTAAAGTTCACATTTAGGCTGATCCATGAAGCATCAAAATTGAAGTTAGAAAAACTGTGTAAGTTAGAATTAAAGTCAATAGGGCACCAAAAACAATGGAATTCATCCTCTGGGGATCATGAATATTTTTGCCAAATTTTATGACAATCTAGCTATATATATATATATATATATATATATATATATATATATATATAAATATATATATATTGCTCTAATCAAAGTGTTAGAAACCAGCCCGCCAGAAGGAGGGAAACTTTCTCACAAACACAACATCTGATTTGACAGTAAATAAAAATTGTACTTACATCTAAGGGAATTTAGGTGATGATTTTATGCGAGGAAACTTATAATGAATGTGTCCATAGGATGAGTTGGAATTCCCCTAATCACAGAAAATGAAAACTATTCAGTAGATAGGAAACTTGGCCCGGTGTAAGTGAAATCAATTCAATCATCCTATTTGCTGAGCATATGTGCTCAGCAAATATCATGGGAATCTGATCTTTATTGCAAATTTGGACTGTTTTTGCGGTGCCTGTTTATTCGCCACAAACAACCAATATTCATACTGTACAGCTGTAGCTGGCTTGTGACATACGCACAAATGTGGTGTGTTAAGCCTCAGGATCCCTTTAAAGTTCTTGCTAAAACTGAAGGACTTGCTTATGAGAAGTGGATCACACCAACGTACCAATAACTTTTCTAGATGTAAATAAAATGTCAGTATTATCCCTGTCCTGATGCAAACTGTAGTGTGTATTTCTGCTTATGAGTGAATGAACAGCAGTTGGTTGGGGAGTGGTGTTATCCTCACTGTACCCAGGCTTGCTGTGCCACCCTGCTGCCAACCCTGCTCTGCCAGGCATGCCGCAGCAGCTTTCGACATCTGGTGCTGGGCCTCAGGGAGATGGCAGGGGACGGGGCGCCCCGCCATGGCTAAATATGGCGCAGGGTTACGCCACATGTCCCTAATCACTTAGCCACTGTCTGGCAGCTCACACCAACACTTTCCCAGATCCCTCATATATCAACCCAGCGAGACATCTGTACAGCCACCAGACATCTCTTTTAACTGCCCCACCACAATTTCTTCCTCTTTACTATACAGTGTTCTATTTCTTCACTATCCTTGTCTATTCTCTATTAGCTTTCCCATGTCCTCCATCTCCTCATGCACATTTTCTATCAATGTAGCTTCCTTTTCTTTTCTTTTCTTTTCTTTCATTGGTTTGTGTAAGTCATTAACTCAATTTCATCTCCAGTTTCATTGCCATCTTATTCTTGGTGTGAATATTCAACTGTCTTTGTAGTTTTTTTTCTTTGTTTTTTTTTTTTTCTAATGAATAATTTAAATAATCTACTAATTCTCAAAAAATGTCCTTCAAATTTCTTAGTTGAAATGCTTTAATCTCACCCTTTTTACACTTGGCTGTTTTACTGTCTCGTCGTTTTCATACTTCTCTATTTTAAGCTGCTGTGCAGTTGTTTTATATCTTGTCCAGATCTTCAGTTTTGAGTTTTTGCCGCATTTGTCCTACTCTCCTTTCCACTCTTTTGTTCTCCACTCTTGACAAGGTGCACCACTGTGTCCTTGTTATAATCCTAACATATCTGGTCTTTCGTGTATTTGCAACCCAACTGAATCTTTTTCAACAACAATAATCTTTCAACTCAAGTCAAACAGCAGAGTGCCTCCATGTTTGTATGAATAATTTTCTCTCTAGGTTTAATTACCCTATATGTTATTTCTCTACTTAATTTTTGTAGAATTTTGCTCATATATGACAGTCTTATTGTCAGGGTTTACAACCGGTTACTTTTCATTCTTGGGGATTTAAGAACTGAGGCAACTTTCACAGTTACTCAAAGTTTCCCTGAATAAAGTCATCAAATGAATGCCTGAAATGGCCATTCCCCATCATCCCAGCTGGCTGTTTGTCCAAAGCAAAGTATCTCAACTACTACTGGCCAACTGCAATAAAAGAATGCTGAGGACATTCATAGTTCCCAGAAAATGGATGGGTCAGTGAGTCACTTATGTTTCCACCAGCACCACCTTTAGCCCAAAGTTTTTACTTAAAATAATTAGCAGATTGCCATGAAATTTGCTGACCACATTTCACCAGAGGATTCATCTTAATCCCATATAGTTGGCAGTTACAACTCTATATGCAAAGTGATGCAAATATGAAAAATAACTAGGCCGAACACTTGAATAATCAGCTCATTTAAAAAACAATATCCAGCCAGCAATGTCCATATCTCCACAGCAGTTGTTGTCATATGGCCTATCCAACTCCCATTCCAATACAGCCAGTTTAAGGACTTATACAACGTTAGCTCCCGTGTGCATTTCAAAGAGAGGACGAGTTTGCAAGACATAGCTAGGTATATCCCAGTTCCTCCTCATAATGTGCACTGTTATTGGCATATAGCTCTGAGTAGCGCATGTGGTCCACCTGTCTGTTATTAGGGAAATGCAGTTAGCCATTTTCAAGCTTTCCATAACACCTTGCCTCGATTCTCTAGAGAGATTTTGGTATGACCATACTAGAAAAGTGTTTTATTTGTGGAACTTGGTATTTCATCTTCAGCACTGCGGGAACTGCAACTTTCTAAAGCATATCGCGAGAACAAGAGATACGTTTCATGACGTTTTTGTATCACAATATATATCAAATTTCGATACATTTTCCCATTGCTATCATCTAAAAAGATTGACATAAAACCATATACCAAAATTTGGGTGTATGCCATGGAAAAATAGAGCTTTTAAGGGAAAAGGAGAAATGCTGATTTTTAGAGTATATCCCTGGCTGTTCTCAAGTGTTTTAGACATTATTTGCATGTTAGGACAGTAGTATGCAGCCATCAGAAGTGATTATGATATAATAGCAGTGATAAAGTGGCAGATAAGCCAGCTGCACCAATTTGGGGGGTGGGAAAGTTTGACAAGGTTGGCCTGGCAAACAGTCATGTAGAGCGCTGGCTGGTGTTCACCTGATAATAAACTTGTAGTTATCTCTTGCTTGTATTAAATTCCGGTGCTGGGGAAAATGCAGGGAAACAGAAACATGGCAGGAGAGGGAGAATGGTAGCAAGTAGGAGTGATGGGTACAGGCTTACAGAGTGAAAAAAGATGAGAAAAAGTGAAGAGAAAAAGGGATATAGCTGATTATAAGAAGAGGTAGTGAGAGGGAGAGAGAGGAGAATAGCAGCTCTTTCCTTTGTGTTTCTATTGCAGAGGAGCTGTCACTGTGAGTAGTTTTAACTGATGGGATCCCAGATCTGTTGCTCGCCAATCATTATCCCTTGTCACAACTGGCAAGTGTTAGCCCAAACGTACAGGGGCAGAGAGCACCCCTCTGATGACAACATTACATACTGAACTGAGGCACTGAAGGCTGTGTGTTGGTCAGTGCAAAGATTAGGACCCTGGATAATTACATAAGGAACTATGTATCGTCTTTTCATCTCAGATGCTTGCGGACAGGTGAAGAAATTCGTTGTGTTTTCATGTTGCTGATGTTCATTAAAAGCTCTCTGTCAGTTGGCTGATGCAAACACAAACATGCAGTATGATAAGGTTTGTTCGACTGGCATGCCAGTCATGATACAGCACACACATTCTCAAATACCCTATTTGTACAACAAGATTATATTAGTGATTAGTAATTCAACATTAGTGATTCATTTCAACTTATATTATGCAGTACAAATGAATGTGATCACACCATGAGTAATATGTGCATGATTATTAAGATTCTCATTCATGATATGACTCGATGAAACTCTTCTAAATTTTGTCTTATCTACTGTAAAAACCTTATCGTAATAGAACATGTTTTATTATTCATAATCTACTTGCACTTGTGATAGATCACTGTAAATTTAAATAATATTGTTTTAAATATTTCATTCAAATGTACATCATATCGTAGCACATTTTCTTCTGTGTTTCCTTTCAGTCTACTGTGGAATTACAAATCTGTCTAACACGGTATACAGCACTAGCTCACACTACAAGTCCAGTGGGAATTGATCTGACAGTGGGCTACATATATGTTTATTTGTTTCTCTGACTTCAACATTTCTGACAAACTGACTACAAGTCCTCCTTGTAACCACTGGACTTGTGGCAATGCATTAACTAAAAACAGGTTGTTACGTTTGTCAGATAATAAGTAACATGAAAAATGAATTAGGAAAGAAATGACAACTTTCAAGAGATTCGGAGGGATTAGGATTCAATAGGCGGATTTGATAAAATGTTATTGAACCCCAACCTCATAGTCTTCGAAAGTGACCCATATGAGCGTTTTCTGATCTGGCATTAGTAATTGCTTTCCAGTAGTTTTGTAAAAGCAGTTCACACAAGCCTTTTCTGTTCTGCCTACAATTGAGTTTTTGGTTGAGTTTAGGCAACATCAACTACTTGGTCAGTGTTAGGGAAAGATTGTAGTCATGGTTAAAGGAAGCCAACGTTGACTGTGAAAAGCCAGCTCTCCAAACCCCACCTCCTCCTGGTGCTGTTTTGGAATGCTTTAACAACATCACACTACTTCGCCCTTTTTTTTTTTTTTTTTTTTTTTTTGGTTTGGTTGGTTGTTTCAACCTTACATTAAAGCCACTGTGTGTAAAATTTACAGTTTTCCATCTTTGATGCCCCACCCCCAAAACACAAACTGCACCAGTTTTCACAGGGGTCATGTCATTTTTCCGTCAAGCTTTCTCTGGAAGGTTTCTCTTAAGTTTCAATTTGTTATCTCTTGTGGTAAGAAAGTTTCCACGCCTGCAGGAAGGTATCTGGGTAAATATACTGACGCTGAGGAAGTGAGGGTGGTAATCTTTCCTCTTTTGATTTTAGACTGGTAAAATGACTAGAATGTTGCATTAAAACTACAATATTTAATGAATCATGGTGTTAACAGCAAAACAAATGTCCTAAGCAATAAACATTTGCTTCCCTTGATAAAGTGACACAATTCAGCTTGTACCTTGTTTGTACAGACTTACTTGTACAAAAGTGTTGAAATTAAAAGCTCTATTGCCTTGCATACCTGCAGTGAACTGTAGTGATATTTCAAGCAGACTATTGTCTTCAATTAGTATCACGGGTGTCTTCAGTCTTATAATCACTCATTCAGCCTACTAAATGACTGATTCAGCCTATTGAATGCCTGCTATGAGTCCTGATGTTAATGGAAAGAGCTGAAACACAGCTGGGAGAAGGTGCCCATCAAACTAGTGAGAACTGGAACAGTTTGCTTAAGAAGAGTTTGATCAAACTACCAGCTGAGAAGTGTATAAGTCTCATTATGAGCTACAAAAAAGTGCTTGGTTGTAGTGATTGCCTCAAAAGAGTGTGCTACAAAATATTAGGTTAAGAGCCCCAATATTTTCGTCTGTACCATTTACATTTGTTTTAAAAAGTAAAATGTTACGTCAAAAAATCAAAAGCTACATGTCTGTTCTATTGAATGTGGAATAGAAGAATAGTAGATGTCAATTACTTTTATCAGTTTCAACTTTTTTTTTAAGTGGAAGGGTACCGACACGTTTAGCAACATATGTATGTTTTGAGTCCATAACTTTAAGAATACCTCTAGTTAGAATAACTTGCTTTGACTTCATCCCTTACATCTGCTAACACATGTAACACATTTTTAAGTTTGCCTCACTCCCTGGTCCACAAGCTGGTCTCCCATCCACCCCATCCCACTTTTACTGCCCCCCCCCATCCACTGGCAACCCACACCACAGCTCAGATTCCTACTCTCCACCGATTCCCACCCATGATAGTGTTTGATCATCCTGAATGGAATCAGTCTGGTACACCAGCCATCACTTCACGTCTCCACCCTGACAGAATGGAGACGTGAGCCTGAAATCTGCTCTCTGTGGTGGAGGATTTAGATGTTTGTGTGTGTGTGTGTGTGTGTGTGTGTGTGTGTGTGTGTGTGTGTGTGTGTGTGTGTGTGTGTGTGTGTGTGTGTGTGTGTGTGTGTGAGAGAGAGAGAGAGTCTGGGCCAGTCACGCAGTATGTGCGTGTGTGGTAGGCGGGGATGGAGGGGAGCATGTGTTAACAAGCCTATCTGCCCATCCAAGTGTTAATTTGTGAGATGCCAGCTGATACAGTAGGACAGGGTGGGCTCGGCTCCTTTCATGCCTACCTGCTCACCAGTGCCAGTCTGTCCTCCCTGTAGAGACAAGGGACTTTGCCCTTCGATCTCTCTCTGCTCCCGGGCACAGGTGGCACTCAGTGTGCAACACCACCCCAGCCTCCCTGTGTTTGTCAGAGCTCAGACTGTGTGTGGCTATGTGCGTCTGAGCGTATGTGTTAGCCTCAACTTTGTGACAAGGAGGATAATCTCCCATTCCCCCCTGCAGGTGGTAATGTTTGTGCGTGCGTGTGTGCGTGTGCGTGTGTGTGTGTGTGTGTGTGTGTGTGTGTGTGTGTGTGTGTGTGTGTGTGTGTGTGTGTTTTGGGGGATGGGGGTGGGGTTGTTAGACCGATGTATTGGTATGATGCTATATCAGGCAGATACTTGCATTGTATTAAAGCCTCAAAAATCTATATTTTTTATATTACCAATCGCTCAAATTACAAAAATGAAATTTTTAGTTAGTTCTATAGAGCATTTTAGCCTCTTTTATCCTATAGCTGTGATTTTTAAGTTCGCATACTCCTCTCCTCATTTTTAGTTTCTTGGCGAAAAGGTTCTAATAATGCAACTGACTGTACGCTTCCTTTTTTTTCAGGAGTTGGTGGACATCAAATATGACTCCAAATGAGTTTAGAATTAAGTCACTAAATTCATGTATACAAAAACCAGTGGGAAAGTAGTCTCTGACTCTTGGACCCCAATGTATATATAGCATTTATAAGCAGTATATTCTATATATATATATATATACATATATATATATATGTATATATATATATATACTGTATACTCACACATTATAGTGATATCTGGTGCGATAACTGTTGAATTTAAAGATTGGCGTAAAACATGAACTGCTGCTGCAAAAATGTCTGAGGGATGTATGGCCTTTTCCCACACATTCTCAACACAAGTCAGCAAAACTCAAATTTAAAAACAGTCAGTGGTGGATATTTAGCGACTTCAATCTAACAGTGTCAGTGTAACTGGCTGAACCTTTGCATGAACACAGGTGTGTGTGAGTTTGTGTGTGTGTGTGTGTGTGTGTGTGTGTGTGTGTGTGTGTGTGTGTGTGTGTGTGTGTGTGTGTGTGTGTGTGTGTGTGTGTGCACATGTGCGAAGAAGCGCATGTGTGTGTGTGCAGCTCAGCATCCTGTGGTTTCTCTTCATACACACAGTGCTTTGCTCAGCGCAGCCTGTCCTGGCCATCTGCCACTCCAGGCCCCAGGCAGGAGGGCTGTAGGTTGGGCATCGGGGACCCCGCAGACCACTGGTGGTGGTGCGGTCATAAACAGAGAACAGTAGGGCTGGGCATCTTACTATGCTGAATGAGAACTCTCCACTATTTAGCATTTATAAGCAGTATATAAACATTTAAAATGACTTTCAACACACTATAATATAGTTGCAAGCATTTATGTGGACATTTGGAAGTGTTTGTTATTGTATTTGTCAACAATTTTAAAGCAGTCGTAACTGGTATATAAACATATGATGAATGATTTTCAACATGGTATAACATATTTGTAATTGAGACTTTCCTCCCATAAAAAAAACAACCCTATAAGGCAAGCAGCTTATTATGAACCATAGTCACGTCTTACTGACATCTAGTGGTTGTATGAGACACCATCAGTCTTTTCAGCAACTGCCCCAAAACAACATGTTTACTTTAAAGTGACAAAGCCCTCTAGTGGGTTGTAGTAATTATGACGGGAGCAACTTTGGAATTCAGGTGATGATATATAGCGACAAAGTCCACATAAGGAGGGGTCCAGGTGGTTGAAAAAAATAGGACTTTAACACAGGAGACTGCGGCTCATTTCCCACTTTCAGCTAACAGTCAGCGTTGTTTCTTTTCACCATAACCACAATCATGACCACATTTTAAGACCTTAACAATGTATTTATTGTTGTAACCATGATGGCGAAGGTCCTCTAAACTTAACAAAGTATTTATTTTAACCCAAAATATGTTTTCTTAAACGTAACCAAGTTGTTTTTGTACCTAAACCTAACCAAACCTTTACCATAGCATTGTCATATCATAAAAGGGTAAGTCCTTATTTTTCAACAGTGACTTTTAACATGTTATCTTTGGCATATTTCCTGCCACTGTAGGGTCGCTACTTCAGGAAACACATCAGAGGGGAGGAACAAAATATATACACTATATGGTTGTTTAGGTTGGAGGACTTGTTGCTGTAATTATATTTAATGACATACAGTATAAGTGCACACATGAGCAAATTCCTTATAGCGTATTATAAAATATTCATTAACTGCTCAGGCCAAACTGAGGAACCTGCCAGGCGACAACCATCTGAGGCGACAACCATCTGAGCAGCACTTCATCAATCAGGCCTTAATGGTAGAATGGCTAGACAGAAGACAGGAAAAAATAAAAGGCACATGACAGCCTGGTTGGAGTTTATCAGAATGCATTTGAAGGACTCTGAGAGCATGAGGAAGACGATTCTTTGGTCTGATGAGACAGAAATTTAATTCTTCGGGCAGAAGTCCAAACACTTAGTCTGGAGAACACCAGACTGCTCATCACCTGGCTAATACCATCCCCGTGGTGAAGCATGGCGGTGGCAGTATCATGCTGCCATGATGACATAATGTCAGAATTGACGGAAAGATGATTGCAGCCAAATACAGTGGTCCTTGAAGAACAAACCTGTTCCATAGTCCACATGACCTGAGACCGGGGCGATGGTTCACCTTTCAGCACGACAATGACCCAAATCAGTGTCACTGGCTGAGGAAGATGGGAAAAAATAAGTAATAAATATGAATAATGATCGATAGGAAGATGAGCAATTGAATTACAAAGAAGTTACAAAGAGATATAATATTCATCCAGATGATGTTATGTTATCGGAAACTACAGTTTCCAGCTGTATATTACTCTATTTTTCTTCTCCCAGGGGACAAGCCCATCCCTTTACCCCTGTAAGATCATTGTCAACCAAACTGCACTTAATATTGATGGCTCACCCCAAAGACATTAGTCTAGCCGTGTCCAATGATGTACACTTCAAGAATGATCCATATTAATACTACCAGCTTCAGTTAATTTTCCATCCTGTACAGTAAAGCGACTGAACCATGACCTGCCTTTGCATGACCAGCTCTGTAAATGTCACCCATATGGCCTGCTCATTCATTTCCCACAAAACAAATTCCCACAAAAGACTGAGTGTAAGTGTATTTAAAAGGCAAAAGTAGCCAGAAAGAACCCTCTTATCCACCCCTCATTTTTCCCACAAGCTAGAGGTGCTCTTTTAATTTCCCTCTCTGAAAGGTCAGTCGCAATGTTCTCCATCTCCATCTTAATTGATTCTTTAAATGCAGCTCGCCTTGTGCAGGTGGAGTCAGGGAGGAAAACTAGAGAGCTGTTTGCCTACCTTTAGTCACGGTTAAAGGGCCTAAAATGGTTACCCATCTTTTTCTAATTGTATTGGCTGTGTGTATGTTCCCAGAGCTCGAAGCCTGAATATGTACTCCTCTGGCACATCAAAATCTGAACATAACAATTTGCAAATGGAAAGAAAATTGCCTTTTTGCCCAAATGGGCCAGGTAAGCTTGTTTTTGGATAAATACGTTGAAAGTGGACTGAGTCTTGGTTGTACTAAATGTCAACATTTATCAGAATAACTCCCTGATATTTTCCACTGGAGGCATTGTAATTTACTAAACAACTGATACATCCTGTGATATCCCCAAGGAAGAAGCTGCACCTGGAGGACTTGGTTTGTGTGTAAGGACATGGAGAAAGAAACCTTTTTCAAATAAGAGCTTTATTAATTACTGGTTCTACTCAATAAATAGTCAGATGTACCAGGTAAAATAGAAATGATAAGCAATAAAATGCACCCTTTTATCAGTTGAACACACTAAGGGTTTTGGTCTGCTATGACCAGTAGCTTATGGTAGTTTATGTTAGCTAATCTTATTCTAAATTAAATCGATATTGCTGTGTATTTGTGATACTCTTACACTGCGTTTTAGCATTTACCAACATCTTGTAATTGTTACTTTTGGCCATAGTGGTTGCTGTTCAGCAGACGTTACATCGTCTCACTTTAAACCAAAAATATAGTGATAGAACCTGTAATTAGCTATACCCTTTAATTCAAGTCAAAGTATGGAAAGCTGATCAAGACTAGGGTCACTCCAGGTATCTTTTAGTAATATCGCCTAGGTGAAGGCTTCAAAGCCAGATATTTGCATGGGGAAGTATTGCTGTTGTTTTGCATCTATATGATGACTATTTGCAGGTTAACTACACTTCTAAAGTGTTGCTGTACTAGAACATTATACAAAATACCGTATTATAAGTAACCATCAAAGGAAAGTGGTGAGAAAGTAACATTCTCTTAATGCAGACCTATACAGCTGTCAAACATACAGTATTTAAATTGCTTTACTAATTACAATACAGGGCTACATTATTTAGTAGACTAAATATGCACTGTAAGGTGCATAATGTGCAGTAAATAGAATCCAAATGAATATTGAATCACAAAACCTGGTCATCCATAAGTGAAAGTGTAAGACTGATGCTCCCAGCATCTTGGTACAGAAATGACAGACACATTCTTGACTGTTAAGCAAGTCAAATACACTCCTGCAAAGATTTTTAGAAACCTGACACAGGGCTATAGAAGGGTTGGAAATAACCAGGCTTCCTTTGTCCTGCATCATATCTTCATGACACATAACACAATTACTTACAGACTAGGTGTTGTTAATGACGTGACACAGACCAGAAGCTGAGTGAAGCTGAATAAAGTTGATTACAACCAAAAATCATTTGGCTATGAAAACATGCAACCCTTTCAGGCATACCCATGGACCTCTGGTCTCAGACACCAAAATGTGCAGAAACAGCCCTGAGTTTAGGTGTTAAACCTGAGGCTCGATCTTAATCTAGTTGTAGAATTTCTTAGAATAAATGACCTTGCTTATCCATTGTTCAGCCGTGGCCAATGTTGTACAACTGAGTTCATCGAGAAAGAGTTTTGTCTTTGAAATGTTCCTCCATCTGTTTGTGGGCTCCCAAATGTTTGTGAGTGATAATGTCTATTAATTTGGTTTTTTACTGCATCACTGTCTGTAAGAGGAGCATCTGGAGCATTTAGTCAAACCAATAAAATGCATGTATAGACAATGAGGCACTCAAATTTGACCATAAAGCTTCATCTTCTTGAGCTTGCTCGGCCATCAAGTGCAGCTGCAAAGACAAGCTGGTCATGAAACAACTGGTTACTGCCTTCTGTTATGACATTAACTGCTCTTTCTCCCATTCTTTCCGGCAAGATATTCTGTACCAGTGAGAGTGGAGTTTGTCTTGGTAAACTGGTGGGTATTTTTTTTTTTTACAGTTTTTTGCCCCTATTCAAGAAAAGAAAATAGCCCAGATGGTAGTTTGCTTTGTGTCATTTTGCAGCTATTTGGACCTGTTGGATACTGGCATCCATACCTCGTTGCTAATTGGATGTGTAACTGTGTAGTTAGTTCAGATTCAATTTTTCACCCAAATGCTACTGTATAGTAATTCTCTTTTGAAATCATAGGAGACTGCATTCAGGATTATCTGTGGTTATTTTGGTACCATCTGAACTGACATTATTCTAAGCTGGCCAAATACAATAAAGGACAATGTGCCTCTGATAGCATGTCCTTCAATTGTTTCCTGTCTTGGAGTTTTTGGCTGACTAGAGGAGCCTAAAAATGCTGGTGTCAGATAGTCAGTCTGTTAAAATTACCCTTTAGCCACCACGTTGGTCTATGACAAAATATCCAAAAACATTGAATCCATATTTTCATGCAATTTGTTGTGGGGATCCAAAAGATGAATCCCAGTGTTTCACAGGCCTCCTGATCTTTCCTTTAGTTAGTCAAGCATTCAGACCCTTTGCTGTGGCACTATAAAAATTTTGCTCAGGTGTGCAAAGCTTGTAGCGACCTACCCAAGAAGACTCAAAGATGTAATTGTTGCCAAAGAAGCTTCTACAAAGTACTGAATTAAGTCTGAATACTTCTGTAAATGAGGGATTTCAGTTTTTGATTTTTTAATAAATTTACAAATAAATGTAAAACATGTTTTTACTTTGGCATTATGGGTTTTTGAATGTAGATTGATGGGTTCACTTTGTGCTGCACTGCATCATTCACACAACAACATGATTTCCTGAAGAATTATCTTTTCATTTGCTGAGCCGTTGTTGTCATGCCTCCCTGGGACTGGTAAAGCTGTTTCATAGCTATGAGACCTGTGATGTGATTGGCTAGAGTCAATTATTGAGCAACACACCCTCCAATCTGTATACATCTTCACTCAGCCCATTTGTGCTTTGGCACATACATGAACCAGAACAGCAGTAGTGCATGGAGACACCTGCATAGTCCATGTGCCCAAGACCTACCGCTTTGCACTTGTTGTTTCACTTTCACAATTAAAATAGGGTCCTTTGTGTCAATGAAATGTTTTAAATGTCCAATGAAAGTACAGTGTATTTGCAAATAAAATAAACTCAAAATTCATCCTCATTTAATCAAACATTCAGAGCCATCTGGTTTCTGTTGTGTCGATCTAATCTTGAGAAAGAACGGCTCTGCACAATGTATGATGTGCAGACCTTGTGCACTTTTAGGTCTGATGTGCACTTCCAGTCCGAGTTTAAGATCTTGGCACCCCTGAATTTTACATACAGAATTCAGTATATCTTCAGAAATAAATGAAAAATGACCAATTTTGTATAATCAAAATATTTTAATAAACAGAAAATAAAAAAATAAAAAATTTGCATAATAGCGAAATAATACAAACACAAATGTACCCTAGACTGCTTCACTAATTGTTTGCAGAACCTTTGCCACATTTGCAGCCTCTAAACGTTTCTCGTAGCCATCTAAAGACTTCTTGCACATTTCTGCTGGTAGTTTCTGTGATCCTTCTTTGCTTTCAAGCTGTTTTAGGTTTGCAGACTTCTCTCATCGTGTTCTTCTTAGTGCCATGTGCTGGAAGTGTCTTTACAGTTTTAGGACTGCAAGACTTCTTGACAACATTACAACATTATAACATTAAGTTCTTTGGCAAATGCCTTGTAGCCTTTGAAATTGTATGTTTTTGATAATAGTATATCTGATGCTCTACGACACTTCTCGTGTCTTCAGAATTATGAAAAAGATACTGGAAACAGTCAGCCCGTTTTTATGCAGTAAAACCATCATTCATTGGTTAATTGGAGGAATTAATTTAAATTCCTCAAAAGGGTGCCAATAATTGTGTCTAGTTTACATTTTATGTCTGTATTGATATTTCACTATATGAAACCAACTAATTTGGTACATTTGCATTTATTTTTGAAGATATTCTAAATTCTGTACTTAAAATTCAGGGGTGTGATTAATTTTAGCCAGGACTGTAGGTCTGTGTACTTTGTACACTTTGCAAAGTCATCTGATCTTTCAATGATCCCCATTGGATAAACAGATACATCCCCAAGTTACCCAGTTGTAGGTAGAAGTGAAAACAAAGGTACAATTTTGATGCAAACTTTCTGCTGCCAACATCCATCACAGTTTAGAGACCTACTTTCTGCTTCAATTTTGACCTATCATACTTACAGCAGTTGTGCACACAATTTTCCTGTGCAATGTGGGATGTGGAATGTTAGCAACATCTTGAGCGTGTTCAGTTTAGATTTTATCTCCAACTAAAATCATTTAGATTTACTGTTTGCTGGTTTATAACCTGTTTGATTGTCTGAACAGCTAAATTTCTTGCCCCATCAGACTCAGCGATGGCGCTGAGTTCCCTGATTTCAGCAATTACATTGGTGTGTGCAGTGTTATCATAACTGAAATAAATGACAGTCAGAGCTATGGAAATAAGACCCAAGTTATAATAAATCAAAATTATTCTTTAAGTACTTTTTTGAAAATATTACACTGCTAAAGATGTAACACGCTCACTAACTTTTAAAATAAAACTTTTGATCACTGGTATTTGAGATACTGACCATGACAAACATAAGTAATTAATAAACATATAGAAACTGGTCCATTTCATCAAAGGGAATATTAACAATGAAGGTTGACAAAAATATAAATTGCCACCAGTCACTCAGGCTGCAATCCTTCCAGTCAGTAGCCCTGTCTCCTATACATTTTGTTCATATACAATTAAACTGCAACAGCAAATATACTTTGTAGGAAACATACAAACAAACAAGCCACGTTTCTTTTTTTTTCTTTTTTTTTTTAAATGCATGAATTAACTACTGTTTTTATTAACAGCAGTGGAGCTGCAAGGGGGATGGTTGAGCTGCATGGCAGACTTACAAAGTGCTCAACTGTCACACCACCAGTCTCTTCTGTTTTTAGGTTTAGGCAACAAAAGCGCTTTAGTGAAGATTAGAGAAAGATTGTAGTTTTGGTTAAATGTAGATAAACATGTTGTAATTGAAGTCACTGTGAACTTTTTCTGTATGAAACCAAACTGTGATCTTCCCCTGTGCTGTGACTGCCTAAACATAACTATTAAAAACCTGAATAATGCTGTGGTCACTATATTTTGATATTGTACTGCAAGATCAGATATTTTGGCAGAAAACAAATGTGTTGTCTGTGAACATTTTATACATTCAGTATGAACATATTAAGGGCTTGCCAAATATGTGAAATAACAACATATCCTCATAATGTTAATAAAAAATGTAATCGAGTCGCAATTACGTTTCATACAAAAGATATTTGCTGTTGGAGTTTAGTAATATAGAAACGTAATTTGTGGGAGCCAGGGTTGCTCTCAGAGTCAATATGGTGTTGAGTGTTCAATCTGATTCACCACACCCACCACGGCAGTAGATCTTGTGTTTTCTCATTCATTTTCTACATGCTCTTTGGATTCCAGTGGCTCGTCAGTGCGTGAGGCACCTACTGACCAAAGCAATCTATGAGTGATGATTCATGCCAACCAACAGATTAATGATGCTCATCAGCTCCTCTCCACACACTAGCACTGACCCACTCCTCAAAATGTCCCTCTGCCATGTCCTCTATCTCTGCTTATCAGATCACCATTTGTAATAGTGTTGCTTTGACTTCTATAGTCCTTTACAGCAGTAGCCCTGGGTCAAGTTTCATCGAAGGCACAAACACTCACACACACTGACTGCAATTACTGCCTCTCTTTTCCTCTTAAAGATAGACTCTATTACTTCTGAAATATTCAGGTTACAGTTAAGCTCGTATTTATATTGATACTGGATAGTGCACATGATATAACAGTGATTTACGCTTTTATAATAGTTATTGAATTAAAAATTAGTCAGTATTTTATTTCTTTAGTCCTATTTCCAATGGTCAAATATAAAGACAATTGAGTTCAAATTAATATCTATAGGCAGGTTAAATAAAAAAATATCGGTATGCTACAGCAGTTAAAAACACTTCTCAGTAATCATAATTAAATAGAATAGAATACAATATAAATCAGGGCCTACTTTAAGATGCATGGAGCAAGTTTTGACCAGAGTAAAGGCTAAAAATAAACAATCCGAATATACTCTCTTGTTGTGTCTACACAGGAGGCATTTCAGGCTTGTTTTTCAGTCGTCCATCTCATATGTCTGATGGAACTGATATGCTTCTATTTTAATCAATCCAGCTGTCTACACAGTTAGAATAATGGGCATCTTTAAACGTTAAGTCTATTTTCTTCCATTTTGCACGTGTAACTATTGTAATAGTATGCTGAGCTCTGAGCGATGCCAAACGTTGGTGACCGACAAGCAACCCCGTACCTGAACACATCCTGTGTAGACATAGGTGGAGCACTGAAGCTGCTGTTGCTGCTGCTCTGCTAATATGCTGCTCACACTACGCCTGCTATGTAAACATGATGTAATAATGGCTAAGCAAGATAACGTGTCACCAACAGTTGCCTACCTACACATCCAGAAGACATAGAACAATTAGCATCGGAGCCCTCTCACTAAAAATTAGGTAAGCTTTAGCTCTTATTTGGTCCACCAACTTCTGAGAAAAACGTAAGTTTGCAGGTCTTAAGGTTGCATTGATGCTTGCTTCTGGGGATTTATGTAGATTCTGGGTAGGCAGTGTGCATTCAACTTTTCTGCCGGAAACTGATTCCTGTGGAAGGCTGATGAGAGCCATGGGGCTCAACTCTACCATGTGTGGGTGGGCTGGAGGATGAAAACAATTAGCTAAAAGATGCTAAGAGCTGTGCAGAGCTGGAGCTGCGTGTTAACTCTAAGATGCAGCACTAGCAAACCTTTCACGGTATTTGAATCAGTGCATGGCCGTATGGAGAGTTTTAGAAATACCGAGGTTCAAAAACTGAGCTTGTTGTGGGCGTTCCGGGGCAGGCATTCATTGCTTGTCCCTTTCTCGCTAATTTCGCATTTGTCTGTCCTGCCAATATGTATTAAAAATAATTTTGTAAAATTCTATAAATCTTCTTTATTTCATCTTTGTGTTTCAATTTGCATCATGTGGATTATGAATTATAGAAATGTGTATCAAACAGTACATAAAAGTAAGCAATATGTGTTTTATATAATAATATTATACAATAATACCATATTATTACACTATAACTATGCTTGGTTTGTGTTGTTGTTATATTGAAACTATTGGTTCCACCATAATTACATAAGAACATATATCTCTGTGGTAATTAGGCCTACATTGTATGAATGTGAGTCAGTTTTTGTTTGTGTTGAACAGCACAGCGACATAATGCTAATCCTATCCTAGGATTAGTGGGCAGTACCTGCTCTTCCTCTCTCATCTCAATCACTATTTCTTTTCTTCTTTTTTCATTCTTCTCAACTTGTCCCGTATCTCTTCCCTTCCCAGAGCTGAGCTTTGATTGATGCAGTCTTTTCATTTTCATCTTTCATTTGTGCCACTGAAAATGTAAGCACAGGGTCAATTCATATTTATATGTAAATGTAAAAATATATAGAGGTACCTTATTTTAACATGCATTTCAACCTACTGGGCAAAATGAATTAAAAGAAAAGCATTTCAACTTTCGTTGAAAGTTTATCAGCCTGACGTTCAATGGATAGAATTAATGTTAACTAACTAGTTAGCCGGCATCATGATGGATGAGCACTGTTTAATGTAGCGTGACTGCACAGGAGCTATTTACCAGATGATGTTTGGGGATAAATGGCATTTTTACTAAAAGCAGTCTGCTAGTAAAATTCTCTAGTAACCTGTATAACGCTTCAGCAGATTCAGCTGCCTTTCCAGTTTGCTGACATAATCAAAGAAATACGTCAAGATCATTCACTCCACCAACCCACACTCAAGCAATAATGCCGTTGATCAGACGAGAAAGTTGGTTATCTTTAGAGATTTAGAGATATTTTTAGACAATTATTTCACGAAAAATACTGAGGTCCAAACTTTGGTGACTTCAGTGGTGGGTACAGCCATTATTCAGTGTTAATATTAAAAATGACAGGAAGTCACTTAGATAAGCTATAAAATCTTCTTTATACACTATATCTGGTTCCTTTTCTGACAGAGTAGTTCTTTTAAGCGGCTGACACTTTTTCTATTTCTCGCATAACACCAAATACCAAGTAATCACATATACGTCGCCACAATGTCTACACAAGATCGCGACATTTATAGTTGATAAAGGGCCATTGTGAAGCATTGTCTATTGAGCATCTGAAGGTGTTACTGTGTGATGAAAATCTAAAGTTATAATTAGATAAGGATTTCTGGGTTAGGACATTGTTTAAGGTAATGCTAACTAACAGCTAATGTTAGCTAGCTAACATTAATGCAAGACTCAATGCTAATGCGCTGCTTCCATGGGCTTGGTGCCATACTTGATTAGAGTCAGGGTGCTTTTTCTTGACCAGATTTTTATGAATACATCCCTTCAATGTAATCGTATTCAATCGAGTGTTTATTCAAAGTGTTGTTTTGTACAGCATTAGTTGTTGCCTGGATTTTGCATTTTCACACAAATATCAAATTCAAAGTGGCTGGCTAAACCTTGTAACCAATATTCCTGTGGAGCTTTAACAATACCTGAGAGCTACACCCTGGGGGCAGCCAAAGTTCTGTCGGATATTGACTTTTTTTTTTTTTCACCTTAAATGTTACTGAAACCACAATTTGGAACATGAAACTGGAGACTTCTCTTCCAACTGTAGTATTAAGATCAATCCCGCATGTACATAATCCACCAACCAGATTGTATTTCTAAGAACATCCACAATATGTTTTGTGCAGCAGGACTGCCCAATGGTAGTTAAACCAAACTTCCTTCGACTCAGTGCTAATGCGCTGCTATAAGTTATAAGTTTATTCTGATTTGATTAAAATTGCTTAGCCAATGCCTAATCTGGTTGCCTGCGACCCTTACACCACTAAAAACAGGAAAGTGTTTTGTTCACTGACATCTCCTTTCTTCCTCAGGAGCATTGCTATGATTAAGTCTCTCGCTATGGACACCTGAGACGAACTGTCAATCAAGGGAAGAGGCATTATCGGAAGCGAAAAGTGACCAATGACTGCATTGGAGCAGAGGCCTGATACCACGGAGGATGGACTTGCATGTAGCACAAATGGGTGGGTCAGCCTGATCAAAAGGTTGTGGCCCTCAGCTGAGAACCTTTCAGCAATTAAGTCAGGTATGGAGAAAACATACACCTGTTGCAGTGTCTGGATTACCAAGGACTCCCTCACTGTTGCTGAAATATTCAACGAGTACCTACGGGTTTTGGGACATGCCAAGTCTGGTAGGTTGCTTGGTTCCCTGGTAGTGGCTTATTTAGTCCTGCTCCACTCAAATGTGTTTTGCTTATAAAGCTTTATGGTGAATGAAACGTGTCAGCAAACAGTACTTCCACATCGAGCATACACAGAACACGATATATCTCGTGAAGTCATGTTTGTGATCGCCTGATGGATGTTTTGATATGTAGTGTCAGAGTTGGGTCGTTATGCAGCATGTTTTTATTACCATGAGCATCACTTTTCACATTGTACATAGTCATTTCATCCAAATGACTATATAATGTGAAAGGGATCAGATGGCGATGTAGAAGATGTTGCCCATAGTGACAAAGTCACAGAAAAAATCTCCCAAATCTTTAGGTAACTCTGCTTTCAGCAACCTTTTCCAGCAGCAGGCGGCTGTTTTTAGCAAACTAGTTTTGAAACCCATTGTACATAACATGCCCAACAGCAAAGTTAGAGTCAAAGTTAGAAACTAGCTGCTGGAAAGTTGAACGTCTAGCAGCTAAAAAGCCAGAAATTTCTCTCAAATTAAGAAGTCTCCTTATATTATGTTCTCATGACTAATACGTGAACATTAAAAAGATACCCCCCATACCAGCACCACCACCACCACACCATCCCACCCCAATTGGTGGTAGTTGATGCACCGGTTTTTATTCAATCAAGTTCTGATTGCATTTACCTAAGAAACTTTGTCTAAATTCCATTGTCGAATTCACTAAAATGTATCTTTTTCTTTCCTGTCTCTAAACCTGGAACGAGTGTTGCGTCACTTTGCAATGATTCTGCAGCATCATCCACAGGTCACCAACCCCAGCGGATATGCATCGGAGATCTGAAGATTACGAACAGGCAGTACATCATTGTTGATAAGAATGACAAAGTACCATTCCTCTGGATGATGGCCTGACGTGTGCTGTGGGCAAGCTTTTCAAACTGTACTGGGTGTGTAACTTGTCCTAACCAGCACCACTTGGCTCTGTCTTCACCTTCTTTGAGTATGTTTACGACCTGCCATTATCCTCTAAAAGAAAAACCAAAGTATTGGAGCTGATTTCACAGCTTATAGAATGCAAGTAAAGCAAAGTGTTCACCTGTCCAAAAAGTGGAGAGTCTGTGTTCACAGAGGTGAGAAACCTCATTAGGTATCTTCATCAAATACATTGCTTATCAGATGGAAAAAACATGACAATTATATGCAGCCTAGATGACTGTCCAAGGACATATCATAACTTAAATTAATTTTCGAAATATCTCTAAAGATCCCATCATCAACTAACACTGTCTTAGTTCAACCTGTTTACCAGAGAGGGGCATTGGACAATTGAATTTAAACTGATGATTCCATCTCTGATGTCATGGAGATGTCCAGTGATGCTGTCGATGTAGCTTCAGAGTCAAGAAAACATTCTGATCTTGGTGACTGCACATCCTCTTTTGTCGCAAAAATGTATGTGTCATCAAATATGACTTTAACAGATATGACAAGTGTAAACTGTACAAAGGAGCTGAGAGAAGTGTAGACAGTTTGCAATGGTGAACTACTTCTTTGTTGAGCAGTTTGGATGTACTTCATGACAGTGAGGCTGTTCAAGCATTAATGAAGGAGTTTGAAAGTGCTAAAGACATATTTGAAGACGTGGACACACATTATAAACTAATATTTCACTGAGAAATTATCCTAGGTCACAGGTCTGATACTGCAAGAAAGGATGGTAAAATTAAAAAGGTATTGGCAACATACACGTCAGTACATATGGGTCATTGAGACCTTATAGGTTCTATTCCAACATGAGGAATAGAAACTCTTTTTTTCAGAAGAAGTAGAGCACTGATGACAAAATGAATGATTACTGTGATGGCTCTCTGTTCTCCTCACACCTGTTGATTAAAATGCACCTTGATGTTCTTCAAATACAACTTTACTTCGATAACTTCAAAACAACAAATCTTTTGGGTTCGGAGACAAAAATACATAAGCTAGCAGCTGTGTACCTTGAAGAATTTGCCACCAGAGTGCAATCCCTCACTTGCAAATATCCACCTGTGTCTAGGTATATGGATTTGAAAAGATCTGTAATAAATTTACATTAAGAAATGTAGCATAATAAAATGAAACAAAGGGATATTTACGCATAATGTGTTTTTAATCATAAAGTTAATCCATCTAAACATGTTTCAACATATATTTGTGTCAAAATAACACATCTTTGTGTTGAACTATTTGACACAATAGACGTGTTAAAGGAACAGACAGATTAGTTTTGTCAAATAATGTGTTGTCCCTGAGCTGATGCAGCATGTGTTCAAATTGAACACAGTATGTGTTGCTTTTAACACATCTGGTCTAAGTGTGTACAGATTGTTCGAAAAATGTTGCATTATCTTAATAACATGAATTTGGTTAATAATTGTTGTTGTCTTTCTAGATAATGCAATAATTATCTGCAGTTTAGAATATCTATAGTATAGTTGTACAGTCTATAGTATAGAGTAGTAGGCTACCACAGTAGGGTAATTATCGAAAAATCTACGTGATCTACTTAGATAAGTATCTATGTAATGAATAATCTATCTTATTATCTTTAAGTAATTATTAAGTCAAATATTTCAAGTAATTTCATGTCTATAAACGTGTTTATAAACAGACTATAAACACTGTGACCAGCAGAAGAGAGTTTACATGGGCGCCTGCAAAATTAAGGAGAGAAGGGTTGTACTATCACCAGATAAGGGTCTTTCCGGCATATGCAGGAGGTATAAGAGACATTGGGACGATGTATTAATATCAGCCCTCCATTGTTTATTTAAGTCGCGAAAAGAGTGGCTAGATGTTGCTGAAACATTGAGCATCAACACCAAGACGTCTCGGCGACACTGGGGCAGTGAGCAAACGATCCAAACACTACATCTTCCCGACACAGAATGATTACATCGCTAATACATTGCTGTGACGTATGCTTATATTTGCTTACTGGGTATATGTTTATGGCTGCTATGGGATAAGCCAAGATATAAAGCATTGCCATGGGTGTACACAAGTTGCCTGCTTGTTAAGCCAGCACTGCCCCAGCAGAGTCATAGTTACAGTAAGTCTGCTGTACATCCTACTCAACGGAAGTATCTTACAGAACATACAAAATAAGCAATATATTTGTCTTAAATGTTTTTGCTGAAATGTATTTATTGTTGACCAATAAAATGTTAAATTCAACTCCATGTTCTTTATATTTTTGATTGCACCATATGATATTGTAGACCTTTTCATGGTCAAAAAAGGTGTGACTGTCCCAGACAACTCACTAAATGTGCTTCCACTGCTAACTGCAAACTACTATTAACAAGTTGAACCCATGCCGCTAGTTTCACTGGAAGTTGCATCTCATCTTCTAATAAAGGACATAAAATATCACCAAATTCCTAAGTCAGGCAAGCGAATGCAAATGTGGCTGATTTGATTCAAAATATCCCCTACAGATAAACATTTACTTTACTAGCTTTAATTGCTCTGATGGATTCAGAGCAGCCCAGACAACATTTGTCATTTTAACACACAGGTTACAGTTGTAGTTTTCTTCCTGCTCTGTCATTTACTGAAATTATAGCCCCTGGGCACTGAGAATCCAAGCTATTAAATATATACAGTGGGGTCCAAAAGTCTGAGACCACTTTCCCATTGTTATTATACAGTGGGGTCCAAAAGTCTGAGACCACTTTCCCATTGTTATTGTGACATGCCTGTTATTATAGAGGTATTAGAAGTTAGTTATCTTCTTATTTTGAGAACCAGTAATCCACAAACTTCACTGAATCTGGGAAAGTAGTAGTTAATGGAGATGTGAGGGTGCAATACTTTCAAAAGCGTGATAAGTTGAATTTAATTGCATTCAGCAAATTAAATGACAAAATATGACAATAAATCATATCATGTTTTGTCATTTCATTTTGGTGGCTAGAACTACATGCCAATCTTTTTCCAGGACCGTTGCCATCAAATGAGAATAATTTTTTTTCTGATATATGTAATAATGTCACAGACAATCATTTTTCTATATGGCAACTTGATGTTCTTCCCAAGTATTATTCTGTCATGTTATTACTACCTGTCACAACAACCACAATTTTATCTATCCGTCTTTCACTCTAAGCATCAAAAATAAGTTTTCATTGGGATAAAGTACTTTTAGACATCTTTCACTAAACTCTAGTCTTACCTTCCTTGTCGATGCCCTCTTTGAGAATGAAAAAAATGTGTCTAGTCCTTCACTTCTGTTTGTATAAAACTACATTCCCCTTGCAAAAAATGGACATGTTCTTATTCAGTTCCAACAAAGGTGGAATAATGTGTTATTCTGAGCCTAAGAACAGGTATGAACATCTTTATGAACCCAAACCCAGCATAAGCCACCTCTCTTTGGTCATAGGCTGAACATGGTGCTGACTGTGTCTGGCTTAAGTTCTCTTTTATATCACATACTGTAAAGTTACTGTAAACAACTGCTTTCGGTAAGCAATATTTTCGTGGGTTTTGTGACAGATGGCATTGATGGGTCTGGATGGGGACATGTCCATTCCAATTTAAAGGTGCTGCTCAATTGACCCCACTGATACCTTTACAAATCTCATGCAGCCTTGTTATTTTAGCTCCACTTAGTAAGAGCTATGCAGTGTTGCCAAGTTTGTGCGTTGTCTGCAAAATGTGGGCTATTTTAATGAAAAGTGAGCAAGATATGGGGGAAACTTGATCTGATGATCTGGCAACACACTGTACTGCGCATTGTTACCTGCCAGCAGTTGAGTCGGAATGATGAATGAATGGCAGCTTGAGGTGGTTAGTATTATACTGATTTGTGATCATTGGAAAATGACATGTAATTTTATCAAACAACTTTATTATTTTGACATTGGTAAAAATTCTTCCGAAAATGTTTATTAGGGTATCAGGTCCTTTTTAAGTAGAACCAAAGTAACAGCTTAGGGGTTCTGTAATCAATCCTAACATGTATCATCTCTGACATTAATAAGATCTAGGATTACTATTTATTGAACGAAAACCATCCCATTCCATTCCCTTTTTCATGGCTGAATTGAGAGTCGTGTTATTTTTGTCTGGCTAATTATGCTATGGGGTTAAACAAGACACAGCTTTTCCAGCTGATTAGTTTGTTTGTGAATGTCAGGCGTCATTTTACCTGCTAAGCAGCAACTTGACTAGCACAGACAGATACATGCGGACAGGTGGGTGAACACTGATGTAATAGTGCAGTGCCGGTCTGTAAGTTCATGTTCTGTTGAAAAAATAAATACAGTGCAAGTTTTTGAGATTGTTCAAAGAAGATGTTAATGTTTGAGCTTTGCTGTGGCTCTGCCATAAAGCATCACTCTTTTGATTTACAGATTGTAATGATTATGAAAATCCATCATATGTATTTTTTTACCTATTGATTTTAGTCTCAGGTTTATATTAATAAAATAAAAAGTAAACTATCTGTTCAAAAGTAAGGTAAAATAAGTCATACAAGTCCTGTTTTAGGCAAATTATAACTAAGTAGTAAATGTTTTACAGGCTCAAGATTTTAATGTCTGTGTGTGTGTGCACATATGTGTAGGTGCACACATACATAACTGCAAAATAGCCATCCAACAAAAAAATGTCCCTACCAAAGTTAAAACCGAACCCACGCCCATTGCTCTGGTTACCTCTCTGGAGCAGTCTGAAGCTATAGATATTTCAAATATTGCATCCTTTTGGTATGTAATTTAATTTATTTCTTTTTAATTATTAACTGAATCTGATTTCTGAATAAATGAGGTGAGAAATATGCCGTGCAGGTGCAGTTCTGGCTTAATTTCATATTTCATTTCAATTTGTTATGACTTGTTGATCATTTTGCTCACAGTATATGCAACACCAGACACACTGTGTACCCGTGCTATATCCATACACTTTACATTCTTTCTTGTGTTCAGTTTATGCTTCTGTAAATATATGCTATATTTTTGTATTAACTACAGCTGAGAAGCATCAGTATTCTAGATGTTAGAGAAGTAGGCTGTGGACTGCAAGAGTATAAGGACAAGAGTATACAGAAAAGTTTGTTAGTTTGTTTGAAAGCTTTTGAAGTAAACATCTTATTTATTTTTATTACACAATTATAAACAGTAAAGGGGCTTGGTTAACTTGCAGCACAAAATTTTCTCTGTTCTGTCATGAGCTTGGTTTTGCTGAACATCTATGTTTGTACATTTACAGTAATTTTTCTCTTAACCTTGGAAACAGTAGTTTGAGAAAAATAATTTTAACTCAAGGTCCATCTACTAGCTTTTTCTGGAGCTCTCAGCCACATGTACTGGTCCTCATCCAATCATGATGATGAAGACAGTGATTGGTGATTGATAGTTTACAAGAATAAGGTTTAAAATGCTTCAGCTGTCACTGTCTTATGGTGCAGAAATGCCCTAAACATTAAAGAAACTTGAGCTTCTCAAGCAGTCTGAGCAGTCTAGTGATCTTAGATAACATGCACAGGTTCAACTCTTACAACCTCCCCAACCCCATCCGCCCTGCCAGTGGAGATACTGTAGCTGTTATCTCCATATAGTAATTTGGAGAAACCCCGATCTGGCTCCACAGGGGGGGCATGCCCAACAAATATGATCTATGGCATACAAATGAGCCCTGTAATTTATTCATAAATCATTATGACTGCCTTTGCTGGCAGGGCCCTTTTTAATTGTCTTTGATTAACAGTTGCGTGTGCTGGAGATAGGCGCTTGACTGTGTACAGGTCCCCTTTTGTTCTCGTGTGGCATAACAGGCTTCCCAGGGAAATCATGTGTCAGACTGGAAGGAAATCAGGGGCTCAGCTTGATATCCATACACTAATACACTGTGTCTGTATGTGTGCGTGTGCATAGACTCACACATAGCAATGATGTACAGACTCAATGTGAGAGCATGCAGAGTATAAAAAAGGATGCATACTGTATATTTGAGGGACATGCACACACAATCTGTTAATTTGCATGTATGAAAACAATAGAGCAGAGCATACATATGTTAAAGCATATATATTGTACATGCATGTAACCAACACATACGCACATATGCATCCAAGGGTTAAGACATCAGAAATTCCTTATTCACTGTTGTCCACTGCTGAGGAGAGTCCTCCCTGCTACAAGGTACAGAAAACACTGTCTAAAATCTGACATGAAGTCTGATTTTCTTTATACACTTAATTTGTTTAAATGAGGGGTAGGGTTATTGCATACATTTCTTAAGCACACTATATTCAAGAGTTATTCCAACAGTACCACTGGATAGGGGCTAGGTCAGTTACCAAATAGCATTAACCCTAAAAATTACTCAGGTCTGTGTAACCTAGTTTTTCATATTTAACGAAACTAACAATTACCCACTTGTTTGACCAGATACTCATTTCTATTTTCTTCACATTCCTTCATCCTTAATATTCTATTTTCCAACACTGTCCATGTGCACTTCTGAAATACACAGATTATTTCTGTTTTATGAAGGAGGCATGCTTTAAGAAAAGAGATGGAGGCATGTGACCAACATTAGGATCAGGTTCTGAACAAGAGGACAGATACAGACATGTGACAAATTAAACACTCACCCTAAATAAGTGCTTGGAGAAACAGAAAGAATGCAGATGCCTCCACACAAGTCATGTGGACTCACTGAATGCTTTGTTTAGTATGAAAGTGATGCAAAGCATATGTTATGGCCTTCACAATCACCAGATCTCAACCCAACCAAACTCCTGTGGGAGATTTTTGATCAACACGTGACACAGCACTCTACACCACACCATCAGATATCAGAATTCTTTTGGAAGAATGCTGTTTGTCCCTCAAGCAGGGTTCCACACACTTTGCAGATCTATGACAAGGAGCACTGACGCTGTTTAGGGGACCTGTGGTGGAATAACCTCTTAATAAGACACCTTACAGTATGCTTGTCCATCCATCCATCCATCCATCTATTTTCTACCTCTTATCTGGAGTTGGGTCGCAGTGGCAGCCATTTAAGCAAGGTAGTGCTCTCCAGCGTGTTCTGAGTCTACCCCAGGGCCTCCTACCAGTTGGAAATGCCTGGAAAACTCTCAATGGAGCACCCCAGGAGGTATCCTGATCAGATGCCCAAACCACATCAACTGGCTCCTTTCGATGTACAGGACCAGTGAGTGTACTCTGAGCTCCCTCTGGATGTCCGAGTTCCTTCCTCTATCTATAAGGGTGAGCCCAGCCAACTTACGTAGGAAAACCGTTTCTGCCGCTTCAATTCATGATCACATTCTTTCTGTTACTATTAAAAAGCTCATGACGATAGGTGAGGGTTGGAATGTAGATTGATTGGTAAATTGAAAGCTTTGCCTTCCAGCTCAGCTCCCTCTTCACTACAACAGTCTGGAGAAATGCCTGCATTACTGCTGACACTGCATCATCATCAGCCTGTCAATCTCACATTCCACTTTACCTTCACTCGTGAACAAGGCCCTGAGATATTTAAATTCCTCCACTTGATGGAACAACTCCCTCCCAACCCGAAGGGAGAAATCCACCCTATTCCAGCAGAAAACGATGGCCTCAGACTTGGACATGCTGACTCTCATCACAGCCTCTTCACACTCAGCTGCAAACCAGTTTGTTTGCAGAAAGCAGTGGCAATTTTGAGGTCCCTAAACTGGACACACTCTTCTCCTTGGCTGCGCCTTGAGATCCTGTCAATGAAAATCACAAACAGGATGACAAAGGACAACCCTGGTGTAGCCCAACACCAAATGGAAACATGTTGGACTTCTTGCCGAAAAGATGAACACAACTCTCTTTCCAGTTATATAGGGACCGGACAGTTCGTTGTGACAGCCCTGGTTCCCCCATACTCCTGCAGTGCCCCCAACAAAACCCCCCGGGGGAAACAGTTGTTAGCCTTCTCCAAGTCCACAAGACACATGTAGACTGGATGAGTAAACTCCCACAACCCCTCCATTAACCTTGCAAGGGTAAAGAGTTGGTCCATTGTCTCACAGCAGATCAGAATCCACATTGCTCCTCCTGGATCTGAGGTTCAAAAATTGGTCAGAGTCTCCTTTCCAGCACCCTGGCATAAGCTTTCCTGGGGAGGCTGAGCAGTGTGATACCCCGATAATTGGGGTAACTCTTCCCTCACCAAGGTTTTGCGTCCACAACCCCTGGAGTCCCTCTGGCCATTCGATATCCATATCCAGGGCTGGCCATGCCCAAAAGGCCTTCTCCATTTGTTCTACCTCACCACCAGGTGGTGATCAGTTGACAGCTGTGCTCCTCCTTTTACCTTAGTGTCCTTGACATACGGGCACAGATCTGATGATATAGCCACAAAGTCAATCATCGATCTTAGGCCTAGAGTGTTCTGGTACCAAGTACAATTATGAACCACCCTATGCTCGAACATGGTGTTTGTTATGGCCAATCCATGATGAGTACAGAAGTCCAATAACAAATCATAACATCACGCCCCCTCCAGGTTTCTCCATCATCACTCAAATGGGCATTGAAGTCCCTTAGGAGAACTATAGAGTCCCCAGTTGGTGCCCTTTCCAGGATCCCACCCAAGGACTCCAAGAAGGCCAGATACACCAAGCTGCTGTTCAGTGCATAAACACAAACAACAGTAACTTGCAGTTTAATGGAAGCAATCCTCTCACGCACTCAGGGGCTCATGAGTATTGGTTCCTTCCCCGTCAGAGAGCTGACATTCCACATCCCTAGGACCAGTGTACAACACAAGGGATCGGCATGCCCAGGTCCCCACACTTGCCTTACACCTGCCTTATGTAGCATCCGACCCTGATTCCTGTCCCTGCAGGTGCTGGGCCCACAGGATGGCAGCCAAATGTAATATGCTGTATGCTTGTTTTTTCCTTAAATGTATCATTCCTCTCTATGTACTGTAGACAGACTTACCCTTCACTGTCACTCCAGTTTATAGCTAAACTCTGACAGTTAGCATTGAATACTTAGCAATAAATGCTACGTGTGTTATTTTTATCATAGTGGTGCCAAAGGAAAGGTCAGAGGGTCATGGAAATTAGAACTCCCCTAGGGAGAATAATTGTGCTCAATGTCATGACAATTTGTCTGAAATGATATTTCTTCAGTACAATTGGAGGTTTTAGCCTGGTGGCGGCACTCAAGGAAAGGTTGGAATGTCACAAAAATGTATAAATTTATTGGTAGGGGCTTATGAATATCTACAGCAAATTTAAATATTTTTCAAGATATTTTGTCATTGAAAGTATCGAGAGGTCATCCAAATGTTAGGGCTCAACCTCAGAAAGCCATGAATATGCAGTATACAGTAAGTTTAATGGTGATGTAGCCAGTAGTTGCAATATCTTGCTTTGGCTGATCAGACAAACCATACCTAGGCCTTTGTGCTGGAGAGACAGAATTGTTGTTACTGTCACCCTTCCCCTCAATTCAACTGTAATAACACATATACACATTCAGACAGAATGGTCTTTCTCAAACACTAAAAGTATATCCTTGATTATTTACAGCACGCTTTCATTTATACAAAAAAAACATCTTATGACCAGCGCAGACAACAACAGTATGTCAACCATATCTCCAGCCCGCTTGACTCATGCAAAACAAGCTGCTGCACAAATCTACATTTGCTCCCTCGTGTACACCTCTGTCCCTGAAGCACTTTATTCTTTTAACTCTATTCAGCATGCAGTATACACTGCCTTTGACACTCCATCATATCAAAGCCAATAAACACGTGTGCTGAAATTGAGTACCCAGATACAATGGGCTGTATTGATCAAGCGTTTCTGTTTGCTGTGTGCCAATGTTCATTATCAATGGGAATGGCGTCCTGCATGCAGCTGCAGTCTAAACACTGACGAGCTTCCAGAAGAACTCAAAGCAAATATCACATTGATCTACCAAGCAAATGTTCATATGAAATGTGAAATGTCACTGGATGTACAAAGGCATATCTTTTGTCTTACCTTTTGTTTTTTAATGGTAGTATTCTCAGTGTAACAGACGTACATGCTGAGGAACATTCAGGTAGACTGCACAGTAAAATTTTACATATTCATATTACTTAAACACAATATCATTGGATGGCTGCCAGGGTTTTACAATTTCTTAAGGATTGTCATTAGGTTTAATAGGAGGACATTATGACAGCTGCTAAAATGACAGTGTTGCATAGTCCAGATGTATAGTATGTATGTGAATGTACTCATACATTTGCATGTCATACATTAATCCCGCATAGGGTTGTTTTTCATAACCATTTCATTGCCACTGTTGATTGAGCTCATTTTTCTTGGACCTATTGAACTTCTTTGAATAACATGACATCTAGGATTCCTTTATTTTTAATAGCTGCCTTTGTATGGCGATTACCTCACAATGGTGGGAAAATTTAATAACACGCAGGATTTGGCACACAGTGTAGTTACAAGCTAAAGGTAGCTGTGCTGCAGCCACCATCTGAAGGACAAAATTTGAATAAAGCATAAAAGTTGAAGACTGTGGGGATATGTAGTAGGGAAGATACAGTGCAAAGGCTAGCAGACCTGGAAAGAGATAGTTGTTGTATTCTAGTAGTTCTGTTAGCATTGCCATCCAGCATATATCTCATCCTATGCCCCATAACCCCCCCCCCCCCCCCGACTCACATGACTCATGTGACTCACATGACTTTTGATAGAGAGAGAGTGTCAACACAGAGCTCTGGGGAAAAAATTCATGGTATTTGGTCATAAAGTATTAATACAATACAATAATGGATCACCAAAGTTATTAGGTATTATTTATCCTGAAGGGGACATGAATGTTTGCACCAGATTTCATGGCAATCCCTCCAAAGATATATCACTAAAAACCCCAAATGTCAACCCTTTTGCTGGTGCTAAAGGAGAGTCAGGGGATCACCTAAGTCATTAGGATGCATCCCCTTGGGAGCATGAATGTCTGTAGAATTTCATTGCAATCCAAACAATAGTGGTTGGACCAAAGTGGTGAACCAACCAACCAACACTTCCATTCCTAGAGCTCAGTACCAGCATTCCTAAAAAGATCTCATGAATGCTAAAGTGCTGTTAACAGAAAGACTATTTTAATGTCTATGTTTGTATGGTACTATCTTAACTGACCAATGGAATCCTCTACCAAAAGCTTGATGTATACTCTTTCCCTGTGTGACCGGAATACTTTGCATAACCACTCAATCCCTCTGTGTGAGTCCACTCTACCTGTTGTCCTGTTTCAATCTGCCATTAAAGGGCAAAGAAGGCACTTTTAAGAAAAGTACAGACCACCTGAATATGTCTGCAACACTCTACAAGGTTATTTTGCTGAGGGGAGGTTGAGGGTTATTCAGAGCAGCTTGTCTCTGGCTACAAATGAGGAAGGAGCATTAGTGAAGGTGGGAAAGGTTGCCATCTTCGAGTGAGCATGATTGATGTGGGCACAGCAGCATGCAGCAGTGCTCACGCCAAGCCCTTGCCGACTGTCGCCACAGCGACAGGCAGGAAGAGGAAGTGTGTTGACCCTGGGGTCATCATGACAAAATGCTTAACAACAGTAGCAAAGCACTCAGGGTTGTGGGTCAGGGTCATATGCATGAACACAGAGAACATACCGAACATCATGAACATAGGCCTGCTGCTGCCATGTATCATTTGGATTCAGGGAATGCATAAGTGGTGCCATGTTGTAATGATTGCAGACTTCTTTAGTATGATGGTCATGTTTCTGAGAAACCATGCAGAGTTTAAAAGTGTGAATCTTCTATTTCATATGCTGGGTATAAATTATTCTTATCGTTTTTTGTTGTCATGGGGAATGGCGTGTCTCACGGTTTAAATCTGGACTTAGAAGGTTTACCACAAGAACGGTATCATTTTTGAGGTTAGGCGTTAAGGATGTGTCACTTATCAAATTCTTGTTAATCTTGGGGTAAAGACTTGTCATTGTCAAAACCTAAAGTTTTTGATTTTCAACACAGGAAAAAAACAGCACAAAAATGGTTTTAGTCAGCTTCTAATGATATCAGCCTACGAAACCCCACACTGCCTGAGCCCTTGTAGCTGAAGTAAATGTATGATCTATTCAATGTGTATGTGTATTCATTCCTCTTGTATATGTTTTTGTGTGTCCTTCAGACCAAACTCAGCATGCTGAGCAAGAGGCAGCAGTTAGCTGGATTTTATATTCCGAAGCGAAGCCAGGGGAGACAGACCCTGACCTCAGCCTCAGTCACCCAGAACCACGGCTGTAGGCCTCATCTCCATAGGAATCAATAGACTACAGTAATAATGGTGATCTATGGGGCCAACATCAAAGAAGGCACTGACCTTTCTGGGTTGGGGGTTGGGGGATGACCACCAAGCTCCACGGGCCTGAGTGTGTGCGCAGAATAAATGTTTTGTCAGGGAACAAAGCTGGTGACTGTGTGTGCATAAGATACACCCTTGTATGTACACACAGCTAGTGCCCTACATGAATATAAAGCATAAAGCATGCATATATAGAGGCCACTGCTATCAGGCTTTCATTTACACATGAAATAGGGACATGTAAGTTTCCCATTTCATGGCTGCCACTGCTAAATATGTCATTTTGTTTGATTTTCCATTTGAAATCATTTATTTAATGTTCTTGACTTCATTTCTAGGAAAGTCACATTTCAAATACAGCTTTTCTATTAAAATGAGAAAGGAGGCTGGAGTGCCCCAGCTTTACAGTTGCTTCTCATGGTACAGACAACTGATAAGATAAAGAAAAATATTTTACATAAGGCAAAAAAGTAAAAATGCTTTATTTTATCTTATAGTTAGTTATAGTAATTTTTAATCTAATTCTGCACCCAGCTTCCCATGGCTTTCATGAAGCTGTATGTATGCTGAGGGTTTAACCAAAGAAGATGAGTTTTGGAAGGTTGATGCCAGTTGTGGGGTTGAAGGTTGTTCTTTTTAATTCCAACATTTTCATACCACTTCACTATAGTTTTACATTTATCATGGTGAAAAAATGCTCTTAGACAACATTACAGTTTTTTACTATTGGTGACATACATTTTCCTATACTGAGTTCACTTGTTCAAAACTGAAACTTGAAGTTAAGCACTACAGTTAATTTCACATGCAAAAGGCATGAATGGAACCAAAACACTTCATACACTTCAGGATCAATTCTTGTACCAACATTTGTCTCCCAACAACAAAAACTCAGAACACATTGACCTAAAAAACACACTAAAAATAGGTAGCATTGAAATATGGATCAGTAATATCTTTGATGTAGTATTTATTTATTTATTTATCATGAATCAAAATTCCATTATGACAAAGAGAAGGGGATTTCTTTGCTGCATGGTTTGTGCTACGTCACAGTAAATGTCAAAGAAATGAATCACAATTGCTACTACATGCTTCAATTTGCTTTATTTTTAGTAATTCAAAGTGCACAAAATTAGACTAAAATAATTCGAGTAATACAATACAAAACTAAATATATTCACTACACATATAATACATGTAAAGGACAGTTGTAGATATAGAAATAAAACAGCACTAGTCAATCCTGTCTTCTGCATTTGCTCATTTATGCTTCTGCATTAAGGGCTGTGCTGTAGCCTACTGTGGCTACAAGCATGCGCATGGAGGTTACTCAACATGACCTTCATCGTAGATACCTTGACAAAACCCCTTGTGTCAACTATAAATCCAGCATTAAGTCTACTCTTGCAATATACCCAGGAAAGAATCTTTTCACATGTCTGATCCATCCCTGGCAATCTTCTGCAGATATGTCCAGACATCCAGGATTCATATTATCCAAGATAGACATCTGATCATTTGCTTGCTATTCACAAACATTTCACCTTAATGAGGAAAAGAATTTCTCTATGGGTTTGAGGAATGGAGAGTAAGATGGAAAGAAGAGTGATACCATCCTGGGATTGGTTGTAAACCACCACGGGGACTGGTAGAGAATGGTGAAAAACATCACATCATCACATACAATTACAGAACGTCCTGGATACTTCCTCATCTGCTCCCTTCCCAACCTGGGGCAAGTCTTTCATAGAGGTCATCAAGGAACAAGATAAGTTCTGTGTTGTATGTCCCAGTTAGGAGTTTTTGCATTTTTAATTTTTATTTCTCTTTATTTGTAGATGTAGCAGAATGTAGGCAATAGCAGTTCAATTTACAGTATTTTTGTGTATTTTTGAACATATGTTTTAACAGTTTTTACAATAGCATGTAAACATGCAAAGTGGAGTGGAAATACATAGTTTTGGTGGTGGTTCAGTTTGAGTCAGAATACAGTTCTTGAATTATGAAAGTTGTCGTCATTGAAAGCATTTTTTGTTAAAGCAATAAAAATGATCGACAGTTAAGTAGTTTACTCCACATGGACTGCTGTTGTGCTGTCTGTATGAAATGTTTTGAAAAAGTGAACTCTGTATTGAGAAATGTTTGTTACCAATTGTAAAAAATTGTAATAACATAATGGAACCAATGAAGTTTCACCTCAAAATCAATCTTCCTCAGGTGCATTCAGGGTAGATGGCAGTGCAGTTGCAGAAGACATTCCGCACATAGGAATGGACATGAAAAGACAAAGATAAGTGGAAAACTCATGCTTTTTCTGAGGGTTCATGATTCCAATTCATACATTTACAGAGAAGGGACAAAAAGGATAGAAGACTGAAATAAAACAACAAAAAAATCGAGTTTCTGGTAAGTTTTCAGATCATTCAAGAGTCGGATCTGTCACACAAACACCCACAGGCACACACATGGTGGGTGAATACATTACTATTTACAGTCATGTCGACTGAATGCAGACTGCAGTGTAGCAGTGACATTTTGCTCAAATAAAGTCTTTTGAAAGTTTGCTTTGCATTCGATATGAACATTCAGTGTAAGTGGAAGCAGGGCTAGGCAAGTTTTATTGCATTTTTTACAGACCCAGATATTGAACTGGAGTAAGACCATACTGTCACACATCTAGGTAGTGTTAATACTTTACAGTGTTGTTGTTCTCCAAACTTCTGTTGCCCAAATGGATAATTCTGAACAAGTTATCTTTAAAAACAAAACAGACTATCAAAGGTCCTATGTTAGATCTCATGTATGTTTAATGGTCTCATTTCAAACATAGTCATGAACTTACCTACTATAAGTGCATTAACTCAAGTACTGTATGATTACAAGTAGCGCATTTCTAAGGCACTGGTAGTCTACCTCAGTATTTCAATTTGATGCTACTTTGCACTACTACACTACATTTGAGAGGGAAATATTGTACTTTTCACAACATTAAATTGTACAGTAGATTTAAAGCAAAAGAGACAGCCTAGGGCCTTGATTTACCTATATACTACAGTTACAGTAAATGGTCAGAGCCACCTGATCAGGATTCATGGGGGAGCTCAAAACTGAAGTCACAACTTTGTATGTGTTATTCAGTATAAATTCTTAAAACATATATAGTAAAGTAATATTGTGGATTAAACTGAGAAACCCTGTACAGTCCATGTTAATTGGTTCAGTGTTTAAAGTGTTAACTTGTCCCTCCCTTTTGTGTACATTGTCTGACCAGGTACTGTAAAGATCCCCTTTCTTCTCTTTGGCGGTTTGTCATCTAAATGTGATCAGTGCTCATGTTTGTAGCTCAATTTCTGGTTTTTACCTCAGTTCATAGAAGGCTAGAAAGACCTGCACCGTTCTGTTCCGTGTAATGTGTTCAGTTTCAAGTCAGAGTGATCTGTTTGTCATGGACATTGAAATTTGTGTAAATAATACCCTTACACTGGGTTTCTCGTGGCTGACTGTCATGGTCCCTCACTCTAGGGAGTGACCTCAACCAGCTACAACAGTGAAATGCTGTTCACACATTGATGTATCAGTTTTAAGAATCTCATGATCTAATATATAATAACAACAACAACAACAACAATAATAATATTAATAATAATAATAATATTAATAATAATAATAATAATATATCACTTATGTGGAACATTTTTTTATGCAAAACAAGTTACACTTCCATACTTCAAGGGCATTTTGCTTATATTTTTTTACTTACAAGTAGGATTTTGAATGAAGGACTCTTATTTGTAATGGAGTATTGTGGTACTGGAACACAGTTCACTGCTTTGAGTATCAGATATATAGAAATAATAGATATATTAGAAATATTATAATTATATATACATATATATGTGTGTGTGTGTGTGTGTGTGTGTGTGTGTGTGTGTGTGTGTGTGGGTGTGTGTGTGTATTGGGAAATAGCACTGTGATAATGATTTCATATCATCCAGGCCTCTAATATAAGCAAGCTTGCACCTCTGAAATAAGATATTATTTAATGATCAGCATTGGCCCAGACTATCAGTTTGACCATAATTTCTACACAACAGGTTTTTGGTGTACCTTAGATCTCCCTTCTGTCCACTTCATTTTGCCTTGGTGCTTGATTAAAATTCTAAAGAAGACATTTTTCATGGATGAATTCATTTCCAGGACAATGTAAAAAGGCTTCCAAATTTGTCGATTAAGTGGATGAATTAGTTAACAAAAATCTTTTGGCAATATTCTTCTTTTATGAACACACACACGGGAACACATACACATCGTCAGACAGCTTGGTACAGCCTCTCGCCTCCAGGCCTCCATCAACACCCAAACCCCCAGGCGCCTCCCCCAGCCCACGGCCTCTCTCTTGGGTCATTATGGGCTCTGACATGCCCCACTGGCTCCATGAATGTTAATGCCCAGTGGAGGGAGCTAGGGCTCCAAACACACACATACACACACACAGATTCATGCAATTACATACACATGCTTCTGTGTTTTTATGGAGTACGTTCACAATCTGAACGGTGTACACAAACACACACACACACACACACACACACACACACACACACACAACACACACACACACACACACACACGCACACAGACGCACACAGGGACATACACTGTGAACAGATCACACAGTTCCAGTAGGTTACCGAAGTCACACACAGTCATGTACATGTGGGCAGACACTCACACACAGTCAGTCTTTTTATCTGATCAGAGATCACACAGATGGCAGATATCCTGTCCATGTCATGCAGGGAGCCCCGGGGTCACCAAAGGTCCACGTTAGCAGAGAAATGGAGAGTTGGAAAGAGCTGGAGGAGTAGGGATGGAGATTTTCTTCTTCCACATGACTCCCTTTTGCCTCCTTCCTCCTTAGCCGCTCCTCTTCTTATCCTCGCTGGATGTCTCCTTGTTAGTCTTTTTCCTCCCCTCATCCTCCTCTTCCTCCTCCTCTCTACATCAGCTTCGATCTCACTGCTAAAGCCACTGCTTCACTTTCACTTCCCCACCCTTCCTCACTTTTGCGGTTCATTTTGTCACATTTTACTTTGATATCTATATGACATCTATACTTTCACATTTTGTATTTCCCTTTCTGAATAAACTTCTCTGAATAAACTCTTAATACTTGCAAAATGTCAGCCTTATCCATATTGAGCATTGGTTCAGCATATTGGCTAGCAGCAGCGTCATTTCAGAAAGACCAGTATTGGTATCAACCTTAAAAATTCTGTATGGCAATATAGCATATGATATTTCGAGAAAAAAATTGTTTTATTAAAGCCTGAGCTTATTTTCATTCTTTTGTCCATTCTTTCTATTTGTAATTATAACTTGCACTCTCCAAATTAATTGCTGAGATCCGGGAAGCAACAAAAGGAAGCAAAAGCAATCAGACAATCATACCGACTGGAAACAATCCCACAGGTTAGACAACTTTGGGAGAAAAAAAAGGTAAATGGTAAAATTATCCACCAAACTGTTTTAAACATCAATCATAGTTCACAGACCAACAGTACCACATCTCAGGGTGCACACAGTGTTCCTGTGCAATAAGGAATCCTTACCAATATTGGGTAATTTGGGTACACCATTTTTAGTTTTACCCCAGAATAAAGTGGTTTAGATGATCTGTCTGATATGGTGGGAGAGCTCAGTGCATTGCGACTGAGGGAAACCTGTGCCAATAGACAAAACACAAGCAAATAAGGGAACCACCAATACATAGGCAGAATTTAGAAAAACAATGCTGCAAATAATTTACCACAAACAAATAAAGAAACACATTTGCCAATTTGACAAAACATTTCTATGTCCAACACAGCACACGAGAAACAAGCAGATTTCAGGGGGACAATAACAACTGTTGGATACGCCAACCAATCATCAGTTATGCCCCCCCCCCAAAAAAAATTTGTGTCTCTCTTTGTGCCTACTTGAGAGATATGTTACAGCTGGATTCTAATTGTCTAGTCTTCAAAAAATACCAAATACAGGTAAAAATCAGCTAAAGACAAAGAAAAAACCCATCGTAACTTCAACAACTCACAGTCTGCTCTGTACTGTAGCTACTGGCTCACTGGGATTATGTCAGAGAGGACTGCTGTCATTTAGAAGCCCAAAGTGAAGACACATATCATTACATGTCAATCCACCACCAACCAGATCAATTTAATATGTGCTCACTTTTCTGAGGATCTGTTATGCCTTTAGAATTGACTTTTCCAGCTGAATACTAATTTATTTTCACGCATACTGTTTTCCAAACTTTTTTACTTTGTCCACCGCACATTTTCCCTTATAGTACACCTGCTTCTCGCTTTCTGTTTTCTTTTTCTTCCTGTCCACTCATTCTCTTTTTACCCCTACAAATCTCTTATCCTCATTTTCCTTCTCTTGCTCCCTGCTTGCTATGGTTCTTTCTCTTTTTCCCTCTCCTTCCTCCAACTCAGCCCCATCTCCTCATCTTCCTCCTTTTCATTATTTTCCTCCCTCTCCCTGCTCCTGTTTGCTCTCCTTCCTCATTGTCCTCTTCTTTCTTTCCCTCCTCATTCTTGTCCTCACATTTCCTTGTCACCTCTTGTATCTTCTGTCTTCTCCATCCTCCTCATCCTCCTCCTCCCTCTCTCCTCTTCCGCCTCCTTGTTGAGTATTCTAGAGTAGAGACGATCAGGCGCTCCACTAGAATAAGAATTCCTGCATTATTTGATCATCAGAGTTTATTGTAATCCTTGACCCTGGCCCTGCATTTCAAACACAGATTGTGGATTAGGGTGCTTAGATAGCCTGTGGGTGTGTGCCATGCTCAACAATAGCTCGACAATACCATAATTGAACATGCACCCTTGTCCTGCTGTGTGTGTGTGTGTGTGTGTGTGTGTGTGTGTGTGTGTGTGTGTGTGTGTGTGTGTGTGTGTGTGTGTGTGTGTGTGTGTGTGTGTTTGTGTGTGTGTGTAAACCATGCTGTTGCACTAGATGACATGTTCCTTCATTACCATGAACATACACACTACATACTCTGTAGTTTATTTGGTCACTTATTATTTGAAATTACTCCACTGGGAGCATTCCTAAAAAGCACTGTCAGTCCGACCCATTGCACAATGCCCTCAGTAAAGAAAGGTATTGATGATCTCTTGGGTAATGCAAAAAGGAGAAAACTATCAAGCCATGCTGAATGGATGGTGACACCAAATTAAGAAGTCATTTGAAATAGTATTTTTAGTATTTGACTCCAAAAATAGGAACTTTTTGAATACAAGTGAGGCTGTTCAATGTATAACACAACTGTACAGCCTTACAGTAACGTTACCATATTAGCGAGATGGTGGAGGCACAGCAAATGACCGTACATCAGTTCTTCAGTGTAGTTTAGCATTAGGCCATGTGAGATGTAAAATACCAGTTAGTTCTAAATCATCCAAACTAGATTTTTTTGAAAAAGTGACAGTTTAGTGGTCTGTCTTCATTGAATAACCAGTGATTGGTTAAAGTCTTACTCATCTGAAAGAACAGTGTTTTTTCTACAATAATACTACATCAGAATTTTCTGATGTGAAATGTGGAGTACTCCAGGGCTGGGTTCTTGGCCCTCTGCCTTTGTATCTTTATATTTCACCTCTTGGCCAAATTATTTGCAGTCGTGGAACCAATCTCCACTGTTACGCTGATGGTACTAAACTATATCCGTCTGTAAAAGCTAATGACCATTCACAGATTATCAAATTAGAGGCCTGCTCAAAAAATTTCCTGCTCCTAAATTCAGATAAAATTGAGATGCTGGTCATTGGCCCTGACTGACACAGACACCAGTTTGATCAAGAATAAGTAACCCTTGACCACTGTGTGACTTCTCAAAGTACGACAGCCAAGAACCTCGGTGTTACATTTGATCCTACCCTCTCTTTTTATCAGCACATTAAACACATCACCAAGACCGCCTGCACAACACAGCTAAAATTCTGTGTTTTCTGTCAATGGCAGATGCCAAGGCCCTAATTGACGCCTTTTTGTCACCCACACTGGATTATTGTAATGTTTTGTCTCCTGGCCTGCCATATGCTAGTACTAAAAGTTTTCAAATGGTTCAGAATTCTCAACTAGAATTTTAACTAAATCCAGAAAATAGACCACATTACACCTATTATAGTTTCCTTTCACTGGCTCCCTAATTATGTCAGATCAGACTTTTAAGGTATTTGTAATGACATACAAAATCCTAAATGGGCAGGCCATTGGCTATGGTCATCATGCCTGTCTGATCTCCTTAAACCGTATGTTACATCCTGCGCTCTTCATTCTCAGGATGCAGGCCTTCTGCCTGTCCCCACAGTTGAAAAGTAGTCTGCAGGCTGCAGAGCCTTTTCCTATCATGCCCCCTTCCTCTGGAACAATCTCCCTGCTGACCTGTTTAACTGAGGCATTTAACCCAAACTTAGAATTCATCTTTATGCCTTAACTTTTGGTTGGTAGCTTATGCTTTGATTATTTCCGGTCAGGCACCTGTTACCATTCTTCCGCCAGGTATGATATGCAGTCTCAGTTTCAAGGAATCCATTAAACCCGGTACATACACTGTAGTCCATGTTGTCTTGCTGACGAGATTAGTGTAAACTTTCTGATAGACACTTCATCTCTCTAACACTCCGTTTGTTTATTCCCTCAAGTATCCAAACTGTGCCTCTCCTCTTTGTCTGTCTCTCTCCCCCTCTGTGTGTTTGTTTCCCTCTCCTAGACTTGTGTGCTTGGTTTTGTCTCTAGTATATTTGCATGGTCTGTCCTTTCCAGGTCCAGGAGTTTTTTGGGGGGAGTTTTTCCTCCTCCCATATCCAATGGTCTAAGGACAAAGGATTTTGTAATGCTGTACAGATTCTGAAGACCCTTAAGGTAAATGTTATGATTGTGATTGTGATTGACTTGACTTGAATCCCACATATACTGTCCTGGAGCTGTTAATGATCACCAGACCACTGAACATTAATTAATCCATGGCTGAAAATGGTCCCCAACAAATGCATTATTTCCTTATGTTTGAGTAACGTTTGCTATAAACTATGGACAGCTGCTCCAGGAAACTACCGACCCTTTTTTACTTATGAAACATTTCATATTCAGATTCAGATCAAAATGTTACAGACATTTATACTAACACAAATGACTAAAAGTCCAGCCTTGGAACGTGTAGCCATACTTAATAGGTGGTTGGGTGGTTCACTCCATTTGTCTTGATAAGGAAGGCATTTTCTTTAGAAAACAATCTCATATCATTGTGTCATGGCTCGACAGAAGAATCTAGGGGCAGTGGTGAGTTCAGACATTTGTCTAATAACAGCAGGACAGAGAAGACTGAACACAAATTATTTTGGAAGTGAGTGTTGGTGAAATCTATGTATGTTGATGAAACCAAATTACAATGATTTAAATACTGTTCATTTGCTGGTTAATTTGTCTGGGACCTATAGTATTTTGTATGCCTACAAAGAAATTGTCCTATAACTGACAGCTCAAATTTATTTATCAACTAAAGTAAAATGGATTTGTAATTGTACCAGTCAAAAATCTGGACATGCTTGATGATGAGTTTTTGATTTATAACTTTTTATTAAAATGAATATATTATATATAAATAAGATCATTTGAGCAGAACTGTCATTGAGTGCCGTGGTCTGTTTCTTTAAAAAGCAACAATTAGCAGCTAACGTTAACTACAATATGTATTACCGGTATTGTATGTTTTATCATGTTTTCAGCATAAAATTATGTAAATACTTAAATTCTGCAATGCTGCAATAACTTTGCTAACCTTGCTTTACAACTTTACACCGACAGATCCTGAGTAACATGCAATAAATTCATAAAATGAGACAAATGACCATTGCACTTATCTTCTTCGTGTATTTGTTCTTCCAACTTTGCTCTTCTTCTTCTTCGCCTTCAGGTTTAATGGCAGATTAGGCACCATTTGGTGCATTACCACCACCTATAGTATACAATCATTCGATATAATGGGTCTGGCTGTCTCCAGCCTTGCTCCACTCATGCTCAGTGGGTTAATTGCTCAAACACATAATCATTGTGAGCAGCTGCTCTTTTAGATTTTAAACAGCATCTTTGAGGTTTTATAGACATGGTTTGCAGGCATTCCTCAAATTATGTTCATTCATTCACTTAACAGATACCACTTCTCACACCTTTGTAGTAAGAGTGGCATCAAATTTGCAAATAGGACTTCTCTGGATTGCTGCGTTCTTACTGTTTTGTGTTTGCTATGTTTGGCAAAAAGAAATCATTTAAAACATTTTTACAATATGTAATGAATATTCATTTTTTTCAATGACAACATGGAATTTTAAAGTCCCAGCTCTATTTATGTTTTATTGTCAGTTAAGAAATGTATAGATGGCCATTGGGGGCAGCAGCCCAGTCCAGTTCCCCTGGTTTCAGTCCTTGTACTTCACATATGTACTTTTAGGGCCTTTAAGGCCTGGTGAACAAGGTATAGAGGCTGATATGTGGTCGTGCAAGCAAGCAGACCTGGAAAACATACAGGCAAACGTCTTTGAAAAAACACGGGTCCGATATATGTAATACTGTCTTTATACGATCAAAGTGTAAGTGAGATAGCTTTAATGGGTCCTATTAAAACTGCTGTGCAAGAAAAAAAATGTATGCACTTCACAGAATGGTACACAAAAATGTGAGTAGCTACTGAGGAACAAGTGGGGAACAAATCTGGAACAATCTGATATTCAATGAGTCATTAATGACTAGTTCGTCGGACAGTGGACTTCGTCAGTTGGCTAACATATTACACGTAACATGCTAATGTTACGTTATTGCTAACAGTTAGCTAAAACTAGCAGGCTAATTTACACTGTATGGCGATTAAAATGGCGAAAATTATGTAAACAAAAGGAAAACATAATTCGACATGTTAATGTTGTAGTAAACAAACACAATAGACACTATTTATCGATTTCTGTTGCGAAGATATCTGCTAACTATGCCTCTTTTTGTGGAGCACGTTTGGCATAATTTAGCAGAGCAGTGTTACATAAAAGTGGATGGTTAGATTGCCAATAAGCTTTAGCAGTTTCCTCTATTTTGGACTTCTCCAGCTGTATTTGTCCTCAAAGGTCAGCACTGAAGAGTAGTTTCACATGTCAAAGTTTACAGAAGTTGAACTTGATGCAAAAGAGTTATGTGGATATACTTGACCCCCAAAAACACTGTTTGCTAAATTTAGCTTTTCTAAATGCTGGTGTGACATGCAGGTATACATTGTGGTTTTCCATCTTTCCTTTCTTTCGAGGAATTTGTTATATTATAGAGTGACACTAGCCTTATCCTTATATTTAGAAGACTAAACACTGGATAAAATGACACATTGGGAGCGAAAAGTGAAACCAGAAGGAAAATATACACCCACTATCTGACTTCTCTTGCCCCCATAAAACACATCAAACGAGCTGAGCAGACAGAAAGCCCAGCTCCATCCACACACACACCGTATTGACACGTCTGACAACCAATAGCAGGACATTTTTATCAGCTTGTACACCAGTCTTACTTTCCCAATAACTTTGACAGCTTTCCATTGAAGTGTGCAAGATAGAGAGAAGGATAGAGAAACAAAAGAGAGGGAGTTGCTTTCAAAAAAATCACACACATCCAGACCAAATAGTGCAATGGTAAGCCAATTGAGTGAAAGAAAAATCACTCCTACATGCATAGTGACAGGCAACGGAAATTTCCCTGCAACCCCAATGACTCGCTATTAATAAATGGAGTAAGAGCCTAATGAGAACAGAATCCTCTGGAGGCAACTCATCTCTTCTCTTTTCTGCCCTCTCTCTCACATCATTCCGTCTTTCACAGCCATAGGTGTTAATAAAGTGAACTCCTTTTCGATGTCTTTTCAATGCCAGCTCAGTTCTGTCGTTGTTGTATTCAGCCTAATAGGACAATAGTTTTGATCCACATATCAGACCAATATTGTTATTTGTACACAATGGTCTCAGTTGGAACAAGGATATTAGCAAGTTTTAATCTGAATCATTTACTTACATTACCAATTTGTGACTGCCATGCTACCCCTGGAGTTTTTCCAGGCTTACTTTGTGTCAGCTGGCTTGGCTAATTCAATAGGAGTATATTTTGCTGTTATACCTGCAAACTTGTTCTTATGTATCAAAATGAAAACAACTCATAATACACAATGGCTGCTTTGAGAGTGTTATACATTGTTATTTGTGTTTATTACTACTCATGCATTAATGTGCAATCAGCATTTTAATGTTGCAACAGGTCAAGTTGAGAGATCCTTTTAATACTACTTTTGGGTGCTTTACTCTATAACAATGTATTTTATTGATGATCATTTATTTTGTAAGCACTCTGATTCCTTGAAGTAGCAGTACCACACTGAAAAAAACACTTAAGTACAAGTAAAAGTTCTGCGTTCAAAATTTTACTGAAATACAAAAGTACAAGAGAATGACCGACAAAATGTCAAAGGAAAAGCATTTTTGCAGAAAGGCCCCTTACAAAGTGCTATATAATACTATATAATATAATAACATATGCATGTACATGTAATGTACATTTTAATGTTTAATGTTTAATGTAGCTGGTCAAAGTGGAGCTAATTTTAACTGCTTCTCTTTGGTGAATATAGATAAATATGGTGGAGTAAAAAGTACAAAATTTACAAATATAATATGGGATAAAAACATAAAATAACATCAAATGGAAATAGTTAAAAGTACCAGTAACTCCAAGTTGTCTACAATAGTTAAGTGAATGTACTTATTTCCCACCAATATCTATGTCAAATAATCTAGTTTTAAAACCATTGGCAGTTCAGTATTGTGCTTACATGTTGCATAATCCCACATTAATGTGCATAATAACCACAAAGAAAATGTGAGGCCATGTTGTACTCTAGCATAGAAAAATGACACATTTCACAGGGGGGTTAATAGGGGAGTTAACCAGGCTATGACAGAATATTACAGGAGTATCTTTTGTTTTTGTTGTAAATTTTAGTGTGTCAGAGACTTTTTCTTGGCTGTATTCTTTACGGTAGAGAAGAATTCTAAGAATGGCAGAGTGACTAATATGGATAGCATAACTCTATAGGCAAATTCACTGGTACGGTGCTCTGTTATTTATTGGGGTATTTTCAGCTGCCATTTCTTTCTTCACATTTACTCGTTCATGGTAACTCACACTTTGCATCTGTCTGTACGAAGCTTGTTCAAACTGTTGTGGTCAGGCTTATTTGCTGGCAATTAACTACAAAACAAAAACATTTTTTGATGAGTTTAATGTAAAGTCTGACACTTTAGAGAACCTGCAAAAAATTGCAAAAAAGTAAAATTGCTTAGAATGCCTAGTTTGTTGAGGAATTTTTTTTAATGGCTTGTAATAAGGGTTTTGTTTTTTTTTGTTCTTCTTTCTCCCTATTCCACCCTCTTTAATGAGTCGGGTCAGCTTTAGTTTGTCTTACGTAACAGTGATTCTATCTTACCCTAAACTAGGACTCTGTTTATTAAAAGTATTTAATTATTCAATGACTATTTTTTATTTTTAGGTAAAGTTACATAGCATGGATCAGTTACGCATACCACAGCAATTATGGCCTAAGCTAGTCTGCAGCGTCTGTTCCTATGGAACTTTATTGAAAAACAATTAAACAAAAACAGCTACAAAACAACACAGAGCACAAGAAAACCCCACAATAAATATACTAAAAAAATAAATAAAACTTTGATCATCTGTGTCTGATTCCTCTTTAAAAACTGGTTCTACATGACTTTAAAATGATCCCTGTCATATTCCATGTTGACAGAGAATGACCAAAGAAAGTTTTAATAAATAGCAAATTAAAGTTCCCTATAAACACCCAGTGATCAAAATGTAACAAATGTCGTTATTTGAGAACATTGGAGTGGTGAGCTCATGTTCGCTTCCAATCCATAACTTTAATTCCACATCTGTAGATCATTTTAAGAGGCATGACTTGAGCTGAAAAGATTAGTCAATAAATCAGTGAGTCGATCAACAATAAAAAACAATTAATCAAGACAATAATCATCCGATCGATCAGTATTAAATCTTGTTAGTTGCAGCACTACACTTGATTACTTTGGAAGCTTTACTCAATAGTAGGAAAAGACACTGATGTTAGAAAGACTGTTAAAGGGTTACTTAGATGGGCTTTGTTTTTACCTGTGACTCTAATTAAACTACAAATCATATAAATAATTATATAAAGTATGTGTAGGTAATTAGCTTTAGTTGTGCAGTAGACTTCATACGATCTTGTACCGGCCTGTGAGTTGTCATTGTGGTCATGTATCACAGTACTGTGCTGTAACACACAACACTGCCATCTAGTGGAGCCTTAGAGTCCCTGCTATGCTAACACCAGTACAGATGAAACAGGGTCTCTCCAAACACACACACACACACTCAGACTCTTTCTCTCTCTCTCTCTCTCTCTCTCTCACACACACACACACACACACACACACACACACACACACATTCATGTACACACACACACACACACACACACACACACACACATACACACTTGTGATAGTATAACCAGCCTTTTCAAGAGATTTTGTCCCTGGGAGCCATACAACCCGCTAATGTTAGGACAATGGTTGTCAAAGTGTGGTCTGGGGACCTGCAGGGGGGCCTTGAGGAGGCTGCTTCAGGGTCCTCTAGAAAATGACTAAACAGGTAATTTCACGATAATTTAATTAATTATAGTAGCATTAGAGAAACCTTATTACAATAGACAGGCTTTTACATTCTTTAATTCTGATCATTTCTAAAGTGTGGACACATTATTCAGTGTTAAATCCAAAATGATTCCCGTATGAGCCTGTGCAATGAAATATTACAAATGGGAGGTCCAGAAATGTAATGTTTCTATGTCTGTTTGCAAATATTTCAGAATTCTTCTGCTACAGCAGCCAGTTAAAGTGCCACGCCAAAGAGCGCGAATATCGCAGTGCTATTGAACATAAATGTCACGTAAATGTGCAAGGTTGCATTTTTAATCGCTCCATGTGTGTTTGTATATTTTGTGCGTATGTGTAGTGTGTGCTTTCTGAACTGTATGCTTTCTGAATTGTGACTAACAGGGAGTGTATAGGGGCTCGAGTTAATGAGGTTGGGTGAGCAATGGGGGGGCCGGCGCTGGTCTTCAGGGGCCGATAGGGCCCATTGGTTCCTCCTCTCTCTCACAGCAAGAAGAAAAGGGGGACAGACAGAGAGAGAGAGAGAGAGAGAGAGACAAAAACAGAGAGAGAATTTAATTTGAATCCAAATCTGTATTACTTGCATGATAGCAAAAGAAAGATGTGAACCAAAGCAACTTTGTATCATTTGAATCATCTGTATATTTCTAGTAAGTAAACTGGAGTCAGTTAATATCACGGATGGAACACAGGAAAGGAATGGAAAATTGAAAAAGGAAGAGAATTTCAGAAATTGACAGAAAACAACTCAAATATAGAATTGAGGACAGAGGAAAATCTGAGTGAAAACACAGAGGGAATTGTGTGTCTGAAATCTGAATATTCCTCCATCAGCTGCAGAGTAATACATCTGACTGAGTGAGCGAGTTATGAGGGGACTCATGCACAGCTGCAGATTTACAGCACAACTTCCGCAGGTCCTTGAGAGACTAACTAAAGCCTGGTACTGTATATCATTCTAATGTTCAACCGCAAATACATTTTGGAAAGATTGCAATGCTGCTTGGATTAGGTTTCCTGTTAACATTATGAGGAAACATTATTAATAAATGTATTTGGCAAGTTACAAAGTGATGATACTGAAAATATCAGTAGAATGTTCACTGACAACATATTTAACCTGTTTTTCCAACAATATCTGCTTTTGCAATATAATATCTGCTTGTCGCAACTAAAGCATAATTCAATTTTTTTATAGTTCTGTTTAAGGTTAGAGAAAGATCGTGTTCTTCAATGACTTAAAAAATGAATCGTGACGTGTTAATAATATTTAACCAAAACCACCATGTTTTCCTAAACTTGACAAAGTGCTTTGTTGCTAACCCTAACAATAGGCAGGACTCAGGAATGTGAACCCAACCTTTCAGTGTTAAAGTCCTGTGATTTGTACACCTATATTCCAACCCAGCCACATCTCTATGACTTACACGCAGTACAAAAACATAGCACTACCTTCACTTAAAAAAGAGTTGCAGGTAACATAATCAAGGCAGCAGTAACATATTCAGTAATAAAAAATAATGAACGCACTTCACAGGACACAAATATCTATCAGTGTAGAAACTCTTCACATCAGTTTAAAGGGAGTTTTTTTCAACCCTGAGGAAGCTGCTGTCAAAAATACTCACATTTTATTATGCTGTATTTCAAAGGATAACATACAACCATACAGCTATGCAGAAATCATCTTCTGTTTGATATGAAAATGTACTACAACATACATTATAGGTTTGAAAAAACATGAGTGGTTACGTATTTTTAAAGAATAAGGCAGCAAACTGTGCAGTTTTTGGGGCACTATTTTCAGTGGCGGATTAATCCACATTTGGTGATCAGGTGAGTATTTGGGGCAGCAGGAAACTGTATTTTGGAACATAGTCAAATTTCAAGTAGTCGAATGAAGGAACATGTCATCCAGTGCAACGGTGTGGCCAGGTCCTGCTCTAGCCATTTTGGTGCCCTAGGCAAGATTAGGGTTTATTTATTACCCCACCAGTGCTGCCTAATCACCACCCACTCATTCCACAGTGGTACAAAGGCTACAGCATTAGCTATTATCTGTGATATTGGTCAGCGAAATCTCAGCACAATGCCTTACCTTCTAGGAAGAGCAGTTACCCAGATAGCCAGCTACTGGCTTGCAATGGTGGAAAGTAGCTAAGTACATTTATTCAAGTACTGTACTTAAGTACAATTTTGAGATACTTGTACATTACTTGAGTATTTCCATTCTGTGCTGCTTTACACTTCCACTCCAGGCGCTACAACAGTAACATGCTGCTTACACACTGGTGCTTATAATAATACATCAGTCAGAGGGCCCAAACCAGTACTTTTACTTTAATACTTGAACTACACTTTGCTGCTTTTACTTATGTACTTTTAGTTAAGTAGGATTTTTCATGCAGGACTTTAACTTGTAATAGAGTATTTTACACTTTTGTATAGGTAATTTTTGTTAAGAAAAGGATCTGAATACTTTTTCCACCACTGCTGGATTTCCATTCAGATCCTTATCCTTGAGTCTGTATCTGAGTCTAGCAGCTATCGTAGCGTCATTATCTAGCATTAGCTTGATAGCTACTTAGCTAGCGATCTACTACAAATGAAACACCTACACACAACAGCAGCATTTTAATGTTAACATAAGACGACACACCTCTATATTGGGCTTTCTTTTCCTGCTCTTTTTTCCGGTTTCATCCCTGCACACCTGAAGGTTTGGATCTTTTCATTATGAAATAAATTGAGATGATAATAACTGAAGCATCCCTCCGGTTAATCCAATCTAGCCGGCTTTCCGTGCGCAGTACGCACAGTTCAAGTGCAGTGCAGGGCAGAGGGAGAATTGTGAGGAGCAGCAGTGTTTCTTTCCCAGGTCATACAGTGTTGAATATAATTTAAACAATTTATTTGTTATTTTTGACCATGCAAATTATGCATGTATTATACATACATTTGCATATTGTGTATTTCTAAACTGTTAATGTACTTTTAACTTCTCACAGAATTAGTCTGTGCAGGGTCTAATCTAACGTCTATGGTGGCGTTCTTGTTTTGTTTGAATTGCGTCTTTAAATTGATGTTTGCAGTACTGATGATGATTGATTATTGGAATACTGATTTGTCATTCCTGAAAGACAACATTCATGAGCAGTTTGTTTTAATCAAAGTCTCTTGCACTTTTTCTCTACTTTTTTACTAAATAGATTGTTTCCTGCCTGAAAATGACACCCCTCTCACTCCCTGTTCTTCCTATCTCCTCCTCACTTCTCCTATCTCTTCCCTCTACTTAATCTCTCCCTCTCTCTCGTGCCTTGATATTTCTCTGCTATTTAAAGGCCACTAAAGATCAAGCTTAACAAAGACATTTCAATTTACTTACTGGCCTTTGGAAAGCACCTCTGGTTAGAGTTGGATGCCATGGTAGAGTTAATGGTGTATATCTGTTAAATGGCAAGCATGAGCCACAGCATCAATCAAATCTGAGAGAGAAGATGGCAGTAGATATAACAGCAGGTACAGAGCATTATCCCTCTGTCAAGGAGAATGGAGACTTCTAACGGATGTGGATTATCTGTTTTAGCGCAAGCATTTCATCCCACAACCCCTTAAAACAAAAGGGTTTCCAGTTGCCAGATCTCCAGCATGGGGACACAGGTAGAGAACAGCCAACTGTGACTTTTTAACTCGATTAATCATCAGAGAAAGCCGGCAGGCTGCAGGCATCAATAATTTTAAGGGAGAGGACGTTACATTAAAGATTATAAGCATGAGAATATTTTAGCAAATTAGAAATCAGCATTTTTCTTCTTTTGCTTAAATGCTTTCGCTACAATCAGATGTGCTGACCCCTCAGTTGAAAAGGAAACTGTTAATGGGTATTCAGCAGAACAGGCTACAGCTCCTGAATCAAGTTCAGTTTCCATATTTATGTGGGCTGGCAGCGGCCACGGGAGAGAAACCACGAGCTGCCCAGGACACAGAGGGCACAGTAGTAAACTGCACCTACACTGCAATAACAGTTCCTATTGTTTTCACTCATTTGTATCTACTTTTTCATTTTGTTTTTACAAATGAAAACAGCATAAGCTTTTTTTTTTTTAAATGAAGCTTTCTTAACATTTATGCAGCTAAATTCAAACTAACTTCACCTCCTCACTGTAATTACTTGTATTTAGGTGACAGTAGTTATTCATTTAGTTCATTTAGTTCATTTCATGTAGTTGAATTTGACTGATTAAATCACAGCTGTTTCCCCAGTTGGAAAACCACAGAGCCAATCAGAGCTTTATTGATTGGATTGAATGACATATAAATAACAGAATTACAACTCTTAAATCAACATGCTCCTGTAATCAATGTGAAAAAGTCAACTGGTCCAAGTGACCCATCACTCTTACAAACAGAAAACAACTAACAGGAATAACAGGAAATTATTCGGCGTCAAACTGAATAATGAAATGGAAAAAATGGCAATTCAGTCTCATTATCAGGCTATGTGTTGCATTCGGTGCAGTAGTCATAATTCATTGCCATTAAAAATAAGTTATAACTATTGGATCCAGGCCCAGAGATAACAGAGTTGATTTCCAGAATAAAAATGATCCCATACAAAACAGCAAATTGCAATGTTGCTCTGTTAAGGTATTTACTGTGCTCCTCAATGGACTTAAACATAAGTACTGAGTTAGAAGAAGGTTCCCCAATATATTGAGCTTTTATTTATTTTATTGTAATCAATAATAAACTATAAAGGAGGATCTACGAGTTCAATGTACTTGTCATAGAGAGTACAACTCGGGCTGTGGAAGTAATTGTTTAATGTCGTCTGTGGCTCGACAGTAGCTTTGTCAAGTCTGAGTAAACAACCCTGATGATGTGGTCATCAAGGTAATCTCGGTTTCTCCTAGGAGGCTACAAATTTGTAACAGACAGCCGTTGTTATAAACAAGTTACAGTGTGCTAAACTTAGAATACTAAAAATCAGTATAGCTCTGCTAATTCTTCTGTTTTTTTAATCTGTCTTTGTGTCTTGTGAGTTCCCAAACTTCATGGACGAACAATATCTCTTTGCCAGATTCCCTCTTTAACTGACTGAAGTTTTAAAAATAAAATATGGCCCATATGCATCTCTTAAGTATGTATTAAATTAGGATATGCAGTTTTACCAAATACATTTTTATTGTTAAATGACGTAAAGGGTGGATAAAAGTATATTTGACACTAAGGGCTATACTTTCCTGCAGGCACAAAGCCAGTGCTAGTGCACAATCTTTATGTAATTTTTCTCTTTTCTCTATTTTTCTCATTTTGATCAACTTCCAAAATCAGCAGAGTCATTACAAGATTACATACCGTATATGTGGTAATATCTATTATTTTTGTAATAAAGTAGCTGGAGCTGTAGTTGTATGTGACAGTGTCGATTTAGTTTCTGAAATCCATATTAAAGGCTTTTGATGGATGTTAATTTTAAATATATGGGCTGTCTGGACAAAATAGTCTTTCAGCAGCCTCAGTCTAAATTTCTCATCTAATTTCAAGATAAAACAAGCATGTTTGTTCCTTTTCTGCGAAACAATTACTGATCATCTTTCTTTTCATTCATGACTGAGCCACCCCTGAATAGCACAGCTCACAGTTTAGAAACACTACAGCCCCTGGAGGGGTGTCACCGCTCACCCACTCATGTCTGCTCTGCACCCAGGGGTGTGTCGGCAGCACTGGCCTTCACCTGTACAAGAACAGCCAGTGTCAGCCAGGACACTGAATATCTCAAAAAGAACACAAGCAGGTGTGTGTGTGTGTGTGTGTGTGTGTGTGTGTGTGTGTGTGTGTGTGTGTGTGTGTGTGTGTGTGTGTGTGTGTGTGTGTGTGTGTGTGTGTGTATTGGTGTCTATTTTACGAGCGATCACATATTTTTTCTTTGATCTCTCTATCTTCCGCTCTCTCTGTCTCACACACACATGCTGGTGAGCGAGAGGATCCAATCAAGGGCGCTCCAGCTAAAAAGGGGAGGGTGGTGGTGCGGTGGGAGTGAAGGGTATAAGGGGTGTAATTTCAGTTTCATATGTTTCTCCCCCGACTTGACAATACTTGAAAAACAATGAGAGTGACCCAGTTGCAGGATTCCAATTAGTATTAGATATGCAACAGTTGAGATTAGAAAGCGCCTCTTCCCTTAGTGGGAGGGGGGAGAGGGGGGAGACAGGGGGAAGAGGGGGTGCTCACTGCTCTGATTACCAGCCCGAACCCAAGTGTTGGGATGTGATAAAGACATGTGTGTTGCAAGAAGGGGGTGGGGTGGAGAGATAAGACATCAGGGGGACACAGCTGAACATTGGCACACTAGCTTACCTACACACACACACTAGCTTACCTACACACACACACACACACACACACACACACACAGATCAGTCTGTCCCTTCTGTCCGCCTAAGGAATATTTATTTCTAAAATAACTTGACTCCTCCCCGACGGGAGTGGAGGTTATTTTAATCAGTGAAGAGGGAATAGAAGAAGATAGGGTGCTGCTGCGTTACTGCTTCTGCTGCTGCTGAATGTGTGTATGTGTGTGTGTGTGTGTGTGGCGGGGGGGGGACCTTCTGAATTGAGTGAAGTGAGTAGCTTGCTTTTTTAGCTGGGATGTTCTTAGAAATGAGAGGCAGACTGACTGTGTGACCTTGTTGTGTGGTTGGTGTTTGGCCCATGCAGTCTGAGGAAGAAAGTAGATTGAACAGAATACAACTCTGAAGGTCAATATAGTTGTTAAGGGAGAGGAATATTGGAGGTGGTAATTTTCACATAGCATAGTAGAGTGGAAAAACCACTGAAACTGACTTCAGACTGTTATGTGACACTAAAAACCAATAAACATAATTTTATTAATTTAAAAAAAACTGCTTGTGTTTAAACAACATTCAACCTTGTAGAATGTAAAATTTGAAAATGAGATTTTATTAAGGTATCAAAAAAAGTATGATTCTAGGATTGTACCGGAATTCAGGTATTATTAGAGCATCTATTTTATGCTACATTATAGTTCTATTCCACTACATTTAAGAATAAAATACTGCACTTTTTACTCCAGTAAATTTATTTGACTTCTGTAGTTACTGGTTACTTGCAGATTAAGATTTTACATCCAAAACATGTGATCATTTTATAAAATATGATGCATTAATACAGGTTAAACTACCCAACAGTGTAAAAAAAAAAAAAAAGCTCCCTTTCGACCCACTACAACATTAAAATGCTGCTTACATGTTAATGCATTAAAAATAATCAGTAATAAGAATACAATTATATTATTTAATAATAAAACACTTAAAGCGGCAATTCTAGCGCATGATGCGCATGTTTACTTTTGACGCTTTAAGTAAATTTTGCTGATGATTCTCATGTACTTAAGTAACATTTTGAATGCAGGACTTTTACTTGAAGTGGAGTGTTGTGCATTGTGGTACCGCTACATTCACTGAACTAAATTATCTGAACACTTCATCCCCAGAACCTCGTCCCATTACTGGTAACAGTGAGAATGCCTCAGGCCCTGCTAAACAGGCTAAGATTAATTCTGGACCAGCAGCAAATCAAAAAAGAAATGAAGGGACTCTGTCAAGCTGAGCACGAGTGAAAATGATACCCATGTCTGTAGCATGACTGTCCCTGAGAAACATTATGAAGTTAGAAGTTAATGTTTGTAAAACGTAGTAAGGGAGTAACTTTACCGACTACTACTGGTAATAATACAAGTAATGACATTACAACGCACAAGTTTGCTGCTTTAGAGGTGAAGAGACACACTGGAGTGAATTGGAGTCATTTAAAAGACTGTGCTGGGGTCTGTATTTCTTCATCCATTTATGACAACCTAATAAATAACATGAGTCATTGCCTTAACATTTGTCCATTATTCTGGTAGACTAACATAACGCCAATGAAATGAAGTAGCAATTTCACCAAGTATGAATTCATACATCCACGGCTATCTTTAATGACTTCAGTTTAGTGTTCATCTCTAACATTCGTCACCTCAATTAAAGCACCCCTGGCATCCTGGTTTACCTTGATGACTTGCTTTAAGTTTACCTTATTTTTAATGCTGTGTCACTAAGCAATACACTCTAGTACCTTATATATTTTTAGTTGGAAATAATTCCTCTATATTATTTTGGACTATTGCAAACTTAGAGTTAGGGATACTGTTACTACTTTTTCTCCATTGATTATTTCCTTATCATTTACAGCAGCGTTCTTGTTATTGAAGATGCAGAATTTTCATGCCCCTTGCCTCAGGATAATTAAAGTTCCTACCTACCTTTTTACGGGGGACAGTTTCAAGTGTAACAGTAGAGTCAAGGATGCGATGTGAACCCTCAGAAAGGGTTGAAGTTGAGAGTAAAGTACATTTAATTGAAAATTATTCAAAGAGAAACTGTAGCCCACTTATTACCCACAATGTGGCTGGAGAACGCTACGCCAGAATTAAGGGTTACCCCTTTCTTTAAGGAATATGTCACTATGGCATTGTAACTGTACAAATTTTAGGGCCTTTAAAATGATTTACATTTTTAAAATGTAGCTTCCTGTCAGGCCCCATTCTTTAAGGCCTGTAAGCCTTACACAGGTATAAATGTCTAGTGTTATGATCTATTGTACCAATCTAAGTGAAGGAGGCAAGATTTCCATGGAAACTGAGAGGAAATGCTCAGCCTGAGGGACAAACACCAGGTGAAAAAATCTGGGTAAAATTCTTAAGTAGTTTTCTACTGATGCCAACCATGAGATATAGTTGAAAGCTCCACAGCAAGCAAGTAAGTGGATTTTGAGTTGAGATTGTTTTGACAACTGCTGTTTCAAAGGTTAAGAATGAACTTTCAAGCTCAACTTTTAAGTCAGCATGGACAACAACCATATGATATGTTCCAAAGCTCTAGAACAAGTGGACCTTGAGTTGAGATTGTTTTGTTAAACAGGATTTGTAAATACAGTATTTGTATGCAAACTGGGATAAAGGGCTGTCTAACGCTCAAAGATCAGGGTAGGAAAAAAAAGCTTTACAAATGCTTAATAAAGACAAAAATCCCATTTATTTTACCCTTAAAGCTTTTTCAATGAGAGCACAGTAAAACACAGATGGTTTTTATAACCTGGCATATTTTTTCATCTTTATTATGAAGGCTTGGCAAATATTAAAATAAAGAGCAACAAAAACTGTATTTACATAACGTAAAGGGACATGTTGCCTCTTTCCTCACTTGTAATACACCCATGTTTACATGTATATTCAATCACTGATTTGAAGAAAATCAAATTGCATCACATCCATTTTAATGACCAAATCTGATTTGCCATCACTGGCCTCATAATTTCAGACTTAAGTATAGCAGATTTAACAGACTTTCTGTAATTGGTCCACAACATTTTGAGTGCATTGGGTTATGTCTTCATCCAACTTTTCACTCTGCAACTCAGGCCCTGGATCATGTTATTCACTGACAGCACATCCAACCCGACAATGACAGTTTAGGGTCACATTTTTTGTGTATATTTCTCTTTTATAAGTCCATAACTTGGCCTGAACCCCTCCAGGCCCAAAGCAATCAGATTAGGCTATCATGCCAGCCTTAGACCTTCAAACTGCAACATATCTATATGTTCAATTGGAAGTGTCACCAACTGGTCTTAGCTGCGGCTAAGCTCTCTGCACATGAGCTGAGCAACGCTCAAAAGGGAGCCCTTCAGATGGATCCAGCTGTTATATACGCCTGCTTCCCACGATGAGATTTTGAGAGGATAAATAGAGATGGGGAGGATTAGTTAGTGGGGCTACAAGGACGGGATCCAAATTAGCACCAGCCTCAATCACTCAGCCCAAAACCCCCCTGTCCGTTCATGCGGGTTCGCTCATACCGGTTTGTTTTCTTGCAATGTCGTTAATGTTCAAGGCTGATTGGCAAGGAAATTCTGATGTGGTGACATGGTCAATTTGGCGACTAATTTGTGTCTCGACACTCAGAAACCCCGATGACAGACCCCTCCTTCCGCCCCTGTTCCCCACTGCACCCCTGTATGCCTCTGTCAGATTACAGCCTAGTCCTCATCTGAACTCCTCATTTACATCTAAAGTAATCATTTTATCTAGTTGTGCCTATAGAACTCTGCAAGTCAATTCAGGGTGATGTGCATGCAGTTTGATGTAAACATGCAGATTTGTGCTTTTCTGCAGTTTCCCTGTGGAATAATTTAGTGATGCCATATGTTTTGTTAGCAGCGTGGTAACTATGATAGACACTTGATGTACAGTTTAAATGCTAGTCAGATGTTTGCACGTACAGTATTCACCAATCAGCCAAACCAGTTACCGGTTTTAATGTTGCGGCTGATTGGTGTATTAGCAAATGTAGCCTTCTTGGGGCCTCTAAATCACCATAATAGGTCATTTTATTACAGGTGGAAGTGGTACACACTTTGTTTAGTATTTTGATTGAATATTATCCGTGATTTTGTATGATTTCCATCAGTCACAAATAAGGCTGATTCCTCAAGGCCTTAGTATGCGTCGAACAAACTAGGTCGTACGATGTGTTGTCCAACCATATCATAAGGGTAAAGTGTTTCTATCTCCTCCAAAACAATCAAAGGTTGGGGCAAAAGTCTGCTACCACAGCTTCCTCCTGGCTCCATTCCACTGCCTACCTGATATTTTAAAGAATTCCGTGTCTTTTGAATGTTCATAGTCTCAACATGATGAAGCGTACAAATGGGGATAACAAGAAATGCTTTTGGAAAGCCTCAGTCGCAGGTAAAAGACTGTGTTGTTTTTTTTTCTGCTTCCAGTGACGCACCTCTCAAAGTTTGTCTTTAGGTTTGCATATATATAAATTTTTTGCACATTTTCTTTTTCACAAAAGCTAAAGCTAATTGAATATGAAGATTTATTTGATGTGAGTAGCTACAGTCAAGGTCTGTAAAACAACTTTTATTCAAATTGTGAAGATGTCAGATATGATAGCTCTTACAGAACAGTAACACATCTAACCTATGTGTGTCCCTGTGTTACTGATAACTAATAAATAACCGGCAAAAATTGATAAAGCGCAATAACAAAGATTTAATCCAAGTAACTTTTACTCAAATTTGACTCAAATCAAACAATGTCACTAACTTGTCTGACTTCATAGAATGGCTCAATACAAACTGAACAGTTCATAAAGAGCCATAACTGATGAATAACACAGGCAACTATTTAGTGAATTCCATACAGCTTCATTTCTCACTAGGGAGAACAGGGCGGAACCAAAAGACATGCTAAAATATTGTTTGGATTGCTACAACAACAATCAAAGAGTGGTTACAACTAAGTGTAATAGTTAATTTTGTTAATAAGGTCCAACACTATTGATATGTTGATTGACAACAAGATAGAGGAATCGGTTCATGTGCAAGCGGATAACAGGGACGGATAATGAATGGTCTTGGGCTTAAATGTTCACACATAAAGTGTGAGAAATAGTTTTGTGAGGAGGACAAAGGTGTGTTTTCCCTCACAGTGTCTTTTTAGATGCTACCACTGGGGGCACCAAAGTTCACATAGTCAAATTCTTTATATGGTGGCCTTAAAATTAAACCTTACTGTAAACAGCATGTGTAAGTATGTTTCATTTTTCAACCCATTAAATCTGACTGACACAATTTGCTATTTATATCCCTGGAACACGTAAATTTCCCTCTGTCCATTTATATACCGATATTTGTGGTGTATTGAAAACCTGTGGACCTACAGACTAAAAATTAAATAAATATACATACATATACATATACATATATATTTATATGTATATATATATATATATGTTTTTTAAATAAAAACTGTCCTTTGTATAAATATAGGCTAATTATAATTCCACTGACATGCCAATTGGATTTATGAGTAGGTTAGCTAAATAACAGTGACATCTCATAAGCCTGTACATAAAGCAAATGGAAAATGAGCAAATACATCCAAGGGTTTAATGGGTCAGGGAACGTAAGAATATGAAAACAACCATACCATATTAGTTAAGTACAGAGCCTCATGCTGCTTAGGCCTCCATCAGACAATGGCTACCATCCCCAAAATAAACAAATTCCATTATAAAAGCCTTGCAAAACATAGAACAACCCACTGTGACTTTTTTCCAGCCCGTTTTTAGTTGATCAGTTCTTACATAGTGGTATTCAGTTCCTAACAGCCTTACCTGCATTACAATAAGCTTTATTCAGTCCTTTTTATGCCAACACACCCTGATGATGATCATCAGAAAATAAAGTGAAACTCATACACACAGATGAACAACAACAATGAACAAGATGACAACAAGAAAAAGAATGAAGCATGACCACACTCTTTTGTCTCATTTCTTTGTTGTTTTTGTCTATCTCAGCACGGTCCTGTGTTCCTTGCCGTGAACTGAAAATGGTATTTGGGAGACAAACAACTTCATTCCACCGTGCATCAGTAATTAGCTGTGGAATTAACGGGCTTGACGTGCCTCCACAGATCAGCCGGCCCTCCAGGGACGCCTGCGGGTCCAGGCAAGCCGCATTTCCAATTATTGTGTTGAATTGCTAATTTAGTTATTGTGCCTGCCGTAATTGTGATGGGTATTGGGTGTGCGATTCAATTTGTTTTAAATATTTGTGGGCCGGCAGATTGGTAATGGAGCTGACCTATCTGTAGGCCCAGTGTGAGAGTTAGGAAGAAGAAGTAAAAAAAAACAAAAGGAAGGGACTACAAAGATGTTGTAGTCCCCCATCACACACACACACACAGTAACACACACTCTCTCAATCTCACTCTCCCTCTCTCTCATCATCTTAGTATGATCTGCTTCATCCCTTCTAAGACTGTTGAAGTTAAAAAGCCTGAAATTTAGAAAAATAGCACTTTGATCATCTTAAGGGTGCAAGGCACAGAGCATTAAATGGAGAACACTGAGGGCTTTGGTTTGATGAGAAGTGTCATGGGAGGCGTCGCCTTTCTCTGCTAAAATATTGAGCAAGAGAGTTGCTGCTGGTGACAGTAGCACTGCTCCTGGCCTGATCAGGAAACATGTTTGGCAGGACACTGAAGATTGTTGAAAGCAGTGGAAAACCCAGAAGAAATTGTCTGTGGCTGCCTGGGATCCTTTTGTAGGATGTGTAGAGGAGACTAAGACCGATAGATGAGACCGATGGTTCACAAGCTGTATATACTGGATGTAAGTGGCTATGTATCATGCGGTATCAAGATACAAGAGAAAAACACGACATGTTTTAAAAAATAATAGATAGTTATTCATTTGTAAGTTGAACTCTGGCAACATTGTTGATTGAAACTATATTTGAGGTGTCCTGATAAACTGTGTGTTTGTATGAGGGCTGATGCATTTTTTTAGTACATAAACATGTCAAATGTTTGATCTAACATTGGATATCAGTGTCAAACATTGGATACCTATCAACTTAAAGTCATCAAATACTGAATACCGACTGCATTAAAATACTATCACTGACAAAGTTTAAAGAACCAGAATAGTGCTTTTAGCATATTTACTACAAATAAGGCATGCTGCCGTTGTCTTCCTTTCATTTCAACACACTGGACATCAACTTGAATAGACTTGCTTGAGTTAAGTGACACATCACTGTGAGCAAGTCGAATTACATTTATGTCAGTTACAATAATGTTGCATGGTAACACAGCACAGAATTTCTTATTGACCTGCATTTACAGCAACATTACTACGCAACACTAACATAACTATGACAATAAAAGAAATCCATAGTGGCCCATTCTGGAGGCTGCCCTAAAAAGGCTAGTGTGCAATAAAGAATCATATTCCTAATAAGGCTAAATATAAGAATTAAAAGAAGAAATATAATGCATAAAAATTCAAAGATAAAAAATATTCTAAGTGCATGTAAGATAAATATTAGAGCGTGCTAAACTGTGTGTTTGTAGGTGGGCACTGCATTTTTTTTTTAGTGAAATGTAAAATGTTTATATGTCACAGCTGCAAAGCAAAGTATACAATAAGATTATTTAGATTTTTATTTATTATCCAACTCCAACTTTATCGGTGTAGTGACATGAATGGAAAGCATTGGCTGCCTGCTTTGGAAAATGGTCAGCGGTCAGCAAGTATACATAAAATGCAGTGACTTTGCTAAAACATTTAGAAAACTTAATGGTGAAAGCAACTCCTCCGTGAAAGCAACTGCTAAGCAAAGTCTGGTGAATCTACGTGTTGACGCTGCCAGTCCGCAAGTTTGGTGAAGTCAGAACATTTGGATTCACCCAAGGTTACAAGAGCGTGGTTGTGATAGGGATTTTCCCAGTTTGAGTCTTTGGAAGTGATAGAATTTGATCCCTTCAGCCTCTCGTTTGCTTTAATTACTACCTGTGCGAGCCAAAGGTTCTTTGTAAAAGGTAGTGATTGGCCAACCTTTGACAAAATGTACATTTTTAACAAAAATGATATGAATACGTTTTCTATGGAGCAGCATTTACAGTCCTCTAGTATTTTACATGTGCATAAGACTGTATAAAATTCATAGTCTGATATCTTCCCCCTAATTTAATGGATGCTACCAGTTATTTTGATGGACAAGCCCACACCTGCCCATAACATGAGACCAGTGGTGTGGCTGACGTTAAAATCAGGACTGTTTGTGGTCTGTATGTAAGGGTTTTAATCACATTTTGAGTTGCATTTCATTATGATTCTATTTTTTCCTTCTTTCCTTTCATATACTCTTATAGTGTAATTTTCTATTATTAAGCAATATAGAGAGAATATTCTGGAGTCCTCATCACTGAATAAAAAAGGTGTTTGTGTGTAGAAGCGTTTGCTGAGGGTGGATTTGAATTTCACAACAGTTACGAGAGCTCATTGTGGAAGATGATTGCTCACCGTGTGTGCGTGTGTGTGCGTGTGTGCATATGGTGTCCCTGCTTTCATCTTGATGGTGCAGCTCATGTGTTTTCCTGTCCTCCTGTCACCCTGAGGTCAATATGAAAGACTGAAGGCTGAATGGGACCTCTCCAAGTCTTTGAAATCTCTTGTCCAGCCTTTATGGAAATATTGAATGTACACACACACACACACACACACACACACACACATACACGGAGTATCATGCATGCAGACACTCACTTATACTGAGCGCACAAGTACAAAAGGTGCATGTGGAGAAACTCATTCACACACACACAGATGAAGCGAAAACAACCATTTACACCTGGTGGGTGTTTGATTATCAATTAAGCGTCATCTCTCTCTCAGGCCATTTAGTCTTCAAGGCGTTCAGCTTTGCCTCCTCAATCAATCTACATCACCATCTACCAGCCAAAATGGCACATTGTCACTTTGTATATGTGTGTGCATTGTTGCAAACTCATACTGTTAGTTTCATGAATAGGATGTCTAATTAAAGGGCACAATTTTTAAAAAGACCTAATCAATGTGAACGACATGAAATTTACAAATATTCGGCCTCCCCCCTGCTGTCCAATTTATGGTCATTTTCGAGTTTTACCCAATTGTAGATATCGATGAATGAAAACCTGACTGATCTATTGGTCTGCTCCTAGTTTTTGTGATAGTTGTGTATCCTGCATCCTGGTTCATTAATTGTTTTTCATGGTGCGGGAGATTTGGATGTGTCTGCAAGTCACTAGTAAAATTGTTTCATTGCAATCAGTCATGTTACTCACAGTCAGTTGTTGCTTTTATGTAACAAAGCATGTCGATCCCCTGGAAAGGAGCTGTGCATTTTCCCTGGTGATCTCAAACTACACCAGAGTTTGTAACTAAAATGTGAAATTACAGTTGTATTTAAAGAAATACTATTTTTTTTCTGGCCATCCAATTCAATCAAAATGCCATTAAGGAATGTCTTATTAAGTAAATGATGACACACTTTATGAGTCCTCTAAGCTTTTGTAGATTCCCATGTAAATTCAAACAAACATCCTCCCAATCTGTAAAATTATAAAAATAAATAAATAAAAAATAAAATGCTGCCAAGGGGAGTATGAATTTTTGGGCATGCTTTGGAATTGAACTTAGTAAATGTACAAAAACCTGTATTTGTAGAAAGAAAGAAAGAAATATACATTTGATAATCAACACCACAGTATATTTATTCTAGATTTAATTCTTAAATGACAGAACAGCTCTGTGTCTCCAGTGATGTCAATGTCACAAAACAAAGGCTTTACACGGAGGCAAGCTGAATCAGTGGCAACAGACAGACACGACAACATAACCCAACAACTAAGCACATGCTCATAAATGTGTCCACATGCACAAGGGGTTACACATACAAACATGCACTGCAAGAGTAAACACAACGAGCAACAGCTTCTCATCATAACCAAACAATGCCATTATCTTTGATTTGAAAATGTTTATTATTCTGCAACTTGTTTTCTTCCTACGAGAAACATGAAGCTAATTACAATCAGGCCTGGTTTTCCCCAAGTGCTGTGTAGGGGCTCCCCTGCCCATGGCCTACAAAACCCATAATTCCCCGCTCAACCTCACAGATAATCTCCACCCAGCTTTTGTATTGGATTTCGCCCTTAAAACCGAAGTTCCCTCTCTAACCCCCTTTGTCCTAATCTCATCAAACCCCTCCTCGGAGGGATTCAGTGTTCAAGTGGGGTGTATGATAGGATTCGTTGGGTGAAGACCTAGTTGGGACTAACCTCAAGGCTAGTATTATACTTTCCGCTTCCTCGAGTACGCTAGGGTCTGCTAGGGTGTGGGTGGCGTAAATTCTGTCATTAGAGGGTGTGAGCGAGGCTCTGTGCAGACGTCCTTGTACCCTCCAATTTGTTACTACGCAACAAGGGTACCAACTGCGCATGGTCCAAACTAAGCAGACTCCAATTGGACTAGAAAAGTACTATAATAAGAACAACTAATTGTGTGTGGTGTCCGCCGCTGTCTGTGTCCGAGTCCGAAAAGGGAGTATAATTGAGGCTTGAGTTGGAGATCCTTTGTCTCTCTCACTCACGTGCACTTTCTGTGCGCACCCCTACTCTCATCGGCACCTAGCTTTTGTGTATTATACTTAACACACACACCTCTCACCTGTGCACCTGCGCACAGCCTCTCTCTCTGTCTCTCCTTCTCCTCTCTTCAGCGTGCAGCTGCACTCAAACACGGACTACACACACAATCACACACACACACACGCTTCCTTTCTCACCCTAGCATTCAATCCACTTTTACACTCATTTAATGTTACACCAAAATACGTGCACCTAGCTTCACTACCTCATATCACCATCCGTGCCTTGATTATTACACTGCTGTTCATTACTGATTGTATGTGGTTAGTATTAGTTTGATAATTAGTTTGAATTTTTTTAATAAATAGTTTCTTTGGAATAAAATGTTTTCCTGCCTGTTTTTGCTGCAGTATTCATTGAAGCCATCCTCTGCCAAGCAAAGTACTCCCAATTGCCTTCATTATATTGTTTTTTATATTATATTATTATTTTTATATTATATATTTCTATTTCATTGGTGTTATAAACCTAGTTGTAATATAATTATAAGTAAATGTAAGCACTAATAATTTATCTGGCTTTTCCATTTATTTTGACAATTTTATTTATTAATTCAAATTCCACAATTTGTGGTTAATCATTTCTGAGACTAATCATTTATGAGACCGATATTAAGAGACTGATTTGCTAACCCTGTTGCACTTACAACTGAAAAAAGGCAACAGAAGAAGAAAGAAGGACGGGAAAAACACTGCAACAAAACATAGAAAGTAGTAATGATGCGACAAGTAGGATAAGGAAAAAAGAAGACGAAGAGGAGAGGTGAGAGAGTTTGGATTGTTAAAAGGCCAGGGACAAGGAAAAGATAGAGCCTGGCAGCTAATGCAAATGAAATCAATTTGAGAAGCATTGAAATAATTGGTTTCTTAACAGAATAGTGTCCTAGATGCCGTCTACCTCTTTCTATTCAGCCTCAGCCACAGAATAAGTCTACCTCACGCTGGAATGACATCAACACCTCGTTTTTATTCAGAGTTGTTACAAAGGTATGTGTGAGTGAGTAGATGTGTGTTATGCAAAGAAAAAATCCGCTAAAATGACATAATCAAAGAGGAACCATATCAACAATTGCAGCATGTTTGGTTGAATGACATTCAAAATCCACCAGTGTGCCCTTTCAGCTATGTAAAACTGGAGCAGAAAGGCCTTTTATACTCAATAATAGGGGCAGAAATGTAATCAAACCAATGTGATTGCCCTGTGATTCACGCCAAAATGCATCTAATCTCACATTAAGATACATTAATCTGCTTTATAATTGACATTTTAAAAATAGCACTTATGAAATTAGCAGAGAAAAGGGGAGAAAAGGCTTGTATGGTCAATTACAACTAACATTGGGCTTGGCACAGGAGCCATTGGACACAAGCCATAAGTATTTAAATTACACAGAACCAGAGGGCCTGATTACAGCAATGCTGAATTTAGAAGCAGTAATTGTAATCGCAGGCTCACAATGATGCTATTCACAGCCTCTAGTTGGAGGGAGAAGGGCTTTCCTGACTCATGTAAAGGGCTGGGAACTAAATAACGAAATTATGTTCAGGTGTCATGGTGATTAGTTTGGTACAGAACGTATCGCTCCCATACTGACATATATATTACAAGTAAGCATATGCAGAAACCTGGGTTCTGCCAATATGGATTTTTTGAGGTTTTTAACAGTTCTGCTCAATCTTATGAAAAATTCAGACTTGTATGAAAATTTATTTCAGTGTCTTGACTGATATGTACAAAAAGCAGTATCCGGATGCATCTTTTCTAAAAATGTGTCTTAAATTGAGTTAAGAACATATGTTTGCCAATTATACTAGGTTGGGATTACACCTGAGAATTTGTGCTGTATCACTATTTCTAAATTTGACAGTTTTCTTGCCAACAAACTTCAGTCAAGCTGTTAACTATGTGCTCAAACAGATTTTCCCATGAATGGGAAAGTGGTCCCCAGTGGACCCCATTGTACATCTTGGTTTGTGGGTTTGTCAAAAGACTGAAAAAACATAGAAACCGTAACTACAGACAGGGGACAAATTAAAGGAAAAAACAACATAACGTATCTTCAGTGCACCTTGGCATTGAATCTACAAGTCTTTGGAACTCTACTGGTGGGATGGAACACCATTCTTCCGAGAGATTTTCCTTCATTCGGTGTTTTGATGATGGTGGTGGAGAGCACTGTCTGACACATCAGTTCAAAATCTCCCATAGGTGTTCAATTGGGTTGAGATCCGGTGACTGTGAAGTCCACAGGATACGATTCACATCATTTTCATACTCATCAAACCCTTCAGTGACCCCTTGTGCCCCTCGTGGTGCGGCTGTGGCTCAGGAGGTAGAGCGGGTCGTCCACTAACCGGAAGGACGGTGGTTTGATCCCCGACTCCAGCTACTGAACCCCACATTGCCCCCATGTATCATCAGTGTGTGTGTGTGTGTGTGTGTGTGTGTGTGTGTGTGTGTGTGTGTGTGTGTGTGTGTGTGTGTGTGTGTGTGTGTGTGTGTGTGTGTGTGGAAAGCACAGTATATATATAAAAGAGTGCTGTATGAATGTGTGTGTGAATGGGTGAATGTGGCAGTAGTGTAAAGCGCTTTGAGTGGTCGATAAGACTAGAAAAGCACTATGTAAGTGCAGTCCATTTCTGGATGGGGGCATTGTCATCCTGGAAGAGATCAGTCCCATCAGGATAGTATTGATTTCCAGTGACCCTTCCCTCTAAGGGGACAATTGGACCCGAACCCCGCCAGCAAAATGTCCCCCATAGCATTACAGAGCTACTGGATCCCCTCACTGAAGGGGTCAAGCATTCAGGCCTGTACGGTTCTCTTGGTTTATGCCACACTTGCATTCACTCACTTGCTGAGAATATGGTGAAGGATGACTCATCTGACCATATCATCTTTTTCCACATCTCTGAACTCTCAAATGTCCATTTATTCAGGTTTTTCCTTTAATTTGTCACCTGTCTGTATGTTACCAATACATAGCCGCTGAGCTATTATGAGCGTTTTTTTCTGAATGCTTAAACACTGGCAGGGATTCTTGTGGCACCATTTACACTTTTAGACAGTGCATTTACCAAGTGTGCCAAACCGAATGCACATTCTCTGCTTTACATTCAGTTTGCAATATAATACCACACTTATAGCAAAACTGTAAACATTGGTCTCTACATTGCTACACTATTTTGCCAATTGCCTTTCCACATTGACAGGTGAAAAATGTTTAGATAATGAGTTCACTTACAAATCAGAGCTTGAACACTATTAATACGCCAAAGGTAAACATCTGATTTGCACAACAATGGAGGCCAATATTGGACAGAGAGTAAGAAGGGTGAAAACTAGAGGACGAGGAGGAGGAAGAGGAAGACAGGGACAAGGGTGTGAAGAAGTAAGAGAAGGAGGAGGAGAAGGAAGAGGGGAGGTAGGACTGGGAAGAAGGAGAAGACAGGGAAGAGGAAGAAGAAGGGGAGTCAGGTACACAATAACTGGTGAAATCAGTGCAACTGTGGTTGACCATATTGTCAACCATGGGATGAGCATGAGGGAGGCTGGGCAATGGGTTCAACCAAATCTGAGCCACTATACTGATTCATGTATCCATCTGGATATTTCGAAATAAGATGTAAGTAAATGACTGTAAGTGCTGAAGTCTTACTGGTATAGTAATATGCACTGTACTTTCATAATGAGAAGGATCTGTCACTAAAACCATTCAAATGTTTTTACAGAACTGTAAGAAAACCAGTATATGGTGGAAAAGGCCGACTGTCCACAGCAGGAAACCCACATTGTAAATATGGTCATTGAAAATAATTGCATCAGACTCAGAGAACTGCAGGACCACATAACAGCGAATTACACCATATTCCAAAACGTCAGCGGAGTGAGTCCCTCTCCGAAACTCAGTCCTTGTGAAACAACTGAGACATGAATATGTGCAGGTAAGCTATGCTATCCTATCATTGGTACTGGATCTGGGAGTGTATGGTGCTACATCATATTGACTGATCCTTGTCTTTTTGTACTGTGGCAACATAACAATGTGGGAGTGAAAACAGCGGCCTTCACCGTCATGTAATCCTAGGCCCATACAACACTGCACACATTGTCACATTTTTGTACACCATCCATAAACTAATTCCTAATGACCAGGGGCCAGAGCAGCCTGGGGACATTATCATCTGGGACAGTGTTAGTTTGCATTGGACTGCTTTTGTCCGCGATTGGTTAACAGGTCACCCAATTTTCATTACATTCAGTATCCCCCCATAAGCTCCGTTCTTGAATCCTATTGAAGAATTCTTCTCTGCACTGGAAGGTGTATGATTGCCAGCCCCACCAATGCATACCCCTTCTACAGGCAATGGAGGAGGCTTGTGGAGACATCAATCAGGGGTCATGCGTCATGCCAGGTCTCCAGGCAATACTCCAGGCAATACTTTCCACGCTGCCTATCTCAAGACTTATCAAGAAGTCTTATGGCCAGGCCCACAAAGAAGGTGATATTTAGCCAAATTTTTTTCTGTTCTTTTTTTTCCAGCACAATTGTTTTCATCTATTGCACTTTTGTTGTTTGAAGAGTGTTAAAATATTTTGGAAAAAAAAACTTTCCCCCCTTATTTGTATGGTTAGTATGTTATGTTCAGGATACAGATAATAGATGGGCTGCACTTCTTTAGCGCTTTTCTAGTCTTATTTACCACTCAAAGTGCTTCACTCTACATGCCCCATTCAACTATTCACAGACACATTCATACAGCAATTTCCTGTACAAACAGCACTTTCTAAACACACACACATGATAAATTCAGGGGCAATTTGGGGTTTAGTGGACGACCCGCTCTACCTCCACAGCCACAGCTGCCCACTAGGTCCATATTTTACACAGTTTTGTCATACTACATGTATGACACAACTTTATTGCAAACTGCAATGCCCTGCACACAGAAAAAGCAAAAGCTGCAACTCTTTTTTTATACTATTAGTGCGTAGTTTGTGCTTCGTGTGCTTGTTAAAATGATGGCTTGTGTGTACTGTATTGATCAAAAAACACATTTTTTAAAAAGAGTTTAAAGAGTTTTGCGAGAGTTTTTTGCTTTTGCATAAGATGTATAATGTTCTGGTGGTTTGGTGTGAGGTTTTATGGTTAGAGTGTACGGTTTTGCAAAGAAAATAGCCTATGGTTTCAAGGATGGTGCCTAAACAATCAGAAAAAACTGTAACCCTATAAACAGCACTTGTATAGGCCTTTAATACTAAACTGAAAGAAACAGGCCCGAATGGCAAAAAAACTGAAGTTACTACTGAAGACAGTCAGAAGCAGCACGTCACAATGTTAAAACAGACTTATAGCATTCTCAACAGCATTCTCTAACTTCTGTGTGGTGTGCCTTTGAATTGTGGTGCAATTGCTTAGTTTAGAAAAGTGAAAGTCAACACACTAGTCAGTAGTGACTATGAATCTTTGATCTTAACGTAACAAAATGATTTGAATTTACAAAGTGATTAATATTTCCACCTCTAACTGCAACTGTTCTGAATGTCATGAGTGCCATGTTGTAAATGTAGTTAAGACTGAAAATGGGTTAGCATTTTAAGGCAGGATGACCAACTTGTACTGACTGAGCATACTGTTTCGATTCAGGGCCAATGCAGGAAGTAGTGTGTCCTTTACATAGAAGCCGAAAGTAATGGTGTGGAGGTCACAGTGGTTATTTGTGTGTAGCACACCTGACTTTCGTGTGGGAGCCCGCATTTTGTGTCCAGCCACAATCCAACCATTAATGTTTTCCTTTTAAAGCTAATCATAACCCTTACCTTTTAAAACTGTAGTGCTAGATCTCCCCCTAACCACACCTAAGTGTTTTACTTGCCTAAATCTAACAATACCAAAGACCAAAGATTATTTTCCATAACCACAATCTTTCTGTAACATTAGTCATGCTGTAGTTGTCATGTGCAGATGTTGTGGAGAGATTTTTTAAATTACACTGGCATTCACACTGGCATTAAATGATAGATGTAAAAAATGCCACTGAATGTAATGCAGGGTTTTACGGAATGGTCCAATATCAGTATTCCAGTACCTTTCTACTGCCTTTACGTTAAAATGGATTTTGTAAGTTTTTTATGTAGCTGTAGAGAGGAACCTTTTAAATACACATGCAAAAACATTCAATATCAATCCACACATCGCATACCTATTCATGCTTTTATATGAACAGAAAAACCAAACATTTGTCATCAGAGCCAGGCAGCATCTGGCCAGGAAGCAGTTAACACTGAGGCCTCAGCTACAAAGGCAGACCAAGAAATGTCACAAATCAAAAACTCGAAGTTTCACAGTCACTGAGGGGAAAAATACCACACCACAGCCACACCACGATATTGCCTTTTGGTCTCGACTTGATAGGGGCAAAATGCATATTCATGAAGTAAGCAACTTGTGATCCCAAACAAAGTAAAGCCCTGGCTTAGGGAGATTGGGCCCGCCGTTAATGACTTCTTCGTTTTAAGCCCGCATAAGAAAGCCCCCCGATTTCCCCACGCTTGTAGTCCATGAGAATATTTAATACCGTTATTAATCATTTTTAATCCGTTTGCTTTTAATTAAGAAACAGCATGTTGCTGTCCTATCAGCCTGTGCCAGCGCACAGATTAATTGTAGCTTAAGATAGCCGGTCGTGATTGGTGTAATGTATTAGCTAACAAGACGGCCGGCTTCTAAAGATACTTGTACACTACCTTGGGAACTTGGCACCACTCCAGGGCCTCCCCCTCCCTCCCTCTCTCACTCCCTCTCTCTTTCTCCTCTATCTCTTGTCCCGTGTGTCTTTCTTGTTTGATGCTGCAGTCGGGCATCTTTGGGAAACCTTCTCTCTCATCTCTGTATGCTGCTGTGTTTGTAGCACTATTACTCTGATGGCAGGCCAGGCTATCCCTGATGAGGGAATATGGTGGAAACGTCTCTTTAATTCTGTCCCTGGCCAGGGGCGATACTCTGTAACCTATAGCCCCCAGTGCCAGGCACAGCCTTTTTTTGTCTGGATTAGGATGTCAGGAAATTGTGGCTTTAAGGTTACATCCTCATTAGGTTTTTGTTTTGTCCTCTTGTTTTTTGGTAAAACTGAGGTGCTTTACCACAAGTATGATTGGAATGACACTGAGAAGAAGAGTGAACACTGGCACCTAAAGGAGATGGCAATGTGGTCATGTGATGCCAGAAGGAATGTCGTCAATGACGCCACACCCTTTCAGTGCCAGCCCACTCAGTTTCTCTTGTTCTTAGTGAAATGCATGAAGAGAGAGCCTGACCAGTCACATGTGACTAAACAGCAGGTGGTACTCAGCTTTTATTCCATGCTGGGTGAGAGGTTTGCATGGATTGTAAGCTTTATATATGGCTAATCACTGTGACACAGCTGCTGAATAAAGATTAAAGTCATAGTCACATTAGCAACAAAAACACACGATCACATTTGAATTTCTACAAAAGTGTTAAATCGATTTTTACCCTTTTCCCACCTTTATTGGCACAAATTTTGACCCCTTGACTGTTGGTTTACTCCTCATTTATTCACCTCACGTATTCGTACAACATGTGTTGGTGTCGAGAGCATAAATATGTGTGTGTTACAAACTACATTGTTTTCTGCTATCCTCCAGCTTCTCTCCCTTTTCCTTTTGTCTCTACATTTACAGTGATAGGAGGAAATTTGAAACCATTTGCATTTACTTGCCTCTCTACACTGACTTATCAAATCATGATACTGCTAAAACTGCTGCCCTCGTTGTCATCATCCAAAGAAGAAAAACAGTCAGCAATTTCAGCAAATGCGCCAAAGCGACATCTGTTTACATCAAGTGACACAGTCCTCAACATCACATGACTAATGTTCGTTTCCTGTTACCATCTGCGAGTCAGTGTTTTTTGTAAAGCATGATCATTCCATAAACTTAACCACATGGCTATTATTATAACCATGACAACGAAGATCCCGTAGCCTTACCAAAGTTAGAATTATAACCCATACCGTGATCTCTATCTAAACCTAACCAAGTTGTTTCTCTTACCGAAAAGCTTTAGCGCAGTCACATCATAAAACAGACTTACTTAACACTGATTTATAATAATTTTGGAAGGCACAGACAAATGATGTGGTCCTGCTGATAGGCGTGTCAGATCAAAAACTGCTTCTATGCGTTGATCTAGAAGGTATTGACAAACAATGCCTTTTTTCATTTAATTTGGAGAATTTGCTGGTCTGAAAAAACTTTTAGTCATCCCTCTGGGGTCCAATTTTGTTATGCACAACAGTATCTTCGACTACATCCCTCCATTGCCTATAGCTGATTTTTTGTATTTGGCATCACAGGAATCCTTAATTTTATTTATATATCATCTATATACATATATCGATTATACATTCTGCTAGTAAGCATTATTAAGGGTCAGAATATTCTTTTATTCAGTTTCATTCAACATATGCGTTAATGGAATGCAAAAATTTTTCTAGAAAATAGTAATGAAAAATGCAAATAGCTTTACTGATTCAAAGTATTTTGTTGGGTTCTGTACAGAGGTTTGCAGTCACTGTCTATGGAGTTCATTTTATTTTCAAAAATTAGTAATTGCATCATCATTCAAGTGTACATCAGTATGTACTTGAGTAAGCACCATGACGCCATGTTGTTAAGGCTCTGCTTCTGTCTTCAGTTTAGCCTTGCATTGAAATAAAATCAGTCCTTTGCTGCATTGAACTGTTTTGTTCAGTTAAATGAAAGACTGGGCTTCTATAATTATTATTTGTAAAGTTATTGGCTGAGTAATCACATAAAGATAAAAGGAATTTTTGTGTACTTTGTAGTTTTACAGTAACGTAGAGTATATCACAGCTCAAATGACAATGATGCTTTCAGTCTCTAATGAGGGGGATCCTCCCTGCTAAAAGCTACTGAATCAATGAGTGACACCAATGATTCAGTATACTCAACTCAGCTTGAAAATTCCATTTTTAAAAGATTTCTTCATTAATGTAGTGAACACCTCTACTTCAAAGATCTGAAAGTCTGGAAATGCATGAAAAGGAGTTGTCTTGATAAAACAGAAAATTTAACCAACATAAAACATTTATGAAGTGATAAGGAAGTATGCGTAAGCAATACCTAGAGCTGCTTTATTAAATATTTTCTATTAACAGTGGGTCAAATGACAATGCAATGTGACAAGGGTCACTTGTAATGATGAACCTACAGAAAATTATGACCTGACTCTGCAGTTCCCATCAGTTCTACACAATATCTTAGTGTCTTTCACTTCATAGTTTTATTTTTCTGGCTTGCAACTCTATTTATTTTTACTGTTGATTCACTCTCTCCACTTTCATAAGTGTTGTTTCCAGCTGCAGTAGGCAACGCACCTTACACAACACACCCAGCATGGCAGACAAATGAGCATGTTAACATGTATAGTGAACATAATGGAGAATTTAGCAGCTAAAGAACCAGATATTTCCCTCAGGAGTTGATGGAGACCAAAACAGAGCTAAAATAAGAGTGAATATTGGACTTGCATTCATCCAGTGCCCACAAATACGATTCTAAATGAATGCTATAGTTGCTCCATGTCTGTTTGAAGTGTAAATTAACCACAGTTTGCGAACATATTAGCCATTACAACTTAGAAGGTGACAATGTGTCAAAGTGATTACAGCTTGTTGCCCCCAAATGGCCAAAAAAATCGGTTAATAAAGCTTTAAAATGAAACAAGTGGGTATCTGCTGATTCCAACTCTGATCAGATACTTATATTTATCTAAATGTTGATTAAATATCAACATGTCCTCCAGCCAGAGGAGTGTCTAATGAAATAGTGCCCCTTTGGTGGCAGGTGTACTGGAATTTCTTTGTTGTGGTTACAATAATAAATGCAGTTAAGCTTATGGAATGGCCATGGTTAGGTTAGGTTTAGGTACAAAAACAACTTGGCTAGGTTTCGGGAAAGATCTTAGTTTGGGTTAAAAAAAAGTACTTCATTAAGGCTAGAGGACCTTCATAATCATGGTTATAATAATAAACATACAGTTAAGGTTGTGGAACAGTCATGGTCAAAAGAAACAATGATGACTGAGTCACCTGACTTCCACATTTGCTCCCATAATAATTACTACCAATGCAATAAAAAATGACATCATCATAAGCAGTTTGCACAGGCAATCTATTTGGTAGTTTTTTAGGGAAGGACAGTCTCTTAAATATAAAAAACAGCTGTACACTAATCTGACACACCTCATTTTTCATGAGTTTCTTGATCCATGTAGGCTACTGAAAGTCCTGTTGAAACTATTCGGTTGATAATCTTAAATTATTGATATGATGGCAATGAAATAATAACTTGGAGAATGTGAATCCTGGAAGTGATGCGCCGCAATCAGCTAGAGACAAAGGGAACCCAGTTTAAATGCTGGGAACCTCTTTATTAGGTGCCATCTAGAGCCTTTCAAAAGAATTCGTCTTCAAATCCTCTAAGACTGGTCCAACCATGAACCCATATATGATGAATTCTTCTTGGAATAACAAATCCTGATACAGTCCCTTCTGTCATTTTTTCTAGTAAAGAATGTCACTCCTGGAACCCTAACTAACGGCTTCTTTTAAGACTCACTGATAAAGGGGAGCTTAACCATGTCCTGTTCCCCTGCTGCCTGAGAAGAAACTCCAGCAGGACTTACCTCTTACTACTTTTAATTCTATAGATTGCCCTTCTATAGATTGTAAACGTGCAGATTTTGGGAAGCTGTTATGAAATCCTGCTACTATTACACAGCATTTTGGCATTTCATTTACTTCAGGTACACCATTTCAATATACAGTTATAAAACTGGACCAGAACAATAAACACAGAGAAAATGAACAGAGAAAACAATAAATGCTAAAATGTTGAATTCGGTGGTTCTGTGCTGCATGGAAGCAAGTTGCAGAATAATCTGTGATGATCTGAATGACAACTCTCATGAAAATGGAAGCCTGCCACAAAAATAAGATTACACAAGTGCTCTATAGTGTGTGTGTGTGTGTGTGTGTGTGTGTGCGTGCGTGCGTGCGTGCGTGCGTGCGTGCGTGCGTGTGTGTGTGTGTGCACGAGGAGCTGGTTGTGATGGTAATTTAGTGTATGAAAGAATAAATAGACGGCTATTTTCAGTACTAATCTCAGCATCTGCCTCAAAGGGACTCTCTCTTTCTGTCTCTCTCTCTCTTTCACACACACATACATCCACTACATACCTCTCTCTCTCTGTCACACACACACACACACAGAGGCTATCCTCTCCAGTGAAGAGGAGCCCATTGTGTGTGATGAGAGTTAGATTGGATGACTCCCTGGGGAGCTGCTCTCCATTAGCTAAGGTGATCTAACAGGTAATCAGCAGATAATTAAAAGGCTTCACTTCTGTGGTGGGAGGGGCTGAGGAGTCACAGTTGTGTGTGTGAGTGGTTTTGTGTTTGTGTGTATGTGTGTATGCGTGTGTGTGTGTGTGTGTGTGTGTGTGTGTGTGTGTGTGTGTGTGTGTGTGTGTGTGTGTGTGTGATGCGCGCACACACGTGAACTTTTGGATGTGTACCTGTGTCTACGCAGTCATTTCTGAATGCCATTAGGGCAGGAGGCTCGTGGTCATTTTGCGATATGGTGGGACATGCATCACTTTTATAGACACTCCATCCTTCCTGAAAAAGTATCTTAGAATGGATATTGGAAGGCAATGTCCAGGTCAAATTAGCCAGGATGTCTGATGTAAACAGATGTGGATGAGTGCTGCTGGAACAGTCTACAGGCCAAGTTAGGGTATCTGTGCTTCTAACTGCCACAGTAAATTGAATGTTGTGTTCACTTTGTGATGCTTTTCCACTGTTTAAGGCTGATTTTCTTACTAAGACTCTCTCAACATTTTTTCAAACTGTCTAACCACCATAGTAAAGAGGAGAGAAGATCTGAGTTGAAAATGTTGATCCACTTATCTGTGTTGCCTGCAGTTTTTACCTTTTACTCACAGTAATAACCGTAATGGGCAGCAGCAAGTTCTTGGAAACCTTTTTTGCCCTTAATTTTGCCTCTTGGGCCAAATGCAGGCTGCCTTAACTTATCAGAATCAGAATCAGAAAAACTTTAATGATCGCCAAAGGAAGAATACTTTGATGCAACTGCATAAAACACAGTTAGGAAAGGGGAAGTAAAAAGTAAAAAAGTAAAAACTACTATAAATAGTACTAATAATAAATACACAGCAAGTAAATAGAAAAATTTAAAAATGTAGATGTGCAAAACATAATGTGCAAGGTAGAATCTCCAGGTCTCTTAACATTAGAATAAACCAGGTACGGAGTCCTGTCTCTTCAGGTAGTGCAGTCCACAAACTGAGGGAAAGCGGTGAGAGTCTTATCCAGTTCAAGTCCCCATAGATCATGAAGAAAGCAGTGGGGTGCAGAGTCTGGAGTCTCGTGGTAACAGAGTGGATGACATCACACGCGATTGCCATGTTAGTGGAGGGGAGAATGTAAATAGCATCCCAGATGGCACGTGAGAACTCCCTGGGTATGTAGTATGGACACGGCCCCAGGCGAACAGTTCAGTGTCTGGGCTGAGTAACGTTCCATCCTGTCCACCCAAACCATCTGAACGCTGTCAATGGTAGCAATTGGATCCGGACTACCTTCCTGTAGCAATGTCTCTGTGAAACACTGGACACTACACTAACGGAAATCCCTCCGATTCCTCACAAGGGCTATTAGCTCGTCCATCTTACTGTCCAGTGATCTCACGTTACCCATGATGAAAGAAGGGACGCTCTTGGCCGTCAGTATGTCTTGTAGGGACCCAGCTATCTTCCCTCATCTCTTCGTTCTTCCTCTGCATTCTCAGTGTGTCTTTCTCCGATATCTAAGGGGATGTCCGTTGTTCTGGTTGCCAATCCAGCCGGCTTCAGTGCGATCCGCTAGTATAAAAATTGCGACTGTGGAGTTGCTGCACAACAGGAGCATAGCTGAATGATAGCATTCAAAAAAGTAGCTGAATGAAAGGAGTTATTCCATGGTGAAAAGAACGAGCAACAGCAACTGCAACATCAGCACATGTGCCCAAAAAGGCATATTTAGTCACTGCGACCAACATACTGTATGTACTGAGAAGGACATTTAACAGTATAAAAATAGAATTATCACGTTCTCTGCTGGACAGACTTTGTAATGGAGACACATTTGTGGGAGTATTTTAAACTCCCACAAATACTGGTATAATATGTGGTTGGTTGCTTTACATATAATATTTACCAATATGTCTTTGAAATGATGAACTGTCAAAAAATAAACAGTTGTCAATATGGATTTTTCCATTTGTAGCAACATACAGTATTTCTTTGACCACACTTATTGTTGATTATTACTTACACAAATATACAAGTCTTTACTCTTAATTGCTTGTTTTCTTGTTGGTGACATGAGAATGTGAAAGGCAATCCATTACCTCAATATCCATGTTGGTGTGTCTAAAGGTTTATGTGAGCTGGGATTGGCTCTTTTATCAAGTCATTCACACAGCCAGAACGTTGTGATTTTTCACAACGATCCCAGTCCTAAGAGATATAACTCTCATCTGTCTGTCTTATTAGGTGTCTTCAAGGAAATTATTTTGGCCAAACCATGTTCTAAGGTTAAAACCATGAGGAATTGAGGAAATTATTACTTTTGCCTTTGTTTGTTTGTTTGTTTTATTCATCACAAAATCCTTTTTAATGATAGTGTCTTCATGAGGCAGGAAATAGCAAAGGGATAGACAAAAATCATGTCAGGATATTTATTAGTGTTTATACTGTTAACCCTCTGTTCCATTCTGTTATGTCTATATACAGGCACCTTCATCCAGAGTAATTTATCAACAGAAAATTAAGGCCTCATGTCCACTAAAAGAGTTTCAGAGGCACTTTCAAGTAATTTGTTTGTAACCACAGACTGGACTGCAGATGTGAACTCCGATCTTGCGCTTTGTACACCCAACATCCATCCAATCACCTCCTCGCAACTCCGCTGCCATCATGGATGGATTATGACACAATGGGCCCCTGGACACAGCCACGTAAAAGGCCTTCACCCCTCCTACATAGGAGCAAGACCCTCACACTGAAAAAAAAAAAGAACACACAATACCCGTGTAGCTTTTGGTTGTTCTGTCTCTTTATGGTCATTTTGCATCTCTTTGAAGATGTTTCACATCTCTTTGTAGTTGTTTTGTCTCCTCCTGGTCATTTTGCATCTCTTTGTGATCGTTTTGCATCTCTTTGTAGCTGTTTTGCATCTCTTTCTGGGATATCTTGCAGATGAAGGCCAGAGGCCCATTGGCCCCCAAGGCCTGTGCCCAGTAGGCCCATTCTGTAATCCAATCCAATCCAAAACAAACAAACAAAAACCAAAAAACATTGCCTCTGAACACAATCCAGCAAGTGAGAAGTGCCCCCACAACGTACAGTAATTGTAAAAACAGTTTAGTAGTATAAGAACATAATTTCTGGGAGACAGGGTTGCACTTTGAGCATGTTAGCATGCTGATGTTAGCATGTATCTCAAAGCCTCACATGTGGCAATTTTTTAGTCGCTTTCAGACAGTTTTTTTTGTTATAGCGGTAAAAATAAACTTCACCACAAACAAAACCATGAGAACGTTTAACTGCTTTATCTGATTTTATCTCCTTTCTCTCCTTAACTCCTTGGAGAACAATGATCCTTACTGTGTGTCCACTTTTTAAATAATAGAGCAATCAACATAAACAGTGGGAACCATGAGTCATGAGTAGTTTTATTAATCACAGTTTCTGTTTAACAAAAGCAATAAATGTCTCTCAAATATCTCTGTATTGTATTATCGGTGTGTCTTTTGATATATCCACACACAATAAACTAGCCAAAAACAAGCATGTAAATGATAGCGTGAAATGAAAGCGCACAAAGACAAGCCAGAAGAGAATAAACTCTTGGTGAAATAGTCACTAATGGTCAAAAAAGATCAAATGGTTTGGTTTAATCTCAGCGGTTATATGAACATGTAGCCTACCATTTATTTCTGCACACACGCTCAACCTTACAAAGACTTGTAACTCTCCTTGCTGTCCTCACACATTCTGTCCACAGTAGTTCCCGACAGAGAGGGCTGTGATTAAGCTGATATTACCAGATAGGTCAATGTCTATTTTCTGCTCCACTTAAAGCTTCACTGCTGTAAAAATTGCCCCCTCTTCCTGAGAGGAAGCACAAACAGAGAGGGAAAAGACATGTGTAGGAGTTTGTGTTTGTCATTGTGTGACATCTACATGTGGCAGAAACAAGATCAAGTCAGAAACAAGCTGAGGCAAATCAATACTTGCCAACAGTGGCTTTGATTTGAAGTGAGGGTTGTGATGTTAGGTGGATCTCTAGACTGTTACAAAACACACACAAACACATTTAGATATACTCATTCATTCATCTCACTGTATAAAAACAAAAGAAGACACTGGGCAGTGCCCCCAAAGTGAGATTCTGTCCTTGTCAAGTTTTAAGGATGTTTTTATCATTATATTTCTATTTTGGGTAGCAAAAGACTTTGCTGCATAGTGGTGCTAATAAACTAGGAGAACTAGAATTCATTGCGACAAAAAAAAATGGAAGCTTTTTTTTTTCAAAAAGTGAAAATACCTTTTGAAGTTCCTGTATTGCATTACAGAGAGGTTGTTAATGTCTGTGGAGCAGGCAGTATTAGGGGCAGTGAAGATGACCTTAGATATATGAAAGAAGAGGGGAAGTAATGTAACACATATCATTAAAAACATATCGGTAATTACATAACATATAAAACTACTGTATATGTAAAACATTAAGTCAATAGTGATAAGGAGGTAATGCTAATGTTCATAATGAGCTCTCTGCATTAGTGTGCATAAGAAGCTTAAAAATATTTTTTTTTAGGTTTTGCAAACAAGTATTTGTTACTCCCTCTGCCTGTTTGGACGTCCGTTTGGCCCCCTCTTTATAATTTGATGTGGATATCATAATACATTGTAACCATGTGCTTGACATATGCAGTACAGTATATTGTGTGTCTGTGGTTTTCAGCACTTCACCTAAGCTACAATATGTATATTATATACTCATACTCTTCAGCTACATTTTCATCCCAAAGGAAAATTGGTTTGATTTGGTTTGCAGGCAGCCATTACACAACAAGGGGCTGTTGTTTTGTTACTTAGCATCTTATTAGAGAAACTGTGGTTTAGAATGGTTCCACTTAGACTGGATCTTGCAGGGGTTTAAAACACAGTTGTGTGCAAAACTGAACCTGATCGTTTTGTCAAAACGAGCACAGGTTCAGCTTAACTGCAGCGAAGATGGGTGTCAGAGCACCACAACATCAAAACACACATGGAGTATCTGTCACCAGCATACACTTGGGCACTGTATTTATCATTGTTGCCATTATTTTACCTGTGTTGCTGTGCTGATACAGGTGTTACTTTTGATCAGCATTGTCTTCTGCAATGTTTCCATTTTTGTTCAAATTTTCACACTGTTGTACAATTACTCAATATGAGTGAACATGATTACAACGCAGGTGATATTGTGTGCATGATTACTGAGATTCTCTTTTTCATCGTGATCTGATTACTCAATGAAACACTGATTGTGAATTTAGTTCCAACAATGAGTCACACTAAGTTTTTGAAGTGAAAACCTTACCTCGACATGTATAACATATACTTTCACTTGTGATAGTTGACTGTCACTCACTAATACTACTTTGAATATTTAAATCAATGTACATCATATAAGAGCGAATTTTCCCATTTTGCCAAGTATGCAGTTTTCAATTACACTTAAACTGCAGTGGGAACTGGTCCAAGAATATATATATTACTATTTGTTTCTGTGACTGTTATGTTGGTCAGACGATCAGTAAACCTCTTTCTGGCATCAAAAATGAATTGAGGAATAAGTGACACCTTTAATTACAATTATACGTTAATTTCACTAGCAAAGACTACACCATCAAATGAGATGCAAATCAATTGTTTATTTCAGATAAAATGTATGAGTAGCATTTGGTGGATGAGAATGATAAATGGGATGGTGGAGCAGGATGATGGATGTAGTGTGGGGGTTAGCTTCTGGATGGATCTACCACTGCTTCTGTGATTGGCAGGCCCCCAGAAGCCTTCTTGAGGATACAGAGACAACTGACCATTATACAGGTCTTGACACCTATGTATGGTTGATAGGCTTGGGATGGCTGGCAGGCCATGATTTTAATTAAGATATCTGGGACTTCTTGGCTGGCAATTGACCCAGCAGATTTGATGAGGAAGGAGGGACCGGAGAATGATTTTTGAAGAGACTGGTTTGATCTTGCTGAAGTGAGAAGCTAACGAAAACTGGTGTCCATGTAGCGGTGCTCTGTCCCAATCAATAGGTTGGATGGGGAGGCACCTTGGAAATCTGGATTGTACGAAATATGTTTAAAGCTAGTGAGGTGCAGCATTAGTTTGAAATGGTACCTCAAAGTAGATTGCCGATCTGGTTGAATTGCTTATTTAGCATGAAAAGATGCACTCTTCTGAAATATGTTGAAGGTCTAAACTGCAGTGAATGCAAGATAGATAAATTTGGTGTATGTAGAATTAAACTCAGAATGCCAGAGGGAACCAAATAAGACAGCAGGAACATTTAAGATTTAGTGATGTCAGTAAGTCAATCGTTAGAGAACCGTTTTCTGCCTTAAAATCCCCCAAAACCAGCTCCATGGGCTGGAAACTGGCATTCTTGGCTCTTAGATTGATCGGGAAATTGGTGGGAGGTAATAGTAGCAACAGAACTAAGGACAGGCATTCCAAAGTGGGTAATCACAGAAATACTAGCGTATTGGAGTTGCCCAAGAACCTGGCATCCATGTGCTTGTATTAACGGGAGGAGGTTTGTGAAATGAGTGTATAGTATGGGGAACTGGCAAATGGGTGCCAGTAACATAAACAGAAGAAGATATCTGGGATGAGGTAGAGTGGTTGAATGGGTGCTTGGCATCCCGGTTCCACTGGCAGAAACAGGAGGAGATTGCTGAGATGAGATAGAATAGTCTAGTGTGTACCTGACAGCCCGGTGGCGGTAACTGAAAAAGAAGGGGATTGCTGAGATGAGATAGCATAGCCGAATCAGTGACTGGCAACCTGGTGCCGGTAATGGATACAGGAGGAGATTATAGCTAAATGGGTACCTGGCAACCCAGTGCTAGAAACAAAAACAGAAGGAGATTGTTTGCTGAGGAGATTGATTGTTGAAATGAAGTAGAATAGCTGAACAGGTATCTGGCAACCCGCTGCCACTTACCAAAGTGCGATGAGAACAGAGTTATCGAAGGGAAGGAAGAATAGCCGTTTTGTAACCGGCACCCCGGTGCCACTAAAGGAATAACATAAAGCTACTGACAGGAGGGGGGATTCGCTAATTCTGGTAACTGGTGGGTTGTGCTCGAAAAATAGCAGCTAGTTGTTGAAGTAAGGCGAGAATAGCTGGATGAATTACTTGCTATCAATTACTGGTTAGCTGGTAACAGAAATTGTGTCAGATTGCTGAAATTAGAATAAATAATGAATAACTGTTAACTGTAAACCTGGTGTCACTAATGGAAAAGTAAGACACTGTAAGACAAAAATAAACAAACAAAAAGGGCAAGAAGCTACTGAAGTGAGGTAAGATTAGCCAAGGTAGTAACTGGCATCCCAGTGTGAGTAGCAGTAGAAAGTTACTGAAGTGAGGCACAAATATCTGGATGACTGACTGGCAAACCTGTGCCACTAACAGAGCCAGTAGCAAGTTCTGGGACTGCGAGGAGAGCAGATGAAGAAAATATGGCATCCCAATGCCAGTAATGGATCAAGGTTAATGAAACAAGGAGATTAGTCAAATGTATGGCTGTAAATCTGGTGTATGCAGCAGGAAGTTTCTGACATGAGTTGAGAATGGCCAAATGAGTATCTAGTGACCTGATGCCACTAACAAAAATGGCAGATAGTTAGGTTAGCTGAATTGGTAACTGGCAGCCTGATGTCAGTGACTGTATAAAGTTACTGAAGTGAGGCAAAAATAGTCAAATGGCTTACTGGCGACTCAGTGGCGGTAACTAAGATGGCGAGGAGTTAAAGATGAGAACAGTAGATGAATAAATAACCAGCAACCACCTGTAATATAAATAGGTCTAGGTTACTGGAAAGGGGAGGGTAGCTGAATGAGTAACTACCATCTCAGTACTGATACTAGTAACAGAAACATGGTGAGGCAAGAATGACTGAATGACTAACTTACAACTTCGAGTTGGTAGTGCGCAGAGTGTGAGGTTACTGAAATGAGGAGAGAATAACCGCATGAGTAACTGGCAACCTGGTATTAGTAACAGAACCAGCATGAGGTTACTGAATTGAGGCTAGAATAGCAGAATAGATAACAGGAAACCTGGTGCTGCTGACAGAAACCACAGGAGGCTGCTGAAGTGAGGTGAGATTAGCCAAATTAGTTACTGACAACCTCATGCCAGTGACAGTAGGATGATGCTGGATGAATAACTGGAAAGAACTAGCAACCTGGTGGCAGTAATGGCAAAAGACTGGGTTGCTGGAACAAAGACATCAGTTGGATTTATAACTAGTAACATGATGTTTGTAATAGAAGCAGCAGGAGTTTCCAAAGTGAAGGAAGAATAGCTGAATCAGAGACTGGCTGCCTGGTGCTGGTACTCGAAATGGACAGCATGAGGTTGCAGAGATTAACTAAATAGGTTAACTGGAAAACTACTTTCCAGTGCTGACTGGAGGGAAAATGGCAGAATAAGTAACTGGCAACCCGGTGAAAAAGACAGTAGCTGTAATGAAGGAAGCAACCTGAATGAATAGCTGGTAACCCTGTCCCTTTACTGAAAATAGGATGCTGCTCTATGTGAAACAAGTGAGATATGAATAAAAGCACAAGACTTTTTTTTTTTTAATTACATTGGTGGAGAATAAAGGAACTGACAACCTGGTTCCAATCACAGATGCCTGATATAAATGGAGTAACAACCTGGCATCGTGGTGTGAGTAATGTTAGATTTACCAGGGATACGAAACGGATTGTGCAAATCTTGCATCCCGGTGCCAGTACCAGAAATAGAAAGAGGTTATATGGCTGTCAGAGAAATGGTGCAAACCTGGCATCCCGGCACTGAGATGCCACTTCCTATCCCTGATAAATCTATAGGAGGGATAGGAAGGGCTATTTAGGTGAATAGAGATTAGTACAAACCTGGCAACCCGATCATTAAGTTGAACAAAAACTGACAGGGAACTCCATTTGGAATTCGGCAGTGAAGTGACATGGGCTCCTACGCAATGGAGAACCAACATACTGGCACTGGGAAGGGAGCAAGTACATGTTGAATATGAGCTGAAACAAAAGAAAAGCCTAATCAGAGCAGGATTAATCTCTCTGAGCACACTGATTGACACATTTCTCCAATGGATGGGGGGTCAGGTCATCAGCATTTACATGCATATGTATTGGTCAATTTAGAAAACACACTATAGCGCACAGGAAACCCTAAATGCTTCAACACACACATTCCCTTTATCATGTGTCGAAACACTTGTGGAGAGCACTTAGAGCCGATGGGGAGGCAAAAAGATGGAGCATTTAACCTCAACTATACAGGATACAGCGAGGGGCTCATATGGTATGGTCTAATGTAGGCATTTACCTCTGTGGGGGGGGCACTGAGAATATGAGCAATGATCCATGGATCTCTGTGTATGTGTGTGTGTGTGTGTGTGTGTGTGTTTGAATTTGCAAATATGTGTCCCTGCATCTGCATGCTCCTACCCATGAGTCCATGGGGTATGAATTTGTTTGCTGATATGCATTTGCACACACACAGTTCAGCTCTTTTAAAGTGTGTTTGTATGCACACATTTGGCAGAGAGGTGGGGGTTAAGCTGGTGCCGAGGTTCCTGTAATGAGTAAGCATTGGGTGGCCGGGGCTAAGATAAATGGCGGGGGCCTGCCACTAGTGCAGCAGTCAGCAGGATGCACCAGGGCCGCAGGCTTGTTTGTGCCAAATGGAGCTCACAAAATATCAAAGGCCAGCCATCCAGAAGACGCAAGCGTCTGACAAATTTTAAATTAGCCAGAAAGAGAGAAGGGGGTGGAGGAGGGTTTTTTTTTTTTTTTGGGGGGGGGGCAGCGTAAGGAGAGAAAGAAGACTGGGAGGTGGAGAGAGACAGAAGGTGTATAATGCGGAGTGATGGAAAAAAGAATAGCAGATGAAATAGCAAGGATGGGATGTAAGACAGTGTGAGAGGATGGATAAAGGGGATGGATGAGGAGATAAAAAGAAACTAAATTATCCAAATCTTTTGTTATCCAGCAGTATACATACTCCCTGCTCTCCTCCCCATTGTTTTTTTTTTTTTTTGTGCCATGGTAATCACCAGAGCCATTATCGTCATTAGCCAGTGAGGCTGTTATTATTCCAACTGCATAGTTACAGGAATGTCTCAGTTGGGCTATTGAGTGCAACACAAACATAAACACATGTGCAAACAAATGACTGAAACATACTCATCCAAGCTGACCATGTGTTTAGATGCGTGTGCATGTGTATACACACAACCACACATACACACACATACTTGTACTTCTATGTTTGTGAGGACAAAAAGTAAGACATAATGCATTCCCCGGCCCCTAACCCTAACCTAAACCTCAACCCTGAACCCTAAAACCCACTCTTAACCCTCAATCAGCCGTTTCAAGTTGTGAGGACTGGCCAAAATGTCCTCACTTCGTAAGTTATATAACTCAAACTTGCCCTCACGAACATAGAAGTACAAGTACAACCACACACACACACACACACACACACACACACACACACGCACACACACACACACACACACACAGGTACACAAGAGAAGTACTTCTAATTCATGTACATATATATATATATATATATATATATATATTTGCATATATATATGCATATATATATATGCATTCTTAGTAGGCATTCACTGGCATTCAGAAGTCCAGTTTGAATAAGCTTACTACTATCGGACAGGATTTTACAAATCTGGAAAGTTGTCATGGTGACAATCATTTTATTTTTTGCCAGACGATTGCAAGGTAAACAGAAATTTAGCATTCACATTACAAGGTAATCTACCAGGTATCTACTTTTGCATGTATTTGATTAGGCAATGCGGTACTTTGCTAGATGACATTGCATTATGTCCTGATAAAAGTTTAGCCAGGTTCAATTTTTCACATATTTCATCTCGAAAATATGTTGGTAGAGAAATGGGATCACGAATCAAAAAACCACAACACAACAGCAAATTTAAGGCTGCATTTTTTGTTTTTTTGTTGGTTTTTTTGCCACTTGGAGGCCGAAAAACAAGCTGTAAACACAACTTTGACATGTTATGACCATATACAGTTGTATGGCTAACATGTTAAGAAACCGTTGCCTATTTACACATCCAGAGGAATATTAGCATTCAAATGGAGACATGTTTGTATCTACCTGAGGAATCCAATATTCACCCTCCTTTTAAGTCTTTTAGTCTTCTCTAACTCCTGAGAAACCTCTGGCTCTTTAGCTGTTAAATGGTCCGCTATGTTCACCTGCTAATTGCTAACGTTGTGGTTCTGTTGTTTAGTACTGAGCATGTAGCGGTCAGTGGGTTTATCTGTGTTCTTTCAATAAAAGCAGCTCCCTATAACAGCTGAAAGCAGGTTGATGAGAAGAGAGACAGTGAATCAAAACAGAAGTTCCAGGCCATAAACCAAAACACTGACCTAAAAGACACTAGACAAGACTAGGTCAAAACCTGTCTTACAAAATCACCAGACACCTAAGTTAAAGAGAACAGCCATGCTTTGATTTCGGCTATATTTACTTGAAAAATGATCACTCAGAGAGAAAGTTAGAAGCTGATTAATGTCTATGCAGCTGCTGTGCAGTCAACTGAACGATAGACATAGAGAGGTGTGCCTGCAGACGGAAGGCCTGACCTCAAGCTTGCAGGGCAATACTGGCGACTCTCCTCTACAGAAAGTAGCTAAGGTTTGTCCAAAAAATCGATGCGGTCCAGATAAAAACTGCAGAATCGGGTGATAAATCTCTTTGGATTTGTTACTAAGAGTGACCTCATTCTCATTACACATCATCATTGTTCCACTGCTTCTATAAAAATATGTATTAGTGCAGATTTAAAATCGTTTCTTTACAATATAGCACCATTAATTGATACACAAATGTCAGTTGTGCTTTGGTCAAACAACAGCATCTGAATTTAAATAAGTTTAAATATAAATATGATTATAAAAGCCTGATTAAGTATATTTCCCTTGACAGGATACCATGTAACTATATGACAAGTGAAAAATATTTTTAACTTTAAATTCAGCACTCTAAGAGTACACATCAGCAAGGCTGTACTCCAGCTATAATCTTTGTGTTCATACACTTCATTCCCTGTCTCAGTGTTTATCCCTGCCCCCATTCCTCCCACCCCCCTCCTCTGTTGTCTAAATGAGACTGCTGGGCCTACCTAGTAAAAGAGTTTTCTTTTACTAATGCCAATTTATGGCCTAGCAAGAGCTCCCTCTAATCTTTTCCTACTCATTACACACAATTTCCAGGGCGTTCAGCCAGGGTGCCGATTGGTTCCTTGCAGTGTGTTCAGCGAGGGGTACCATGATTGTTTATTATTTATTTGTTTGTTTGTTTATTTATTTAAATTGATGCCCCCTCCCCCCACACACACCCTCTTCTTGCCCTGTTTTTTCACCGATCCACATTTGACTTCCATAATCCCTAGTCTGCATTTTCTATGAATAATCAAAGTGGCGCTAAAGCATGTGAATCCACTCCCCTGCATTTGTTTTTCCAGAATAGTCTGACCACTTTCTGAAGGACAAGTAGTTGTAAGCAGATATAAGGAAATTTTTTAAGGGTTTTGATAAATCAAATTATTAACTGAAATGCCTCCTAAGAAGCATGAATAACTGATTCAAAAACATTTAATTAATCCTAAATGACACAGTATGACATAGTTATAATCATATATACTATGTAGATGATAATATATATCTTTAGTAGTTTTACACATATTTATACACAGTTTACGCCTTCCTGTGAGATATTTTGCTCAGTTAACACTTAATAAAACACACTGTAAAACTTGTTTAAAGAAAAAACAGAATTTTTGTTTAAATTATTTTTCTTGCAAATCTCTCTTTCCCTTTTCTAAAATGAGTTTGAAGCTTCACTTGTTGAGGTTGTGAGTGGATTTTTGTTTGATATCTAACTGTTACATATTCCACTTGTCTAAAAGAACTTCAGAAGTATGAACGAACCAGTGGCAAAATAATTGAAAAGCCACCATTACTGGCAGTTACATACAGTGGTGAGAAGCTTCTCTGCATTACATGCTCATTAAAGATTAAGGTTAAGTGATACCTTGGATTTAACAACTGGTTGAACCTCCCTTGGCCGCAATAACCTCAAAAATACGCTTCTGATAGCTGCGGATCATACCTCTACCATGTTCAGGGGGAATTTTGGAGGATTCTTCCTTATAGAACTGCTTCAGCTCAGCCATATTCTTAGGATGTCTGGTGTGAATGGCTCTCTCGACCTCATTCCACAGCATCTCTATTGGGCTCTGACTGGGCCACTTGAAAAATACAGATTTTCTTTGTCTGAAGTCATGTCTCTAGTCGATTTACTTCGATGTTAAGGGTCATTGTCCTGCTGCATCACCCAAATTCTACTGAGTTTCAGCTGGCGACAGCAACCCTGACATTATCCTGTAAGGTACCTTGATAAACCTGGAAATTAATTTATCCCTCGATGATAATGAACTGCCCAGTCCACCAAACATTTTCCCAGTAGTGTTGTGGAGTGTCAAGATGCTATTTGGCAAACATCATGTGCACAGTGATGTTTTTGTTGGAGAGTGTCCTACCATGGACACCATGCTCCATGCTCAACGATTTCCATATGCTAGACCCATGAACAAAGATGTTAACCAGCTCCTATGATTTCTTTAACCCTTTAGCTGTTACCACTGTTGGGGAGTAACTACTAACATGTAATGGCGTTATGTAAATAAATAAAATAAATAAATGTAATTGTAATCTGTTAAAGTTACTTAGAAAAAAATATGTAATTGAACTACAGTTACTAATCAAAATGTTGGTGATTACAAAGGGATTACATCTGAATATATTCTTTGTACTAAAAAGCTTATATGTAGAATATAAAATTCATTCTGTTGCTTTGCATCTTTTCAGCTTGCAGGAATGCCTTCTTTTGGCATATTTCTGGGCAATGCAGGTTAGCATAGCTATTTGGGACAAAGTTGAGTGTAACACCATCAAGGGTAAGATGGCTTACGAGGAGCATTCTCTATGTCTTGACATGGCCATAGGAGGCCATGTCGTCAGATAACAACAGCTTTCAGTGCTGGAAATTCAACAATATACTCCTTCTGATATCAGATAAGGGCTTTAACGTAACTATAATGCTCAATGTCAAACCTTAGGAAAAAGCTAAAGGTAAGTTGATGTAGCCACAATCAGTCACAGAAAATAGTTAAATAATTTATGTGTGTTCAAGATGTAATTTAGCTCTATATTTAGCTCGGTGTCGGTCCAGTAGGCTACATATTTATGTTTAATCTCCATTTGTGACAAAGGAATAGGTAGCTAGCTAACAGATGCCTTTTGCACATCCATACCTTCATTTATGAATCCTTTGATAGAAAATCTTAGCTAATGTTAGTCGTCTATGAATAGTGACGTAGGTAGCCTAATCGAGATGTAATAACACTCACTAACTTAAGTAAGCATAGTGTTTTCATTAAATATTAAGTTGGAGAGGTCTTTGGGTTGCAAAATTTCTACAGGGCACCAACAGACTAAATCAAGGGTCCAAACTAAGCACCCTGTGCTTATTGTTGGGCATACAACAGTAGCTGTTGCCAGTTTGCACTGTGCACAAAGGATGTAAAAGTATTGGCTTGTATGTGTTTTGACTTCTCCAAAACATATTTAATATAGAATACATGCTTAAATGATTCTTCAATGGGTCTAAACAACATTCTATATAAGATATAACTTTCTTTCAAAATAACAATGATAACATGCATATGTTCGGTTACACTGGTGGAGTCTGACTGGGTTGCCAGTGAGTATGACGCTAGAGCATGCTGTCCTTGCTCCCATGGTATTTATTAGTGAGAAATCAATATTATGTGGTATTAAAACATTTATTTCTCCCTATTAAACACATTGGGAGAAATAACAGTATGCAGATTATTACTTTTTGTTATTTTGATATTCTGGCCTGCTCAGTGATCATTTGGATATTGATATTTTGTGAAGAACAAAACATTATGGTTGTTTATCATAATGGTATATAATTATGCTGTTTCTCTTAAATCCAACTATCTCTCTTATTTTTTCTAGAGAAAACATCCAAAGACTATATTGTCTCAAGACAAAACATCAAGTCAGTGATTTATGATGGATGACTCTAATGAATCTGAGAGCTCTTCTACACAAGTGGCCTCACAACCTCCTGTGAAGCAAGCAAAGATAGAGGCAGGGCTCAGCGTTTCATAGCAAAGTGTGATTAGACTGGTATTCAACTTTGTGGTTGATGACATGCAATGGTTTTCATTGGTGGAACACTGATTGTGGGAATCAGTGGAGGGAACAAAGTGTGTAGGAAAACTCTGATGCAGTAACATTGATAGAGAGTTTGCTGCAATGAAGGAATCTATAACCTCCAAGCTTGTTAAAGTTGACAGTGTCTACACTACATCTGACATTTCATCCGCACATAATCAGACTTTCTTTGGAATGTCATGTCACTGGATTGAAGAGGACACGATAGAGAGCAAATCTGCAGTGTTAGCATGTGCACGACTCAAGGGGGTTGACACACCTACAGTGCAGCGGCAGCAAAACTAAACAAAAACAATGCTGAATACAAGATACAGAACAAAATGAGATCCACAGTGACAGACAACATAAGTAATTTTGTAAAGGCATTTTGTGAGTTTGGTGCAAGTGAGCATGAGTCAGTTGATAACAATGACGGAGAGGCATTTTTGGATATCAGTGACATCCTTCAGGAAGAGGGAGATGATGAGCAGTTTTTTATCCGACCACATGAATAGTGTTCTGCTCATACATTAAATCTGATTGCCACCAATGAAATTCACAAAGCGGCATCAGACGTATAATCATGTAATCTGTACAGGAGGGCCAGGGCTAAATACTCTTCTATCTGGAACAAAGCACGCAGATCTTCATTAGCCACAGAAGTGAATTCTAACATGCACTTGGTTGTCCCATCAGTCACAATACAGAGCTCTGATTCAGGGCTATCACAAAACTTTTAGGTCTGCCTGAAGACAGGCTGAGGGAGATCCTTGACAAGCTTGAAGTTGCAAGGTTTCAACAACAAGAGTTGGTTTTGCTGCAAGAATATGCTGGCATTCTACACCCTCTAGCTGTTGCTATCGACCTTCTCCAGGGTGGGAACAAGTGTTACCTAGGATTTCTAATCCCTACCTTGCTAAGCCTCAAAACAAAGCTCTCTGAAAAACTATCTCATTTGGTTTACACTGCACACATCATCACTGCTACCACTGAGGCCATAGGAAAGCGCTTTGGATCAGTATTAGCCAGCCATGAAGCAAAAATGGCAACCATAACCGCAAAGTTCCGCTGATGCTGGCTTAGCCCTAAGAAGAGAGATGACATGAGGAGAACCCTCCTGCAAGAAACGGTTGCACTGGAACAACACAGTCCAACTGAGATGAAAGATGACAACTCATCTGTAAAGTCTGATAAATCACATTAGAGTTTTTTTTGTCTTTTAAAATGCCAAAATGAGATAATTTCACAGCACAACCCATGAAGAAATGGGGAAGTACCTAGAAGATTCAGATAACAGCCTGAAATATGTCAAGGCATTTCCTATAATTAAGAGGCTTTTTGTCAAGTACACCACATTACCTGCTAGTACTCCTGTTCGATGTATTTTTAGTCATGGAGGCAATCTGTTGACCATATCCCAAAACAGAATGAGTGATGACCGCATGGAATGGGTCCTGATGACTAATGTTTAGTGTGTGAACTGTACAAAAAAATCAAACTTGGAACAGAATGATACTGTAACATCCACATCCAATTTTATAGACAGACAACACACACACACACACACACATACACATACACACACACACACACACACACACACACACAAACACTTATACAAACACAGAGAACACACTGATCCAACAAGCAGATACACAGTGCACAGGGACACACACTCCCTACTTAACACTTCTTTAACAATTGATTTATTTGATAGTTAGGGCTGGGTATCAATTCTTTATTTTTGTATGTCAAATGATTTATTTCAATAGTATTGACTGCTGACAATGGTAGGAGTAAATGTTACATGTAATTTTCTTTTTGTTAAAATCAGTATTTTAGAAGCTTTTAAATCTCTATATGACCTCAGAATTTTCTTTACATGAAAATGAGTCATTCAAGAACCAGTGTCAAAAACTTTGTGAACAGTACTCAGCCCCATTAAGAGTTCTACCACCCCTCAGCGTGGAGTTGACCTGAATGTAGACTTGGTTTGAGGTTATGTTTATATTTTTCCTTTACTACAGTCAGAGTTTTTTATTGTTTGTGATCTACATACTTGTGATATGTTTTGGTGAGTGTGCTTTAAAATAAAAACATTCCAATTTTAATTCAAGTTATAGTGAAGAACTTTTAATAAAAGTTTGACAGTAATCAGTGTTGACTTGTCTTATGAGGTTTACACTGACTGGTTTAAATTAATGTTTTTAAAACTTTTCAGCTTTATTACCAAGTTTAAAACATCTGTTAAAAAAGTGATCAAATTTAATAAGTTACTAAAATTTGATGAAGTACTTAAAATAGTTACATTACTTATTGCATTTTTAACAGGGTAACTAGTGTTCTTCAAGCTATTACATTTCAAAAGTTTTGCTTTGTAACCCTTTCCAGATTTATGCAACTCAACAATTCTTGACATTAATTCTTCTAAATTCTATTTTTTTTGAGCCATGGTTCACAACAGCAGATTTTCATGGGTCAAAGTAGCTCTAACCCACACCTCCAATCTCGTGTCATTGGCTGGAGTCCAGGTTGAAAACTCCTCACTCCAGTTAGGTTTTGTTGATGTCATTAGCCGAGGGGTTAACATAGTTTTTTCAACCTACACCTACACCTAATATTTGAATTATTTATTCAATATGGACAAGAACAATATATTGATTTGTGTGTTATAATAGATTGTTTTTGTTCATAACTGTAATTTAGATGAAGATATGACCATATTTTGAGACAAATTTATAAAGGGTTCACTTACTTCTTCTTGTCACTATAAAGATAAAATTCAATATCAACACGAACACAACCAATTATAGTAAATTATATGGGAGCTAATATGGTTCGCTGTAATATGTATCTGGTTTTAATTGTTAATGAACACCTTATGAATAGGAATGGGGAATCAAACCTCAACACTTTATTGAGTTTTGTAAATTGTCAAATACCAAAAACTAGCAAAGGTCTGGTCAGATTTGTAAGCTTTTTACCTGTTCCTTGATGAAACCATTCCTGATTAGATTCAAAATTTTGACAATTTTAAACTTTTTTATTTGGGTAAAGTCCCAGTATTACTGTTTGTCTTTAGAAAACGTTAACATAAAAGAAATTAGAAATATTTTGTAAATATTATAGAAAATAATTTTGTAGAGAAAAAAAGGCCTCAAAAGTGTTTTTTTTTAATAATCGTACTGAAACTCTAGTATTGTATTAGTACTAGTATCAAAGACTATCAATGGATACCCTGTTCTATTTACAAATACAGTTAGGTATATAGGTATTTTGCCAGTGACACAATTTTCATAATTTTGCCTCTGTACACCAACAAAAATAATTTGAAATGGGAAAACAAAAAACATTGCACTAATCATTTTGGAATTACAGCTATTTTTATTCATAGTCTCTCAATTTTAGAAGCTCAAAAGAAACTGGACAGTCGCCCGACAATCAGTTTCATTGTCAAGTGTGGCCTGTTCCCTTCATTAATTCATGACAAATTAAGCAGTTAAACAGTCTGGAGTTGATCCATTTTGTAGTTGTTCATGGGAATTCTCAATATACAATCCAAAGAGGTGTCGAAGCAAATCAAGGAGGCATTCATTAGGATGAGGAAAACAATACAAACCTATCAGACAGATGACAGAAACTTTAGAAGTGGTCAAATCAACAGTTTGGTACATTCTTAAAAATAAGAAATGCAATGGTGAGCTCAGCAACACCAAAAAGCCTGGTAGACCACAGAAGAGAAATAAATTGGATGATGACAGAATTTTTACTTTGGTGAAGAAAAAGTCCTTCACAACATTTAGCCAGGTCATGAACACTCTCAAAGAGGAAGGTGTATCATTGTCAAAGTCTACAATCAAGAGACGCCTTCATGAATGCAAATACGGAGGGTTTAGCACAAGGTACAAACCACTGGTAACACTCAAGAACAGAAGGGCCATTTTAGACTTTGCCAAAAAACATCTAAAAAAGCCTGCCCAGTTCTGGAACAAGATTCTTTGGACACATGAAACCAAGATTAACTTGTACCAGAATGATAAGAGGAGAAGAGTATGGAGAAGGAAAGGAACAGCTCATGATCCAAAACATACCACATCATCTGTCAAACATGGTGGAGGCAGTGTTATGGCAGTGGAACGGGGTCACTGGTATTTATTGATGATGTGACTGCTGATAGAAGTAGCAGGATGAATTCTGAAGTTTATAAACCATCTGTTCAGATGCTGCAACACTGAAGGACAGTCCTTCACAGTAAAGATAGATAATGACCCAAAACATACAGTGAAAGCAACCCAAAGATATGGAATATTCTTCAATGGCTATGTCAGTCACCTGACCTCAACCCAACAGAGCATGTTTTTCACTTACTGAAGACAAAACTGAAGACAGAAAGACCCACAGACAAGCAGCAACTGAAGGCGACTGCAGTAAAGACTTGGCAAAGTATCTGAAGTGAGGAAACTCCAGCATTTGGTGATGTCCATGGGTTCAAGACTTCAGGCAGTCACTGACTGTAAATGATTTTCATCAAGTATCAAAATAATGCTTATATTTATAATTATTTTGGTTCTGAGGTACTATTTTAAAACATGGCTTTAATTCCTTAACTGTTAATGCGATATTTTCATTAACTCCCCCCTTGAATTAAAGCTGAAAGTCTACACTTCAATCACATCTTGATGGCTTTGTTTCAAATACACTGTGGTGCTGTACAGAGGAGAATCTACGAACATTGTGTCACTGTCCAAATACTTATGTACCTAACTCTTTTTAACATTATATATATATATATATATATATATATAAAAGGGTAATTTAGGGTTAAAGTAAAGCTAACTTGGGTTCTATTTTTGTACCTAGTACCACTGCATCTATTGTGGATGATAATATTATACCACCGAAGTATTTGCTGAGATATCAGAATGCAATTTTCCCACGAATATTTGGGACAAAGTCTAATGGACTAAGAAACACGAGGAGCCAAAGTCAATTCCCAAATTAGCCAAATTTATTTGGCAAATGAAATGAAGGTGAACAGTAAAATTATTACCCTAACAGATTATAGACCACCTACCTGCTTCAACTCTGACCAACCATATTTCCCATAGCTTATGGCTTTCCTGTCCTATGAGGAAATATTGTCAACATTACGAGTGTTCTCTCTTATACCTCCACAAAAAAGTGGTCTAAATAATCTGGCTAAACTGTTGGCTTGTGTATAACATGTCTGATCGTCTGACGCTTCTTGCCCAGTAGTCCTATTTTTAGTGATTTGACCTCGTTGCAAGATCTCAGCCCTTCCTTTGGTGAGTACAACCTTATCATAATCCTTAAGAACATAGAAAATAAAACAATAATTGTAATAAATTGTCTTCATTTAATTTCCATTCATCTGGTGTAACTACAAAAAGGATGGGGATAATTGTCACAAAATCATGTGTGAGCTTCAAGTTGGGATAATGAGAGGTTTTTTGTTAGCCAGTCTGCTGTCATGGTTTGAATGCAGCTCAACTCCACAACCTGGCAATGACATTTTTAAGTAAGTATTGCATTTTTAGAAGCTGTTTAGGCAGGAAAACTATTATCTCAGTCGGTATCAAGTATATTCATGTGCCTGATTTGAGAAAATATTTTAGATTGACTTCACCTAATACTTATACCAAATATAATAATACCCATAATACCACCTAATACAAAATATCCCTTTAAGAGCAAAGGCTGACTCTGAACAACTAATCTTAGAGTCAAAGAACTACAGCTGGATCAAACTAACCTGGGCTGTCTCCCTTCATACACACACACAAACGCACACACACACACACACACACACTATCCACCATCTCACTTCTCGGCATCAGCCCCAACAGCAAGAACATGGATACCCAACGGTCCATGACTATCTGCAAACAGGACAATCAAAATTAATTAAAGTGCCATCATAAATGACATAACTGACCAGACTGGTGCAGAGAGGTAGAAAAGTGTCAGGAGATGATGCACTGTCATTTGGACTGCACGGCGGAAAATCGCCTCATAAAATATGCATGCATGTAATCATGCCCACAACACAGAGGCAGTGTACATGATTCATTAAAAATCTGAATTTACTGTTATCTCATTGTGCACACTAATAGACAATGAATTGGAAATCTCCTAATTTTCAGTTAAAGTACCTTCAGTTTGAAAATCATTTATTTCGTCATTTACTGGTGACAGTGAGAATAGTGGTTATAATTAAATCTGATACTGGACTAGGGTTTAGGTTTACAGATTGAGAGCACACATACTCACACACATGCACAGATTCCACTAACAAAATGAAGGCTTCATGATGCTCCCATGGTACCAAATGATAATCCTCGTTGCTTCATTACTCATCCTTAATCCACTGTTCATTACCCTCAACATAGCCTTTGTCAGTCCCCCACTGGCCCATGTAAGTAATGCTATATCATATCACCAATTCCAATCACATTCTTACAACCATCTAGAGCATCATTGCCACTGAGCACTCCTATGCCCAGCTCCTCTCTAAATGGACAGGAGAAAGGAGACGTACGGATGGGAAAGAGGAAGGGACAGTGGAGGCAAAACGACAAGCTGACTTCATATCAGCACCAAGATTGCTACTGAAGACTGGGGTGCAAAGAGTTGTGGGTAATTGTCGTGTTTTTCATTAGCGGTTAGATGAGGATCTGAAGATGAGGGAGGAAATGGCCTCATCATTATCGCGTTGTGTGTATCTGTTTGTGTATAAGTGTGTATGTGCACGCAGGCTTGTGCATTTGCAGATCACACCCTTGATCACAACTGTCCCTGCTCACTGCAAAGGGAACAAATTGTTCTCTCTTTCTCTCCAACAGCAGGCCCACTATATTCCACCATTACCTCAGAACATTGAAAGAAACAAGCTGTCCTAAATGACGAGCCGAAAGATTGCAGGAAAAGAGTGAGACGGAGGAGAAAAGAGAAAAAAAATTGTAGTGGTTGTGGGGTGTAGGGGGGTGTGATGCCAAAAATAAGACAGGAGATGAGGAAATAAAATGAAAAGAAATGTCTGCTAAAATTGTGATGAGACGCCACAATCGCACAGACTGGGATGAGACTGGAAAATTAGAGCAGAGGAGAATTGAAAAGAGACACAGATAGGAGGAGGAGAGTGGAAATACAGAGAGAGAAATGGAGAAGATATGAGGAGGGAATGAGTGAGGCACTGAAATACACAGAGAGAGAAGTATTAAAGGTTTCTTGCATTTCCCAGCCAACGGGGGAGCGCTCTCTAGTGATCAAACCAAACATTTCCCATTTATCATTGTAGCAGAGAAGCCCTAGCTCGGCTACAAATATCGTCCTCTCCTCTAATGAAGTCTCATCATTCTGTTGCTGGATGTATCTGCTACTCAAATGTGCACTGACGAACCATCAAGGACTTTGTTACCCAGCATAAACTTCTTCAAACAAATTTATAGCAAATGTTAGTGGATTATACATGCTAGCTTTACTTTGCCAGGTAACTACCCCAAACAGTATCAAGATGAACATGTTCATTCTAGCTTAGGACAAACAGCTTCTTTGGCACTAAAATTACGAAGGAATTTGATTTAGCCCTTTGAATCCTTGGCTTCTTTGCTCAGATTTCACTCCATTTATTAACAGGCTTTTGTCATAGTCACTACATCTTAGCTAGGCATGATATATGATATCATTTTCAAGATGGGTTGGGATCTTCAGAGATGCCATCATTTTTGCATGTGAGTGGTACTATATATGATCTAGGATGTTTTTTAGGGTAAAAGGAAGGGGAAAAAAATACTTTTGGCAAGATAAAAATAGTTTGGGGTTTTTTCCTGTTAGGTCCAAACATAGCAAATATCTTTATATGGATAGATGAGAGGGTTAGTTTCAGAGACATAACAGCCATGGTGATGGTACATTTTGAGTTAATAGCCTTGGATTTGCCACTCTTATTGTTTGATGAAAAAGATACTACATCAGCGCTAGCAGCTCTTGTGAGGCTGTACTTAGACACATCATTAGTTTGAGCTAAATGCTAATGTCAGCATGCTAACATGCTCACAATGACAATGCTAACATTTTAATGTTTAGCAGGTATAATGTTACCGTGTTCACATTTGCTAACATTTGTTTATTAGCACTAAACACAAAGTAAAGCTGAGGCTGATGGGAATATCATTAGCATCACAGGCATTTGTTAATAAACTAAAATACTGGACACATTAAAGTTTTGACTTTATTAAAAGTTAAAAGTTCACCAAAATTATTTCACTTCATCCTGTGGGGGACTGTCTGTCCCAAATTTCATGGGAAGCCATTCATTAACTGTCAAGAAATTTCACTCAAACCCAAAGCCTCATGATGACACTGGATAAAAGTCATAGGAACACCAAAGTCATTAGGATGCATTTCCTGGGAACTATGGATGTCTTAATCCAAGTATGTGCCAATCCATCTAGTAGATGTTGACATATTCCACTGGATAATTGAAAATGTTGATCACCCAAGTCATTACGATTCATTCTGTTGCGAGCACTGTGACCAAATTTAATGCAGTCCATCTGTTATTGGGAATTTTAGATAGAAGTGTGGCTAAAATTTCTTAGCACAATAAGAGCCATGGGGTGTGGCAAAGTGGCCTAATTATGCTAAAACTAAAAAATATTTGTCAGACTAAACAGGGTCAATAATAAACCTTTAAGGTCAACTCTTATTGTTTATTTATTTTTTTTATTTCTATTGTCTTCTTGCATTAACATGTTGCCTTGTCAACGATGAATCTGTTCACTGTACTATGTCTATGTCAGATGCCTGCTGACTGACAAACACAAAAGGCCTAATCAGCACTTCTCTTTTTTTTTTACCCTTCTCTCCCTCCATCTCCCCATCTCTCTGCAGTGTTAGCACAACAGCTTCAGAGGTTAACACTCAATTAAGCCTGGCTGTTCATTTATGGCCATGACAAAGACTACTGTCTCTCTTCTTCCCCTCTTTCTTCCTCTCTCATCTAACCAAACTTGTAATTACAGTGTTGGACAGCTTGCTCCACACTGGCCCACTGTAAAATATGACCATCAATTTGGCCCTTATCCCTTCATCACCATTCCTCCTCTTCCAATGGGGCTGGTAGATGTTGCTAACCCCAAGCCCCTTCCCGCCACCACTGGCCATTTCACCCCCCCTTTACCTCACCCCTCTCAACTGCCATGCCGCAAAGCGTCAAGATGAGGAATATCGCCAAGCACTATCTCACTGTAATGAATTACTTTCACTTTTAACCCCAGACAGATATCCACTTGAACTTACTTCTGCAAATCATGTTTTTTTCTTTTCTTCTGCTTCATCCCCCACCTCCACACCCTGACAACCATCCCTCTTTAAAACCACATACACTAAATTAAAATATTAAGTCAGTCCATTTAGAAGTTGCTGGTGCAAGCGTTTGTGTGATGGGGTGATTGATAGGGGGTGGTGATGAGGGGCTGTGTTGCTGTAGCGATATATACTGTATATGTATTTAATTCCAATAAAGCAGTCAAGACTACCTTGGTGTAATTTGAGAAGACTGTCGATTGTAAAAGTTGTTGGTGTAGCTGGCTGAATAGAGCATGATTAGTATAGTCAAAGTGTCTAGCAGACAAGCACATCAATACTGGCTGATGCTGCATAATGTTTAGGGACTTTTTTATGTCCAGTGCCGGCATTTTTAAAATTCTCACTTTCTACAATATGTGTGCATGACAAGTATGGTCTAGTTAGGCGTAGTAATTATGACAAACAAATCATGGGTACAGTAAGGTATAGGTAAGGTTACGGAAACATTGTGCTTTGGCAAGGGTGTATTTCCACTGGGGATGGGTCTTGTGTTTCAAAACATACACATAGCATCTAAAGTGAATGGGTAAGACAAAACGTCTCAAAGATCTCATAATATTCAAATTACATATAGATTCAAAAGATAAAACAAAATATAAAAGAAACATTCTTATACACATATGTACATGTATTATATATGTGGTATATAGTGTCTTCTTTGCAGCCAGGAAACATATACAGATCATTTGTAGTGCTATTTGTTTGATTACAGGAGTGCACCTATGATGCACGCGCATGCATGCAGGCGCATGGTTAAGTTGTGGCTCATTTCAAAGGTTATGTAATCACTCTTCCTACAGTGGCAAGTTTACATATGTTAGTCAACTATAACTGAACAAAGAATGAAATGTTAGACTGAGTTTATGAATAGTTTCATCATGTTGAGAATATAACATAGTAGTCAGCCAAACATCTAGCTAAGTAGTATTAGAGGATACCATGGATGTAGTAGGTTGTAATTAGCGTGGCATTAAGCAACACAGTCCTGGTTGAAATTATTTGCACCCCTGAATTTAGAATATCTTCGGAAATTAAAGCAAATTGACCTTATTTTTTTATAATGAGAATAATTAATAAATTGTCCAAAGTTACTGAAGAACAATGACTGCTGCTTTGCTGCGTCTCATACTGGAGGCATTGAATGTATCAAAGGAATGATGAAATCAGAAGATTACCAAGGCATCTTAGAGCAAAATTTGTTGCCCAGTGTCAGAAAACTAGGTTTGTGGCAAAGGTCTTGGGTGTTTCAGCAGGACACCAACCCAAAGCACACGTCCAGCAGCACAACAGAGAGACTGAAAAGGAATAGATGGACTGTTTTAAACTGGCAAGCAATGAGTCCTGACCTAAATCCCAGTGAAAACCTTTGGAGGGAGCTGAAATCTGCCACTGCAAAAAGGACTCCTGTAAACTTAAAAGAGCTTGAGCGCATAGTAATGAAAGAGTGGCAGAAACTACCAGCCGACAGGTACCCTAGTACCTGTCGGCTGGTATGATGCCGATAATTGTGTCTGGGGTACTTGTATAATTGTGTCTGTGGGGTACTTTTTGTGTTTGTATTATTTCACTGTTAACCAAGTTTTGTTTTGTTTTTTTATTTCTTTTTGTAGGCAACCTTTCAAATTTTATTAAAATATTGTGATTACACAAAGGTGGTTAATTTGCAGTTATTTCTGAATATATACTGAATTCTGTGCTTTAAATTTATGGGTGGCAATAATTTCAACCAGGACTGTATAGGCAAATGAACACAAGTAGTTTGTGTTTTGAATGATTTCATTTAATTATTTGTGCCAAACAAATGAAGCTGCATAGAGGTCAAAGCTCATCTAATAGGCTACGCTATGAAAACATAGCTAAGCAAGCTTTCATTTCCTGCAGGAATTGGGGATGCAGCATAAGCTGTCCCAAGTTTAAAAGGCTGGCTATGTAATTCTTTCTTCAAATAATCAGAAGAGTGAATGATGAATGAAAGGATGTACTAGCTAACGTTAGCTAGGTAGAAAAAATAGTTTAAGTTACTGTGCCACTTAAAGGCAGCTGCCAGCAACATTCTAAGGTGGAAAGTTTTCTTGCGTGTTTCTATTGCATCATTGGGCGGCTATTTACAGGCAGTGTTGCAAACTCAGCACCTTTGTTGCTAGATTTACTGACTTCCCACAACCCTTTAGCAACTTTTCCTCATAAAAGCACCAAGCGACAAATCTAGTGGTTTTTTGGAAAAACTTTATCTACTTTCAGTAGAAGAGAGTCGTCAGTATTGTCCTGTAAGCGTGAGGCTGCAGCAGCTTGGTAACAGTTTGGAAGCTCAAGCTTAAGCTGGTCTTAATTTTCAACGTATCAGTCACTATTTCATACTTGCTCTGTTGCCTGACAGAAGAAAAAAAAAACATGTAAATGAGAACAGGTTTGTTGGGAATTCAGTTGTATTAAATAACTGTATATGTGAGCAAAGAGAGTAGGAGAGAAGCGAAAAGATAAAGGACGGTCCAGCCATATACCTGGTTTTGACCTAGTCTTGTTTAGCGTGGTTGTTGTTTGTGCATTGGTAATTTATTGTTACTCGTGGCGGGGCTAGATGACTTTATTAAAGGTTGGTCATAGGCATTTGTAGATCAGTGTACGAAAGATCAATTGTTAAAGGTTGCCCATCATTATAAAATATGTGTTGGTGACTAAAGAAAGAAAGAAAGAAAGAAAAGAAAATGTTAAGACTATTGTAAAAGCAAATTTGTATGATATGGAAGTTTTGAGACCCCACAAACACTGGCTACTTCTGATAATCTGACTGAGGCTTCTTTGTCTAAAGGAAAAAGAAAAAAAGATTTCCATTGGAAAGAGTACAAAAATGTTATATTAGTATTGGCATTGGAAAAAATTAGGCAGCAAACAGAAAGGCCTAAATTTGATTTAGAGTTTAACAAGGAAGGTAAAATGTCCAATGCCTCTTCATGAAGAATCAACCTTCGGCAATGAGAATTCACTTGATATTTTGAGTACTTTGTGCTTGGTGCCTCAATTTAATAAGTAAGATGCTGAAACTTTTTTTTTACTTTATTTAAACACATTACAGACATGAGTGGCTGGGCTGAGTCGGACTGCACATGTTTTGCTTCAGAACGGCTTGGCTGGGCATGCTCGGTAGACTTTTTCTCCGTTGAGCACAAGTGACAGTAGTGAATATGCCAATGTTAAGTCTGTCGTACTGAAGGACTATGAATGAATCCCCTGAGGTTTATCAAAGCAGTAAACTGTGGCTCTGGCTCAGGAGGTAGAGCAGGTCGTCCACTAACTGGAAGGTTGGTGGTTCAATCCCCGGCTCCTCCAGTCTGCATGTTAAAGTGTCCTTGGACAAAATGCTGAACCCCAACTTATAGTGAATGACAATCAGCCAGCATGTTCACTAGTTGTCTCTGTATTGCTTGGTTGTGATGGCTATGATGAAGATAACAAGCAGTATCCTGAAGTGATAAAGTCACAGTCCAGACACCTCAGAGCATCCCAAGTCTGGGGATGGTGCCACAGAATTGTTTGTATTGTGTCTGTCAAACTCTGCTTTGTCTGTCTTGCATACTGAGTTGGTGATTGAGCAAAGAGCTGTTCCATTCCTTTCTTCCTGCAGATGAGCTGAAAAATTGTGAACACAGATACATCATTCAAAACGAGGTACTGCTGAGAAAATTGGTGCCACATGGCAAGGGTTTTATTTGAGGTCCTATTTATCAATTGTTTATCAATTTGGGTGAGTTGGTCTTGCACATCTCTCATGATGAGTCTTATTAAAACATAAGATTGCATTCTAAGACATTTCTTTTGACACGATGTTAAACAATATATTGCGGCTTACATCCAGACATGCCACACTTCTCAGTTAACAGGTAAACCAAATCAAACAATAAAAATGCCCCTCTTTATCCTATTCAAGCTACTATCCAGGCGACTTGATTATCGATTACATTGGCCCTCATCCTCATTTAAAGTCTGGTGCTATGTATTTGCTGACAGTTATGTGCCAGAGCACCAGGTACCCGGCTGTATGCCCAAGACGCATGCTTATGGCAAAGTGAGTTGTACGCGCTCTCAGCCAGTTTATTTCCATAATTAGTACACCAAAAAATCTTTCAGTGACAACCGGTCAAATTTTTTCTCACATTTGTTTGAACTGGTGCAGGCTATCGACCAGTAGTTGGCTATTGCGACTGTGGCTCAGGAAGAAGCGTGGGTTGTCCACTAACCAGAGGGTCAGTGGTTCTATCCCAGGCTCCTCCAATCCACATGTCAAAGTGTCCTTGGGCAAGATACTGAACCCAAAATTGCCCCAAATGTATCATCGGTATGAGTGTGTGTGTGTGTGTATGAATAGAAAAGTGCATTATGAATGTGTATCTGTGAATGGGTGAATGTGGCATGAAGTGTAAAGCACTTTGAGTGATCGATAAGACTAGAAAAGTGTTATATATATATATATATATATATATATATATATATATATATAAGTGCAGTCCATTTACCATTCCATCTGTAGGAATTTTTCTACTGTTGTTCCACCGTTGACAGAACTTCTGAATGGTAAAGTAAAGTATACCTGGTACCCCGTACGCCAACAGTCTATTGATAGTGTCAAAGCACTTTTTGATGTTCCTGTCCTGCCTGCCCCAGGATAAGATCTTTTAAACTGCAGGTCCATGACAGTCACATGGGTTCAGGTGGGATACTGCTACAGGAGGATGATTTTGTTATTAACAGACCTGTGATTTTCTTTTCTAAAATTATATAACAGGCAGCAGTTAAATTTTTCAGTAACAGAAAAAGAAGTTTTATCCTTGACTTGGTCTTTGCATCAATTTGAGGTTTATGTGGATTCAGGGCCTGTGGTCATTTATACAGACCACTACCCTTTACCCTGACATTTAAGAACTCACTGTGCTGTCCAAATCAAAGGCTTGCTAGGTGGTTAGGTCCTTGTTTCTGCGGTCTTACTCTTTATATTTATATTTCCCTTATATATATCAGGAAAGGACAATATACTGTAGTTGCTGATGTGTTGTCCACAGCCCCATTCCAGTGACTACATATTTAATCATTTTGGATTACTCTGTCTCTCTCTTAAATTACTTCATGTTACCAGTTGCTGAGATGGCTTGCAAGGCCACAAGGTGGAGGAAAATATGTGGGCAAGTTTTAAGGTGACTTTTTAAGTTGCATACAAGCTAAATATTATGCATCAATATGTACAATCAAGTCAATAATTAACAATGGTTGTGTCCAGAACTCACGTTGGGACCTTGTCTTTATGGGGGGCTGTGTGATGGTCCCAGGACCTCTGCCAGGACTTATGTGCCTGGTGTTTTTGCTGTAATGTGTGTATGTTTTCTTTCAATGTTGCAGGTTGGTTGGAGCTGGATCTCATCAAAGAAATGGAGGCATTCAGCCATTGTCTCCAGGTTATATAAGACCCACCCCATTCTGTTAGCTTGGAGGCTCCCTTTTCCCTTGCAGCCCTTGTGTTAAAGTGGAGTTTTTGATTTTCTTTATAGTGTATTACCTTAGTTAGCCTGGCAGTAAGTTTCACTATCTGTCTCATTTGTTAGAATTTATATTTTGGTTACATTTGTCAAACAAAATACATTTCTTTTAAATAAAGTTTCTTTCTTTTGAGTAATCCCTCCCATGTGCTTCCCTTATTTGCTATGGTCTAAGAGTTTTACCACAACATACTTTGTGCACCAGAAAATTAACTTTATTGTTGAACCAGCTGTTAACAACACAGTCCAGTAGGTGTGGATGAAGCGATTTTCTGATGAAAAGACTAGGTATCCATTAAAAGAGGTATCCACTAAATTTGATTGTTAAGATTTTTAAACGTCTAAAGTGCACATACAACAGTATTTCTTACACACACATTACTGCACAGGTTTACAAGTGACATGCTACCTCAAAGATGGCACCTTTTTTATTTTTATCTACTTACCTACTTTAGTTTACATTAAAGGAAAAAAGTATCTTTAAACCCTCCATTCTTCTGGGAAGGATTTCAGTAAGATTTTGGAATCTGGCTGCAGGGAATTTATCCCATTCAATGAGGCAATAAGATTTGGCTCACAGTCATAGTTCCATAAGATCCCAGACGTGTCGGATTGGTCTGAGATCATGGTTCTGTACAGGCCAGTCAAGTTCCTCCACACCGAACACGGAAAACCATTTCTTTATGCATCTAGCTTTGTGCATGGGGGCATTATCATGTTGAAACAGGAGAGGGACAAAAACAGACACAAAGTTTGCAATGCAGTAGTGTCTAAAATGACACTGTATGCTGTAGAACTGTATGGCTGTGGATGGGGATGTCCACATACTGCTGTAATTCATGTATTTAGAAACTGTTAATAAGAGATTTTTGAATTACATTTGCTGCGCCTTGGACTATTTGCCACTTTTTAAATTACGTTTCTTTGCTCTTTGGTAAGCAATGGATTTAATTGAATTAAATCCATTGAGTACCAAAGATGCATGTGTGTGTGTTTATAACAAATTCAGTCAGCCACATTTAAAATCCTGAATTTAGTTACTGTACATCTCAATGGCACAGCAGCACAACAGGATGAAGAGCAGCATTGCTTAGGGAGGACATGTAACTGAAAAGACCAATACAGAATAACAAGGCTGGATTCTCTCTTACACACAGATAACGCACACATACAGTGAGGATGAGTGTTGCAGACACAGCTGTCCATAGGACATGCAGCTCCATATGCCCTAGCCAGTGGGGGAGTGGTAGTCATCCCAGGCCAGCTAATCAATCACTGAACTCCCCCATCCTTCAGAGGTCATCCTGGCTCCACGGGGCAGGGTGCAGAACCTAGCGCACTGTGCCAATAATCGCCATTTCAGCTGAGCCACAGTGAATTGCAGCACACCATCTCAACTTATGGGAGGTCAGAAGGAAGAGGGACAAGGGCTGCAAGTGAGTTTGAAGCAAAGCAGTCAGACTTTTTCAGACCATTTTAAAACATCCAGAAGGTTAGATGATTTATTTTAAGGATCTGCAAGAACCAAGGTGTTATAAACAAATGCCCCATCGCATATCTTTGAGTGCCTTGAGAAATTTAATCATCATTAGAAACTTTTCAAACCACTCCTGCAGCATAATTCACTATTCCAATTTGAAATTACTGTTAACATCAGCCTCCTAGTTGGATTTATTGATAGCTGAGAGGGTAACTTGTGATGGCTATGGCATCTCCCATTTGGCAAATAAACTAGTCGTTGACAAACTACCAAAATAGCTGTTTACCAGTCACCATTTAAAGTATAAGAATTATTCTTATTCCTCTGTGCCATAAAACACATCAGTGAGACACACTGTTCCTTCATTACCATGAACAAAACGTACTGTAGTTTATTCTGTCCCCCCATAAAAAACAACTCCATAGTTAATTTTGCGCAAGCAGCGTATTACAACATATAGTTTCTCTTTATCATTAAGCTACATCTAGCAGTCATGGTATCAGCCTTTTCAGTAAGTGCCACAAAATGGTATGTTTACATTCTAGCGACAAAGCCCTCTAACGGTCGCTGTAATTATGACAAGAGCAAAGGAGGGAGTCAGGTGACGTTGTTATAAAGCAACAAAGTCTGCATAGGTATGGAGTTCGGGGGAGATGGATGGGTTGACAAAACATTAGACTTTAACATGATGGACAGCTGTTTGCTTCCCATTTCAAATTGATAGTCAATCTAATAGTCAATGATGTTTCATTGACCAGTCAACAATTTTTCATTGGCTATCGATGAAACGATCACTCTATCACCTGAATCACGTGTTTTTTGTTTTAACCATGACGATGAAGGTGCTCTAACATTGGTGAATTGCTTATTTTGACCCAATTCATGATCTTCCCTTAAACTTTATCAAGTGTGAAGTGTGTTTGACCTAACCGAGCATTTACTATAGCATTGTCATATCATAAAAAGGTCATTTATTTTTCAACTGTGATTTTTAAAAGTTTATCTATAAAGACCTATAAGATTGTTAAGGTTGGAGTACTTGTTATTTTTACCCAGTCAGACACACACTGCCCTGATTCCAGTAATACTCACTAAAGCACTAAATGTATATTTTTCCTCTAGTGTAAATAGTCCCTAGCAAATGCATTATTTGCTCCTGTTTGAGTAAAATTTGATAAAAACCACAGTGGCCAGCTGTTTTTGTAGCCTGAGCCTTTTCTAAAAATGAAACTATATATTGGGGACCTGTTGTAAAGGAACACAGGATAATTGTGGTATATCTTGTCAAGCAGCACAATAACTAATAATAAATCAATATACTTAAGTTTTACATTAATTGTTTCAAACGCTTGGCTTTGGGTCCAACCGAAAGTGAAAACTGAAATTAGCTTTTGTAATTAACTACACAGGAATCTACCTTCGGGGCACCTTGTCAGCTAACCAAACTAAAATAAAAATATAGAAAAATGCCAGATCTGTCCTTTAAAACCAGCTGTTCAGCCTAAACAGTGCTTATATCTGGTTAAACTTGTCATCAAGCATTTACATACATCCGTTGCGATAAGCATAGCTAATTTAGCCTATATTTTATTTAATTACATGGCATGGCTGAATGCTGCATGAGCCATTTTGTTTACTTCGTCTACTCCTCACTTGTTGGTTTCATGGAAACACCTAACACTGGTGAGAACTGTGTCTTTGATGTTTGTGGATAAATTCAGAACACTGATTCAAATCCCTGACAGCAGCTAATTCGCCTCCAAGAAGTTCACTTAGAGGGTCATCAGGCTGCCACTCCTCCCAGTGTCATGTCTATCTGGCCTTGGAGGTGTAATAGCCCTACTAATCTCCCAATAATAGCAGCGGGACTGGGGACATGTCACTGGGGGACCACAGACCCACAGTCCCACAAAATCAATACTTTACGCCCCCAAGGGGACCCTGCTACCCAAGGGGATGTCAATACAGTCGATTGGGTATTAAAGAACATTTCATCAGTGTGTGTGACAGCAAGAGATAGAGAAGGGGGGGTTGGGATCATTGATGGCATCTGTGGATGTCCAGGGTGGCCTGTGTATATTAAGCCCCCCAGGGAGGTCCCAAGGTGATGTGCCATCCCTCCTGTCTATCGACAGGCTCCGTGACAAACTGTGTCGTCTAGTTTCACTGCAGTGTGTTGTATTCCGTTTTCATAGGATGAGAGGACAGATGATAGCAGGTTTGTAGGCATTTTTCACTTTTCCTCTTTATGTGGTCTTAATTCTACAGATGTTTGTTTCCATAAGGGAAAGATGATATGAATTTAAATAGCCCATTCATGCAGCCGCTGTTTAATGAATAGATGACATTTTAAAATACATAATTATAGATAGATTACAATGAGCATTACTACGTAATAATCCAGTTAGCTTTTTCTGCCTCAGGTGACAGGTGTTGACCATATATACCAATCAGCCACAACATTAAAATCAGATTAAAACCAGTTACCGCTTTTAATGTTGTGGCAAAATGGTGTATATATACACCAGATTATTAAAACCGATGTTGTGGCTGATCGGACCACCAATAAACATTGTGACCTAAAAACATTGTATCTTGAATTATTATTATTGTTCTCATTGTAAATTAATAGAAAATCAGTAACTGGTGATCTGATTTTTCACAGGAACACATTTAGAGAAATACACTTGTTTGCCGTCTTACCAAGAGTCATATAAAATTGATATCAATTTCTTCTCTATGTGTCCCATACACAGACACTGTATGTCTGGGATATGTTTAGCCTAGCTTAGCACAAAGACTGGAAGCTAGTAACTAAAGGCCTTCTAAGCAACATCTAATAATATTGATAATGATGTGGACAGAGTGTGTTGAGCGTTCTAAACTTTGTTCAGTCTACATTTGTCTAATTTGGTCTTGTCAACATTTTTGCCATTGACATGTCAGGCGAACACACTGATTTACCCATCAGGCTACAACCCACTTTATGTGACTCACAAAACTGTGAGCGACGGATTTGGTAATTTCCTCATGTCCACAGGGCTCCACGTTCAGCCCAAAATTTATGACCGCTCAGTTTATGCACAGTAACTGCACACATGTGAACACATCCATGCCTGCAGACACCAGTGTAGTACAGAACTGTGTAGAAGTCCCCAGCCTGCTTTCGGTTTGGAGTATATCAGGCTCTTTAGGTGGGATATGTCCAATAACAAATTATAAAGCCTGCCTGGTGGCAGATAATGTAACTGCCTCCTCTGGAAACTCACCAAAACCAAACAAATTGTATGAGACTGTAACGACATTGCCTTTTCTTACCTCGCTTTTACAATGAATCTAATTGGTTCGACGTTTGTCATTGCCTTTGAGCATTTTTAGATTTGTCACTTCTATCGGCAGGATGACAATTGTCATAACTACTTAAGGCAAGAGAAAGATCCTGGTATTGGTTAGAAGAAGCTAATGTTGACTGTTGCACAGATGCACTGTAAACATTATACTATTATACTATTATGTTATATTATATCATATTATATTATCTGCTCCTCAGGTTTACGGTTAAATATTTATCCCAAACAATTAAATACATTCATGTGTTAAACAAACAAACAAAAAAAATACAAGAAAAAGGTTGCAGGCCTTTTAATGGGACATGTAAGCCTGCTGTTGATATGGGGAGAGAGATGTGGGGACCCACGGGTCTGACTTCACTGATAAGCAGTTTCTTGTCTTATCTGATGTTGGGCTAACAATGATGGTTATCCATCTTCCACCAGTAGCCAAAATCTGTTCATTAATTGTTAGCCAAGTAATTTTGAGTTTTTGCATGGGGATTTTAGTTTTGATGGTTGCTCAGATTCAATCGTCACAGAGAGAGATGTGTCCACATTTCTTGGATCTCTTGCCGTCGCCCTTCTTTTTACAGTCATTATTTTGCTGACAGCTGAGCTCCCAAAAAACTCCCGAGCCAGAGAGCATGTTGTGTTACCATGACAAGCAGCAACCATGTGGCATAGCTGCCTATTAAACTGAGTTTTTAATACAAGGATTTTGATATTCATTTATTTTTTTCTTCTGTTTTGATTTGTTTGATAATGTAACATAAAATGTAGTTAATGTAAATGTCACCAAATTTTTTAATGTGGTGAAATGTTATTAAACACGTACAATAACTGAAAAAGATCAAATAAATCTTGCGGCTCCATGCCATGGCATCCACTCTGTTTTTGAACTGCTGGTCTATAGCATGTCAAGATCAGACACTGTCTTCTCTCTAGGAAGCCGTACTGTGGTCACTTTTCAGGAGAATTACATAGAGGCGTAAGAGAACAACTTAACGGCAGCTGAAGAGCTTGTTTTTGCTAACCCCACTGACAGAACTTCTGCACTTGCTGGAGTGATGTAGGCATGTACCAGCTGTGTCAGTACACTGTGACATCACTATTGGTTGTGGTTATGGGTGCAACCACAACCAACCAAACACATCAGTGATGCTGGCTGTGGTCAGGGTAGAAACAGACTAGAAACATTCAACCGGGGAGGGCAGTGAAATATTGTTTTTCAAACTGGTGTTAACTTTTACTCTGTTATTATTTGAACAAATGACAAATGCTGTAATTTGTGTGTGAAAACCTGTCTCCTTTCCAGCAGGAAATCAGATGTCCAGTGAATGGTGTGTTTATCCAGTCAGATGTCAGGAAGGGTTTCATGTTGATATGTTTATGATTTAAAAGCCAATAATCTAGATATACAGTACCAATGAATAGACATTCAACCATGATGGAAGAATATCCATGTGGTGACAGCATGTTTGCGATCAACTTGCATGAAGCTCAAGCAGCTGGCTGGCTTCTATTTTCCACCAGCATTGTGCTGTGGGTGCATCTCTTCCTACCAGAAGAATAATGTAATGTCTGTTCCAGTGAAGAAGAAAAACCCTGCATCAGGATTTTGCTTGTTCTCACCTAGCCAAGGCCACAGGATCGGCAGTGTTCTTGCTGTGCCCGCTGCCTCTGTGCCCTGCTGCCCTCCTACCCAGCCACCACCATCTGTTCCCTGGCACAGCCCCCCCCTCCCATGCAGGGCAGACCCAGAGTGCTGACACCCTCGCACCACACACACATGGGGAAGAAGTATGTTTGTGTGTGGTTGTGTGGTCATCCACACATGTGGCAGCACGATCAGATCAAATATCCTTTTCGACAGAAGTAGCAGTACAACATTTTGCAGAAAAAGCTACTACTCAAACTCAACAAAAATATTTCAGTTTTTATTCAACAGTATTTTGTTCAGGTGAAATGTTTATTAAAATCTGCAAATATATATGTTTTTATATGGATAAATGAATGATTGACATTTTTATTATGGAATCATAAACGAGATGTAACATATGATTCAAAGCCAAACTTTTGTTTGATATGCACATATGTCCTTAATCTTGGCTTTGACAAGATATTTTCAAAATCATTTTTCAAAATCAAACTTCCATACAAGTTTTTTTCAATAAAGTTAACATTACAACACAAATTATTCCTGTAAATATACAGCACTTCCTAAAAAAGTGAGTAAAGCTCTTTCGTGCATGGAGAACAGTGTGATTTACACCATATAAACAGCTTCTTATTTATTCTGTCCTCTGCCATTTTTCATTGGACAATTCCAGTCGCATCTTTTCACATTATCATCGGGATGTATGGGAGTATAAACTGGTCTAGCTGCTGCCAACACAGCTTTCCAAAATCAGTATTATAACAATCATGCCCCTTTCACGCAGTGATTGCCCAGGCATGCAGAGGTGTGAAAGTAGGTGGGGAACTTCTCTCTCAAGCTCCCTTTTTTTAATTCTTCACACAAGCTTTTAATGGATAAAAATCAGGGTAACACCATGAATGCCTTTGAGGAAACACTGTTCTGTGTACTGCTATCCTCATCTGAATGATCGCTTTTAGTCCTGCCCTCTACTGTGGCCATTCAGAACACGTATAAACACTTGCGTGGTTGGACAGCGCATCATATGACCTGGCCCTTACCGTTAACCCAGTTTTTTCCATCAACACATTTAGAAAGAAGGAGCCTGTAGAAAAATGTGCACTTTATTAGATATGATTTAGAAACCAATCAAACTGTAAGGCAATATGAGTGAAATTGCCCTTTTGAAAACACTACAGCTAGACACACTAACTATAACACTCATTCACATTGAGCGCCGTTCTCATGGACATGCACCCTGTTCCATTAATACATTAAGGCCACATCCATGTACAATAAAATCAACATACGCTTGTGCTAAAACATGCACGCACACATACGCACACACACACACAAACACACAGACTTAAGTGCATGCAGACAACCAGCCCTGCAAGGAGCTGTGCTGCATGCAGCTCAGGCTCAGCCTTCGCATGGTGTCACAGTGGGAAACAAGAAGACCATCAGTACACAACTGGACAGAAATGTGCATATTAAAACATACAGACATTGTGTGTTTACAGGTATTTGCTCTCGGTATATTGCTGTGGCTTGAAATGAATGAGACCATTATTCCAAATAAGCAGAATGGCAGGATTGAGAGGATTTAAGGCAGTAAATGATAGGATCTCCTGATGACAATAAATATGAAAATTGGTGAATATCAGCAGAGAGGAGGAGTATGATGAAAGTCAGCTGAAGCCTATGGGTGGACAAACTGCGGTAAAGTGAGCTTAGACTGTATGGCATGCTTTTAGTAAATATGTATGACATTCGTGCACATCAGCACAGCAATGATAGAAATGCCTTGTGTGTGTGTCTGTGCATCTCCATGTGAAATGCTTATATATGTGTGTTATGAGAAGCGTCAGCAGCTCCATAAAAAATGGCATTGAGGCCACTGAACTCATTTGCTTTTCCCCAGCTTCAACCCTTGACCTTTGACCTTCAAGGTCAGATTTGCCTCCCTCTCTCCCATCCCCATCCATCAGGCTCTCTGTCCCAAATGGGGGGAGCATCTTTGTAACCAACCCACCTCTCGTCTCTCACCTCTTTTGTTTTAACCTCTTTAGCCATCACTCCTGGAGGGGGTGGGGGTGGTTTATGGCCCTGGTGGGCTATGGGTACTGGTGGGAGGGGGAGGAGGAGGAGGAGGTGAGGCTACAAATCTCTGCCTTGCACCAAAAGCTGTCAGTGGCGCTCCGGGGACCCTCAGGCGTCAGCCAACACGGTCACCTTGGATTGGTGGACATATGAGACTGAGACACACACACACACACACACAAACACACACAGATTCATGCTTGCAGATGCTAGAGAGAGATAGCAAACAGAAAAGACTTAGGCATGCCGGTATGATCCCCACCTTTACACACAAACAGACGCACCCATGCATACACATGGAAAGCGAGGAAACTCTGATTGTCACTCTCCTACTCTCCCTCTCACACAGACGCATACACACTTCCTCTCCTTGTCAGAAACTCGATTAATATTCTAGAAGAGAGGTGGGAGGCCAGCTTGTGTTTATGAGGATTAATACAGACCTCTTCTTTACCTCGCCACTGCCTCCTCCCACCCAGCGCCCCACCCTCACACTGGGAGGTCTCTTTTCCCTCCCAGTTTGCTCTCGGCTGAGTGGAACTCTATAATATAACCAGATAACCAGATCAAGATGACTGTGATGTGTTTGTTAATGAAATGGATCATTTTTTTCCCAATTCCTCCCTCCTTCTTCTCCCAGGTGCAGGCTGGAGAGAATGTCGACATGCTCCCCTAACCGCCACCGTCATCACCACCAACATCCTGCTGCGCCCTGAAGCACCCCCGCAGCATGGCACCCCAGTGAAGTGTCGGTCAAGAGGGCGGAGTTGGATAAGTTGTGTGGGTGGGGTAACGGAGGTGGAGGTGGAGGAAAGAGGTGTTGGAGTGTCAGTGAGATGGCCTGATGGCCCTCGCCGTCTGCGGTCATCCTGCACCACCCACCCACTCTCCCGCTTGGTGGCAGCTGTGCAGGGAGTGCATCCTTTACGCGCACCACAGGGGGGTGAAGGTGGGTGATAGAGTGCATAAACGTGAGTGTGGGAGCTTTTGTGTCTGACAATCAAGGGGAGCAGATTGGAGTTTTCGTTACACAAACATTTCCCAGAGGCAGGGCTGAAATTATTTCATTGATGGAGTTAAACCTCAGCGGACGGAGCCATGTTGACTAAATAAGCTCAGTGAAACAGCTAACATGCAAGACGCTCTCTACCTTTATTACGTCCAGTACTCTTAATGCTAACTGAAAAACTAAATTACAATTGGTATAAGTTCAAACTTTCCGACTTGCCAAAGAACAACTATTCTATGTTTCCATGAAAAGATTGTGTTTTGAATTGCGCTTGAAACAGTATTAAGACATCAAGTAAAACTAAAACTCTGCTACTGAAATTGTTTTACATGTCAGCATTCTCTTAAATAATACTTTTGCTTTCTTAATGAGAGTTAAATGAGAAGATCAATAAACAGGAGCATCTTTACATTAGGGGCAGGTGGGGTCTGGCCCCATCAAATGGTGGTGCTGCGCAGAGTTTTTGGAGCTTCATGTTTGGACTAATTTAAATAATTAAAACATATCCATAAATTCAACTGTTGCTTGACATTGCCTTCAATTCCTGTTTTTAAGATACACACCGCACAGGTACAATCATTCATATGTGTTTTGTATTTGTTGCGCTTAGCTAACCACTAGTTGGCCTGGTGGTGAGAACGGTTGTTGTGTTGGCAGGGGCATGCAGGTGGGGCTGGCCCTTCTTCAGTCTCTCAGTAATTCGGTTCGGCAAAGAGGCCTCTCTGCGCATGCCATACACATTTTCTATGACTGCCTGAAGGGCCCCATTGTGTAAGCCCCATGGCTGGTCTGCACCAGGTAAGGTAGCCATTTCCATCACAAGGCAGGCAGAGACTTGTTCTGCCTTCCCCTACAATGTAATCTCAAGGAAATGTGCATTCAGTTCCTATATTATCGAATATTTACGTAAACAGGCAGATTGTTACACTGTCTTTAAGCATTACTGTACCATGCCAGCGCTGCACTTTAACATTTATGGTGCTTTGTGAGTTGATACTCACACACCCTCTTGCTTTGTCCTTTATTGTCCAGCAAGTTTGACTGGGCCCACCAAAAAAGTGACACTGATATCAAAGTAAAAACAATTTTAATGGCTTTCTCTTGAAGAAAAGCATCAACGTCTAAGTGACAAGAGACCAACACCTGACATAGAGGATCTTCAATCAAGGAAGGGACAGAAAATCGTTTGTACTTTTGAGACTGAATGGTACAGAAGGAAGGATTGACTTTATGGATGTGCTTCACTGAACAGGCTTTTCTGTCATCATTAACATCATTAAAGCCCAAAAAAGCCACCTTCACCCGTTCAACATTACTGTAAATACCGTAGCATGACTGAGAGTTGTGGCTTGTTTGTGATGTTACTACTTTCATCTGTCTCCGCTGCAACAAAACTGTGCCACACTCTGTTCATGCTTTATAAGTCATTTCGGATGCTGTTGGAAATGCTGGAAAACACTGTGGCACCAACCATCATGCCACGGTCAAAATCACTGAGATCACATTTTTTTGGCCCATTCTTATGTTTGATGTGAACTTTAACCAAAGCTCCTGACCTGTTTCTGCATGATTTTATACATTTCACTGCTGCCACATGATTGGTTGATTGCATGAATAAACAGGCATATAGGTGTTCCTAATAAAGTGCTTGGCGAGTGTATCGTAATAACATTCACTTTTATATGATTAATGGTTTTAAAAACTACCAGTTTAAAATCTGGGTTGCATTGATGAAGAGGTACTTGTAGTCAGCGAGCTGGGCTGTGGGGTTATGTCAGACAAAAAGAAGTCAGGAACTACTAGTTTTCTGTATCCTCAATCAATTGTTGGCTTTGCTGTCTCATATTTCTTACATTATTAGTTTGATTTTTAGCCCTGTTGCATTGTTCCCAGATATCAACAATTACTTCAGTGAGTACATTTTCACCACAACTGATAGAACTGATGACCTAGACTTTTGTTTGGGACACCCAAACAAAAAAAACATAATTATTTTTAAACCACTAGTACCCACAGTAGTAAATTAAACAAGGAACTTGGTAAAAGACTACAAATGGCCAATATCCAATATGTAATGTAATATTAGTCTAATATCGGCTTCATATATCGGTGTAACCCTCATTGGCATCCGGCCTGGCACCAAACCCCACGACTTGTCTGAGCACATCAGTGGAGCAGCCAGTCAAACACCCAGCACCGAGCCAACACCGAGCCTCCCTGCCCAGGCCAAGCCATACAGCTCAGCAGCAGAGCAGTCACACCAGCCTTACCAAGGGCAAGAGGGGAGGGAATGCAGTTATGTGTAAATACAGTGATGTAGACTTTTTATACACTCAGCCAAGACATAACCACAGTCAGTTTTATAAGTCTGCTTTTCTATACCGTTAACGGTGATACATATTTGTGGTTCTCTCACAAGATGCTTAAATTTCATTCTGCAGTGTCTTAAAATCGTGTACTCACCACCATATCCCTCCTCAGGATGTAAGAGCAAATACATTGCTGAACTCTTTTTCTCAATGGTGTTTTGTTCTCATCAACAGTCCATTTCCAGAGACTAATGACCTCACTGAGGGTGTACGTGCTTCCCAATCAATTATATTTACCTAAATTCCACTAAAAACATGAAAACCTCTGGGAAGCTAATCTTCTTCAGTCCATCATGAACAAAATCAAGTCTGGTAATCACGGTGATAAGCTGATATTCACACGAAAGAGCAGTCTGTTACTGATTAATGAAAAACACCAATGCTTTTATCCTGTAGCACAGTCAGCATATACTTTATCTTTTGAATTAAACTACATTGCATTGATCTGCTTGTTGATGCACGGATTTATTATGCTATTTATTATGCTGAAGTTAAAATGATTGTATGATGTTTTTGTATTTTTCACAAAAATATGAATGTGGTATATAAGATTCATATTGAAATTTTCAGCGTTCAGTATTTTCAATAATAATCTACTGAAAAACACAGAAAATTAAATTTGATGTGGAAGTCAGTCACCGTAATTATTTGTTTATTACTTTTGATTTTTTATTTGTAAATATATCTGGAATGATATTGTCAAAAATTACTGACTCAGCAAAATTTTCATAAGTGTTTTAGTCATAATTACAATTTATATATTTTTTGAAACCTACTTATACACTGTAAATACAAATATAAATTTGATCATACAGTCATACAGTATAACTTGAAGTTCAACAAGAAGAGAACAAAAAACTGGATGAAATTCTGTTTCAAGTTCTGTTTTTCTTTGAGTGCACGTGTGTGCACGTGTGTGTGCGTGCGTGCATGTGTGTGTGTGTGTTTGTGTCTTTGTTTGTCCATGGGTACAGATTAGGGTATGGACAGTAGCGATATGTCTCTACCAATCTCAAGGTTTTGCTGAATTGTGCCTACCAATATACTGTATCATCTCAAATGATCTTGCTATTTTAATTCCCCTCTGTGTTACCGATAAGATCCATACAGCAAGTATGAGTTGCCAGATTTGTGTGTTTTCTGCAAAGCAGTGGTTATTATGATAAAGAGTGAAAGACTGGGATATGGGGGATACTCGACTATGATCTGGCAACCCTCAGCTTCAAACTGCATTACATATTGTTGACCAGCTGCAGCCCAGCAGTGGCAGTGATGGAGTTGGTGATGAGCAGTGGTGAATCGGAAATGGTGAGTATTAAAGTTTAAAGATTTCAAATTTCACAGAATTGAAACTGTTTTCACTTGAAAAAATCAACATCAGTTAATATTATATTTACATTTCAGTGGTTGTGAGCTAATTTGAGAAGTGAAAATGCCTCCCAAAGCAAATTACATCAGGTCCTTGTTAAAGAAGAACTGAGCTGTAAGTAACAGCTGAGCTTAGTTTACAAGAATGTTTTGTAATCAATCCAAACATGTATCTTCTTTGAAATTAGTTGGAGAATTATTTTCTAATTAATGCCTGCCTGCCCCTTTCTTACTGCATATGGGTCATTAAGACATTAATATTATTTATAAAGTAAATAAGCGACAGCTTGTCCAGCTGATTTGTTTGTTAATGTCGGGCATCATTTTATTCTGAAAATCCTGTCACCAGCAGCCTGAGAAATACAAACACACAGGCAGGTGAGCTGCAGGCTCTCAGGTGAGTTCTGATGTCCTAGTGAAAAATCTTGCCATTAGTTCGGGAGTTCAATGAAAAATAATAAGAGAGTAAGTTTTTTGATCTAATCTAAAGGTGAGATTGAGTATTGCTGTGGTTCTGTCATTAAACTCTTGAGTTGTGTTGCCCAAAGCAACAAAATGAAACAAAGACAGAGCTGCAGAATATCAGGTGAGATTTGAAAATGACTAACAGTAGATAGTTGGTTCAAGCGGAGTAGGACACTACCAACAGTTTTATACATTTATTTTCTTGTTACATTTCCTTGAAAATCTGTCACATTAAGATTTTTATTAAAGGTGTCATATTGTAGAAAGGGAGATTTTCATGTCTTTTTTAATTGTAAGGCAGGTCTAGGTGCTATATAAATACTGTGAAAGTATCAAAACGCTCTATCCACAGAGAAATGCACACAGCCCGTATTCAGAAACTGTGCCTTAAAAGGAGGCGTCTGGAGGCTTCCTTAACTTTGTGATGTCACCGCCGTCAGCTAAGCCCTAGTACAGCCCAGCCAGACCCACCCTGAAGGATTTGGTTTCTCCAAGTGTTTACCTGAAATCTAGCTATATTTTTTATTTGTTATTTTGCTTTTTGATAGATCTCTATTAAGGACTCCTATTAGTATTTTGTTTGGCCTCTCCAACAATCTCTCTCAGTTTTTAATCTTTTTAGCGCTATTCTTCTACCAGTCGCTGGATTACTTTTATCTTGCTGTTTCAAGTATCCCGTTTTATCAGTCGTGTTGTTTTATGAATAACACTTGTACTGCAAACTTGCATACTCACACTTAAAGGATTATATCCACCACCATAAGTCAGAGCTCTGAAAAAAGGATAAGCTGCTTGATGGCTTTATCACCATAGCTGCTGCCCAGGCAAAGAATATTCCGTAAATGCAGTCTTCTACTCTTGGTCCCCCCAACTGCCTGATCACCCATCTCCCCGATGTCCCTATGGTCTCAGATTCTGCGGCAACGCATACTCCCCTGGCTAGCCGTAACACACACTGGCGCTATACCAGTCCGCCCAGAGGGGTCTAGCAGCCAAGGAAAGCTGTCTGGAAGCTGGAGGCAGGGGCTCCACCACTCCTGCATTGGATGTGGACGCTACATCAGGGCAGACTGTCACCCCAACACCGCCAGATTATCCGAAGGTTTGCACCCGAACCTGGCCCAAGGCTCCGGTGTATAGCCCCACACCAAATCCAGCTGGAGCATTTGAGTCAGAATTTGACCATCTGTTCGGCTCATTTTAGGGCTGACTGACCATCACCATTTGCATTTACTAGTGAGTATTACCCAGCTATAGTAGTAGGCTACAATCTGTGGTTGGCCAGGCCATGTGTCACAAAGAAAACGGTCGGCCAATCAGAAGAGAGGCTCTATTGGCTGACCAACACAAAATGCCCTGTTCTTTCTAGAGCTCCAGAGAGAAGTATGAGAGAGGAGATATCTAAAACTAGATTGCAATGTTTTTTGTTGCTTAAAACCACATATATATCTTCCTATGTATATCAAAACTTCAAATAAGGAAAAGTGTAAAATATGTGGCCTTCAATTTTAAAAAAATGTAAAATATCTGTTTAAAATCCGAAAAAAAATATAAAGTCCACTTTCAGAAAAGTTATATCAGCAAACACTTATTCAACTCAAAACAAATCTCTGAAGTCAGACTCTTCCTGTGAGTCTGTGTACATGTTTGCACATGTGTGCATATAAATGAGAAAAGTGAGACAGAAACAAGTGCGCTTATTATTCTGGCCATCTAACAAAAATGTCCCTACAGAAGATAAAACCAAACCTTGTGTTGGTTTGTGTATGTTAGTGTGTTTCAGCCACTTTACCAGACATTTAACCCGCTTGAAACATCCACAAACCCTCTTCAGCACAGACACATCTTGAGTCCTCCATAAATCGTGCATTGTTTGACAAACCACCAGTAAGACTGACATGTTGGTGGTGCAAAGTGGCACAATACTGATGTGTCATCTAATTTCACATCACACTGTGCTACTACAGAAAAGGAAGAAGAGAGGAGAGAGTGCCATGATCGGACGGTATGGAAGGTACAGAGGAAGAATGGAAATTGGGAAAGGAGAGGAAAGAGGGGGGTGGGGGTGTATAGGGAAAGAAATCTCTGTCTCAGCAAAAGTTTTCATTAAAATTTTGAGACAAATGATCTCTGTGTCCTTCTCCTGAAGCTGCCTGGGGCGTCATGCTATTTCTATGCAAATAACAACCTCACGCCTTTGCTCCTATTATTTCTGCTGGAGCTGCTGCAACATGACCCAAGAGAGAGGGGGAGAGAGGAGGGAGAAGTGGGAGGAGAGAGAGGGAGGGAGAGCGAGGAGGGGTGATATGAAATGAGAAAGAGAAATAAGAAGGAAAATGCAGTAGAGGAGGAAGAGGGAGAGAAGGAACAGCAGAGAGGAGGAGGAGGGCACAGGAGACAGTCAGACAAGCAGAGTGTGTATATGTGTGTGTGCGCAATGGACTCACTGAGGTGTGAAAATATATAACACTAGGAAAGAGAGAGAGGGAGAGATGGAGGGCTAAGAACAACACAAAGACACGGCCATAATTTGTTTGGAGGCTGCCTTTCTTGTAATATATGACACCCTCAGCACGGGTGCTTCCTCACTGCGCACTATTGTTTAACTGTATAGCACTTACGACACTATCAGAACCAGTCCATCTCTTGCACACACCTCAGGATTTACGTACTGGGCCATTCCACTGCTGCACTCTGCTGCAAACATAACACAAAGTGTGAAAACGGAGGGGGCAGATATATTGTATTTACAACACAGTACATGATATGAATGTGTGCCATATCCTGACTAGTTAATGTGACTCTACACACAGTGTATCTGTGAGGTTATATGAAATGTTGTGAAAAGACCATTTGTCCTAAAATCTCAAAATAAATCTGTTTCACCAGTTACATAAAGGCTACCTGAGTAGAAACAGGTTGCAGTCTAACACCTGAGGAAGGTAATGGCTAGATGTGCACAGATACTTCTACCTTCACGTCTATTTTGTCATAATAACCAACCTATTTTGTAGTTTCCAAATCGCCTCAGCAGAAATCCAGATTCATCAGACCAGGCTTCATTTTTCTACTCTTCAACTGTCCAGGTTTGGTGAGCCTGTGCCCACTGCAGACTCAGATTTCTGTTCGTGGCTGACAGGAGTGGAACCCACGGTGGTCTTCTGCTGTTGTAGCCCATCCGCCTCAAGGTTCAATGTGTTGTGCATTCTGAGATTGTTTTCTACTCACCACAGTTGTAAAGGTTGGTTATGTGAGTTACTGTAGCCTTTCTGTCAGCTCCAACCAGTCTGGCCATTCTCCTCTGACCTCTCTCATCAACAAGGCATTTCTGTCCATTGAACTGCCGCTCACTGGATGTGTTTTTTGTTTTTGGCACCATTCTGAGTAAACTCTAGAGACTGTTGTGCATGAAAATCCCAGAAGATCAGTGGTTTCAGAAACACTCACACCAGCCCATCTGGTACAATCATACCACGGTCAAAGTCACTGAGATCACATTTTTTCAAATCTTTTTTTTTTAAAGTGCTCGCTGAATGTATATCACAATACACTGTACGGTTAGGTCCCTACGTCTTTGGACAGTGACACAGTTTTCATTAGTTTACCTCTGTACGCCAACGCAATGGATTTGACACGAAATATCAAAATTTTAGTTCCTCATTTTCAGAGGCTCAAAAGTATTTGGACAGTTCACTGGCAGTCAGCTTCGTGGCCCAGTGGGGCCTGTTCCCTCGTTATTTCATAACAAGTTAAGCAGATAAAAGGTCTGGAATTGATTCCAAGTGTTGACTTTGCAATTGGTAGCTGTTTGGAGTTCTCAGTGGAATTGGGGTGTTGTCTACCACCAGAATTCCAGTGGTTACTGAGCAGTGATTTAGTATGTTGTCTAGTGCATTTACTCAGCTATATGCTTGGGGTATCTCTGCAATTTTTGAAATCACATTTAATGTTTTTTAAGACTTTTAAAAACCTCAACAATGAAAATTTAATACAAACAGCAGTATGAATGCACAGTAGGGCTAGACGAAATATTTTAAATTAGTCACAAAATTAACATGGATTCTCTCAATATTGCTATCTATCCTCTCCATATGCAATGTAATGCAATTACCTGTGCTCCAGTGTTATGCATTACTCGAGGCAAAACCCTTCAAATATATAAAATAAAAACTAAAGAAACTAATTTTGGAAGTTTTTTTTATTACAGTTTGCATTAAATCCTTAATTTGGACAACAAATTTGTAAAATGATAAAGCAATATGCAGTAGAATATTATTACCCCACCGTAGTTAATGTAAATACCGTCAGTACAGTCAAGATGAAGGCCAGCAACAACTGTTCTATTCCAAGACTAAGATCAGCACACAATACTATTTAATTTTGTTATTTCAGAGTTAAAATTATATAACCTTAAAAGCACTAAGTTTCAAGGATTCAGATATCATCAGTACATCATTATTTTTTGGCTGAACCGCAACAGCGGGGCCAGCCCTATAAACACAAATGTCTATCGCTGACTGATTAGGTGACTGAGTGATAGAGTTGCACCACTGGTCTGCTGGCCGAGTGTTGGCTGGAGTTTCCCCATTGGCCGTTGCTCATTCAAAATGAACTTGCGCAAACAGTTTCTATTACGTCATCAGGGTGTGTTTACAGGCAGTGTTGCCAACTTAGTGCCTTTGTCACTAGATTCACCAATTTTTCAGACCCCTCCGCAGCACACCTTCCTCAGTGTTTCATTCAATTGACCACATGGCAGCTGACATTGAAGTGAATGAGGTTCTATCTTTCTCTCTGATCAATAATTTGTCTTTAACTTAGGTGTGTGGTGATTTCGTTAGACGACGTCTGGCAGAATCAGTGTTTTAGCAGAGTAGAGCAGCAGCTGGGAAAGGGCTTGGATGAGACTGCTGGTTAACTTGTAGTCTTAATGGGCTGCGTTTCAGTCACTGTTTCATGCTTGTTCCATTGTCTGACAACAGAAACAGAAACACATGTAAATGAGAAAAGCTTTAGTGGGAATGCGGGTGTATTAAAATACTGTATATTTGAGCACAGGCAGTAGGAGAGAAGCAAACAGATAAAGGGCTGAAACCAACTGTCAATAAGCAGAATGCAAATACAACGCAATAATGTCATGGCTATGCTAATTAGCATATCACGTCACCTAGCGGCATTTAGGAACTCTTTGAGCAAGCTTTACCTACTTTCCAGTGAAACTAGTTTTTTACAGCACTTCCACAGTTTTCAACTACTTTGCACATTGACCATACACAGTCCAGCCACATACTAGGTTTTGAACTAGTCTTGTTGATAATGTAGCTCTGCTTGTAAAGAAAGCTGTTAATTTTCTTCCAAATCCAGATCACCTTGTGTTACATGCTACTATCAGCTGACTATACCCCTGGACATTACCACGACTGATCAATGACTAATTTTACTTTGACTGATTGGTTAGACTTTATGTCATCTTGCCTAGACTGAGGCACCAGAATATCAGTGCTTAAAATATTTGTCACACATTTCATCAAACTCAGACACTAGTTTCGTGTTTTAGTATGTAGTGATGTGGCTATAGTGTTTCCTGTAGCCATATCACCACTTCCCCTGAATTATTGATTGTCTGAAATAACCTAAAACATGTACACTTTACAGAAAAAAAAGCATTGCCCTGACTCTGATTGCACAAATAATTACATCTAGTCAACCTGATTCCATCTCACTCCTAACAGAGAACTTTCACGGACTATGCACTCTTAAATTACTAGCATAACTTTACTCATACTGTAAGGTCAGAAAGGGTGTGTCATGACATAATATTAACACACACACACACACACAGAGTGATCCCTCTCTCATAAACATGTAAATACAGAGACACTCTCTCTTTCACTCTCTCTCTTTCTCTCACTGAATACAAGCTGTCCTCATCTTTTATGTCCATTCAGTAAAACTCATTTAGTGATTAGCATTAGCCTCAGTGCAGCTCTATGCCTATTTGTGCCAACCTTTCCTTCATTTTAACAGTCCAACAAACTGGCAATCATCACTGATTTAAAAAATCTGTTCCTCATCTCCTTTCGGTCATCATGTGTCGCATATTGGCCAATGTGGACATGTGTTAAAAACTGTCACAGAACTTACAACCAGATGCTAATGCCAAACAGACACAACAGATTTTTAAGAGCACATACCATTGCAACATCTATAATCATTTAAATCAGCAGCAAAATTGAGAAGATGTAATCATGCAAACTACATGGAATCCCTTAGGAGGAGGAGCTTGAGTTAACATTGCAGGTGGGTTTTGGGTATGTGCACATACACTATGTGTATGCATGCCGTACTCTCTGTCTGTAACTTAAATTGCACAATTGCTTATCATTTGAAGCAGTTAAGTCTACTCTCTGGTTTATAAATATTTACAATTATATAGTAGAAAATCAGCAATTTCTAATATACATGGATTGCAAAATGGAATACCTTAAAAAAAATGAAAATTAAGTCTGTATGGAAATTGTTGAAAGAGTGCATATATGTGCACGTGTGTGAGTGTCATGTGTGCCCCTGCATGTGCGCCTTTTTCTTTGTTAGTATTCACACACAGACGGTGTTAGCCTCTGACTGAGCAGCAGCCAAATATCCACTCAGAACCAAGTGATTTGCTCTTGTGTTCTTATCAGATGACTGAGGGGCTGATGAAAGGCAGAGGTGTATGTGTGTGTGTGTGTGTGTGTGTGTGTGTGTGTGTGTGTGTGTGTGTGTGTGTGTGTGTGTGTGTGTGCATGCATATGGGTGGTGCACACATGTGTGTGTTGTTTTACTATATTTGTGGGGTCTGAAACCCAGGAGCCCAGTATACTTGTGGGGTCCAACAGCTTTGTGGGGAACAAAATGCTGGAGCCACAAGTTTAAATGGCTGTTTGAGGTTTAAGACTTGGTTTTGAGGTTCCGGTTAGAATCAGGTTTAGGTTAGGTTTAGGGTTAGGCTAAAGGTTAGGGTTAGGCAATCAGTTATTGTTGGTTAAGATTAGGGCAAGGGGCTAGAGAATGCATCATGTTAATCACATGTCCCCATAAATTTAGTAAAACAAGGATGTGTGTGTACATGTGTGTGTGTTTGTGTGTGTGTGTGTGCGCGCACATCCACCTTTGCAGATGGTATCCTGCCGGCTGACTCACTGCCCTTGTGCGCGCACATCCACCTTTGCAGATGGTATCCTGCCGGCTGACTCACCTGCTGCCCTGCGGGGGGGGGGGTGTAACTAGCTAGCAGCACTGCTAACCCAAACCGCTACTGAACTGTGAAACAATTGCAGCCAAATCTCAAGTCGATTAGACACTAATTACGTAAGCTGCCAAAAAAAACACAGAAATGTGTTTGTGTGTGTTGGGGGAAAAAAGGGAGACTTTTGCTGCCTCAACACTTCATTGCTAGTTATCAGCAACAACAAATTGAATGCATATTTTTTTGCAAGTCACTACAAACCCACAGCAGACATACACACACTCATACAATGTGCCTTAAAGGAACACATAACAGTGGAGAGGGCAGGGGAATCATGACCATTTGGCATTCCTTAATGATGACCTCAAAAGCCAAAAATACTTAAGGCTTCACTCAGCGAGGGGACTCAGCAAAAGTCCAGTTGAAAATCCATTTCTACTGACCACACAAGCAGATAATCATCAATAAAAATCAATGAAAAGGTGCAATCAGTAATCCAACCAAAATGTATCAACACCACCAAAATTTAAAAAACAGGACTGGAACTTTCTCTCATATAACTCTTAAATAATTTACAGGTCTTTTAAGACGTGGATTAACATTAGACAAAAAATGACTCATTATACCATACACACAACAATTCTCCCAAGGAAATTATTTTCTACTATCACTTTCAGTTAGTAAATGAATTGATCATTTATAGCAAATTTTTTATCCAGCTAAATGTGGCAGAAAATGCTCAGCTGTTTGAGGGAGTTGGGAGAGCTAATAATCAACTATCCTATCATCCACTATCCTCTCCTAGTCATGTTATAAAGGCTTCACTGTACACCTGTAAGAATATGACTGGATGTACCTAGAAAGCTGGTCGGAAAATGCTGATGAACGAGGCACTGATGCTGAAGCCTTGAAAGACCCAGTTGATGTCAAAATGCAACTTGAGTGTTCTGCCTGAAATATCAACGCTCCATTTACCATATGCTAACACCCAGGGCCGGATTAACCTGTTAAGGGGTCCTGGGGCACAAATGGACTACCAGGCCTCCACTGACGACCTCCACCCCCACCTTAAGGCCCTCATCATGTCAGCTGATATTTTACTGTAGTGGTGCACATTTTGAAAACAGTTTTTAAATTAAATTAGCACAGATATGTGAACACACAGTAAGCTTTGGGGGTTGGGCCCCTGGGGTAGTTACCAGCTTTTAAGTAGGTGTTAAGTAACCCTGCCTTGGGTATATATCTTAATTACAGAAGATTGAATAGGACATTAATAGAAGTAATTTGCATGTTTTGTTTTTTTATCATCATGAAATGATTTTTTTCAGTATAACAAGTTTTGTTCGCTGAGATCCCTACATTCCATGGTCACTCAACCTTTTCCGCTTAAGAAAAAAAAAGCAGCAACAACAACAAAAAAGTTATGCCAGGTTGCTAATGCTGGAATGGTAGGCTAACTGTAGCATACATAGTTCGACAACTTTATCGAGGTCCCACAATTTTGCCGTTTACTGTTAAAAATCTAAAGTATTTCCAAACGGGTGTTTAGATTGTTCGGAGTTCAAATCACTCTCTCTGCGGCAAAGCTGGTTTGTGGACTCTGCCATCATTACCAAATGGCTGTTGTTGAATTATTCACCTGTTTCAAATTGACCTGTACTTAATTTTCAATCATGCAGTGCATTCAGTGCAGCGGCCCAGGCCCACCTGAGAACTCGTGAGACCAACAACCGTGGTAGTGCTCCTTTTTTTTCACAATCTAATATTAATTTTCACAATCAAATATCTTTTCATTTTGAAAGATTCTTTCAAAAATCATATTGTTGTTAGCTAATATGGTATTAGCTGATATGGGTTGATTATTGGATATTGGTATGTCTAACCTTTTTTTGTGTGTCTATTTTCAAACTAAAGGCCTTGTTGATGTGTGTGCAGTGACAGTTCATTTAACACAGTACTTGAAAAATAATATACTTTGTTGCAAATGATAATGCTATTGTTGTTATTTTAACAAGGTTTTCATAGCCCCATACATTACTAGTAGATGCCAAGTTTCTGTCTCTTGTCATTACATTCAAGTCACATAGCAAAGCAGCAGTTTTTGTGAATGATTAATCCCTGGTCGCCTTTGAAAATAAGGAAAAGTAACAATGGTAGAGGCAAATTTTACTCATCAGATAACTTGGCCTATGGGGCACAGGCCCAGTAATATTAAGTGTCTGCTGATACTCAGTGTTAAGTTGAATATTTTGTTTTCAATTTTGCGCAGAGCATATATTCTAGGCTACTGTAACATTAAGTGGGTAAAGCAATTTATGTACACCAGTTCGCGACAGTATTAAAATCGGGAACTGGTTTTAATATTGTGGCTAATCAGTGTAAATTTGACAGCTGAGAAGCTCTCAGAAAATAAAACCTGCATTACAGGTTTACTCTGATTTCCTCCAGTAGTGTTTCGTATAGTGTCCAATTGTATTCTGTATTATATCTCTAGAGAGGTGTATGCTTGGTTTGGAGAACACAACAGACAGCCTCTGCTCATCTCCAGCGCAAACAAAGTAGAGTTATGGTTAACCTGCACGTTACCAAGAAAAACATGGAGAGATCCTGGTAGGTAAGGGGGGGGTTAATTGTGTGCCTGTGCCTAGGAGCATTGTGTCCTGATCTATTCATGTTTCATGTGCAAAGAAATATGTACTGTTTGGATTAGAAAATAGAAAATAAGGAATTTTGAAAACACATCAAAAATCTTTTTTATCATGCAGAGACAGATTTTTTTTTCTCAAGATGGTCAGAAGAGCTGTTGTGGAAATACCTTCAAAATCTGTGCAAAGATCATCAGGATTTTATCTTTCAGGAGATTCGCTCTGTGCCTTGTATTTAAAGATAATATAAAAGATGATTGGAATGAATATCTTCCAGAAACCTAATATGGCTATGAATTAAAATAAATTTTCTTTCTAAAGTGTATTCTTTTTTTCAAGTATTGTGTTTCAGCTGCACTTGGGGCTAGGAGATGCCTACACAGAGTTGTATTTAGTTAATTTTATGTAATCAGTTGAATCAATTAGGTGACCCATTGAGAACGAAGCTAAATTTTATCAGGACAAGACAAAGTGCAATAATACAGTTGGTCATTTTCATTTTGTATTAGCATTAGCATTTTTACATGAATCATGTAACTGTCCAAACAGCAAATCTTTTTTAAAGTTTTACTGCTTGTTTTTACTGCCTTGCCTTATCCTACAATATTGACCTCTTATCCTACATTATTACACTCCAGCTCATAGAGGTTGAAGGGTATTTGCAGTCAGAGCACAACTGCAGTAGTTTTACACTTATTTCATCATATATTTTATGTGCTCTGATATCTGTTGTTACGTCTGTAAACTAAATAATTATAATTATAAATGAAAACACCGGAAAATGATGAGGAAAAAATGAATTAATTATCATATATATATATATATATATATATATATATATATATATATATATATATATAGTCCTGTGAGTTGCAAAGTAAAGGAAGTGCATCAGTAACTCTGACAAAAGGCCCTGATTTGGTAGATGACACCCTCCCCTGAAAAAACTGACAATACACACCCTTGACCACAACACACACAAACTGAAAAACATACTGTCAAAAGCCCAAATAGACAACTCTCACTTCACACACACACGGTGACAAACACAGATGTAGGCATGTCCCTACAAACACATTACTATCAACTCTGACTGACAATACACACCACACAGCAGCCCTCCTCGACAGACACACATAGTCATAGTCTCTCTGCCTTAAAGCTACAGCCTATGTACAAAGAAAAGGCAGGACAGTAAAGGGAAAAAGACTCGTGCTGTCTCACACATACACACACATACACACACGCACGCACACATGCGATGCCTTTTCCTACCTCCTTCTCAATCCATCTGCTTCACGTTTGCATTTCATGCCTGCCGGCATTTTTTTGAAGTAGCAATACTTTGATGCAGACTGAGGGATACATTATCATTATTTCAATTTCCATGCTGAGGTGTTTTGTGTGTGCATGTGTGTATGAGAGACAGAGAGAGAGGCACAGATAGGAAGACAGAGAGGAGTACCAATATGCTCTGTGGCGCTGCTGTCTTCATAGTCTTGTGCTCGCATGAAAATAAGACATTGAAGGAGAAAGGCGGAAAACAAAGAGAGTTGAGGGAGGTGTGAGGAAGAGAGATACAGAGGAGGACCAGCATGCAGAGAAGGGAAGAAGAAGGGGACAGAGATAGGTGAGCAAAGGAAGAGGCATGAGAGAGATAAAGGGAGCAGCAGAGAGTGCATTGCATTTTGACATGGCTATCTAAAGCATAAGCCTCTCCTGCAGCTATATGCATTGTGCTGGGCTCCTCAACCTCTATCTCTCCTTCTATTTCATACTCTCTCTACCCACATCCCTCTCGAGCTATGGTTGTGGCCATGTTCCGGGGTGAGAACATGTTAGCTGTACCTAATATTGTAAGGTCTTGACCTTACTGTGTAGTGCCTTGGGATAATGTGTGCTAGATTTGCCACTATATAAATAAATCTGAATTGAATTGAATTGAATTCATTAGTATGCAAGAGATTGCAATGTGATTCATTCATAACATGGTAGATTTGTGTATCCATGTCACCTGGTTCACTACTATCAATATTGTGAACCTTTAGTTTTAAAACAATATGTTGTTCATTTTGATGATTGATGATGAGTTGTCGCTTGATTATCACTTTATTCTGCTATAAAAACAATCTATACCAATGAGATAATAGAAACAAGCATTATGTTTCAAACCTAATCCCTAATCCCCAACCCCTAATCATAAAGTCTAATATGACAAGCCTGGTGTCTAGCTAGCGCTAGCTTGTCCATGCTTGGTCTAGGGTTACAGCAGTATACTGGTTACACCAGTAGCAAATGTGCATGGTATGATAACCATCAATTTTCATGCCACGGTATACCAATGTTATCCAGTGATATCCAGTTTGCAAAAAATGTGGATGCAAAGTGGAGGAAACACATCCAACATGCTGGCCCATCTTTGAGAACACCATGCCTCCATGCAGATCAAAGTATGTGTGCCATTTATAAATTTAATCCCTAACAAAAAAACTTGTGAATCTTTAAACGTTCATCATAAAATGCGTTATCAAAATAATTTGATAATAATCAATAATCTTGACTCCCGGCTACATCTGCATTGTCTGTCCATTTGGAAACCTCTGACTTACAAACAGACACACACTGACCCTGGTCTGACCCCATAAAGGAACACACAAACTTTCCCGGCTCGGGGCACTGACATGAGTGAGTGTGTGTGTGAGTTAAAGATACAGACAGGATCACTCTGGCTGTTCTGTCGCCAACCTACAGTAAAAAGGCCACTATTTTGATCATCGTTTAGAGCACTTGTGACAGCATTTGTCACTATTTTCAGAATTTTTACAAACCAAACAATGAAACAATTAATGGAGAAAATAATCCGTGGATTGATCCATAATGAAAATAATCCTTAGTTGCAGTTGGATACAAAATAGTTCAAAAGAGCTACACCTCAACCAACTACAACAGTAAAATTGTTTACATTAATGCATGAGTAAACATAATTTAATGATATAATATATAATAGTATAAAAGTCACAGGGGACATTGAGTGCTTTTACTTTTAATACTTTAAATACACCTCCATGATAATAATTAATATTTCCAATGCAGGGGTTTTACTTGTAACAGAGTACTTTTACTATGTGGTGTTAGTACTTTTACTTAAGTAAAGGATGTGAATACCTCTTCCACCACTGGTGCTAACATGCAAACTAACGTGCTTTAGCTAAAAAACTCTCCTGTTTTCATTCATTTGCAGATCATTGTAAATGATAACAATCATAATAATTGTGAAATACTGTATGCCATGATACTGTGAAACTGTGATATTTTCTGGGATGGTATTCATACTGTGAAAAATCTCGAACCGTTGCAACCCATGTTTGGTCTTGAGCCAACCAGTATTGTCCTCCACTTTTACAAACCCCGTGTGAAATAGAATGAACATAGCAATACGCAGGCACAAACGGTACCATTCTTACCATGTTCTCAGCAACTGACACACCTCCCCCTCTCTTTTCTTTTCTTCCATTTTAAACTCTATCCATTCCCTCTTTCTCTCTCTCTGTGCATCCTTGCCTGTACAATAATTCAAAGCAGAGCTGCTGCAAGCACAATATCTAAAATTTGACTCAGTGGTGGACTCCACATTTCAGGTGGAGAAACAGAGATATTTAGGCAGTTCCTAAAGCTTGGAGGCTACTTATGATTAGTGGGGTTCAGAATTTCAGAAGTCTGTTTTTTTGATGACACACTGAGCTCTTTTTAAGAAACTGGCAGCAGCAGCCATTTTTTTTCTCTTTTTCCAGTGTAGTCTCTCACCAGTGTTTCTTCTGAATGAAAAACATATCAGATTTTCAGTGTAGTTACATAAACCATTACAAGTTTAAAGAAATCAAGTATACAAGTAAATTCATCATAATTGGTAATAGGTTTGAAGCTTGAAAGAGGTACCCAACTTTTATGGCAATCTGTCTGTTACATCTTTTGTATGCAAAGTTGACATTTCCAAAAGGAAAGGTCATGAAGTCCAAAATGGAAAGGGTTCATCCTCTGAAGAGCATGTAAGGTTACCGTAAATTTCATGATAAACTGCCCATGTTTGACAAAGCGTAGGAAATTTGAATTGGAATTGTAAGGATTATTATAATAATAATAATTATTATTATTATGCATTAAAAGTGTCTGGATCTCAGAAATCCAAAGAACTAAAGACACCAACTTGGCAGATACTACTCAGGCAACAAAATTCACATCAACTGACTTCAACTGACCTGGAACTACAAAAACAGTTTTTATGTTTTTGCCAATAACTTCACAAGCTAGAAACAAAATTATTTTTTCCCTGGATTCTGTGGATGATTTTGCATCATAAGGTCAATTTTACATAAACTTTTCGCCTCAGAACCTCCCAGTATTAGGACGTTCTGCCTCTAGGGGGTGCTAAAACTTTAAACATTTTAGATCTCATATAAGGTCGTAGAGACTTCATGCTCTTTGCAAATCATCTTGCAATATGTGAAGAAACTTTGGTTCTCTACAATCACTGGTCAACTGTGAATGCTGTCACTGTAATTTTTTTCAAAACTTGCACAATCAATTAACTCTCAAAACTCCTAAAGTATTCACCTTTTACTAAAATTGAGTCACGCATTGTTCAGAGTCTGGAGATGAAATGTGAAATAAAATTGAGTTTTGAAATCTGTTTAAAATTGAGGACGTAGAAACAATAATGTTTTAGCATAATATAATACAAACAACATGTACTAAGTTGCCAAATATGTGTAAATCTCAGAAAACATTCCTGTAATGGTCACAATTGTTTGATTTTTTCTTTCAGCTTCTTATCTTTAAAACGGAAATTTTGCCAAATATTTAAACGTCCACTGCATAATTCTCATTGACCTCTGTTGGATTTAATGTTCAGGTTGTGGAAACTGACTATGAAGCAGAAGGTCTCAGGTTCAAATCCAAGGGTACCTGTGCCCTGATACAGTACCCTGATGAGAAGAAGGAATGCACTTCTTAATTTATTTTAGTTGATGCCTACAAAAATGGTAGACTAGGCTGAGAGTGAAAGGAATTGAAAGGAACACAAACATACACACTTCAACTAAATTGTACTAAATATGTTTTAGTAGAAGCAGAATTGCTGCCTGGATTGCAGTAAATTCATGGCAACATTTTCAAGTCCACAAAGTGCTACAATCATGTACTGTGCAGACTTGTGCGTCCTGAGTCCCCTCTATAGTTAAGGTTGGGCTATAACAGGCGCGTGCGTCCACCCACCCACCCCCCACGCCCACACACCCCCCACCCCCACCCCAACTCCATTGGGCTAGAGTACTGTCAGGTCCACTTTTCATGTAATAACACCTGTATTAGGGCACAGGGCACTGCACAAGAGCCTTACAATCGTGCCCAATGTTTTCTAAGCCAATTTTCAACGCTGTATTTATTTCTGATAGAATTTTCTGATTTCCCATGGGCCCTTCCTGACTGGTTCTAGGTCCACCCTGTGCCACTTTATTTGAAAAATCCTGGAATCACCCCTGGGCTACAAAACTTTTCAGGTTAAGTTAGGGAAAGATGATGGTTGAGGTTAAACAACCAAATAAAGATCAGGTCTCATGTTTCAAGTCACCATTGACTTTCAGTATTTATAACCACAACCCTTTTCTAACCTAATCAAGTGCTTTGAGTTGCCTAAACATAATAATATAAACCTTAATCATGCTTTAGTTGCCACAATGTTGTAGGAAAAACCACTAAAAATGCTTCGGTATTAACATTTCGTCACTTCACAAATAAATTTGTTAAAAATATTTCCTCTTGTGTGGCTAAAAAATGTAATCTGGGCAGCATTAAATTTTTTCAAAACGTATTTACTGATTGTAATTAGAGGCATATGAATGTATTTTTAGCAGAAAGGGTTGCATTAACAGACTTCATTTGAAAGATGGATAGATAATCCATGTAATAGTCCCTCAAGTGTGGTATCAGCTGTCGCCACTTTATGAATGTATCGAGTGATGAGGCAAATTTAAGAACTGAGTATCAGCAAGCTTGTGCTGTGGCCAGAGACAAAGCCAGACTAACCAACAACAAAATTGCAGTGCTGTCTGGGCTGTTTAAAGGTGTTTACGAACTATCAGAAATTAACGACATGACAGAAAAAAATGTACTTTCCTTTTCAAAACACCTAATCCTCATATAATTTGTATAACTTTTATCCTACTTATCATGATGTAAACTATGCATAACTGCACAGGGGTTTGTTATTTACTCTGAATGCTTAAATTCATTAAAAGGAGCCAGGATTAACCCCATGCTCCTCCAGCTCTGTCTTACCAGGGTTGAAGTTAATGACAGCCGTAAAACACAACCACGCTCAACCTTACATTACTCTCCTCTGGGTCACAGTCATCCATACAGAATTCATTAGAGTAAATATGACCCAAACCTAGTGTGTGTGCGTGTGTGTGCCAGAATGAGATATCATGCAGGGTCCAGATGTGACACTTGATGTGACTGTTTGTGAGTCCAAAATGAAATAAAGAGACTAACCAAAGCCTGTTTTTTTTTTTTTACCCCCGATCAACATCCGCGTCATGTCTTCTTCCAGTAGTTTCAGTGATACACACAGACTGTCAAATACTCTTTGAGGGCAGAAACTGGTCATTTACGAGGAAATGAGAGGACTGTTTGTTTCAGTGGGTAGATTTGAACAAAAGGTGGTGGAGCTTGGCCTCACGCACCATCATGCTTCTTGACAATATACTTTAGCATTGTTTATGTGCAGTTTAAACCCACTGCAGATCTTCCCTGAAGGAGTCTGGACACCAAAAAGATGAAGAAATCTGAGATTAAAGATACAAGAATGGTTCTAGCAAGGGCAATTCATTTAGCAATTCATTTTCTCCCTTTCATCGTTGCAAGTTACAATCCATGTATCTTTAACATCTTTATTAACAAAACCAATGTTCAACAATGAGACATTATAGCTTTGACACAAATTAGAGGTATTAAATGCCAGAATAATATTAAAATTATTATGTATACACCAGAAATACCACACAACATTACACAAAAATAACTAGAATGGCACTCAGTTAAGCGAAGACCTACACCGAGGCCAATGTCAAACAACATACTCCAGACTTCAGAGAAAAAAATTAAGATTCAAAGTAAAAGATCGGGATCTGCCCCCAAATTTTATGGGTTCTTCCCCGGCCCATTCCCCATCCCTCCACCAAGTTAAGTGCAAATCGGTTCAGTACATTTTGCATAATCCTGCTGACAAACAAACCAACAAACAAACAAACAAACAAACAGACACAGGTGAAAACATAACCTCCTTTGCAGAGGTAAAAATAACTGGTAATATGTAACATTTGACAATATATTGTCCATGAAATTCAACCTTTTTTTACAGTGTACCCTTTTCAATTAATCTTAATGATATATATCATACAAAAAATATATACAAAAACATGAGATTTTAAAAAAAAAAGGTGTTTATGCAATTTGAAATATAATCCAAAGAATCATGAATCTTTTTAAATCTGAAGATTACAATCATAAGGAAGCAACAGGGTCTTTGTTACTAAACTGGCCCACTCTATATTAATTTAAATCTTTCTAAAAATTTCAGTGACAATTACAGAATACAGTTGTTAAAAATAGGTGTATTATATACTGTATGTATTTCTCACAAAATGTCTAGCAATAATAAGTATCAGTAAATCTGCCAACCAACTGGTTACTCTATTTATTTCACCAGGATAATCCACTCATTATTGATACTGCTCTCCGGGGAGTCTTAGAGTACATATAATAAAATCCAGCAATTCAACAATAAAAACATGTAAAACACTGGTGAAAGTCTATTAAAGGTCAAGTTTTAGTGTCCTATTTTTTTCTTTTCTTTTTTTTTTTGCTGTGGGGTCTTTGGCTGCACATGTAGAGCCTACCACCTGAAAGCCTGTGCAACCATTATCTTAACAGTTCCATCAGGTGCAGGGGTCAATGCGTGCACCGACTTAAAGACAACTGTTGGTAGAGTTATACAATAACTCAGTTACTTATGCTGTACCAGCATACCAACATTTCAAGTCAAGTCATTTTTACGTGTACTTTACAGTCCAAAATCCCAATTTTGTTGTTCTTTACACTTGATTCAGACAAGTAAAAAGTTCACGAAATTAACCCTTTAATGTGTTGGATAGACAACAATAGCTGCTGTACATTCAGAGCAAACAAAAGAAGCAATTGTAGAATTACAATATGAAGAAGAATGAAAATATTAAATAAATAAAGCACTAACATAAAAATATAAATAAATATGCAGTGTATTTACTGTCCTCCAAATCTTGTAATGGGGCACAAGTGGTGATTAAGAGAGGAAGAAATGAGCAAGATAAACCAAGATTCTGCCATGATCTTGGATTAAGTCCCCCTTGGAGAAGTAAATTCCATATTCCTGCTTTACATCACTGTTGTCTGCCAGGATGTAAATATCATCATCAGAAGAAAAATTGCAATAAAAAAATAAAAAAGAGTAAATTGATCATAAGAACCCAGAAGAATAAAGGTCCAGTTTTTCAAGCAATATTTAGCCCATTTAAGCCATGGCTACCAGAAACTAAGTAGACTAGATATTTAGATTTTTTCCTACATGTTTGCATATTCACACTAAATTCACTGTCTGTTGTGTGTTTCTGAATAATTACAAAATGATTATTTGCATAAATGTTTAATGTCTCTACAAAAGATGCTTATGTTATTTTGTAATTAATTGAACTTTTGTGTAGAAATATAATATTTAAATTCATTTTGTTTCACAGGTGCCTTTTCTGTCTTAAACACACACACACACACACACACACACACACACACACACACACGTACTTGGTCATTCTTGCCACAGCATCGGTGGAGAACAGTTGCAGCATGACAAGATGACTTCTGAAGAAAAAGAAGGACACCCATAGGTGCTGGTGAGGTACTGCAAATGTTACTCACTCACTCCATCAATATGAACATGCAGGTGGTGACCAAATCAGACAAATAAGACAAAGAACAAGGGTTAGACGTGAAAATGATCCTTCTTTTTTCTTATATTCAAAGATCCTTCAAAGCTACCACTTAACTAACAAATTACGGAGCATCTTGTGCTTTTGCACAGCCAAGATCTGCATTTCTCCTGGTCACTGTCTGAAACAGATTGATACACAGACCCACAGACCCACAGACACACATGCAGCCTTGACGGAGTGACAGATTGGCAGTGAGAGAGTAGGATAGTCCTTTTGTGTTTGTTTGCCCCTCTATATCAAGCCATGTCAAACATGCCCTTACAGGAGTGACAAAGGACCTGTCTGTCCATATGTTTCAGCATGATAGCATACAATGTATTGCAGTAGGCTGGTATCTCTTGTTTTCCCTCACTCTCTGTCTTTCTCCTAACACACACACACATAGAAACACACCTCAGAGGTAAACTCTTTGTCCAGCGTTGCAAGCCAAAATGTTCCCCTATTATAATACAAGCTCGACTTGCCTGATTCTCCGGTACATTATAAGTGTTAATTAATCCCAGCCAAACACAATGCATTTATAAATGGGGTCTATGTGTAATGCAGACTGCCAAGGACAAGTAGATGCAGATTCAAATTCTGCTTTTTTGGTCTTCTTTTTCATGATTGGTGGGGGAGAATTATAAAGCAACAATGGTGCTTTTGTGTTAATAATATTCAACTTGTTTTGTTGGAAGTAGAGGTCATTGTTTGAATGCTGTGCACTAGGTGCTGTTACATTCATCAATAGTGTTAGATGTAAATAGATGCACTTGTTCTTTACCTGTTTACAGTTGTTACAGAGTCGTGGAATTTACACACAAGCTAATTTAAGAGTCAGCAAGTCATTAGTTTGAAATTCAAATCTAGTTTCGCACCATGTTTTGTTCATTTAAGACAACTGTTGTGCAGCAGCTCTAATACTCCATAATAAAATGCAAACAAGGCTGGTAATGTGTCTTTCAGCTTTCTTTGATGTGAAGATAGATAAATTGTAATATCAATTGTATAATTAAAATAAAAGGGAAAATTGTTTTTTTTTTTTCTTGTAATGATTTTAACAGCATGGATGCTAATAGCTGATTGATATAATGGTCTTACATGGATGCCTTCAAAGTGTTCCTTGTGCTACTTGTTAGCTCATAGTCTACAGTTGTAGCACAATGATAGGCGGTTTGTTTTAATGTAAGTGACTATTAGTTTGATGAATTCTTTTTCATTAGTAAGTCATATTGTAACACTGTCTAGGCCTTCATGCTGCTCTGCATAGTCTAGAATGTAGAAGGTCCAGTCACTTTTCTACCAACTCTCATTCTCAATGGAGCATCATTTAAATATTTATTGTTGAAGACATCTACACGGGTTGTCTATGGGGACATTTTGATCATGTGTCATTTTTCTTAGCAGAATCTTTGAGAAGTCCAAGCTCCATCTCCATCTAAAAACCAGACACCTCTGGACAGGCCATTCAATATGTTGTCTCTATTCTATTCCTATAGTGATGCTTATAGTATGACCATATCCTTGGACGTTATAGTACTGACCTGTCAATTTCACTACAACTGCAAACAACTACAATAAATATAATAAAAGTCTTAATAAAAGTTTTACTTATTTTTTATGAATCTTTATTATTTTCATTATTTTCCATTATGATAATGACATGTCAATACTATAATGGAAAATAATAAAGATAATCACAAATTCAGTTTTATTAAGAATTTTATTATGTTTCTTACAGTTGTAACCACATGAGAAAAATCTGTTGACTTGTTTACAACCTGGATAAATCTAGCTGCTTGTGTTTCTTGCCTCATTGGAGCTATTTCAAGTGCATACCAAGATTTCAACAATTACTAATGTTACAACGTTATCATAACCAACAAAACCAATATTCAAAGACACTACAATAAAACCTAAGTTGTAATAAACTGTAGTTTATTCTCAAGTTGTAGTGATGATGTTATAATTTAGCAGCTAGGAAAGTCACTATAGCCATTTTTCACTACAGGAACTTAATGAAACATAGCGTAACATGCAGCCATGTCAGTGGTCAAGTATTTGTTTTTCCACACTTTGGTGATGAGTTCCTGGAGCTAAATTTGGGCAATGCTGAGGAGGTGGTGCTAAATGTAAGCTCCATGTAGGCTATTTTTAAGTGTTGCCAGCACTGTGGTTGATTTTGACTGGTCCATCAGATGTTTTGTCTCATCACAGCAAGAGCAACTACAACAAACACAACAGTTAATCACTACATTTGTATTAACCAGCACAACCAACACTTAAAAGAAGAAGAGCAATGGAGAACTGTTGCTGGACAAAGCAGGGTGTCCAGAAACTCATCTGTAGCCTATTTGGGGAGAGGAGAGTATTCAGAGGGAGTGGGCTTGAGTGGTTATAAAAAGTGCACTAGGAGTATCTGGCAGAAATTGGGCTACCCAACACAGCCAAACAGTGCAAGGAATTCATTAAGAGATGAAACAAGGTTATAGGAAAACAAAGGCTCAGAATGTGTGCTTTGGAGAAAACTGAAAAACTATGAAGTGGTTTGACAAACTGGATGTCTTTCTGGGATACCAACCGGCTTGTACTGGCCCAAGCAGGGCTCTGGATTCAGGGTAAATATGAGGGAAAATACCTAACCCTAACCCATACATCCGAAATTTCACAGTTTGTAAAGTAAAGTGGACACTAGAGGAAGAACATAGTGCTAAAGCCTCACAAAGTTCTTAAGAGGTCAGGTTATGGGAAGCTAAAGGTTACAGGTTGTTTACAGTAGTTCCTGCAGTGGAAAAGGGCTAAAAAATTAGCCATCATGCGAACATTGGTGGGGAAGATGGGTGATTTTCTTTCTTTTTGCTTATGTGTGACTTGTACAGGCAGGATAGGTATGTTATACCATCTATCCAGCCGCTGATTGGATTTTCTCTAAAAGCCAAAATCTGACAAATCATAATAACAAAGTTAGCACAGAGGGACTCCAGTCTAGCGATAGTGAGACATTCTTTAATTTGTATTGCAGCTCCATTTCATTTTGTTTAGCATGGAAACTTTTTAAGCTCTGTCACTCTGAGGAAAGAAGAGAAGTGTTGTCAACGGCTTGAAGGATGTGGGAGTTTATTGAGATGGAAAATGGCTGCTGGTTAGTGTCCTGGCCTAAGTAAATGATATAAAAGCCAATCCCAGTGTCTTAATGGCCTTCATTCTTCTCTGAGGGGGTGGAGGTAATTATAAAGTTCATTACTGTAATGAGATAGGCAGCGTTTGAGAGAGAGCCATCAGTAACTGGACTGAGACACAGCGATACAACTGTTGATCAAGTCACTGGAACAGGATGTGAATGAGGTTAGGACAAGTTCTGTTGATGTCATTTGTTCCTGAAATACTTTTCCTGCTGACATGCTGGATGACACTTTAATCTGACTAGTGGCATTTTAAAATTCCTTTAGCTTTCTATACATGATTTTGATCATCCTGCAACTCTTTGGATCTTGACAGATCTTTGAAAAAAAAAGTCAAATGTGTTTTGTATTGTATAATATATATAGCCCTCACTATTAAGATAATAAAGAATATATGTATAGTGCATATCACAAGCCAATTGGCCAAATTCTGTACGTCTAGTTTTGTTGTGTGTGTTACCTTACGTCTTTATATGCCAAGATTTTCTGATGTTAGAAATTAGACACATTAATTTTCAACATCTTAAACTGTAAGCATCCAGCTTTCCCGTGATTCAGAATGAAGCAAAACCAATTCTTTTTTCCTTTTTTCTGTATTACTATGCAGTATGACTATATTACTGCCTCAACTTCCTGTAATACTTCTAGATTTCACAAAAGAATGTTATCAAATATGCAAAACAATTAAAGACACTGAAAAAGATATACATATATATGCATTTATGTATGTATGTATGTATGTATGTATATATTTAGTAGATGTTTTAGTAGATAAAATATTCATCACAGAAGTTAATAAGGTTGCAGCCTGATCCACCCTCAGTGGTCAACCTGGTAGAGGTGAAAATGATGTACTACAGTGCATACATCAGTGAGTGGACCCTTCGCCTTTCATAATGCTGCATTGTTTGATGCTTAACCTGTTATGCAACATAAAAGTAACACAAGACTGTGTAATATTCATCAGGTGTTTGCTTTCAGGTGTTCATTGGTCAGTGTAAAAAAAACTGTATGGGCACCAATACCCACACTTGCAGCATTTGCAAGCAGTTAAGTGCCCATTAAGACCACAAGCATGTTCACTGGGACACATTTGATGAATGAGGACATCCCATGCCTCTTCTCTTGCATTGCTGACACATGGCTCAGTCAAGGTCAGGTATTTTTTGTTGGTTTTATTTAATTCCAACATAATTAACAAATACACAGGATCCACCATACAGTATTACAGTAACACTGGGGAAAAAAAAGAAACGCACATTCAGACGTTAAGAGGAGTAAAAAAATTAATAAAGCAATTAAACCGAGTTAGAAGCATGTATTGTTACTGTACATAGAAGAGACCTTGCATGCATTATTTTGAAAGTTTTTTGCCCATTGAAGTTTCGAGGAAGGAACGTACTTTTTAAATCAAACGTCATGCAACTAGTCTGACTTGACCACTAGTATTTATAACTTAATTGGCTGTTTGAGGACAACTTCCAGTTGGTAAACTCTGGAACACTCAACTTTTTCAGAATTTACTAGGAATGCTCAAATGCATCATTACTTTTCAACCTCATTAAACTGAATGAACTCAATTCAGCTGTTAAGTAAACCGCATTTACTTTCAGGACTAATGAATAAAACTGTTCTTATGTCGATAAATTAACACCAAACTGTGAAAACTGAGTGGTGTGGTGAGGAGTCTGTAAAGCTAACACTCAAAATCATTTCAGTCACAAGTCCATTGTTGTGCTTTGAGACAATTAACAAAGACATTTAGTCAGTCAGCTGTGCAAACACTCTGACAAACATTCGCTGTAATGTTGGAGGCCAGTGTTTTGGGTGACCCATTGATTTATCCACTAGAGACAAATTTCACAGACATTTGGTGTTCAGTCGGTGTTAATTTTAGACTATGCTAACAGCCATGTGGAAAATCTTCATTATTTTTTCTCCATAAAAAAGTCTTTAACTGTGTCATTCCACACATTCAACTTTAGATGTGTACTCATGGACCCCCCCATCAGCATGAAGCACAACTTTGCATTCCACCAGTGTCCTACTAAAACCTTACCCTGTTGTCACATTTTTATTATTTTATTAGCAATAAATGCTCTGTTTTATCAACAATCTGCTACCTTTGCAATCGGCTACCTTTGCAAACTGTGTAAAAAGAGTAAAGTTTTACTTTGAAGCTAAAGAGAAAAAGAGGAACACTGCAGTAAGAAGATGGACTCAAGTGGCTCTCTCTCTCTCTCTCTCTCACTGCAAAAAAGAACATAAACCTGAAATAATGGTTCATTTTGACTGTGACTCAGCCAGTATAAAATATGCCTGATTTCCACTGTGAATTATACCAGCTTCTGGCAGCTGATTTATCGAATAGGAGGGCTACATTTGTAATAAAGCAGAAGAAATTATTGCCTGGTGTTAATATTGGAGATTTGATTGAAACGGATACAGGGGCCGTTGAAAATTGGACAGTAAATCACTATGTTCCAGCCAGGCGTGCTATTCTGAGAGGCTTGCACAGATATTGACAGATAATGGGTTTTTTTTCTTTTGCTTTGATTGGTCATTACAGAAACCTTATTTTCATTAGCATTCCTATAAGCAAGATAGTTTTTTGAACCAGCCAGTGTCATTGTGACTGTTGTGTATAAGTGTGTTTTTTGGGCATGAGTAAGTAGGCACATATCACATATCCAAAAAGCCAGGGCCCGTTAACAAAGTATTTATTGTGTGGGAGGTTCTGTTTTGAGTTCAAGAGCTGAAAAGTTGCCAACAAAGATCAACACCTTAAAACTGTTACTTAAAATTACGTAAAGAAGTGTGAAGGGCAGGGCCAAAGCTGAGGACACTGAGGTCATGTTTTCAGTAATATTTTTGAGAATTTGGGGGTTTTAATCACATGAGGAAGAGTTAACATTCTATGAATACACACATCGGGTGTTTTAAAGCAACAGAGGGACATTTGGTTAAATATGCTCATCAACTTTCTGGCAGGGAGTTAGATGAGAAAATTGATATCCCCTCATGTCTGTACTAAAAATATGAAGTTACAGCCTGCAGCCAGTTAGCTTAGTGGCTGGAAACAGAAAGAAACAGCTAGCCTATCTCTGTCCAAAGCATAAGTCAGATCATAAAGTTCCTCCTCCAAAAAAGTTGTATCTTCTGGATCCATCTTTTAACCAGATCATACTGTCACAATGTAGGTAATCAGAGAGGCAGGTAAGTGCAGGTAAGTGGCTTTAAAGATGAAACTGATCATGAAAAGACTTACAGGCAGGAAGGCAGGCAGGCAGACAGGCAGGCAGGCGGCCAAGCATGCGAGCAGGCAGACATGTACAAAGTCAGGTAGAGGAACAGGTAACAGGCATGGATGCGGGTAACGTTAGTCCATAGCATGAACAGCATCAGAGAGACACAACAATGTGGTAAATAACCGGGTAAAGAGAGCTGGTATGGGATAATGAGGAAACCGGGAACAGGTGTGAGAGTGGGCAAGGGAGATCAGGAGATTAGGGCTGCAGTTGAATAGTCCTTTTTGCTTGGGAAGGTTCCTAACTGAGTGAACGGACCCGGAAGTATCTCAGTGGAAGCCGTGAAAAAAGATGGACGAATTCTCTAAATGCTAAGGACATGAACTTCATTGCTTCCTATCTTATCTCTCTTAGCATAGGATACACTGGACATTCCCTTACGAAATGAAAGGAGACAATGCCATCCCACAATTCCTTGCTGCAGCAGTATTTAGAGCAAAAATTAAGGAAAATAAACAATCATGATTGACAAGGGATGATTTTCATCATGTAAGTTGCTGTTACATATTACCTTTCAACAATGTTATACCCACAGGCGAACTATGAACATTACGCTGCTGTTGTAAAATGATCAAAGTGAAGTTAATGTTGTAGTGTAACCTATGCTCAGTTATTAGTTATATGTCTTACTTTTAAGCACTGTTGTATTGCCAGCATTTAGGAATATAATTAATTATTTGTACTTCAGTCTTAGATGCTGAAACCCTTGGTTTAATAACGGCAAGTGTTAAACTGGATCATCTCTTCAGCTCTATATATATAATTAGTGGTAGGAGAAGTAATCGGATCGATGTACTTAAGTAAAAGTACCAAAAAGAGTGTGGAAATGTAGAAAAACTCCATTACAAGTAAAAGTCCTGCATGGAAAATCGTACTTAATTTTACTTAAGTAAAACCACAATAGTATTAGCAGCAAAATGTAGTTAAAGTGTTAAAAGAAAAAATACTGCTTTGGTCTCTCTGTCTGAAAAAGGGACATGAGGCTTTTTTTGCCCAGATGATGTTTTTAATTCAACACGTTTGAGACTTCACAAACATGATATGTACAGTAGTAGATTTGTAGGCCTAACGTGTTATGCCTATCTTGCATAAATTTACCAATTATTTTCATACAGTCATGCTAATTGGGATTCATGTCGACAAATATGAGTGGAAAGGAGGGTGAGCATGAGCAGCCTTTCTCTATGTGACAACCATTTCGTCCGTTTCACTGGCCTATATTCCTTTTTTTTGTCCACATGCATATAACCTGCATGAAACAACAAGGTAAGAATACACAGGGCAAAGTATCTAAGATGTGCTTTTTGTGGTCCATCTTCAGAACATTGTAGTTTCACCATGGCAGACCCACGTCAATAACATTCGCCATTGCTTAATTACGTAGCTCAGATTAAGTGCAGTTGGATTCTCTTAGCACGGTCTTTTGTTGTCTTTTCCTAAATCCTTATGAATTCTCCCGTCTTTCTTTGACCTCATGACTTTTTCCATTGAGGTCAAGGAAAGGTGGTTTGGAAAGGAGATTTTTTTGACTTTTACGACTGCAGCCTAAGGGCTACTGTAGGGCAGTTGGATACGGGAAGTAAGGTGACAGGATGGGGAATAAAATCTGAGGGCATCTGGTGCGCAGGTACAGAATAGCAGGTCTGAGGCAGAACAGTCAGGATTAACGAGGCACAACGTGGGAATCATGACACCTACAAACATAGCCATCATAGCTGAAGTGCTCCCCCTAAGAAATGTATCTACATATCAGGAATATGGCAGTTATGTAGGTATCGCAAGAAGTGCGATTTATCAGCATGGGCAGCTTTTCTCATACATATGTCTGGTGCATGTAGAGATTGCTGCTAGCGGAGACAACATTAAGGATTTTGAAGACTCAGTAGTCATCCTTTTCAGTAACACACATCTTCACAACAACAAGGCCATTTCCACTGCAAACCCTTTGCTCATGGCGACCCCCGCTCCCAATCACAGTGAATGAGTGAACATAAACTCTCTCATTCATTCAATAGGCAAAGGAAACAGAAGTTACCAGATGGTAAAGCCAGTTATATAAGTACATATGTAGCCCACTGTCTCTCTCTAACATAAAGGCAATGAGAGAACACAGCTACTGTGGTAAATATAATTATAGCATGATACAGTACATCTGTTGTAGTAGTGCTGTCAACAGGTCAAATCATTTTTTTGAAATACTGGTCAAGTCACAATTACAAACACAGACCCAAGCTTGTTGCAGAGACTTCGCGCTGGTGCAGAGATTCCTTCTGGTGCATCAGAGGTTTCCTCCAGAAGCCCAGGGGATGGGGGGAGTAACAATAAAAAGTAACCCAGGGAAAAAGAGTTAAGGGAAACGGAAGTATAAGCACAAGTAATGATATTTATTAGAAAATTAGATCAAAAGTAAAATACTTGAAACAAAACCACTAAAGACAACAGACAACTAGCTTCCTATAACAAACAGGAAGCCAATCTGTATCCAGAGTCTTAACAACAACTTAAGAGATAAAGTGAAACACTAATCAGAAAAACAAACACTATAACAACCGTCTTGCCAAAAGGGAGTAAGACAATGGTCTCTGTACGCTAAAACTTGAGCTGTGACCAACACACAGCCTCGAAGCAGCCAAATGGCCCACTGGTACTTGTTCCATGGCCTCCCAGTCTTTTTACTCCCGACCCTGATGAGCATATATGCATGACAATGGCTGTAATTCCTAAACAGCTAATGCAATATATTTGTTAAACCCCTTGAATTAAAGCTGAAGGTCTACACTTCAGTCACATCTCAATGAATTTGTTTTTAATTCATTGTGGTGGTGTACAGAGCAGAATTACAAAAATTGCATCACTGTCCAAATACTTGTGTATCTAACTGTACAATCAGTGTCAGACAAGGTACTGTCTCTCCCTTTCATTACTTTCAAATATCAAAAAGTCGCAAAGTAGAATGTAATGTGTGTGTTACATAGGCTGTATTACTTTCAATTTTGCGTGTCCAATGATAATTTTATGAATGCTTATGTGCAGAAAAAAAGTGTCAGTAATTGCATGGAGTGGAAACAAACGTTTTTGGTGAAAAACAGCTGATTTGCAAGTCCAAATCAATCAACAATCACTAACAACAACCAGCAATGGTGCTCTCATGCATAGTCCACTAACATTAATGTCTTTATGACGTTATATTTGTCAGAAAGCCCATAAGAAGTCTGAGTAAAGTGTCAATCATTTATGTTGATCTGCATGTGTAATTTACATAGACAGTAGTAATAATAGTAATAGTAGTCATTTATTTATTGCATATTTGTATAGTATACTGTATGCCTCTGATATAATAACTAGCATTATTAGTGTTTGCTTGATTAAAGTGAAGGAAGTTTTATTACAGCCAGCTTTCATTCACAGGGAGTGTCATCATGAGCGGGATGATGGGTTGCAGCGACATTCGTCAGTTTTTTGGGCAGCCTCAGAATAGAAGAAAAGTATGTTGAGAGCACTGCAAAAATGAGTTCCAGTCAGATGATAGAAGTACACAGTAGTACAAGAGATTAGTCAATATTTGTTGATATAATAAGCATTGCCATTCAGATCAGACATTTTTAGTAATCCATTCCTGGACATCATGGCAAGAAACACCACTTGTTTACTGATATTATTTCCCTCATGTTCACTCTGGTGCTTTCAGAGTAAAGAGGGAGACAGAGAGCATGATGATGCCAGCAGGGTAAGGAGAGCAGGTGGCACGGAGGTGAGTCAGAAAAGGGTCAAAGTATTGATGGTTAAAGTGATACCACAATCAAAAACTGACTTTTCCAGTTACAAATCAATGCTACACGTTTGAATGTGATCATGGCACACTATTTCAGTCTGAAAGTCTGAGTTGTTACGTCACACACAGGGTGAGGGAGGGAGCGTAGGGTGGGATTGGGTGTGTGTTTGTTTGGTTTTGAATATTGTTTACATTATTACATGGAACCACGGTCATATACCCACACCTATCCACAAGAGCCTAATCCTAATGTACAGTCTCTTGTCGGCCTCCATATGTGTATCAACATTCCTTCTAGTCCTTAGGTTACTGATCCTTTTAAAACTTTTATGTTCACTCCTGTTCATTCAGAGTAAAGAGAGAGAGGGAGAGAGAGCAATGCAACAAAATACACTGTAAGAAATTATTGTAAAAAATAAATAAAAAGTTCATCCCATGTATTTGTTCATTTTTTAATATTTTAGTATGACAGGAAATTTTTCAAATTTTGAATTTTTTCCGGGGGGACCCCCAAACCCACTGGAAGATTTTCCCCTACTCCCCAATGTTGATTCCATGGCTACGGTCTTGATCTCAGCTTGGGCTTTTCTACATAAAAAAAAAAAAGTATAAACTGTGTCAAATTGTCAAATTTTTGAACAGAAAGCCTGCATAACAGACTGGGGGGACTTTGGAAGAAGTTGGCATTTCCCAGGTAAATGACAGAGGAGTATGCCACCAAGCATTTACAGTAACCGCACATTGTCTATATATAGTAACTGTTTGTTTGTTTAATACCCAATATGCTTTAAATGATACACTCCACTTAAATTTTTGACATATGTAGCGGCACTTCCGTTGCAAAAGCTTTCTGGGTTGTCTAGTTTTATATAACACTATAGTAACCATTATTTTTAACTGTGTAGTCTAGCAGAAGCAGTTAGCCGCAGAAGCCACACTGCTCTGAGAGGGCGGTTAGAGAGAGAGGGGTTTGAGACTGTCCTGTTTTCATGCAAAATACTACAGCACACATGCACATTTGCATGTGTACATTTCATTGTTAATATGTGTATGCTCTCCCAGCCCCCTTACTGACTGTAGAAAAAAAAAAAATCACTATTTACAGTATGTTTCTTTGGAACTGATTTCATTTTGCATTTGTAATTTGCATGCACCCTCCAGATTTTGCAAATGTAGATTCATATTTACCATGTCAAACCCTTTACAATCGTTTTTAATTGTCTGACGGGGATAGAAGGGAAGGAGGGGGGAGCAGAGAGAACATGCTGCTGTGGCATGGAGATTGTTAATTGCCCATGACACTGACTGTGTCCTCCCTTTACTTGACTCACCCGACACTGGCAAATCAATACTCAGTGTTGGCTGATTATACCAGGAACACTCTCCCTTTTACTGTGCTTCATCCTGATCAACGGCTTCAGTGAGGGTCAGCTGTCTGTTTGTCTGGCTACATAAGGGCACTCAAAGGGATTATAATACGGATTTATTAACAAGATTGCAAGAAAAATGCATAGGGCTTTTTACTGCTTTGATGTCAGTGCAAATTCTAATGAGTGGTCATGAATTCATTTTAATTTCTGTGAGTAACGTTTTATGATCAGCACCATCAATGCTTCAGTCACAGGAGAAATTTGAGGGTTAACCAGGAATATGTTGGCCATCAGTATGACTTGAAACATTAAAAATCAAACGTTGACCCAAAGTTTGGAGATGTTTTTTTCAAATTTTTCCCCTGGCCTCCCTTAAATTGCCCAAGATTCTTCACTTCCTGCCTTCAGCAATTTAAGCAATTTGGGTGAGAAAAAAAAAATTACCTTTAGACAGTACATTTCCTTTATTTTTGCAGTTTGCCAAAAGAGATGCAGTCCAATGTCCTCCAATTCTCAAAGGAAATATATTTTGTGATTCCAAATGTGTCATGGACAGATTTGTACTGTGATAAACTGCATTCAGAAGGCAGTGTTTTTTGGGTTCAACTTTTGCAACATGCACAGTTGAAAATATGAGGGACGTGAGCTAGTTGGATCACCTGAGGATAATGCAAGTTGCCAAAATGAGTTAATATTTAATTAACCAAGAAAAATAGGGGGGGGGGGGATTAAAAAACATCGGAGAATTGTGATGGAAAGCATGAAATCAAGTTATAACAAGGACAGTGACACTGACTGCAAAAAGGAGGTATCTGAATGACACTTCACTGTGGCCTCCGTGGACTTTACCCAGCTTCCAAACAGCCAGTAGGAAGCAGTCACACTAACTACATTTTGAGATTTATATTTTAGAAATGTGATTTTTGCATGAATTTGGGAATTAGGTCACTTTCGCACTTGTAGTTTGTTTCCTGTGGCCCAGCCATTGCTGGAGCCTGTGGAAATGAACAGCCTAGAACAGCCAAATAATCTTAACCTATATCAATATGTATTGCTCTTTATTACTTTAACTGAATGAACCAAATCCTAATGCAAGTTACACATAGTGATCCCACAGAAAGTAATCTCTTGTAATATTGCAATAAAAGACACCTCTTTTCCTCCTATCTGTACCTGATCTTCATTATCTATGACTGGCAGGCTCATAATCTTCGTGTGTTCATTGTAAAAAAACAACACTGAGTTCAGTACAGTGCTGCATGACTTTCTATAAGCCTCCAGAGCTGTTTCATCAATGAGTGACATATCAGTCAATATGAGTTTATGGCTACTCCTCCTGGTTCGTTTGTAAGAAGTCACTATGTACACGAACCGGACCAGAACTAAAAGGTAACAATGGACCTTTCTTTTTCTTGGTCCGGACCAAATGAAATGATATACATGTGTAAAAGCTGTCTGCTTATATTCATACAGTTAATTCTCCATATTTATTATATTTTTTTCAATATTTTTCCAAACAACATCTACAACTACAATTCTACTCCATCATACTTGTATTTGAAAATGTTTGTTTATTACTTCTACTAAAAGGAAACTGTCATAATTTTAATAATGGATAGTGGAATTTTGTTGAGACAGCATGGTTTTGGTCCAGTAGGTGGAATTTTGAAAGCTCAAGATTACAGGAGGCATCTTCATGTTTTTGAACAGGACTTCCTCCTTTAATGCCCTCTTCCTCCCTAAAAGCATTTTGTTTAAACAAGAAATGCTTTCAGTAGCAAAGGAAATCGCCCTCACTGAAATGGCTTTTTCAGCAGTTTGTTACACTGTGTACTGTAGGGCTCAATTGGCAAACACTCGTAGGTGTGTATAAATTCAGTGTGTGCACACATTGTTGTCTTTGTGCGTGTAGGGCATCTCCATCTGGAGTCTCCATAACTCCCCCCAGTTTTAATGCAGGCTTTCTGTCTGCCTGTTCATGTCATTTGCATATATGAAATATAACAATGAGGTGACAACATTTTATACAATATTTTTATGTGAATATAGTTTGTATGGCCTTCTACAGTCTTGCTTATGTATATATTCACTACATCTCTACATCACATACGTACACTTACGTATAAATCATATCACTTAAAAACTTCCCGATCAGGATTAATCTTATAGTCATGTAAAAGTTGCAAAGTAGATACAAATTTAGCTTCATATTTTCTTTATTTACTTTTCTTTGCAATTCTACTACATAACAGGCTCATGACTGTCATGTTTATGTATGACATAGGTTCAGGTTTGCTACCATCACATGCATTTTTTTTTTTCTACATTCAGACCTCAGGCTCGGTTTGTGACAAGAACAGCCTCTTTTGTCAACTTAAGAAGGTACCACAAGGCAGGAGGACTGCAAGACAGGCAGCATGAGGGTGAGGCTGAAGAAGACTCACTGTTCACACACACACACACACACACACACACTCGTAGTGTGTGTGTATTTTCCGCATGGCAAAGGCTAGGATTCCAAACTGTAAGAGGATTAGTGACTTGAAAAAGGTAGCCGTCATTTAATTGAAGGCTTACCAGCAACCAGAAAAAGGCTAGCAGTCAAAGTGAAGGTATAACCCAGCCCAGAACATCCTGTTGAGACCACATTTGCCAACGTCCATGTGTTTCCTTACGCCTGCCTTGCCCGCCTTCTTCTCAACCTCAGAGGAACGCATCATGTTTTATCACTGAGCTTCAGCTTCTTAAAGACGTTTACACATTTTGCAATTTTTAATCTCTTCAGCTCACTAAGAAAGGTGCCTTCAACTCATATTATTCAAATGCTGTGATCTTTTGAAACTGCTCAGGCCCTGAATCCCTCTTCCCTTTGCCTGGGAGGAAGCTGGGGCCATGTCGAGAGTTTATGATACATGAGAAGCTGTATCTATCTGTAACACTTTCACTGGGATTGTCACTGTTCGACTATACAAGCACAGCCTGCTAGCAGGACGACTCGTCACAGTCTGGAGATGTATCCCCACAGTATGTTGACACTGGACCATCAGGTGAAATTGATGTTTGGGTCCGGTGTGGAGCATGAAACTCCCAAAACTCACATTATTATTTTATTTGTATTACAAAATAGTCTACAACCTTCTTGGTCTTATCTTAATTCATAGTAAATATGAATACAGTCTGAATCACCACTACCACTGCTACCACCAGTGTACTAATACTACTGATGTTATTGTTACTATTTTGGATCAAAATCTGTCATGATATTACTCAATAAAACTGTGAAAATGTATTACAATGTAAAAACATAAAGAAAAGAAGAATCATTCACACTGATCTTACAGTAAAGACCTTTATTGAATCGGTACATTATGACGCATTTGGTCCACAGAACAATCTTCATATCTTCAATTATTTCTTTGTTAAAAGAATACTCCAAACATCCTTGGGCTAACATTAGCCATATCAACTTTATGAGGCAATAGTTTGTCAGGTTTCTGTGTTTGTCAGATGAGAACTGAAATCCTATTAAAAATCCATAAGTCCCACAGTTATTTATTTTGTGTTTTACAGTAAGAGATCCTGGATGCCTCCACCATGAAGAGAAAAGTGGATTATGTGTTGAGTCCCTCATTTTCTCCCCCCCTTCATGTTATTCCTAACAAATTAATCAAAATATGGGTGGTTATGAGTGAGGGGATTGCTCTCGCTCATACACGTGAACATAATCTTTTGAGCAAGGATGTACAGTATGTAAGAATGATGAGACTTTGTCTCAGTTTTTATGTGGAACATAGACCTTAAAATCAATCAAAATGCAGCCTGATAGTCAAAACTTACTCACTCTGTGCTGCAACATTGTAAGTTCTGCAACCTATTTTTGGTTATGCACTGCAGTAGAAAACACAAGAAGTATTAAACATGAGCATGATGATCTTGATTGACGCATTTTTGTATAACTGAGATTCAGGATGGATCTCATTTTAAAAATATTCCTAGTGTTAATAAAGTTACGTGTGAGTTTCAGTATGTGTCACTTTATGCTGCATTGGTCCTTACGGCATCATAAGCTGCATTTATATGTGTTACCAAGTAACATCCTAAACTACGCCTGTATGTTTTAAGTAAAGAGGATAAGCCCTCTAGTAGAGAACAAACCATGTAGAAAATACATGCTGTCATTTTATTGATAATGTTGAGAGATTGATAGATGCCAGTTTTTTCAGTTATCATTAAGTTATTTTCTAATTCACCGCCATTCAGGATAAAACTGGCATTTTGCAATGAAACACGGTTTTGTTTTAATAGTTTTTATTATGTCCATTTAAAAACCAAGTTCTCACAATAATGGACATCGAGTGGATAATAACACAAGCTCCTCCTCTCCTCTTTACTGTTACATCTGTCATGGAAGTTTGCCATTTTAAACAATTCAAAGAGGCCTGATTGGAAGAATTTCAGGGATTCTTTTTGAGAGGAGTCAAACAAAAAGTTCGGTTCAATAGCGTTTGCTGGTGTTATGCTAAAAGAAAAGGATTAATTTGGTGTAATGACATCACTAAATTGTAACATCAATTATGATGATGATTAGTGATATTGGATGTTTTAAATATTCAATAATATATATTATTTTCTATATATAACACAGACAGGGCCAGATTTACTGAGGCATTTGTGCTTGTTTTTTAGGTGCAGGTCGGATGGATTCTGCCCCAAACACATGCTGTAGATGCATCAGTCTGGAGTTGAAGTTTGCTGGCCATTTGAACGAACAGCTTATGAATTTAAGAGAAGATCGTGCAAATAATAAGAGGAGCCATGTTAACAAAGGATGATTTTCTGCCACGGCAGATGTTATTGACGTGGGTCTGCCATGGTGAAACTACAATGTTCTGAAGATGGACCACAAAAAGCACATCTTAGATACTTTGCCCTATGCATTCTTACCTTGTTGTTTCATGCAGGTTATATGCATGTGGACAAACCTGTGAAAAACATTACTTCATTACCGCGGCTGGAATTGAAATAAAAAAGGAATATAGGCCAGTGAAACGGATGAAATGGTTGTCACACAGAGAATGGCTGTTTTGATTCAAACCTACATGCCCAACAACACACACACACAGAATATTTGACTAAACCCTAGATCCAAAATGCTGGATGCAGTGGTATAACCCACAGCCAGGCTCTTCAGTAATGAAAATTACAGTGTAGCTGTTATTATTTATGGCTCTACCAAATCACACAACTCTGGCTGATCTGCCAAAAGCACCTGGAAAGCTTGTTGAATGCAAGACTGCACAATTTCCAAACCTGTAATTGTCACCATGATACCAGCGCTGTTTGGTATTGGTATTGATCACACACATATGATTGCTTATGGAAGCAGATTCGGCCAATAGGAATGGATGTGGGCCTGTGACCTTTAACATCAGATCGTGACCTCTCATCACTTATATCCTGGAAGAATGGGGACAATGTTTTATTCATTCACATTTTGAGAGCGTGATTGAGATGGGCAGATGAATACTATGATTTGCTGCCATTAAAGCTTAAACACAGACAATCTTATGTGAGTTCGTTTTTTGGAGTGGTGTGTTTACAGCTGAGCAGATAGAGTGATTGCAGATATATTCATGATCAGGAAGTGGTGTGTTTTTTTAAAACAAGAGATACATCAAGTTTTAATACCATAATGATGGAAGAATATCATCATCTGTCTTGGCAATAAAGATATTTATTATGTGAAAATAATTAATATTTTATATCATATGAAAGAGTTCAATACAAAATTAAGAAAGAGTGAAGAATTTATGTGAATGGTTCCAGCAACTGTATATATACACTTGCTGGAAGCATATGTATATGCAATACTCTTAAAAATGAAGAGGGTGTCTGCCTAAAACAAAGCTAACTTAAGGTAAAGCTGTTTTTTAAGTAGTATGTCTCCCTCGGGTGACAGAGAAGGGAGTGGCATCAGTCACCGATGTCATTCGCAAATATCAAATGTGTTTTAAAAAATCTTGAGAATGACTGGCAGTGGCTGGATATGAAGACTCAAGATTAGAATCATTACATATCACTTACTATATGATTTTATCTGCTGACTGTCAACACCGACTGACCTATACTGGAAAAGACCCAGTCCAACTTGGTCAGCTCAGTTGTCATGCCCAAATCATATTCATCATTGCCTCATCGTAATGTGTATCCTTTAGCCATTCCACCAAAGACTGATTTTACACCTTTAAACCTCTAAGAGGGTTTAATTTCAATAACTGTTTGAGACCCAAAGAGGTAAATGTACCCAATATTTTTGTTTAAATCCAAGATTCAGCCCCCAAAAAAAATTATTCTACACTTACTCATAATATATACTGTCCAGTATGCTGTACATCATTCATTCATATAATGCACTAATGTGTCTGATATATTTAGAATCCAGTAAATGAAAATGTTTGAGTTTTTCTGATGTGCAGCCTATGATGCAGGTTTTATAGTCTCTATCCATTCAGTCAAACCAACTCATGGTCCCATTAAGCCACTGTATACTGTACAGTATTTCACTGTAGCTAATTAGCTCACAGTGTATTCAGTATTAAGGACTCCCTTAAGTACTATTCAAGCCCTTTTTCTCAGCCATTCTGAGTAGTAAGCCGAGTCATTAGCTTAGGCCTGTGTGCCATTGGTTTAAAATGTAACAGTCAACGGGGGACCTCGTCAGTCTAATTCCACAGCATTATCAGAATTGTTTTCACAACACTGATCAGATTATAGCTCAGTGGGGGCCTCTTACAGCATGGTACACACAAGTTAGTCCCCTGGGTGGATTTAATATTTAGTTGTTGAAGGGAAAATAGTGGAAGCCTGCAGTCTACGTATACCAAACAAGTCCGACCATTGGTCAACTGGAGACCAATGTACGGACATTTTTCTTTTATCAAACAAATATAAAAATTATATCCAGGAATAAAGAGAAGGGTAGACCTGCTAATTTAAGACAACATGTTTTTGCAAGTACTCTGTCAGTAGGTAGGCCTGTTCATCCGTCTGTCACTGTCTGTCCATCCAGCACTTTCATCCAGACTAAGGTGTCTCAACAACTATTGGCCAAATTGCCAAGACGTTTGCAGTGGATCTTGTCCCTAAACAATGAAGCCCAAGGTTTTGTGTGACCTCTGACCTGTCCTTTAGTGCTATTATCATGCTGCACTTTCCATTTGCAAACAAGAGACATCAACAATCGTCAATCATTGACTAATTTCCATAATATTTACTAGGCACATTCAAGCTCTCCACTGGAGAACCTCATTGCAAACTTGTCAAATTGGCCCACAAATAATATATAATAATATACTGTGTAAGAATGCTATGAACTCTGCTGGGCACATTCATGCTCTTACTGGAGATATGGTTTATTACAACTTGGGTTTATGTTCATAGTCCTTGCCCTCGGATCTATAGGTCATGATAACATTTTACTCACCAAAGTAATTGTTGAGATTTCAGTAAGTGGTGACATTGCTAAAAATAGGTCCAACAGTGCAAGAAACACGGGGTGAGACGGGTTGTAAACAAGCCAACAATTTAACCAGATTAGCCACAACTTTGTTAAAACCGAAAAAGAAGCACTAGTAATGGTGCCAGCAAGCCTTCAAATTCATTCTGTAAACTGTGATGGATTTTTACAATGGAATGTTTGTGCAATCATTTTATTTTTCACCTCCCTATTTTTCTTCTAACACCCAGTTTTGTTTACAAGCTGTCTGATTGTATGACTACTCATATCTCTTGCCCCATCTGACATCTTTTTAGAACCATGGGTCAGATCTACAAAAATAAAACCAAATGTGTAATAAACCTTAGTTTTCCTTTAGGAAGAAAATCTTTGATTTTGCTAATCCCATAACCTTTCCTCTCCGCCCACTCTAAAAAGAGGCTATACATTTTTAACCTCATAAGTGGTAAACTCCTAGTTCCAGTTCTCCGAATTGCCATCAACTTTTTGATTTGTTCAGTGATTCAAAAAGGTCTGGTGTTGTGCTCACTGACCGCTATTTCTGTCAGCTGCAGATATGGTCGACAAAAATGGCAACAAACTTGGATGAGGACTGCCCTTTACCAGTTATTGTAAGTTAGGGTGACCAGACATTCTCGCTTTCAGGGGACAAGCCCCGTTTTGGTGGCCTGTCCCCGGCTGGAACTGTCCCTGGAAATGTTCCCATTTTAGCTCTGAATTAAAAACAGACCAGAAAGGAAGACCAGGCAGCAGAGCAGATGGGCAGACGTCTCGCATTGTGCTTGTTTTGGCCAACAGAGGGGGCTGACCGCTGGCTATAGCAGCTTCATATTACTTTTCTTCTACTACTAACCATTTACTCACCCAGTTTTAGAGAAAACTGTTCTGTAAAACTCAACCAGACACTAGCAAGTGTAAAGGGAATCCACAACATCACCATAAACATCTTTTCAAACCAGGAGGTAACCCAGGGTTAGAATCAGGGCTGGGGTTATGGGATTTAGGAATCGTACTACCATGTAGTCGGTAGCTGATTTCTAGGATTACAATCCACTTGGATGTAGGCTACCATGTGATCTACAAAAACAATGCATCATTTCTAATTTAATATATTTAATATGCTATTTGTTTAGCATGTTAAATATGGGGTAATGTGGGCCATCTCTGTAACTTGTTTTACAAAATGGTTGGGGAATATGACCTGGCCTAAAAAAAAAAAATTCTGTCATAAAGTTTTTTTTTTTGTTTTAATCCCTGTAAGGAGAGTGGAGAGGAGGAGAGGAGGAAGACTGGATAGGAAGAAGAGCGAAGGAGATCGAGGAGGAAAGGGAAGGAAGTGATTACAGACCCTGCCAATTTATTATTCTGAACAATAAAATACAAAAATGAGGCAAGCAATGGGAATTTTGGAGGGAAAAGAGAACGAGAGGGGAAAATTAAGGGAGTAAAAAGAGTGAAGCGAGGAGAGTGAATAATTAAGTGGAAAGGTGAAGAGAGAGAAAGGAGGAAAGAGGAGGAAGACAAGTTAAGAAAAGAAGAGAAGAAAGATTGGAAAAAGAAACCAGATACCATGACCATGATGTCAGACTGAATGAAATGTCAAGTCAAAAGAAATGTCAGTTCAATCTCATTAAAAGGTTAGTAGCTCCAAAAATAGCAGGATTGTCCTGTTGTGGGATATAATGAACATTTCAGCTTCTATGTTCCAGTAGCAGGCTTTTAAACTCATGCTGGCTAAAAGTTAACCAGCAAATCTTTTCTACTGCTAATTTTACAAGCTCGATTCATTCCAGGTCTGCACTGATACATTCGGCCTCCAGGACATAGCAGTGTGCTTGCACTTTGTCCAACGTGACAAAAGCTCTCACTTTCTCCTGCCTGCTTGGCTTTCATATGCTACCATAGTGTCAGCCATATAAACTGAAGCGTCACAACCTTAAATAGAGTTACAAACCCACTTGAGTACTGTGTGACAAAGTTTAGCTTTCAGCAGTAAGGGTGGTTTATGACTGATAGATGGGGCTTGCCGGATTCATTCATGTAGGCTGCCAGAGTCAGACAGTTGACTCAGTGCTTGTTAGCCTGTTAGCCTGTTATCCTGTGGATACTATTTCGCTACCTGCAGACGTTGTCAAGACTCGCTGCTGCAATTTGTTGATAGCTACACCAATTTTAGAGCATCTTAATAATTGTTTAGCATATTGGTTTAAATGCTTCCACGTCTCCAGGTCATTTCTTAATTCTGCCACGGTCATCATACAATATACACTGGAGTAGATTTTTGTCTTGGTAAGGAGGATAATGCAGTGTACAGCATATGTGCCCTGCACTCTTGTGACCTGAAAGGTGCACACCGCCCAACACTTGAAAACTCAAAACACTTGAAACACTCAATATATTTAGAAGTCCTGACCCAGGTATACCAAGGCAGCATAACACTCGAACTTCCAAGCACTACTTTAAACTTATTTGCAGACAGGTTCAAACACCACTTCAGCCTCATATACTTTACAGTGCATCTTTAGATAGATAGATATACTGTATACACTGTAATATATCATAGTATTACATAGCATAAACTATAAATCATCAATAGTATATAGAAAATTTGGATGGGGATAAAACGAATAAGCATATTATATGAGCATTGTGCTAGTGTTTGTTGATAATGGTAATGGTAGTTTTTGATCACACCACCTGGAGGTCACAGCTTATTTATTTGGTGTCTTATTTAAGGAACATCAAATAATGTGTGACCTCTACTGACCTGTCAGCAGTGGGAGAGTTTTTGCTCCAGCCTTGAAAGTGAAAGAGTCCTCAGCACCTGGCCAAGTAATCATTAAGTCACCAGTATTGATCAACAACCCTTTCAAACCGATGCAGATATATTAGGGTGACTGTGTGCTATGGGGTGAGAAAGATCTTATTCATTGCCCTTTTAAACTTTACGTGGTGACAGCAGAAGTCTGGAGCAAACCCACTGCCTTGAACACATAAGACCAATGATGCTTTCCCCAAATTTTCTAACACTTAATTACTGAACATAGCAGGAAGAGGATTAAAAGGGACTTGTGATGTCAACAAACAATTTATTTTATTTTATGAATAAAGCAGTGCAAAAGGTGCAAAAGTAGCAAAAAACTGTTCTGCATGTGTCAGGAAAGTAAAGTAGCTTTTGTTGTTAAGTATATTCTAGCATAAGTATGATAATAACTATTGTGATGCCAGAAAGCCCTCCATGTTGTGACGGCAAACTGAAATTACAACAAAAAGGTTTTAGAACTAGAAAAATGTAACTATAATGTTTTTTTCAGCTATTTTAGATTTATATTTAGTCCTGGGATCAAAACGGTACAGTATACAGTGGCTTTAGTCATATTTTGTCTCATCTTTTTTTTTTTCTAAAACTCTGGACAATTTAGTTTCATCCTAGTCAAAGAAAAGCATAAATATAATTTTACTCGACAACAAAAAAATTGACATTTGAGTAATTAAAAATATGTCCAACAAAATTATTGTGAACATTTTAGTACAATTTTAGTCTAGACCAAGAATACGCATTTTAATCAAGCTGCTCTGACAAAACTTCTTTTAAGTAAGATTTCATCCAACTGATTTTAAGCTAAAAGACCTGAGACTGTGTCCGAGAGGTGTTAATTTAATTCTGTAATATTTTAGGCTTTAGTGGTATTGTTGTACCAGACTGTGTTATATTCATAAGTTTTTGTAATAGATTGTACAGTACCATTTACATACACTTTGCATACAAAACAAGCTAAATGGACAGCTTACAACTTCCCAGTATATTTTTTTTTCTACATAAAATGCTGTGCATATTTATAGCCAGTAGATATCACAAAGACTTTGGACTACATTTAGCTGGCATGGAGCTACTGAAAATACAACACCTATCAAATGTGTGTAGCGATTACTGTATATTGACTTGTATGAATTTTAGTAGTAAAATGGTAAAAGTATATTTTCCACATGTAAAATGTGTTTAAAAAATCAGCAGGTATCCATCTCACCTTTTCATATTTTAGTTTTGCAGCTAGCCAAAATAGCTGCTCATCATACCATTGTATCCTCCTGCTCTGGCTGAGTCCATACAATGGACTCCAATGAACAGCATCTTCTTTGTCTGCACTTGTTAGTGTAGTACTAAATTCTCATGTCTCAATAGCAGAATGTCTCACAGCAGAATTTTGTTTCCATTTCAACCACTTTCTTATTATTTCAACCTTATTTATATATTTACATATTAGAAATACAGTATATTAGGTTGTTGTTCATTTGCCATACTAATTATTCTTGCAAATTTAAAGATTTTTCAGTTTCCTGAATTACATTTTATACTACTAAAGAACTTTTCCTAATACATACAGAGCACCATACTTTTATACCATAGTCTGGGGTTCGCCTCCTTTGTCACAAAAACACTAATTGCAGCGTTGGTGGTTTGATTACTGGCTCCTCCTATCCACATGTTGACGTGTCCCTGAGCAAGAAACTGAAGTGTAAATTGAACCCAATGGTTAAGTCAGTGCTCTTGTTTGTTTAAACATTAGAAAACTAAACATGTCCTGTGTACCATCACTGTTGACTTTTTAAATATTTAATCAAGCCTAAACATAACCGTAAAAACCCTAACCATGCTTCTCAATATTTGATGACAGCACTGATCATTTTTAGTATACTGTATGTTAAATATGAACATTTTGCAAATTTACAGGTGCATTCATTGAAAATGCTTCCTCATCATGTTGATTAACACAACGTAATTCTTGCAACATTTTGTTTTGTTCAAAACATAGGTTTCATGTCTAGAAACTAAGAAACCAGAACTGTGTTAAACATTGTGCACAGGATTTGAGCCATGAGTAGTTCAGGACAAAAATATCTTTAAAGAAACCTGAGAAAATCTAATATTGATTTTGGCCTCAAGACATTAGTCAAATCCTCATCACTCACATTACAGCTTTTTTTCTCACAGTGCACATTATTACACAAAAGAAGTTTGAAATCTGCTTCGTAATTATGTAAAATTATTTTACCTTCATTTTGTCATAAACCCTTCTCCATTATCTAGAGTACCAGTAGATATAGAAGTATTGATAATAGTGTTTCAACCACAATGAGTCGATATACAGATCACACTGTCAGTTTGGTTCAGCCCTCACCGCTTCCCTTGTTGTACTTGCACTCTATGCCAATGTTTATAATTCCATGGCTGTGATTGGCATAAATGGAGCCAGATCCTGCACATTTGTATATTTCAGTGGTTGTTAGTGTGATGGGACAAGGTGTGAAAGACAGTCCCAGCCGGTTTGTTGTTGTAATTTAACACCTTCCCACTGTTCTCACTCCAGTGATGAGGTTCAGCCTGGATTTGAGGGATGTGAGGATGTGGGTTAGACTTGTAAATTAGACTGCAAATATTCAGGGCCAATGTTGCCAGTTTATTGAATACTAGTTGTATTACATTCTGGGTTTCAATGGAACGTCTCCCTTGAGTGTTACGGCTACATCTTTAGGATTGAGGAAATTCTGGGGGAACACACTGAATAACTGGAACAGCTTGTAATGTTTCCAGAAAAATTGTCAAATTTAAATACTGCAAAATATCAGCAAACTCACTGCCATTGCTAGTGTATTATCTGTCTGGATACAGTGCAGACAGATATAGAATTCAATTACGGTGTATTAAAGCTTACCTGAATAATAGAACAGAGTTTCCTCTTAATATTTTATGACTTACATTTCAGCATATAACAAATTTCTTAACAAAGGCAGTGATAAAATGATACTGAGCTTTGAAAAGAAGCTAAAAACCTGTATCCATGATGATTTCAGTTACTTTGAATTATCTAAAATAATATATTATTACTTCATTATCTTTTATTCTTTTTTTTTTCACATTTTATGTCTTGTTATTTATTTCTGTGATTCACACCTGTTTTGTGTCCAGCCAAGCCCATTTTTAATCAGTGCTTCCTGCTTTATTTTGTAATCACTTACCTGTTGTGTGTGTAGTTGCGTAACTTCCTGTCTTTGTGGGGGGTTTTTTCTGCCTTTTGTGATTGCTTTCCCCACCCTAATTACTTTCACCTGTGTCTTATTGTCGTCCCCTCATTATTGTATTTCAGTCTCTGTGTTCCCTTCACTCCTTGTCATTTCATCTGTGTTCGCTGCCTCATTTTCTATGTGGATTTTTTCTACCTACATTGGATTGTCTGTTTTGTTCCTGGTTTACCTCCTCAGTTTTCCTCTTGTTTATTTTCCTGCCACCCATATCCCTAGATACCTGTCTGCCATCTTGTTCACCTGAATTACTGTGAGTTTATTTCACTCATTAAAGACTCACTTCCTCATCCAGCCTGCTTCTGTTTGTGTCTGCATTAGGATCCAAAAATCATTGAACATTACATTACAAACTGACCACTACGGACCCAGCAGAAAATTCTTCTGAGGATGAGTTTATTGATTTGTTTTACACCCTTGTGAGCCTGTATCATGAATGGAAGAAAAAGGGCACTAGTAGATGGCACAAAGAGGCTGCTCTGAGACTGGCGCTTAGAAAAGGTTTCCTCTAAACTGTAGCTGAAAAGTGCCTTACCTGACTGGCTTAAGGACTTTATCAACACCCTGGCTTTACAGCCAGCCTCCCAGCATGCTAGCCACCAGCCAGCCTCCCAGCCTGCCAGCATCCCGCCTGCTCTGCACTCGAGCTCAGTAGCATCCAGCCTGTACCTCTTCCTGAGCTTACCCAGCCTACTGTCGGATCCTGAACCTGAAGACCCCGAGCAGTCCCCTTTCCTTGGGACTCGCCAAGCCATCTCCCCGAGACACCTAGGGGTCAGAGCCCCTAGAAGGATGCATGGATCACGGAGACATCAATCCTCCAAGCTGACCAGCACCACTGTCTCCCAGTTAAAACCTGAGCTGGACCCTGAGTTGGACGTCCCCGGCCGACGTCCCACCTGTTCATGCATCAGAGGGCCCGGCAGACGTCAAGCCTGCTCCAGGTGTTCCAGTCAGCAGTATGGCCAACACCTGCTCCAAATCTCCCGAATCATCAGTCAGCCGTCCTTGCCAACCCCCGGCCAGATCTCCAGCTGACTGTATCCTGCTCAGCAGCCCAGATGTCTGCCTGTCCTGCTCTCAGCTCTAAACTGCAGCTGCCTGCTTCCTGCCCTGCAAACCATTTCAACCTACAGCTTATTCTTCTGGTGCTGGCTATCTCTCCAGATGTCCAGGCTTCCAAGTCATCCTCCAGCTTTGCTTCCTGAGGGGACCAGCCTCCACAAATGCCCTCCTGCTCCACCTCCAGAGGGACTTGCCTTTGCCGTTGACCTCTTCCTTCGTCTCCAGAGGGATTCCGCCTCCTGCTCTTCCTATAGGGAGATCTCACCTTCACCATTGGCCTTCAGTGAGACCCTGCTTTCGTCTTTGCCCTCACTGACACCTTCCGGGGTGGTACTACCTTGATCCCTGCCTCCGACTGTCTGTCCAGCCTCCGGGCCGCCCTCCCAAGCAGCTCCACCATTCTGCTAGACCTCTGGGCCGTCCGCCAAAGCTCCATTCCTGGTCTACCCTTCTGCTGTTACCTTAAGATCCCCAGCTTCAATCTTATGCTTCTTAAGCTACCTACGTTGGATGGTGTTTATATTCCTGCCACCTCTATTCCTGGATTGCTGTCTGCCATCTTGTTCAACTGAATTACTATTAATTAAGTTTATTACTCATTAAAAAGTCACCTAGCTCATCCAGCCTGCCTCCGTTTGTGTCTGCATTAGGGTCCAGAAATCATTGAACATTACAAGCGCCTGCTTCTTTTTCAACCAATGGAAGAGGCATGCGGAGGCACTGAGGTACAGTCAGTCCAGGGTTGGATACAGCATACAAGGCAAAATTTTCTCCATTGCATAGCCAGGGATGACATTGCTTACAGAAGGTGAGATCCAGAAACCTTCCACCCCATCCCTTACAATCTCTTACGATATTTTTTTTTTTTAGGCAGCTGTGGCTCAGGAGGTAGAGCTGGTCATCCACTAACCAGAAGGTCGGTTGTTCGATCCCCAGCTCCTCTAGTCTGCATGTCAAAGTATCCTTGGGCAAGATGATGAACCCCGAATTGCCCCCGATGTATCGTGTGTGTGTGTGTGTGTGTGTGTGAGCGAGAGAAGTGTTTAGCGCTTTGAGTGGTCGATAAGACTAGAAAAGCGCAGTCCATTTACTTTTTTTTTTTTTTTTCCTATGACAAAAAAAGCAATTTTTTTTTCTGAAGCCTGTCTATTTTTGTGTTTGCTGAAATGTGAGTAGATGAACTCTACTGGAACAATCTTTCACAGAAGCCTGTATGAAAAAATTTAAAGTATACAAAGCACTAAAGACAGCAGTGTTTTGTAAAAGTTCATCAGTCTGCTGCTGCTTTGAAAGACTAATTCAAATGATGCATTTGAGTATCATTTTGTTGCAAAAATGCCATTCTGAAAAAGCATTGTTAGGTTTTCATCGCAGAATTTCATTTGACATAAAAGTGAGATATATTTATCTTTAATTGTTCTCTCTTATTTGGCTAGTGTGTAGAGTTTTGACACAATGAGGTAAATTCTGCCATAAGTGTTTAAGAATTCACTAAAAACTGTAAACTATGCCTGGATCGGCCCTGATAATCTTTAGGATCGGCTCAGGACACCTAATAGCAACAAAACTACACGTGACTGCCGGGTGAGAGATACCTACATCATTAGGCTAAACCAGACTGCCGAAGCTTCATACTTGCTTCAGCAGAAATTTAGACTGCTTTTCTTTTTTTCATTTTTCTTTTCCCAAACGAGGACTGTAGTGTGGAGAGAAGAGATGATTACAACAACCAATAGCATTTTCCATGTGAGTATTATATAAAGACTTGAGAAAATGTGAACCTATCCTTTAAGTTATGACTTATCTTTATTTATGTAGCATCTTCGTTAGTGTGGATCGGGTGTTGCGGCCCCACAACTAAATCAGGATTTTTACACCAAACCTTGCCCAGTACGACCTGAACTCCATCTTTTACAAGTCAGTATTCTCCACTACACTCCCAAGCCCCCCCGCCTCCCTTGCTCTTGCTTTATGAGCTTTTCTCTCCTCTCCGAGCTGCCTGCCCTGTCTTTCTAGTGTCTCCTTCAGACTGCTGCTTTGCATGCTCAGTGACAGCCGATCGATATCCCGCTCTCTGTCTGGTGAGCCAGGCGTCACCACTGAAATAACAACCACTCAGCCTGTTTGTATAGAGCAGTCTCTCAACTCGTCCTAGGTACTCAGGAAACTTAATGCAAAACAATCATTTACAACAACACGGCTGGCAGAGAACAATGAGATGGTGGAGCTCATTCATGTAGGAGAATAGATGTTTGACTGATATCTAGGTGGCCTTTAAATAACGAGAGGAATGTTAAATGATTTGGATTGATAAGTTTGTCATGACATTCTTTATAATACAAGAAAACACTGCATATGAGAGAGACACAGAGACTCTTCAGGGACAGACAACAGCCCGGTGGGATGGCTTCTGTGTTCCAGCACTTATTCTGATTATACAACAACATATTTCTGATAATGCAACCCAGATGCTAGAGCTCTAAACGCAGGTGCTCAATGGGCTAGTGTTAATTGCTGCTAATTGGTGTAGCAACACATCAAGGCATATGTGCTCTCTGTATATTAAAGTGAGAACAGAGGGGATTGTCAAGTATTTCAGTGCAAGGACTATAAGATTATCCAGGCCAGGAGCTATGTGTTCTTTTATGATGGGCAAAAGAACAGACTGTTAACAGTACTCTTTATTACATATACTGGAAATACTGGACATTTGTTGGATCAAAGAGAACACTAATTACCTTTTTACATGTGGCATATGTTTTTCGTTTTAGTTGAATATTGGTTTGCCTGTATGAGGGTAAAGTATTGAAGTAGAGTTTCTTATACTCTATGATTTGAGTGGTTAAGGTAGTAGATATAGGCATGATTACAACCACGGAATCAAAGGAGTCAAGGAGAATGGTTTACTGTAATACAGTAGTCAATAATTATTGGTGAGTATTCTACTGGATATTGTTTGTGGTCTGAAAAGATAAAAATGAAAAGAAAATGCACATGTGATTAGGACTACAACAGAAACAGATGCTATACCATAGGTAATACATACAAATAATGACACATATATATGGGAATAATAACTTCTATCCTACTATTACTATTAAGTATTGAAACATGGCAATTATGCTCATAAATAATCAATCAGCAATGTAACAATGCAACAATGTAACAATTTCCAAGAAAACACCAAACTTACCAAGAATTAAAACTAGCAACAGAAAGATATATGAAATAATAAGTAATTTAAGAATGAAAACAGCGTCAGACCACTCACATTTAGGATAATATTTCAGTTCAACCACAAGAGGGTACAACAGCTCTCTGTCAACTCTTATCAGCAACTGTGTCATAGTTTAGGTTAAGAACTTTTTCAACGTGGCAAATTCTCTCAGGGTAGCAAATCCATTGAAATAGAATTTAAACCACCTCTCTCTCCACATGTGTTTGTACTACAATAATGATAACTGAGGTTGAAAGTGCATCATGGACCTTGGAAATGGTTTACAAAACAATCTTGACTAAAGGTACACTAGTAGTGAGTTTACTTACTAGTAATATCATGTAAGTAGACCTTAAGTCCAGATAATTGATAATTAGCAATGATAATAGTTTAGGAAAGTTGTCTAAATAAGTGACATGAGCAAAAGAATAAAGGCTTTTCTAAACAGGAGGTGTTTCAGTCGTGTATTTCTTAATGCTTTCCGCAGATCCACTGCAACCCTGAATTTATGTAGACATTACCAAGAGCAGCTGTATGTGAGAACGCAAATGTCCGAATCAGTTGGACCAGACATTAAACGGACTTTACCATGCCAGTTCTCAAGTACAAAGTCTGTGTAATGTCCGATTGAACCGATGTGTGAATAGAGCAGGTCATTTTCTAAAGAATTCACAGTGAGCGAGTGGGCGTGTTGATAACGTTCCTATCCTGCCTCTTGCACACTCTACCCAGGCACCACCCCTCACCTAAAACAAATGGAGTATTTCCAGTGAGAACGTGTCTGACACGGACAATATCCTGTTGTGTGCTGCATGTGTGTGAGGGCAACTCCAGACAATATCTGGGCCTGATTTTCCAGAGATTGTCGGGAGTTCATATGAGAAAACAGCTTCGGTTGTCTATCTCGCTAATCTTGCGGAATTAATACGCTTCTATTTTAATCAATGCAGCTATGCAGGCCGTGTAACACCTTTTGTTTTAAGCTCAAAGCCAGTTTTTTTGGGGGGGGGTTCATTCTCTTGCCTACTTTGACAATTTTTACAAGTTCTTTGCCATTGATCTGTACATGGCAAAGCCAATAATAGAGCTTTTAGTTCATTTCAGTGAACCATTAATAGTTTTAGCTTAATTTTCATTCATAAAAAGTGTGTGTAAATGTTCAGTGTTGGTGCTCTCAGGAACTGGAACTGAGATGTCAGCTTCTGGCATCAGTGACTTACAAAGTGAAATTCAAAATTCAAGTCATGAAATTGTTATGATTGGATGGGCTCCAACTTGTAGTCTGCCATGTCTCTCGACCACATTATGGCATGATTTTATGACTTTCTTGCAACCAAATGTGACAGTCATTGTTTTAAAATGATGAAAAAAATATTGTCTAATTCCAGCATTAGGTCCATTTAATCTCAGGTTTCATTGCTCCCTGGTCCACAAAGAGAGTTTTGGGTGGTTTGGGGAAGGTGTCTTCATTTCCTGTAGTTTTTGGCATCTGAGTTCCTCAACATCATAAATAAATGTTATATGGTAACTGTTTAGAATACAATTACTCAACAAGGAGATGAGAGTTTCCACTAGCCAGTGTGAACCGCTTGCATGATCATTTGTGTGCTGCACGTATCCTACAATACATAGATTTTTCAGCACTTGCAGATATTTGTGTACAATTAAAAGAAGGAGATTTTCTGGGAGGTGTGTACTCTTTGTCAGTAGCCATACCAGCCTGGGGCTGCTAGTGTGTCCTACCGCAGAGCAACAAAATAGATGCAACAAATCCTTTTGTTGTTGCGATGAATCTACAATAAGAAGCTAAAGATATTCACAGTGTGATACAGACAGACTCCAAGGTTGAAATCAGGATAAGATGGGTAGTGCTCAAGAAACAGATCCAACTTCATACAAACTCTTTCATTTGATCTTAATGATAGCCATTGTATTGGTGCCTTTCACAATTATTTCCGCTCCCTGCAACTTGCTCCGGTTTGCCTGGCTGCAGGCCTGGGTGCCTGGCTGCAGCATACAACTTCTTTAAAGAGCTAGAAGGGGTCTCAGAGACAGTGCAAAGCAACAGCAAGAGAGGAATAGAAGAGGAGAGGGTAGAGGAAGAGAGAGAAGAGTGGGAGGAGGAGGGGAGCTGGACAAGATGAAAGAAACAGCTGTATACAAATGACAGGCTTCCATACCCCATCGCCACCAGCGCCAGTAACACCCACCCAACCCCCCACCTGCAGTGATGTTGCCCTGTGCGGTCATCGAACAGCTTCAAAGAGCCAGGCAGGCGAAACGAGGCGAGGCGAGCGGGCCGAATCCTCAAAGAGACAGCCTCCCTCTCCTCCTCCGCTAACACCATGGCCTCCGACACACAAGCACAATCTACCTCATCCCCACCACACACCCTCCACAGCCCCCTGCTGCATGTAAGGAGTCAAGAGAAGAACTAGAGGAGGAGGAGGAAGGGAATGAAGTGACTTTATCACTGCCATATACTCGGTAGAAGTGACAAGCTTGAGGTGAGACCAACGTGTGTACAGGGTATTTTTTCTCCTTTTATTTCATACATTGTGTAAAAATCCCACATATGCTAAACTGATACAGTATAATCAATATGATGCAGTTTATTTGATTAAATTTAACTTCAGAATTGACTGATTGTCTATGAAAGCATTAAAGGAATATACCAGTGTTTTTTTTCATTTTCATTTACTACAAACATACTTCAGTTACATTTTTCATGTTTTAGATGTTTGCTTTCTTAGGCAGACATTTGTTTACAATGATTTCTCTACAAGATTATAATTAACGTCTGCTCACTTAAATCTTGTTTAAAGCTGCATTCATTCATTTTTTTTTTACCACTTTGAGGTAACAAAACAAACTGAGTACACAACAATGACATATTATCCCCCTTGATAAGTTTTATGACATGTTAGCAAACAGTTGCTGATGTATACACTGGGCAAACAGGACAATATTAGCATTCAGTTGGAGTGGTGTTTGTGTCCAACTGATGGATGTAAGTCCAATATTCACACTCATTCCTGTTTTGGTCTCCACCAACTCCAGAGAAAAGTATCAGGCTCTTTAGCTGCTAAATGCTCCACTTCGTTTCGACAGCTAGTCGCTCACTTCCACTGTCTGTGGTTTGGTACTGGACAGATAGCACAGAGTATGTTTATCAGAGCTTTTCTGCTGCCTATTGCTGCTGCTGCTGCTGGAAATGAGATTGATTAGAGGAGAGTTTGCAGGTCGAGACACCATTCATATTACATGCGCACATCATTTCATCCTCTGTTTTAGTAAAAAGTATTGATCGTTGCTTACTTGCACAATTGTAAATACATTTTGATTAGAAAATCCTGCACTGTATAACTTATGACACACAGACATGATATTCACTGTGATGAATTACCTAACTCAAGCAGGATTGAAGCCTCTAGAAGTTATTTTTCATACTTTACAGATATTAAATGAAGGAAATGACTACCTGAGGAGGGCAAAACTCCAGCAACACTTGTAGTGTAGAGAACAACTTTATCAAACCAATGTGTTTCAGCTTGTAGTTTTCATCAGGATCATCATACAACAGACTACAAAGAACTTTTAAAAAAGATGTATATGAAACGAAAAACATGAAAAAGGCTATAAATATATATCTAAACATTTTTTTTTTTTAAGACAACCAATCATATACATACATATCATCCAACGGGGCACCCACACATAGATGGGCTGGGAATATCGTCATGTGGCTTCAGGCCACTCACATTCCTAATGTGGTAGAGTTGCAAGGTGTGTGCCCAGTAATGGGCGATACTATATCCATAACAGGAGAAGTACAAAACGAAATAAAAGCAATAAGATACATTATAAAAAACACTTTAAGGGATTTGAAAATATTTAAGAACTCATTAAAAAGCAAATGGCTGCCTGAAAAGGAAGGGAAAATAAGGTTAAGAATAAACTTTCAATCTCAACTCTTAAGCCAACATGGAAGTCCCTATTTATAGTCCTCAGAAAACAGAAATTGAAAATCTACCTACGATAACTGAACAAACTCCAACTGCTGAGGAACAATGTAATATGATTTAAGGTCCCAGAAAAGCTACAAAAAGAACCTTGTGAGATTAATTTGTCAACCAAGAAAGACACTTTTAAAAATCTAAAACACTATGGTATGCCTTTAAAAAGCACTACTGCAGTAGTATAATAATGACAAACAAAACTTCCTGAAATGCAGTAGATGAAAGATAGCGGAACTCCCTTTGTTCCTAACTATGACTCTTTAAGTCCAAAACTCTCAGTATAAGGCCTCAAAGACACCATGAATGCAGCATTACTGTGTAGTGGAGAGAGCTGGCATTGGTGTACGTGTGACAGACAAGGAAAGAGACTGATGAGGGACAAATGCCAATTTGGCTGTGAAACGGACCAACCTGAATACCCCCCTCCTCTCCCCTCCACCATACCTAACTATCTTGATCAGGAATGACAGTGCTTGGGTGCAGGCCAAGGCCTTTTCAGCACAGACACATGATGGATATGGACATGACTTTCCAAAGAAAAATACAGCAGGGTATGCCAGCCATGTTGGGTTTTTTTTTCTTTTTTTTAGATTTCCAGGACATCATTAACAATCCCGATTAGCTTTTTTAAGTCTGGATGATGGAGGAGGAGAAGGTATTTTGATCTGAGGATGTCATCATCAAGAAGAGAAGCTGGCTGGATGAGCTCATACCACCACCTTCAAACACACACATACTGTACACATGCATGCACACACAAACACCAAGCCCTCACCCACTCAGTCCCACCTTTTATTGGCCAGGGCTGGTAAATAAGGCCGGGTGTGTGAGAATCTCATTACCGCAACACAAAGCAGAATTTCCTCTGAGGATTGAGGTGTGTGTGTATGTGTGTTGTGAGAGAGAGAGAATGGAATGAAGATAGAGAAAAAGAGAGAGACAGAGAGAGAGAGAGTCAGTGCTTGTGTATGCAAAAGTGAAATAGAGCGAAAGTGTGCATGTGCGTCCATGGCTATCTCAAAGTGTATGTGTGTCTGTGTGTGTGTGTGTGCGTGTATGTGTCTGTGTGTGTGTGTGTGTGTGTGTGTGTGTGTGTGTGTGTGTTAGGCAAGCTCAATCAGCAGCAGGCTGATGGGGAGGGAGAGTGAGGCAGCTGGGGCCTCCAGCCCAGGCCTTCAATTTCCCTCCCAGTCCAGCCACTGGAGTGTGTAATTACTATGGGGCCGGCCTGGGGGCTGGCATGGAAGTTCAGACACACACATACACACACATACACACACACACACACACACACACACACCGTCCCTCAGTATCCATCCTACCGCAACCACTACCAACCCCCAAGTCACACACCTCCCACTAATAGCCCCCACACACCCATGATCTCCACACTCAGACACAGACATACACACTCACATACACACACACAGTTAAGAAACATGTCAGCCTCCCTCCCTTGGCCTGTAGTTTATCCTGATGCCCCATGTTGCCCTGGGGTGGCTGAGCATCTATGATCCGCAACTGAGAGCACACTATGAAATCCCTCTCAGCTCTCACTTCACAGACATGCTGGAAAGTATCCACTTCTCTAACATGACACAAAGTATAGATTTCAAATTAATCTACACTATTTCTTCTTGTGATTTGCTGCCAAGTCACTTGTGTTTGTTGTAGCATTAAAAAAGATGTTTTTGTAGATTTTTGAGTATGAAAGTCCAGTGGAGAAGAGTCTTTTTCCTTGTCCCTATTTACACATGGCATTGACATGTGATCTGTATCTGCATATCCTATCTGGATCAGAAAATCATGGCATTGCAAGTTTAAGTGCATGCAGGATGCGTTGTGATGGGACATATGATCAAATTATCTAGACCTCATGCGGAGGTGGTCAAGCTGGCACTGTGATCTCAATTAGGTGTAAATGTGACCTGTATAGCATTGCCACGTTATAAAAAAAAAAATCCACCTAGGAAGATGATCACCCAACTCTGCCTCCTCCTGCTCGCTTAAGAAAGTCCACCAAAAGCCACAAGTAGTAGCAGTAGCTAGCAAATATTTTATTGTAAAAAGGGATTTGAAAATGAATGACCTTTCAGTAGCAGTGCTTCCCTTGACCCGGGACCAGGTTTATTGACAAGTCCACAAGTAAGTTTTACCAGCTAATTTGCATAAAAAATCTGATCACAGTTCAAGCACAACGGAGATAACATGAATGCTGATTAATACCAAGTGTAAATGCAAAGGCCCTGTGGATCAGATGTTATTGTCCCGATCATGTATCCAGATACAGATCACATGTTAATACCAGGTCAAATCAGCACTAGGTGATCATTCTGTCTGGATAAATCTGGCCAAGTATAGACGTGGGAATATTTGACTCCAGTTGGGCATTATCCTACATAGGCTACAGAAGTAGTTTCAAACAAACACACAGCTGCTACAAACAGACCGAGTTCTATCTGATCTTCAAATCGTTCTCAGAGTGTCCTTTGAACCCATGAGAGAAAACATTTGATGTTGCGTCACTTTCTGCCTTGTTTCCGAGAAACATGCCTTAAGAAGTTATGGTAAAACATACCAATACTCCTGATTAGGAGGTTCTGTGGTGTCAGTGCAGTCCACTTGTGCTGGCACACTGCTACCAGGTTGGACGTTCATTAGAAGAAAATTGATCTGAGCAAACTCAGGGTGTCATATTTAAGGATCAGACAGTCAGCTCTCCTTGGCTTCTAATGGAGACCACCAGGTGCCACCTTATGGTGTCTGGGGTGCCCAGAGGTTGCAGCTTCACCAGGTGGAAGCAAACCATGACTGCCCTCCAAGTCAGCACATGAAGATACAGTTTATGTCTGGGGTATGAGATTTACGCAAGTGTTTAACCCCAAGACATACAGGAGGGGGTCCATACATTATGTAAAAATATGCAACAACTAACATGTTGCAAAAATGAGCTGTACTGAGGAAACTGTAAAAAACCCAACAAGTACTCGTACCAAAATGACCAAACTGGTAATTTGTCATTGCCTTCCAAAATGACCCATGATATAAAATCCATTTATATGAGCGTTTAAGGAAAAGATTATGTTTTTAAAACACACACACACAAAAAAAATGTTTGTGGGGGAAAGGATTGAAACCACAGTTTCCCATGCGAAAGCACTCTGTTACAAAGGACAGTCAATATTTGCTTGAAAACAGGTGAACCTAAGCATAGGCCAAACAATTTATTATCATAATTTTTCTTTTCAGCAAAATATACTGAATATATAGAATATACTATAGCCAGTGTAATAATGAATGTCTTTCTGTCTTAGAATTAGCGATAATGGCTTGGGAAACAACCAAGAATCTGAAAAAACACTTCTGATATTAACATTAAAACAACAAAACAAGTGGGCGTCTTGTCACTAATGGGAATGTTAGCCAGCTCACTCGCTAATGGCTACGCAGAGATTTTTATTTTAGTTCCTCATTCCTCATATTTCTTCCGATGGCCGCTTCCAACATCATTTACTATGTACTATATGGTTCATTCTTTAATGTGTCTGCCATTTTGTAACGTTGTCAAAAATCCCTGCAGTATAATACTGTGGACTATCCCACAATGCACTGTAAAATTTAGTGCACAAGCAATGGTCCCGAAGGGCCCACTATTAACACATGATGTGATCAATGTCCTATAATGTTTTTCTGACTAGTAATACCAGCACTGCTCTATAGAAGTCACTATTTAATAGTGAATGAGTTAATTTTTAAAAACCACATGATTCATCTCTAGGTTTAGGGATTATGATGGTTACTGGCATCATGTCACAAATCAAACCCGTCACACTTTAAAAGATTGACCACTCTTGTTGTAACTTGGGGCTATCAGCCTGTCAGGGTTCCTGTGGAGCTTCATGTGGGCATAGTTCAAATTCAGTATGCTCCAGCTAGATATGTAACAACAGTAGAAAAAAGAGGGAAAACATCACTGAAGGATTGATCGTAAGAGAAATCTGTTTATTTGGTTATATGGTCCATGCCTGCTTTAGGTGCAGGTGCCAGTGTGTTTGTGCAAGCGCTACCTTATATCTTCAGTACAGTATTTCAGGTTGACAGATTGGGTGGTATGGTTGTATAAATTCAGCTGCTGCTGTTCAGCCACATTAATTACCTGTGCCAATTAGATTTTGTTCACCAGATATCTCAAACACCAAACAACCCATTTAACTGAAATTTGACGAAAGGTTTGGCCCAAAGCCGTGAAAGAAATGATGAGATTTTAATTATACTGCCACCGTGTGGCCATTTACAAACCACTGTATTACACATTAAGCTGTATTCCTTGGTTCACAAGAATCAGGCTGTATAAGCTCTGTCCATTTCTGTTGCTTTTTCAAAACTCCTACAAATGTCATTAATTCTACACCAATTAACATATTTAATAATTATATTTAATACCATATTTTATGTTTTTTTGTTTGTGTTTGTTATATAGTTGGTTTTTTTTCTAAGTAGTCGCCAGATTCTCGTAAGCATGTCCTAGTTTACTTAAACTGCTAAAACTCTTGAACTCATTATGCAATTGCAACAATTTTTAGAAGACAAAAGCACAAATTAACTCAGACCAATCCTGCAACATTTTACTTCGTTTCAACTACACAGTAGACACAATAGATGACTGGATGACCACACCCTTACTCCATTGATTTAACTGTACCACTAGGCCTTACGGAACACACTTCTTTTTCAAGAAACCCGCATCAAAACATTGGTGGTGGCATAAACCCATCAGAGCTTAGAGTGTGGTCTTCTAAATAGGACACTACCATGACCAGCATCACCATCATTCATCATACAATTCATGCTTACAATTTCAATAGCACTTGTGCAATACTTTGTAGAATTCATCCATCATCTGATATTTCCTGACAGGATTTTAAAAATCAGTGCAATCTGCATGATTACACTGTATATCGATGATTATTTAATGCAGATGCAAATGTGGATGCAGAATAAACACTGAGGACGGTGCAGCCCTGACTCTGAGTTGTTCCTCTGGTTGCTAGTGTGAAGCTGCAGTTACTAAATCTGTGGGTGGGATGTTTGCACTTGTTTCAGCACACTCAAAACAACGGACGGACTTGAGAGAAGCTCCTTGATATAAGCACATTTTAATGGGACACACACTTACAACATGTGCCCAACAGTATCTAACTGAGACTCTGTGTGGTTTTGTTCATGTTTTAATGCTCTTACCCGTCGTGTTTATCTTGTGTGTGTGTGTGTGTGTGTGTGTGTGTGTGTGTGTGTGTGTGTGTGTGTGTGTGTGTGTGTGTGTGTGTGTGTGTGTGTGTGTGTGTGTGTGTTGTTGGTTTTGTCCTCCTCAGCGCAGCAGGAACACAGGCACACTCACTAGTGGGCGCTGGGACAGGCAGACAATTAAACAGGTCAGCGTGGGGTAACCTCGGCCAGCCTGCGGGGGGCGGTAGACACGCAGCTGGAGTTAGCAGGACAGGCGAGAACAGCAACACCTCAGACGGACATGCTCTCTGTTTCACAGGCAGACACTGAGGGACACACACACGCTCACACTTGTACACTCACACATGCATCTAGCCAGCAGGAGAGAAAGATGATTAAGAAGTTAGAGAGTGGAGGATAAGAACCCATTCTTGACACTGACCCAAACTCTGAACCTCTGAAATTAAACACAGAATATTTTAAACCTCAAACCAAAAATGTAACAAAATATTAACAAAGTTAACTTAAATTTTAAAGATATTAATTTCCTCTCTTTTAGACATTTTTTCCAAGGGATTTTACTCGTACATAATTATGTCATAGCTTTCACATAAACATTATGGCCCCTGATGAAGGAACTTCCTTAAAATATATAAACATATGCAAATCATTTTGAGTGTAATGTAACACAGATTTAAAAGACACAGTATATTTCATTGTATTCATCATTCTTCCTTTACTCTCTGTTGCTCTTTAACTCCTGCTGTTGAATGTAAAATATTTATATATATTGCATATTTCCCTTTATCCCTTGCTCCACTGAGATTGTATTTATTCTGCTGCAGAGATGTTACAACAATTAAGAGAACAGGTGCCTCACAGTGTCCGAACAAACTTCAGCCATGGCTCCTCTGTGATAGAAGTAGATTAAAGCCTTTCTCTGTGTTTGCGTGGTAACTGATTGCCAAGGCAATGCTATTCTTGTTTGCTGTTGCAGCCAAGGCGGAATTACCTCGATTTTGTACAAATAGTCAATTAAATTAACTGTGAAAGGCTATTTATTTTAACCCGGGGATACATTTTTTTTCTCTTTTTCTTTCCTCTCATAGATGTCCTAAGTGGAAAAAAAGGCAGCAGAGGAGAAAAAATTGGCAGGAGAACAAAGAGGGAGGATTCAGCGGAAGTTTCGGAGCTGGAGTCATACTGCCATCAGATGGACAATGGCCAAAACTGCAGGATCAAATCTGACTGCAAATCTGTGTCCATCTGTGGAGGAGACAGCAACCACTGTGCATCACTCACCTATTGTAACTTTTTCACAGAATTCATTATCCTTGTTTTCATCTGATTTCTTGTTTGAATAATGTGCAACTGAATCAGGTGCTTCACAGAGCAAGGGCAGCAAACTTCAGAGGAAAAAAGACTGTAGCATACTGACTGACCTTTAATAGTGAGACAAATGTTTAGATACTACTGTGTGTTTATCACAGTCAAACAGGAAAAAGACATACAACAATGCAAATACACATAGAGTCAACAATGAATGTACATTTGCCATTGGAGAGTACATTGAATAGGATTTCAAATTTACCGGATAATAGAGCCAAGGGCAGGGGTTGCCAGAGCCAATGTCCAAGTGCCACACCCCTTACAGTAGACTATAATCCCATCAGAATCAAAAGAACAATTGTATTTTTACAGTAACATAAAGTCAAGTACAAAAAGTTCATGCATTGCAGCAAACAGGAATAATTAATTAGAGGAAGCAAGAAATCAGTTTTCGTTAAGGCTTCAACATGATCCTCGGCCTTTGCATTTTCACCTGGTATTCTGAGGGCAGAATAGACAAAAACAGTAGGCAGAGCTGTCAACAAACTGTGTGGATGTGGTTTTTATTAGATTTGACAAAGAGTGGCCTGGCAACATAAGAAAGCAACCTCGATTGTCACCAAATTTTGATTCAAATATTGTTAAATTCTGATTGGTGCTTGGGACAATATGACACCACCTGTTCCTACTGAGCCCCACTAACTTCAAACCAGTGAGAAGAACAAGAACAAAAACAATAAATACAGAAATCTCTCATGTGAAATGACCAAAACCAACTGAACTTTGGCAGAAAAATGTATGTTTACGTGGGACTTTGTTATACATAGTAAGAAGCCGATTGAAAAAAATGGCCTTTAAGTCCAACACAACATGGTGACCAGCCAATATAGATTTACAACAACCATTTACAACTACAAAGCTCCAAAACTGATTCCATCCTCAACAACAACAAAAAAAACACAAAACTTGCTTTTCAGGAATCCATTTATATCTGCCTGCCTCAATAAACATGCATTAACATGCAGTTTTCTTTACAAAGTGTAACACAATGATGGTTGTGAGGGAGACTTATTTTATCTTAAAACAGATGCATTATAAAACCAACTGGCAAAACAAATAGACAGAAAACACAGTGCATCGCCAGAAACATAAGTGATTGCACACACGCATGCGCACACTAGTGTCTAGTTAAATGAGGCATGTGATACACTGTAGTGGAATGTGTATGACAGTAAGACAGAGAGAATAATTGTGACTGTGAGATAGAGCAAATGATGTGCTGCAGGGAAGTAAACAATGCCAGTTCCTGTGATAGACTGCAGAACACTTTCCATCTCATTGACTTTGAATAATTTTTCACATCAAATGAAAAGTAATTACATCACAACAAGTCATGTTGAATGGTTTCCTCTCTCTCTGTCGTTGTCTATGTTGGTGTGTATACAGTATGTTTGTACACTAAGATGAGGATTCATGTTGGTCAGTGATGTTAAACAAGAGGTGATGCTAAACCTTACTAGTTAGAGCAAGGTTTGACTATTTGAAGTGTAGTTCACATATTGAGATCCCTGAAACCCTGTTAGGACTCTATATGCAAATAGTAGGCTCTATATGATAGACCATTTGGAAGTTATATTTACAAGGTTCTGCCTATCATCACACAGGTTGCACACTGAACTACAGGAAGATGGAGTCATACACTGCCTGAATGCCCATGCTCATATGGAAATGGCACACAAAATGAGGAATACGTACTATGTGTCCTCAAAATCACAAATTTATGTACGATTTGAGCAGAACTCTGACTAATGCAAATAAGGACAGGAAAGACTTAATTATGTGTCCGACTTTCCTGAAAATGCTGAAATATGACCACATTCTTCAGTATTTTATTCACATTGTACAGAATTCTAGAGATATATTGTCTGTATTGTTTACACCTATCTTCATGCTACTCTGTTTATTTACATTCTTTCTTTCATTCTCTCTCTCTCTTCTGTTTCCTGCTTCCGAATCAATCACCTGACTGACAGCACTCACTCTTTCAGTTAAACCAATTAGATTCTGCCCCGACTTTTGTTGCTGTCAGTATTTAAAACTGTTCCGCTCTCTGCTGCTGTAAGCTATCATTTCAGTGTGAGATTGATGCAAACGGCAAACCTTCACTTTACCTCTCTCAGTTTCCTGTTGTCATCTATCCAGCCCCAGGCTTCCCTCACTCCCAGCTCTGTGAGCTGGCGTATCAGCCTTCACTATCCCTCTGATAATAGGCTACTCCGCTTTCCAGTCCAGACACATCCACTCCAGCAGCTGATCCTCCCTTTAAGCCTGGCTTGTGGCCACAAAAGGACCGAGAAAGCAGGTCCTTCTCAGAGCCCTCAGTCTTGGAGGCGAATCGTCTCTGGCTCACCCAGCCTCTCCAGCTACTCCAAGCAACCCCGCTGCAGACATCAGTCTGATCGCCACAGTGCAGTCCCTGGCGAACTAAATTCAAGCGATCGACACATGCTTTCAGTCCCTGGAAATGCTTAAGCTTCTGCCTCATCATCAACCCTTGCCACTATCCAGGGTGCATGCTGCAGCCTGCCTCTGTGCTCAACCAGCCCTACTCTTCCATTCTGACTCAAGCCGCTCAACTCAATTCTCTGGCCTCTGCCATCCCAGCCCCTCCTCTAGGTAGGCCATTCATCCCTCAAGCAACAAATAGCCTCTATTTGCTCGTCTTAGATCAAAAATCCTCCAAGACAAAGACTTAAATCTGTGAGCCTCATCATGGAAAACATCACTACCGTATCTACCGTGACGTATTTGCTCTGTTTATCCAGACAGAAGGCACGAACCTGATTTCTAGTTGACTCTGATTGGCAATCTGAATCTTAAATATGAAAGAAACAATTTTTTTTTATCAGTACCTTATATCATTCTCCAGCAAGCCAGTCTATACATCTCCTAAATTAAACATTCACCTGAACTTGTCTGGACACTGAAAAAAAAAGGTTTGTTCCCAAGCCATTTCCTTTGATACCTATGACAATATAGGGCACACCCCCTTGGCCCCATGGTGCCATTTCAGCTTCTACCATTTTGGGGCTTCATCTCTGCCTCATATGCAGCCTCTCACTCTCTAGCCACAACAGACCATCGTGGTCGACAGATTCATCCCTCAATAATATGCCAATATTTATGTTATTTTCAGTTTTTTTTGTGTCCAAGCCTACTTTTACACCCATATTCTGTTACTGGTAGATGACTTTTTCCTTGTCCAGTTTTCAGCATAGCATCTTAACACAGACTATATTTGGATGATGATGCTCAACATAATTCTGACCATACTCAATGTCTAATCAACACCCGGTTTTTGCCTAGAATAGTTTGCAAGTCACTGGCCTCCCTCTTTCTCTCGATAAGATGTGTCATCCGTGGTGTAGAGTGAAGATTTATCCAAAATATCTAATTCCAGTGCAAATTGAAAGCACATTTTTAGACATTTTTTCAAATTTGTTAAAAATTAAAACGGAAATTTGAGATTCTTCCCTCAATTCTGACCAGTCTCCCTATCCCTGCCACTGAGAAACACCCTCAAAGCATGATGCTGCCACCACCATGCTTCACTGTAGGGACGTTATTGGGCAGGTGATGAGCAGTGCCTTGTGTTCGCCAGACATAGTGTTTGAGTTCTGTTATGGTTCCTCAGTTTGGCTGGATGGCCAACGCTAGGAATAGTCCTGGTGGTTGGATAGCTCACCTGGTTAAGTGTGTACCATTTATTGAGGTTAAGGCCTTACTGCAGCGGCCCGGGCCCTTTGGTGCATGTTATCCCCATCCCCCTCTTCCCTGCCTCTCCTGTCACTGTCAAAAATAAATAAAAGCAAAAACAAAAAGCATCTTGCTGGTTCCAAACTTCTTCCATGTCACAATTATTGAGGCCACGGTTTTCGTGGAAACACAATTTCCAGACCTATACAGAGAGTTCCTTTGACCTCATGGCTTTGTTTTTGTACTGACATGAAATATGAATTGTGAGACCTTACATATAAGGGTGTGTGCCTTTCATGTCCCATGAATTCAATTTGCCACAGGTGGACTCCAGTCAAGTCCGAGACACATCTAAAGGATAATTAAAGAAAAGAGGATGCGCCTGAACAAAATTTGGAGAGCCACAGCAAAGGGTCTGTTCTTGTTATTGTTATTGTTATTGTTATCAGTTATTGACTTTTAATAAATTTGCAAAAATTTCAAAAAACACTTTTTCACTGTCATTATGGATTATTGAGTGTACTGCCGCTTGATGGGCAAAATGGCAATTTTATCCTTTTAAAATGAAATCTACAACACAGTGAAATTTGCAAAACGTGACAGGGACTGAATACTTTCTGAAGCCACTGTATCAAGGACAGATAGACAAGTCCCCACTGTGGTTTTTGGCACAATTCTAATACATGTTAGTCTGTCTAAGGAGATTGGCAGTAGCATATTTTTTCTTTTTTCTTTTTCCCCGCTTTCCTCTCAGCTTTCTTTGAGAAAAAAAAAAATCACCTCTGGCAAAGAACAAGGCGGGTTTTCTTCATCTTCAATTGAAAACTACTTCAGTCACCTCCCACTCTCAGAAAAAAACGAAATTCCTGTAAATTCTTGTAAATTTTATGAGCAGTGCATTTAATTGAGTATTTTTTTGCAGTGTGGATTAGTTATTTATATTAAATACTGAATATATATTACATCACTTATAGTGAGTTTATTTTTTAATGCTTAGAGATATAGTTTCTATATAATCATATAGTAATCATTTGTGCTAAATGCAATTATCTGTAGTGATTCCCAAGAAGCAACACAGTATAAGATATGTTATGAAATTTGTACTTACAGTTTGTTTATATAATATTTAAATGCAATTATACCATAGTTATAAGTACAAAGGTGATTTATTATTCATCGTTAGTGCCATGTTAATCCCTGTTAAAGATGATCGTGATAGTGATAGTGTAAAATTATTTTTTATACAGTGATTACTGATCCAAAAATTGAACTGTAATTGTGCAATTAAATACAGAAATATAGAGTTAGTTATGGTAAGTAATTAAATACTATCAGGAGCAGTTTTGCTGTAAACCAGTGTCATCAGTGGGTCATCACCTTTTGAGAAATATGTTCTTTCGCTTTCTTACGAATTTCTTCAGAGATGACAAGACTGTTAACATTCTCATGTCTTGACAAAAAATATAAAGCTAATAGACAGATGGGGTAAAAATTAAAAGGAAAACCTGAAAAATTAGTGGAGAAACAGGATGACAATACCCCCATCCATATTGCACGAGGGGTCATTGAATGGTTTGATGAGTATGAAAATGATGTGAATCATGTGCTATGGCCTTTGCACTCACCAGATCTCAACCCAATTGAACACCTATGTGACAATAGCTATGTCTATAGCTATTTCTGTAGCTATTCCTAAGACTCCAACTTTGGCTATAGCTATGACACCAGCTATTGCTCTGTTTGTAGGTTTTGCTTTGACTATGGCCATGCCTATATTAACTTTTGCTGTATATATTTGTAATTGTGGCCATTACCATGGAGGCTTCATTTATTTGGGTTATGCCCTTTTGCTAAGCCTGTGACTCTCAGTTCAGTTCCTTCCTTCAATTCACCAGGATAATCCACTCAGTACCAACAGTGTTTTCCAGTAAGTTTGATTTTGGCTGTGGCTACTGGTATAGCTATAACTGTAGCTTTGGCTGAAGCTTTAGCTGTTATTATGGTTAGGGTTATGACTCTAGCTATGGTTGTTTCTACAGCTGTTGTTTTTGCCTGCAGATATGGCTATGGCTATGACAATTGTTGTAGCTAAAGCTATTACTTGTTTGGAAAATAACTTTTTAAGTTTTATTGCTTTTGCTGTTATGCTGTTATTGATTTTATGGCTGTAGCTGTGGCTGTCACTATGGCTATGACCATGGCTCATTACTACAACTGACTGGTGTAAAGCTGCTATCTATAGATATAATTATGACTGTAGCAATAGCTAAGGCAGCTATGGCTGGGACTCTAGCTACAGCCATATCTAGAGCTATTACCATGGCTGCAGCTGCAGACGGTGACGTACACGTTGAAGAAGACAGGAGCCTCCAAACTGGAGTATAACCCACACATACAGACCAATACTTACTCTTTGACTCTCACCACCCATTGGAGCATAAGCTGGGAGTTATTAAAACCCTGCACTCACTACCCAGGCCCAAGAGAAGGAGCACAAACACCTTAAGGATGCACTTAAAGCTTATGGATATCCTAACTGGACCTTTGTGAAAACAAGATCCAGGAAGAACACCAAAATTGCAGGTGGTGGAGAAAAGAAGAATAAATGCAACTGTTAGAAAGTTAGCTATGCTTTTCTTTTTTTCCCTTTGTCTTCCCAGTGTTTTCACCTTCCTGGTGTTTCGTGTTTGTCCCCGCTGTCAATTTCTGTGTCTGTGCTGGGCATGGCTACCTGCACACCTGCTGATCATCAATTAATCGACTCCATAGGCTACGGATGCGTAAAGCCCCAGTTCATCTCTTCAGACTCCACCAGATTGTTCAGTCACCTATGCGGTACAAATGCTATGGCCAAGCTCTCAGCTCAGCTAATTCTCTGCTCTGCCTGTGCCTCAGGTTCACTACACCTGCTAACCAGAACACCAGCCATGTCCGGCCTCATCCTCGTCTGCTGTAACCTGTCTGAATTGCTGATCCCCTGTCTACTCTACCCTGCTTGGAGCCTGTGTGCCTGCTTCAGTCCTCTGCCCTCAGCTGCCTGCTCCGCCCTGCCATTCCCTGCCCCTCTGCCATATCCAGCCCCAAAATACTCCAGCTAGGTCATCTGACCATTTGCAACTCTAGCTACAACAAAATACCTTCTAATTGCTCATGGTTTCCAGGCCTGTGTTTGCACTTGGGTCCTAAACTGCACTATTATAACAGCAACAACATCGTCATCCAATATGTGTCTGCAGTATCTGAGAAACTCAGGAGGATCTTCAACAAGCACTGCATCTCTGTGTTTTTCAAACGCAGCGACACACTAAAGTAAACTATATTTATATAGCACTTTTCAAGCTTAAGCACAAAGTGTTTTCCAAGTCAAAGGATTTACAGGGTAAAGATTAAAAAATCAGAACCCCATGTAAGACCCCCCCCCCCCCCGGAACTGCAGATCATTTTGTGATATTTTCAAACACTTGTTTTTTGTGTGAGCTGTCTCATGATGGAGTTGAAACTTCAGACTAAGCTGCTTTTTGTGCCTCATCATAGCTTGTTTATGCTTAGATTTAAGGTATGCCCACAAGCTGGCATTCTGTGGTTTAACTTTGCTAAATCCCTGACTCAGAGGCTTTGCAAATGTGGCATGACTTTAACCAATCCTTGGTAAAGTTGTCCCATACTTTGCTCATCTATAAAAAAAAACCAAAAAGTCAAGAAACACACATAAACAAATAAAAAAAATTAACAAAAACTTTATTGTTATTACCTCTTCCAAAGAGGTTATGTTTTCACCTGTGTCTGTTTGTTTGTTTGTTTGTCAGTGGGATTACACAAAAAATACTGAACCAATTTGCACCAAATTTAGTGGGGGGATGGGGCACGGGCCATGCCGTGCAGGGAGCCCCTGTGCTAAGCTGTCCCAGGCTTACTCATAGCTCATTTATGTTGGTGTATTAGATGACAGGATTTTTATTATTTGATCCAAAATACAGCACTGTGCTGTACATCACAAGCATTAATTAATTTTTTTTATATATCAGTCAAAAATTATTAACTGCTCAAGAAAAGTTACAACAAGGAAGTCCACAGAAGTTTAACTTATCAAACATCATTTATTTGAACTTAAGTTAACTAAAAGAAACAATAGTGCGAAACAGAAGCATCATTAGCGATGTAAACATTGCATGGATAATTGGGGTACTGCACCTGCTGTTTAGATGCTGAAGGTGCCAGACCTGGTTACAGACCTGCAATGGACACAATAAACATACAGTATATTTCATGGATAATCAGAATTAGCATCTTGCATTATTATGTTTCATCTGTTTTCTTGTTTGAGAGGGAAAGAGTATGGTTATGCAAATCTCAACTCAACTCAGCTTTATTTATATATCACTTTACTCACAACACAGTTGAATCCAACTCTTGATTATTTCAATGGTGGGGGAGAATTGGCCGGTGGGAGGAGGAGAGTTCCATAGTTTTGGGGCAGTGAAAGAGAAAGCCCTTTTCCTACAACACAACAGAAGTCTTCGGTCAAATGATCTCAGGTGTCTGACAGTGTGATATGGGGAGCAGACTTCTGTAATGTAAGAAGGAGCGAGACCATTTAATACCATGTAGACAAACATAAGGATTTTAAAAGGAACTCTTTGGCAAACAGGCAGCCAGTGAAGGAGTGAGGGAAGCAAGAATGGGAGTAATGTGCACCCTCTTTTGTTGGTCACAAAAATGAGTGATTCCCAATTATAAAGAGTTGCAGTGATCACGGCTGGAGGATATAAAGGCATGGATGACTTTTTCCAAGTCAGAAGTCGAGAAAATTGATCTGAGTTTGGAGATGATGCAGAATTGCATGAAGTTTAATTTTACTACCTGATTGATTTGTTTCAGTCTTTAATCCTGAATCGAATATGACTTCCCGATTTTTTTGCATGTGATTTAACAGAGCGGTCCAATGGGTCAAGATGAGGAAAAATAATGTGGGTCAGTTTCTGTGGTCCAAATAAAATAACCTCTCTTTTATTTTCATTCAACTGAAGAAGGTTTGCAGCGAACCAGATTTGATATCTTACAGGCAATTACTGACTGTCACTTAGTTTGTTGCACTTATTAGGCTGTAGGTGAAGGTAGATCTGTGTATCATCCACATAACAATGAAAAGAAATATTTTGTTTTTGAATAATCTGGCCTAGCGGGAGCAAATGGACATAAAAAGAAGACTGGACCAAGTATGGAATTTTGGGGGAAACCACATGAGATGGGGGCTGTGAAAGATTAGTTGCTAATAGAGACACTGAAGGATCTGTTGGATAAATACGAAGAAAACTAATTTAAGGCAGAACCAGAGACTCCGACCCATTTGGTTGACCTGTGAATGAGAATCCATTGTTCCAAATGCAGCAGTTAGATGCAGGAGCAGGACGACAGAACAGTTACCTGAGTCTGCAGCGAGAAGGAGCTCATTAGTTATTCTCAGTAATGCAGATTCAGTACTGTGAAGGGCTCCAAAATGAGATCAGAATTATTCAAAAATGCTGTTTTGAGCAAGATGAAACAACAGCTGGTTAAGGACTTTAGAGAGAAAGGGGAAGCTTGAAAATTGGTCTGTAATTATTGAGGACTGTAGGATCCAGATTCTGTTTTTTTTTTTTTAACTGGCTGGACAACTGCATGTTTGAAAGATTGTGAAACATGGCTGGTTCCCAGGGACCTATTGATGATGGAGAGAATCCTGGTGCCAATGGTGCCAATAAGTTCTTTGAAAAGTTAAGTTGTAATAATGTCGAGAGAATAGGTGGAGGTTTTCACAGAAGAAATAATATGATGAAGTTCAGGAAGAGTGATGGTGTTCAGGGAATTTAGTACTGCAGTATTCTAAGAGGAGATTGTTAAAGTGGTTACAGGTGGAATAATAGCTAGTTCTGATGTGGAGTACTTTGTCTCTAAAGAAATTTAGGAAATCTTCTCATTTGGAGGCACAAGCTTCTAAACATGAAGGGGCGAGACCATTTAACACCTTGCTTTTAAGCTTCTAAACAAGGTGGAAGTGGAGGAGGTGACAGAGTTTAACATACTAAAAAGTACCCAGGGATTGTCAAAAAGTTCAGAAAAGTATCGTGCCCTGGTATTTTTGACAACTAACTGTTATTTACCCAAGAGATCCTTCAGAATTTGAAATGAGACATGCAGTTTATCCCGCTTCCACCTCCTCTCCGACCTTCTGCATACTCTCCTCATTTATTAAGCCATGGCTGCAACAGAATCAAGGGTGGCTAAAACAATGCAATAGTTGAATATAGAAACAAATTCTTCTGCATTCACATGAGATGGTGTAGCCTCAATACTGGAAACAACAGGAGCCTCTCTAAAGGCTTCTACAAACCTAGTGCCTGTGGAAGAACTTATAATGCGGGAGAATATAAGAGCGGGCTGGACAGGGGAAGCATGTGCCAAATCAAGATCGAAAATGATTTGGGTTTGAGGGTTTGAGATGTAGAGACCTGAGGAGAAAACTAAATCTAGAGTATGTCCTTTAACATAGGCTGGGCCATTCACAGATTGTTGGAGGCCAAAATATTCAAGTAAATTTATAGAATCATGTCAGGGCTTCAGAGGGACAGCAAATGGGGATGCTGAAAACTCAGAGAATGATATTGTCAGAAACAGTCCAGATTTTGAGACAAAATAAAATCTTGACAGATAAATGATTAAACAGACCAAATTTGACAGTCCATGCTCCATGATTGATCAGGTTCATCTTTGCTGCACTGCATTCTTTTTTCAGCCAATAGTGCAGTGACCAGAGATGAGCTGTTTAAAGTCTGCAGGGAGGATTTCTGACTGTTGTTAGCTAACATCATTTTTATCCTACATGAATGACCAGGAGCAGTCCGGATGGCATTCTAAAACAAAGGACAGTAAATTGTGGTAGTCCAGAACACGGGCCCCAGGAAAGCAGTATGTGTGGGCACCTTTGGCTCTGATGTTCCTTACCATGGTGTTTCCATTAATTAGTGTTGAGGGACGAAGCACAGAAAGAGTTTGTGGCAGTGGTAGTGGAAGATCTAACCGGGGATGCACCTCGGTGTTCCAAGTATCTTGCATAGGTAGGTGAGACTAGGAATGCCAAGGCTGCGATGTATGTAAATTTTGCATGCAGCTATCACTATGACTTTCAACTCTAACTTTATTGTCTCTTGGGTAAAATGTTTTGCATTGTCATGTGAGCTAATTAGCTTAGACAGGCAGAACCGCAAGCTCAGCATGAAACCCCGCTGTGCATGGGAGACTGTTTGCCTGTGAAGTTTGACTTTACTCCAGTCCTTTGTCATGGCCTGTTGTCATCTGTCCACAGAGCTTTTTTCCAGAATGTCACGACATGAGCATATCATATGATGATATGTTCACTGCTGTCTTGGTTTAAAGTACAGTGATGTAATGATTGCATTGCTCCGTCAAATGATCCGCTCAGTTTACGTCCCACTCTATTTGGGGGAACATTTATGTTTTTTCATTCATAGTTAGAATCAATTTCTTTCCTTTATAATTACAATCCATTTTTGTTACATTTGGTGACACATGGATGATTTACAAAACTGCCATACAAAAAGTAACATAATTTTCTACTATATTTTACTGTATATTTACTGTGTGTATATACACATTTAGATTTTGGGGTTGTTTGGAAAAAAAATTTAATTAGTGCTTTCATTAGTGCATAGTTTGTGGATTTTCTGTATACGAAACTAAACTTGCATGCCGTGCGCTGTCTTTCTTCTCTATTTTAAAGGTAATGCATTGTAATGCCTTCAATAGGGATGTCTGTGCCGTTTGAACTTGAACATGGTCATTGGAATTTTATCTCTAATAAAAGCTAATTAAATAATAAACAAAGTGTCTTTTAATTAATATACGTTATTTGCATCAGCTAATACGAGCCCCTATAATACAGCGTGGTCAAGGCATTTATTACCCCTCTCTGTCTTGCAGGGGTTAAGGGGGGATTTAGCAGGTGGGGGAACCTAGAGTCCGGTGTAACCGTATATATGTCTGTGAGCGCAGTCCCGGAATCTACTTGCAGCATGCCCTCATGTGCAGCCCAAATGGCAGTTAAAGAGACGGTCAAGGCCGGTAAAAACTTTATGGATTTTTGAGGGTCCACCAGCCCACGTTGTTATGTATGAAACTGCCAATCAGATTTATTTACACTGTTCTGGATCATTGGTTCGACAGACGCCGACACTGTTGTGATATACTGGGCATACACTCTCACACTGTATGGTTGATCATCAACCCAAGACCTGACTGCTCACACTGTATGTGTAAAATAGGCTCCTCGGTCCCTGCAGAAAGCTCCTCTGAGGCAGGTTTGTTTAGGGTACCAAAGAAGAAAGGTTCACAATGCAAACAAGACAGAAACTTACTGCCTTGATCATCTTTGCCATCCTGTGCGCTAAAACTTCCAAGAAAAAGAGGTGCCGATGTATATGGACTGGCACATGGCTAGGAAGATGTGGGCACTATGGTTTTTGTCCATTTTGCATAATTGGACGTAAGCTAGCTACATTTTACTATAAAGATTGTACATTGTTAACTTGATAGCTAGCGACACGCTGATTACTTTACTGTTAGAAACATGTTTCTCTCCCTCTTCTCTCCCTCTTTTTCTTTCTTGCTCTGCAGTTGCTTCCACCCATAAACTACACTTCGTAGTTATAACTACTTGCTAAATTTAGTTTTATTTATAGCCAAATTGTAGCCTAGTTGCGCCCACACATCTGTCCAATAAACATCATAATTTATGATATTACCAACAATAAACTTCAACACACTGACATACTTCCCTCATACCCTAACAGTATCACTGCACAGAAAGATCATTAGCCCCAAGGACAGGCTTTCTGTGACATTACGGTTTCTGGCAACAAGTCAGTGTGTACAAATATCGAATCACACCGAATAATATAGGGGATACAGAGAAATAATTAATACGGTATATGACATATCCAATTCTGTTGTGTTTTTATGATGCCATCAGTAATAAAGATTCAGTTTTCAATCAGTAATCATAAAATAACACATTAAGGCAGTAATAAAGAATTTGAAGTGGAAACCCAACAGGAGTGGATTATTTGTTGGGAGAAGAAAAGCCCATGAATAACAGTTTTCACTGGAAAGAGGGACTTGAATACGATATTACAGGAGATATGTTATGGTTTTTCATGAATCATCCAGTCCTAGGAGAAAGTGATCAAAACCAACAGATCAGTAGCATTTTTGATTGATGGGGGTCAACAAAATGGTTATTATTAATTTAATGTAGATTCACTTATTTCACATATAGGTCTCTGGTCATTTTCACTTTCCCTTAACTGTCATTTAAGATTATCTATTCACTTTGACAGGTTAATTAATTTTAATTAATCTTTTGACTTTACTGAAGGGTTGAATGGTATGATGTAAAAAAATGTTGTTAATGACATCCCCCCTAATATTACATGATTGTCTGAATTTCTGCTTTTGTGCTTATTCTGCCTTAAGGCATGACAGCATTGTCAGTGTAATAGATTATTAGGGCCTGAGGGAGGACACTGTTGAAACTGCAATCTTTATTATTATTAGAGCCAGAGCACAAACCAGTGCACGGACCCTATTGGAATCACTATGATTATTATTATTATTATTATTATTAGGGCCTGAGCACTGACTGGTGCAAGGACCCTATTGGAATCGCTATGTTTATTATTATTACTTTTTCAGGCCCAATCAACAACCAGTGAAAATACACTATTGAAACTGTTATGTTTATTATTAGGACCCAAGCAGTGACTGATGCAAAGTCCCCATTGAAATTGCTATGTATACATTTTAGGGCCCCAGAACCAACCAGTTCGAGGACCCAATTGTTCATTATGTTCATTATTCTTGGGGCCCCGAGCACCAACCGGTGCTGGGACGCTATTGAAACTGCTATGTTTATTATTATTATTATCATCATTATTATTGTTATTATTATTATAATTAATCACATTTTTGAGGGGCTAAAGGTGCTTGAAAACTCATAAAACTTTGCACATGCATCAGATGTGGTTAAAATCTATGTTTTATGGGTCAATTTAAAGACCTTTGCAATGCTAAATTGCAAAACTTTTGAGATTTCATTGAACAACGTGTCTGTGGTGGCATGGTGAATTTGGATGTTTCGCAATGAAAAAGGAAGTTGTTGTTGAGGGGGTAAACTCTTATAAAAAAGTCTCTTGGAGCCATACCCTAAACCCAACAGGAAGTTAGCTGTTTTGAATTTACTATGCAATTTTGGTAGTTTTAAACATTTACAGGCATTGTGCTTTAACGAACTCCTCCTAGATAATTGATCAGAATGACTTCAAATTTGGTCAGTGCAATCTAAAGACCTTCACAGTGCTAAATTGTGAAACTTTCGAGTTTCCGTTGAATGCCGATGTTTCACCATGAAACAGGACTAATATGCCCCAAACTTCAAATGTATGAGAAGACACCCTGCCGGAAGACATCTACATCCCAATATTCAGATATAGTCATAGCGCCACCTACTGGCAACAGTAAATATCATGTTTTATACATTGATATACTGTCCCTGGCCTGTTCACCACATACACCTCAAACCTGGTCAGAAAATCCTTAAGACCTTGATGAAGCTTTATTGTGAAAATTGTGAGTTTTCTTAGAATGGTATGGTCCTGGTGGCCCTGCAAATTCTGATGTTTCACCATGAAAAAGGAAGTTGTTGTTTAGGGAGTAGGGAAGCTTGAAAACTCACAAAATCTGGTACACATGTTAAGGGAGCAGAAATTGATATTTGATATGGGTTTCAGGATTTGGTGTGTTAAAATGGCTCTATAGTGCCCCCTACAAAATTTCAAAGGAGTAGTCCTCGTGGTATATTTAATCTACATGTACAAAATTTGGTAGGCACATGAAATATCCCATGACTAAAAAAAAGTCTCTTGGAGCCAACCCTAAACCCAACAGGAAGTCAGCCATTTTGAATTTATCATGCATTTTGCTGCAGTTTTTGCCATTTACAGGCATTGTGCTTTAACAAAATACTCCAAGAAAATTGATCAGATCGATTTCCTGTTGCCACCTACTGGCAACAGGAAAGTAGCCTTGTGTGACAGTCATCATTTTATTTACATAAAAGTTTCATGGTCTCGTCTACACTTGATATATAATAAAACATAATGCATGTTTGGTGCATGTTCTCTAGCGCCACATTCTGGACACAGGAATTAATACAAAATGTGCAATAAGTAATGTCTGCCATCGCAAAGATCGACATCATATGTGGTCAGTCTAATCTAAAGACCTTTGCGATGCTAAATTGCAAAGCTTTTGAGTTTTCATTGAACGGCAGGTCCGTGGCAGCATGGCGAATTTTGATGTCTTGCCATGTAACAAGAAGTTGTTGTAACACAAATATACATTATCCTACAGTTTCTGTACTTTTATGTACTACTCACCACCCCAAAAATGGTCAGAAAAGCCTTAAGACCTTGATGAGGCTTTATTGTGAAGATGTCAAGTCTAAGGTCAAGAGACAGGGGCTAAAACCCCTTTTAGGGTCTATCCTTGCACGACCCTACCTTAATGCATGACCCAAATGTGCATCTGGTCGACACAGGAAGTTATGTTTAACTCATTATGGCCGGAACACCAATCGGTGCAAGGATCCTATTGAAACTGCTATGTTTATTATTGCCCGAGCACCAAATGGTGCAAGCTCCCTATTGAAACTGCTATGTTTATCATTAGGGCCCAAGCACCTACCGGTGCGAGGACCCTCTTGGAATCATTATGTTCATTATTATTATTGTTATTAGTATTATAATTAATCACATCGCATTTTGAGGGCTAAAGGTGCTTGAAAACTCATAAAACTTTGCACATGCATCAGATGTGGTTAAAATCTATGTTTTATGGGTCAATTTAAAGACCTTTGCAATGCTAAATTGCAAAACTTTTGAGATTTCATTGAACAACGTGTCTGTGGTGGCATGGTGAATTTGGATGTTTCGCAATGAAAAAGGAAGTTGTTGTTGAGGGGGTAAACTCTTATAAAAAAGTCTCTTGGAGCCATACCCTAAACCCAACAGGAAGTTAGCTGTTTTGAATTTACTATGCAATTTTGGTAGTTTTAAACATTTACAGGCATTGTGCTTTAACGAACTCCTCCTAGATAATTGATCAGAATGACTTCAAATTTGGTCAGTGCAATCTAAAGACCTTCACAGTGCTAAATTGTTAAACTTTCGAAGTTTCCGTTGAATGCCGATGTTTCACCATGAAACAGGACTAATATGCCCCAAACTTCAAATGTATGAGAAGACACCCTGCCGGAAGACATCTACATCCCAATATTCAGATATAGTCATAGCGCCACCTACTGGCAACAGTAAATATCATGTTTTATACATTGATATACTGTCCCTGGCCTGTTCACCACATACACCTCAAACCTGGTCAGAAAATCCTTAAGACCTTGATGAAGCTTTATTGTGAAAATTGTGAGTTTTCTTAGAATGGTATGGTCCTGGTGGCCCTGCAAATTCTGATGTTTCAACATGAAAAAGGAAGTTGTTGTTTAGGGAGTAGGGAAGCTTGAAAACTCACAAAATCTGGTACACATGTTAAGGGAGCAGAAATTGATATTTGATATGGGTTTCAGGATTTGGTGTGTTAAAATGGCTCTATAGTGCCCCCTACAAAATTTCAAAGGAGTAGTCCTCGTGGTATATTTAATCTACATGTACAAAATTTGGTAGGCACATGAAATATCCCATGACTAAAAAAAAGTCTCTTGGAGCCAACCCTAAACCCAACAGGAAGTCAGCCATTTTGAATTTATCATGCATTTTGCTGCAGTTTTTGCCATTTACAGGCATTGTGCTTTAACAAAATACTCCAAGAAAATTGATCAGATCGATTTCCTGTTGCCACCTACTGGCAACAGGAAAGTAGCCTTGTGTGACAGTCATCATTTTATTTACATAAAAGTTTCATGGTCTCGTCTACACTTGATATATAATAAAACATAATGCATGTTTGGTGCATGTTCTCTAGCGCCACATTCTGGACACAGGAATTAATACAAAATGTGCAATAAGTAATGTCTGCCATCGCAAAGATCGACATCATATGTGGTCAGTCTAATCTAAAGACCTTTGCGATGCTAAATTGCAAAGCTTTTGAGTTTTCATTGAACGGCAGGTCCGTGGCAGCATGGCGAATTTTGATGTCTTGCAATGTAACAAGAAGTTGTTGTAACACAAATATACATTATCCTACAGTTTCTGTACTTTTATGTACTACTCACCACCCCAAAAATGGTCAGAAAAGCCTTAAGACCTTGATGAGGCTTTATTGTGAAGATTGTCAAGTCTAAGGTCAAGAGACAGGGGCTAAAAGCCCTTTTAGGGTCTATCCTTGCACGACCCTACCTTAATGCATGACCCAAATGTGCATCTGGTCGACACAGGAAGTTATGTTTAACTCATTATGGCCGGAACACCAATCGGTGCAAGGATCCTATTGAAACTGCTATGTTTATTATTGCCCGAGCACCAAATGGTGCAAGCTCCCTATTGAAACTGCTATGTTTATCATTAGGGCCCAAGCACCTACCGGTGCGAGGACCCTCTTGGAATCATTATGTTCATTATTATTATTGTTATTAGTATTATTATCAATGTAAATCCATCGCATTTTTGAGGGGCTAAAGGTGCTCAAAAACTCACGAAATTTTGGTCATGCATCAGGCATGGTGAAAATATACATATTTTATTGGCTGTGGAAAAATGGCTAAAGAGCGCCCCCTACAAAAGTTCAACGAAGTAGCCCTCATGGTACGTTTCACCTACATGTACGAAATTCTGCAGGCTCATGTAAAGACCCAAGACTAACAAAAAAGCCTCATGGAGCCATACCCTAAACCCAACAGGAAGTCAGCCATTTTGAATATACTGTGCAATTTCGTCGCAGTTTTAAACATTTACAGTCATTATACTTTAACGAACTCCTACTAAAGAATTAATCAGATCAACATCATATGTAGTCAGTGCAATCTTAACACCTTCATAATGCTAAATTGCAAAGCTTTCGAGTTTTCATTGAACAGTGTCGGTAAAATTTGGATGTTTTGCATTGAAAGAGGAAGTTGCTGTAACTCAAATATGCATTGCCCAACCTGCCCAAAACTTTGCATGCTTGATAAGCGTGTGGGTCTGAAGACATCTACATGTCAATATTCAGTTATAGTCATAGTGCCGTCTACTGGCAACAGCAAATGACATATTTCATTCTTTGATGTTTTCCTCCTAGCAGGTTGACCAGATCCCCATCCAATGTGGTCAGAAAAGACCTCGATGATGCTTTATTGTGAACATTGTGAGTTTTCATTTAACAGTGTTTTGCTGGTGGTGCAGCGAATTTTGCTGTTTTAACTTGAATACAGAACCTGTTGTAACCTAAATCATAATCACCAGAACTTTCCCAAATTTCACACGTTTGATAAGAGTCCCAGCATGAAAACATCTTCATGCTAATATTGAATCAAATAGTGCCACCTACTGGCAACAGGAAAGTAGCCTTGTGTGACTCATCATTTTATTTACATAAAAGTTTCATGGTCTCGTCTACACTTGATATATGATAAAACATAATGCATGTTTGGAGCATGTTCTCTAGCACCACATTCTGGACACAGGAATTAATACAAATGTGCAATAAGTAATGTCTGCCATCGCAAAGATCGACATCATATGTGGTCAGTCTAATCTAAAGACCATTGCGATGCCAAATTGCGAAGCTTTTGAGTTTTTGTTGAACAGTGTGTCGGTGGCAGCATGGCAAATTTTGATGTTTCGCCATGACAGAGGAAGTTGTTGTAACTAAAATATACGTTGTCCAATCTGCCCAAAACTTCAAGTTTCATAAGAGTCCTGGCCTGAAGACATCTACATGCCAATATTCACGTATAACTAGGGCACGACCTGCTGGCAACAGGAAATTATATGTTTTATAGTTTGATGTACTGCTCCCAGCGGGTTGACTAGATCCACCTCAAATGTGGTCAGAAAAGCCTTAAGACCTGCTTAAAAGAGGCAGCAGAAGTTGAGATTTTATTAAACTGCTGCATTTTCGTATGAACAGAAATGACTGCATAATCTTATTTTTCAAAAGTAAGTTAATTGGAAAACCCTACTCCTGTATCAATGTATTTAAAGTGGCTTCAGAAAGTATTCAGATCAAATGCTTTTCTGCTCACCACAGTTGTAAAGAGTGGTCATCTGAGTTACTGTGGCCCTTCTGTCATCTCCAACCAGTCTGGCCATTCTTCTCTGACCTCCCTCATCAACAAGGCATTTCCGTCCACAGAACAGCTGCTTACTGGATGTTTTTTCTTTTTTGCCTTGTTCTGAGTAAACTCTAGAGACTGTTGTGCATGAAAACCCCAAGAGATCAGCAGTTTCAGAAATTCTCAAACCAGCCCGACTGGCACCAACAATCATGCCACGGTCAAAGTCAGCGAGATCACTTTTTTCCCATTCCAATGTATGATGTGAACATTAACTGAACCTCCAGACCTGTTTCTGCATGATTTTATGCATTGCACTACTGCCACGATGCATGAATGTAATGTGACAAGATTTTATCTTTCAAAAGGATTTATACCATATCTTACAGTGCAATGGACACCAGAGCTGGCACTAAATTACCAAAGTGCTTACCTAGATATGACTGCTCTCCCCAGGATGATTGGGCGCACACTGACCAACTGGTCAACTTGGGAGCCGGAATGTGAGCTGCTGAGATGACCACTGTTCTCAGTCAGCAGAGGGGTCCTCACATCTCTGAAAATGTGGGATCAAATTTTCAAACAGACATTATTTGGACAAACTGACCACTCATTGGGAATTTCTAAATGGTTACTTTCTTGCCTGAAAAAAAATATCTTATCAATATAAAGTACATATTATGTACACAAAAAACACACAAACAAATATGGAAATATCTTTTTTATCAGCTGGGGTGTATGAGATAACATACAAATCCTAAATCCATTTATCAAAAAAATTAAAGCCCAAACACACCAATAGTTCACTAACACATTAGTTAGCCTAATTAGACTCCCTCTCCCCAAGGAGTACAGAGTGAGCCTGATATATATATATATATATGAGATTATATATCCTTTTAGACTTTTTGCACCTGTTTGGGTGGAAGAAGTTAAATCTTTATTTTTATTATTGGTAGGTGAAGTTTAGTAACCTCACTCCATTATAGCTCCACCCAGGTTAAACTTGAAAGATCTAAAAAGCCAGAGAACATGGAAACAACTGTGTGTAGGAGCACCGGGCCCTCAAAAAAGTTCCCAGTTCTTTCTTTTATATGAATGGACATATTTAACTAATATGATGATGATTCAGCATTATTACCGTTATCAAACTGTAATTTTTCAGTTACACAAGATTTTGTGAATTATGCTATGCCTTACCATGGAAGAAACTGTCATGGCATGTCCTGCATTATCTCTATATTACTCATTGTAGAGTGTTTTCAACCAGAAGAAACCAACAGACTATTATAATTAAAGACAGTAAGACACACATTACTCTCAACACGGGATATATTTTATTTTGTAAAATGCCTTGTTTCTAATAGGTAACACAGTCAATAGGCCCGCCCTTACTGTTGGCTGATTGGGTTGACGAAAACGTTTCTGTTCTCTCATTGGCTTTCTGTTACACAACACAGTTCCGCAAGTCTAGTCTGTTTGTGTTTTGACGTTATTGTAGAAAGCCCCTCAAACCACAATACAAGTTCACAACCAAGGAGCCTGTCGGCGTTCAACACCTCGGTTCGTAAATACTGCCACTCTGCAATTACATCTTGCTGAAAAATGACAAATGCAGCTCCTTTTTCGAGGCTTCAACTGTGTCGCTTTATCACTACAGGGAGTTATATCAGCTAATGCTAGCTAGCTACGGTAGCTGCTGAGCCCTTCTCTACCAATATAACTTTAGCATTAGCCAATAGCTGTATAATGTTTACTTGACAGTTGTCATAAGTACTGCTAGTGTGGGTCCGCTGATTTTTAGTGGTGCAAGCTAGCTGAACAAATGTTAAGGGTGCCCAACCGAGGCTAAGATAATCAAGCTTTTCAGTGTGGTTTGCGGGAGAAGCTCATCTCTTATCAGCCCATGGAAACGCTGTTAACTGCATGTAGCCCACAGTCTCCCCTGTTGTTTACATCCTAAGCGACATGAGCGTTTAGCCAGAGTGATAGTAGCCCATACATACACCGACAATGGACTTGTTTGAAACACGTTAACTCAACTAAAACAGATGCGAATTCAATGTTGCCCCACCAAGTACATCAACACCTTCTTTCATTAGTCAGCAGAAATGGTTAGTTTTGACAGGTCAGTTTTAGATGAAAGTAATGTAGGGGTATGTAAATGTGTGGGATAATTGGTTGAGGATTTGCAGTTTCTTTGAACCATATGTTTTAACTGCATCATATCTGTTTTGTTAGATGAATGATAATCGGTCATATTAGCCACTGCGTCCTGATGGCACATGCCTTCATATCCTTGACATTAAGTTTTGATGTGGTTAATTTTTCCATTATGAGCATCTATCCTTTATCCACTTGTCTGGGTTGAGTTCATAGTGGCAGCAGACTTTCTCCCCCAACCACATCCTCTAACTCCTCCTGGAGCATCTTTGATGCTCACGGGACAGGGATGCAGAATTCCATCAGCATGTTCAGCATCTGCTAAGGTGGGTCTGCTAGTTGTTTCACCTGCCTGGAATACCAACACAGAGATGTCAGTGGGAGACATCATAGTCAGAAGTTGGAACATCTCAGTTGTCTTCTTTTACTGATAAGAGGCAACAGTTTTACTTTCTCCTCCTGACCTCGACCTTAAGGGTGGTCTCAGACACGCTGTAGGAAGCTTATTTAAGTCGCTTTTTGTCCACATTTACACTTTTTGGGTTGCTACAAAAAGTTAGGTTAAGCCTGGAAAATACATACACTGACTAGTAAATTGAAAGTTTGACTTTCAGGCATAGTTCTCTAATCACAACAGTCCAGTGGCATGTCTGTAAGACTTCAGTTGTTGCACCAATAGAACTGTTGTTTCTCACAGTCTCCACCTAAAAAAAAGAGAAATGTTTTGAATGAAGTTTGGTGTTACTTGTTCTGGTTGATGACTGTTTTTATCTGCAGGTGTCTAGTAGATGTAGTGTTTGGCTGTCTGGTTAACAAGGACAGTGGGATCTTTGTGGACTGGAGATCATAATTTACACTAAGTTGCCTCTTTGTCAGGTCAAAATAGCTAAAACCAATACAGTCTGATACATAAGCAATGCAATAAATCCTACCTTCAGAAAGGTTAAGATGTTCAGTTTGCTGTTTTTGATAGCTGTTCAAAAACAGCAGATTCTACTTCATAGTCATTTTGGAACCTGTAGTTTGTGTTGCTGAATTGTACTGTTAAACAGATACGTGTTTCTACTGTTTAGTCAAGGCTCATTGATATATTGAGGTGGACACAATATTACAAACACCTCAGGAAAGAGCACAGTTGTTGTGCTAGACTGCATTAGGTTTAACGAGGTGTCCCTAATAAACTGACAACTTAGTTCATTTTAAATGTAGATAATGGTCACTGTGTTTATTCAAAGCCTTCATTTGTCTGCGCTGTATATGATGTACGTTGATTCTTTCCATTTGAGTTGATTTAAAAGTACAGTGGTTGAGTATGGGGACAACTTAACCTACTTCTTTCATATCAAATTAGTAAAAAGAGTATTACGAATAGCTGATTCAACTGAGGATGCTGTTATTGATCATATGCTTCAACATTCTGTTACACCCTATGTTTACAGGTAACTTATTGTATTAGAAAGTGATCCACAAATTGTGTTACTACCCTATTTTGAATGCTATATTGATGAAGAATATTAAACTGTAAAGGTGCTTTGTGTACTTTTTCTGATTTCCTCAAGTATAATGCGAGACCCAATTTAAACCTGGTATTAACATGTGTATCTGGATATCCTATCCGGAGTAGGATGCATGAGATGTGTAAATGCATACCAATTTTTGCATGCTACAGAAAAACCAAACACTTTTTCATCAGCGCAAGTTAGTATAACGGCAAATTAATCATAAGTTATGTTTTTGTGCTGTCATCATATTAAAAATGTCTCTTTTTACCTTTTCAGGGTAAAAAACGGGAGACAAAATGGCATCGGACTCTCCACGCAGACCAAGTCGCTGTGCTGGAGGGGTTTTGGTGCGGGCGCAAGCTGCTACGTGAGGACAGAAACTATTATTTTATTAGAAAAATAATTCACTGTTACTCCATTATATGTTTCCCCACATACATTTTATCCTGTTTCTTAAACTAATGTAGGTGCCTTTCATTTCTTCGTGTAGACTATTAATATGCAGTATAATTCTCAATTCATTTTGACATCCCTACCTACCTATCCCTACCTGGAAAAATTGACAGTTTGGTGTGGTGTTTGAGTGATGACATGAGCTTTTTGCTGTCACAGGGAGCAGTCTTACATGGAAAGTGTGGTGACCTTCCTGCAGGATGTGGTCCCTCAGGTATTTTATTCTGCCATTTATTCACTTATACTAAGCTATAACTAGCTATCCCGGTTTCCCACTAGCATACTGATTTTAATTAGTTCAGCATGTCTTGAGTATGAGGTGAGATAGAGCAGACAAGACAGCTACAGAAAGAGTTTAACTGGCGTTGGAACTCCAAAGTTGCTGTTTGCTAGACATCTTACAGTGCACAAATTGATCATTTTCTGTCAGTATAAAACTGTTAAATATTTTGTTGATCAGTATATAATATACACTGTATGCAATTAGTATGTAATATGGAATTGGGGCACAGCAGTAGTCCTGAGGATTAAAAGTTATGTTTGGATGTAGTTAATGCATTTGTGAGCCATAGTGATGCATTTAGATACATCTTGACACTATTGAAGAGTTTTCCAACCTGAATGACCATATACAGTAGGCTGTTTGTCCCAACCCTCTGATACAACCTATATGAGCATCTCGTGAAGTAGAGCCCCTACAGCAGCAGGTGTACCGGAACTTTGTCATGATGGTTATAATAATAAACAAGCAGTAAAGCTTATGGAACATGGTTTGGTTAGGTTTAGGCACAAAATCTACATGGTTGGGTTTAGGAGAAGATAGTGGTTTGGGTGAAAACGAGAATTTCCTGAAGGTTAGATGACCTTTGTCATTATGGTTACAATAATAAGCCTGTGGTTAAGGTTTTAGAACGGTCATGGTTAAAAGATATAATGATGAACAATTGTTTTTTCAAGAGAAATGAAAAAGGTTCCTGTGAAAAAGTTTTATAGAACCATCCACCCACCCCAAACTCCTCCTGACTAGGGATTTTCTCCCGGTGGCCAGTCCGAGTGTGACACATGGTGCGTTGTCAATGTCTTTGTGTGAGAGAGAGAGAGCGGGGCAAGGACAGAGCGGCTGAGTTAATCAATGGCTGCTCACAACTCTACAATGAAGCAACAACACAAAACATTACGTTACAGATCTTTCATTATGAGAAGTGTAAAAATATTTTTCGGTTCATTATGAAACTGTGGCGGAACAAATTAGACTGGCGGGCCGCCACAGTTTAAGTAATTAATGAGAAAATCCTGCATGTCATATCGGTTTGCCTAGTGTGGCTAACGTTAGCAGTGCTAGCACCAGCAGCCATCTTTCCTTGCAGGTTAAGGCCCCATGCCTGTGCTGAATGTGGTTACGCATTGCTCTAGTCGAGTGGAGTGGAGTATGCAATGAAGAACAAAGGCTTCATGAAAGTTTGGAATTCACTCAAAAATTTATGGTGAAATAATAGGCAGCATTTTAAAGTAAACACAAATTATAATAAAGGTACTACACATTCAAAAAGACAGTGTGTACAGTGTAAAAAACAGCAAAATGTGGCACAAATGGAGAGATTTGAGTATTTCACCAAACTACTTTAACTAATAGTTGAATGAACTGTAGGAGCTTTGATTAGAAAAACATTGTGGGGGTCTTGCATACCTGAGCTTCCAGCCAAAACAATATATTCACTTTGTCTGTCAACATTTAGTCAACCAACTACTCTTCCAGTAATCTTTTTTTACTTTGAGGGTTTATTCTGCGACAAATTTCCTTTACTGGTGAACTTAATCTTTCAAGTAGATTTTGCAATTTTGTTTAATTCATGTGGATGTTGCGTATTGTTGTGTATATTTTGTCCATTCCCTTTTTTGTGTCTAAACTACAGGCATATACTGGGGCTCCACCCACTGATGAAAAAGAGAAAATAATTTGGGTTCGATTTGAAAAAGCTGACATCAACGGTAAGTCTTTCACTTCACTGTCAGACAACTCGAGTTTTGGTTTATTCGAGCATTGAACAGAAGTTAATACTATATGTTGATAAGCCTCACTTCTTTGAATACAGTTAGAGGTTCTAAATTGGGCCCTTCAGTTAAAAAACGATTGGTTTATAACTCTGTGAGATGACAAGATTGTTAACATTCTCATGTCTTGACAAAAAATATAAAGCTAATAGACAGATGGGGTAAAAATTAAAAGGAAAACCTGAAAAATGAGTGGAGAAACAGGATGACAATACCCCATCCACAGGGTATAAGGGGTCACTGAATGGTTTGATGAGTATTGAAACGATGTGAATCATATGCTATGGCCTTTGCAGTCACCAGATCTCAACCCACTTGAACACCCATTGGAGATTTTGGAGCAGTGTGTAAGACAGCGTTCTCCACCACCATCATCAAAACACCAAATGAGGGAATATCTTTAGGAAGAATGGTGTTCCATCCCTCCAGTAGAGTTCCAGAGACTTGTAGAATCAATTCCAAGGTGCACTGAAGCTGTTCTGGTGGTGCATGGTGGACCAACACTTTACTAAGATATTTTATGTTGGTTTTTCCCTTAATTTGTCACTTGTCTGTATACTTTATAAGAGAAAATAATGTAAAGTTACATATTGTTAAATCAAAGTTTGACCACAACAATAAAAGGGCATCCCATCCCAAATATTTGGGCTACTTTGTTAAGATAATTTCTCAGTCTGGATTCTGGTGTTTCGTAAGGTCACTGATTAAAAATCTACTTGATTCTCAGGAAATGATCCCCTGTATGTTAAAGTTGTATGCTGCCATGCTTTTGAATAAATGTATTATGCTTTTAAATATGGTTGTGTTCAAGTTAGGTATTTATCACATTTTATTCTGTTAGATTGCAGTTGTGTTACTATATGCACTACACAAAAAGTTAACGTAATGGTACTGGATTGTTATTGTCAAAAGTGAAATGAAATTAGGATCTGGAGCAGTGACACAATGACTTCAATTTAAAATGAATGGAAGAAGATATTTCTGATTGAAGTAAAACAAAAATCTGATTGCAGTTAGTTGAGTGAATGTTTGTCATATTGTTGGATTATTCAACAAATCCTCTTAATAAACTTTATTATATCTCATTCTCTTTGCCCAGACACTGCTCGCAACCCAGAGGTAATGGAGATGCACAGTGGTACTCCTGACCCTCCCCTCTGCCTCATGATTGGCTACACTGATGGGATGCAGATCTGGGGCGTATCTGTAAGTCACCGTCACATCACAGTGACAGATTCCAACAGATACTGTACATGTGCTGAAATATTTAGACCAAAATGTGAGTGATTACTTTGTGTGTGTGTATTTTTTTTTATACTTGTATGGACAGACCCTAAAGGGCTGATGGACTTCAACAATAAAAAAATCAATAATAAAAATAACTTAAACCTTATTTTTCAATAAATTGACCCACAAGTCCCAAAGTAAAGTCTGTTGACTTCCAGTTATGGAGACCAACTGGTCTACCAGCACCAGTGTGGCTGAAGAAAAATAATTAGGAAACAACAAAGAAAAAACACAGCCAATAGATCTGTGTATTGTGCAGCTACACTTTAGTAATTGGGAATTTATAGCAGAAACATACCAACTCTGCTGAGCGACAACATAAAAGAAAAAAATCACACATTAAGTATTCTGGTTCGGGAAAAGGTTTACATTTTATAATATTCAACATATTGATGTTGATTTATGTCTCACATGAAAATATGTTGATTTACCAAATTTTAGTATTTATTTTAATATTAAATATCTACTCCGTTAACTGTTATTAATTGTTCACAGAACAAATAATGAATGAATATGCTGATAACAGAGGAGTTCTTTGAGAGTCACTCAATTAAAATACATAGTTTAAGCCATAAGAGGCATTGCAAAGACTGGAAAAAAAAAAAAAAATCAGAATATTAGAATATAGTAATCTAGGTTGGCCACATTAAATGAGCATTTTATCATCTGTTTTGGTTATTAGGGAGCATTAATACATGAATATTGTAGGTGCTCAAGTATAAACATAACAGAAGACTTGCATTTTTCATAACTATATTCCAACCTTAATTTAATGAGGTAAATCCAACTTAACCTGATTGGGTATGTCATTACACATGCGTAAAAAGTGTCTGATCACAAAATTAGATACCAGAAATAATAATATATATATGAACGTTGCACATCTAAATACAATGGTAATTCAAAGCAATGATATATGTTCAAATTGAGTCCTCAAACTGATGCTGATATTTTAATCATATCATATGTACTTTGATGGATGTCTCGACTTCTTGTAGTTTAGTGTTTTTCATTGTCTAAATTCAACACATTTTGTTGTCCACTAGGTGGCAGTGTTGACCAGTTTGTGAGATTAAAAGTAGCACTTACCCTCTACCCAAGGCTGTAGCACAGGTCCCAAGATCTCTGAATAAAGGTGGAGGACATAATAAGAAAGTGCACAAATAAACATGACGAGTGTGAGTTGTGTTTTGGTTGATGTTGTCAGTGGGCAGTGACCCACGGTTATGCGTTCATTGCCAACAGAAGTACAGCCAATACAAATGTGTGTGGAATTGAGCAGAATGGAAATGACAAAAGCTACATAAAAGTTCAAATAGATATCTGACACTCATATGTATCAGAGTGCTCTTTTAATTGTATTCTTTAAGTTTCTATGTTTAGCACAGGAGGGATTTAGCAGTTGTGCAGTAGTTGTTTAGCTTCATGGTTGAATCTTTTTAGAATTACCAAGTAGTTACCTTTGATAAGTGTCTGCAGAGGTGCCTTACTGAAAGTCTCATATAGGGCCACTTATAGTATTAGCATTAAATCTGAGTGCATCAACTAAGCAAAAATTTACAAACATATTCACTAACTACACACCTTGGTCCACCTAGCTAAAAGTAATGCAGTCTAATACAACAGTCCTGCAGTAAATCCTCCTTCATGAAGGTTGTAATGTTAATGTTTTATTGAAACTGGTCTAGAGAGTTATATATAGCATTTATGTGTGTAAACACTATTCAGCAAATACTGTATGTTATCATTCCAGTGTCAGCCCAATCCTGATGTAATGTGAAATTTGGCCACAAGATGGAGACCTTTTGATAAACTGCAACATAATGATAAGGGTGATTTGGGTTAACATGACCTCTGTTATTTACAGATCAGAGGTGTACCACAGAGACTGAATCAGATATTAAATAAACAAATTCAAACAAACGTTAAGAAGCCATACAAACTATAATTACTGCATGACATAATTGTTCTTTTGGGTAATTATTTTTTTATTTCAAGTTGCATGTTAAAATGCACTTTTCTATTCAACGTGTTTTCATGACTGGGCTGATGTTAAACCTCAAAACCCTTACCAAGTAGCATTGGCAAGATCTCTCTTTTAGAAAATTTACTTCTTTAAAGTCAGTCTTGGAAAATCATTAGAAGATTTCGTCTGCTCTGTGACTTAACAAATTACCCACAACCCTGCGAAGGCTTCGCTCATCGAGTATTACCTTTCATGCAGTGGCTGTCACTGAAACATGCAAACTTCACATACATCCTGGGAGATCTAAACACACCAAAGTCCTTAATCAGTCTCTTTATAAACATCCACAAGCTGCGGGTAAAAGGACACACTCTCACTTTACCCGTGAACACACACATTGGCCACTGTGATGTGGCAACTCCTTTGCTGCTACAAGAGTCTCTGTTGCAGTTATTATGGTAAGCAGAGGAAAAGAGCTGTTATAGCCATACTACACACACCCAGTAAAATATAAGCTTGGTGAGGCTGCTTTGCCTTTCAGTGTCATTTGAACTCAACACAAATTCTGATCACTCTGGCCTGTTATCACATGCTGTCCTTCCTTATTGTTGTCTTTCAGTTTTTAAAGTTTACGGGATGTATCTGGGCTGTGTTTTTTTGCAGGGTTTTAAGTAAGCACTGAAGGTGCCTTGGTTTCTGGCTCTGGAGTGGCTGTGAAGTGTTTGTGACAGTTGCTAAGCCAACACCCTCTGTAATGGCCCAGCAGAGTATGAATATACACGTGTACACACACGCTTTCACACACTCATGAGATGGGGACTTCTGATTAGTTATATGGATGCTGACTGAGGTGTTTAGGCAATGAAGATCACTGTCGCCTCACACTGGAGAGGTGTCATCCACCACAGCCTGATAAGAGGCAGACTGTCATGGACTAATTGTCTGTCTGCATATGTGTTGAGATGAAATCACCCGCTGAGAAGACAGGTGTCTGCAGCAAATGTCAGTGTTAATGCTTGTGCTGGGTACCTGGAGCTGTATTACAACAATGTTGTAAGTCCATTATCCTGATCTAGGCCTGAGAGAGCGTAATATATGGCATAAAATAAAATAGAAAATTTCTGAAACACATACACTGAAGCTGTTCAAATTTGCAGTGGCTGTAATTTGTAAAAGGGAGAACCAATGCTTCATTTATTTTCAGTATGCATTGTGATTTTTATTCTGAACATACAAAAAAAACCCCTTTCTGCTGCAATTGGTTGCCATTAGAGGTATTATGGAGTCTTTATATGTTTACATGTAGAAAAAAAATGATAAAATCTTTACTAGGCTTTATCTTACGTTAAGCTGAGAAAAGTGTAGCTCTGTTTGTCCCTGTAGTACTATATCTTTAAGTATGACTAGCTGACACAAAAACCTAATATTTAAATATTAGATACTCGTATCATAATAAAATAGTTTGCTAATAAACTCGGTGAAGCTGCAAAGGACATATTTCAGTGTGACCTCAAGTGATTTTCGTTCAACCAATCAAATTCTAAAATTCAACACTAAACACAAAACAAAAGTTGCGGCAAATAAGTTATTTTGAATTTTTTGGAAAATGGTAAGGGTACCATAATGACATTTAAAAACATTTTTGGTTGTGAATTCTATGATCTGGAGTGTAGTAATGGGAACTAGTACGACCCTTTAGTGTCAGTACCCAGTCCTTCCTACCTAACCTCTTCTATTCCATACTGCTTATCTTGTCTCTAAATTTAACCTGTGGTAGTGTCAACTGTGGTCAACACTGTGAAAATCTCAGGATCTCTGTAGGATTAACAGGTGTAATTCTTTTAGAAACAGTTGCTTGATGGAAATGATGAAAGTGTTTCATATCTGCAACAAACTAGACCTGAAAATGATTATTAATGTATGGATCAAGTCAATGTAAAATGGTAATGATAATTTGTAGTCCAGTCCAGACCAACAAACCTTTGTGAAAGAACAGCTAAAAACATAATTACTTATGCAGCATGGTTTAGTTAGATTCGTTAATAGCCAAAATTACTGCGGGATTTGAACATGTACTGACATTGTACTACATTCGATTTCTAAATGCTGCAATTCTAACTCTTGTTATTTTGATTTGTTTTTAAAGTTGTCCCGTCGGCTAACTATTTAATAAGTAGTATCATACTGTAGACATGATGCACTCTACACAGCCCATTTCTCCTTCAGGGTGTCATCTGTATGTATATTTGTATCATTAGCATGTGTACTATCTGTAAGTAAATGACTGAGTGAGTTCATTTCTGGAAGCCTCACATAAAAAAAACAGTTAATACCTGGTTGCTTTGTAGATCAACATCATAGTGCTGCATCAGTCCAACCTTATGTACTCTTAGAGTTTTAATGCTGCATGTTATGAAAGCCCATGAACTAGCACCTGTTACTGTATGATCCCTAAAGCACCTGCTCCCTCCAAACCTCCAATATGTCCTGCACTGTGTTAGCGAGTGTACTCACTTGTGAATATGGCCCAGATATCGGTTCACAGCTTATGGCATTACATTTGAGAGATTAAAACAGAAGAGCAGACACTGTGATTCCCCAAAAGCATTCAAACCACAAATGAAATGAATGTAATGAATAACTGTATGCATGGAAAACAACTTTGAAAAAGCAATTTGGCATATTGCATACGCCAGGCCACTAATGTAATGGTGGGAATTTTGTGGATGGCAGTAGATGTCACACAGAGCCATGTAAGATCAGGATGAGCAGCGGGGTAATGCACAATAACCCGCATTAACCTCCGGCCCTCCCCTCGTCTCATTTTAATCCAGCAAATTCCATTATTCCCCCTCGCAGGTCCATTTGCCTGTATAGGAATCCTACTCTGCTGCCAACCTCCTTTTATTCCTGCTATCAGTGCTCGTATAACCTGCTCGTGTCTCCAGTGTTAATCTACCACTGCTGGGCCTCAAGCACTTTGAATAAAAACAGCTCCAAATCCACCACTTTGAAAAGGCTACTAATTGCACAAAAGAGCGATCATCCCCTCAGATGGGTTTAAAGACTTAAAACAAACAGATTAAATCACTAGTAAAGTGATAATGCAGGTTTCAGTGTAATGTAACGCATAAAAGAATAACAAAAGTGGGGCATTCTGCGCTTAGAACAACGTGCAATTATACACGCCAGACACTGCCAAGAGCCACACAGGCCATTGACCTAATATAGTGGCATCACATATGAACACATGAAGCCTAAACTGAGTCAGGCAGACACACACACATCTATCAAAGTGCTTTACACTGTGGTTTTAATTCTGCTGTAATAGAAGACCAGAAATGCAGCAAACTGTAAAATCATCTCTTATTGGGCAACCTTTAGTGTTTGTCCATAAGTATAAGTATAAGTTTTAGTAGTAGAAAAAACACAACAGCTACACATTTTTCATTTCTCTTCCCATTTTTACGTTTAGTGCTGTATTTTTCTCCCATTAATAATTGGCTATATGTTATATGTTGGTAGGGCTGGATGTCGAAAATTCCCCCGCCCCCACCCACACACGGACATGCACACACAAACACATAAATAATACAATTTCATGAGAAACTTGTTTAACATTCAGTTAGGCCTGTCTTTTTTATCCTTTTATGATCATGCAGTCAAAAGTCGAAAGTAGTCTTGGTAGAGGATCTGCTCGAAACACTGGCCGGAGTGTTTCGCATGCTTACAGTCAGACTGGGACAGAGACATCATGGGCTCCTACCCACTTGGCATTAATCCGTATCCCCAACCCTTCCTGGTTGGCTCTATCACAATAAGTGTAGGAAGCTTGTTTCCACTGTGATGCCGCTGGGGCTTTTATTCTGTTCTCAGTAGATTTTACTTTGTGGTTTGGCTGGAACTTCAACCACCAGACCGCCCTTATTCCCCATCCTCCTCCTTTGCCTACCCTTGCCTTGCTCTATGATGAGTCGATTCCTCACAGTTGGAATAGATTATTTTTCTTACAGTGTGAATGAATAATTATTTGCTCTTGTGCTTTGTTAGTCTGCAGAAATCTCCCTAGACTTATATCCTTTTATGGTTATTTCACACATTATTCTCCCCATCTACAGTGCAAACTGGTCCCAAGGTAACTGTTAATTAAGACCAAATAAAGGTTGTGTTTCCAAACACACACTCTGCATCAGACAACAAATGACAGGAAATAAAGTCCTTAAGGGTAACCTGTGGATTTTTTGACCTCGAGTAGCGCTATGGAGCAGTTTATTTATGAGTGAGTCCCTGCTTTGTTTGTCTTATGTATGCATGTGCAAATGGGCGACGCAATACACATTACTACCAATTGTTTCATACTATTCCAGTGACCTGGAAGTGTCTATAATGTGCCAAGATTTGCAGCTTTGCACCGACAAAGGCAGTGAGGACTGCTAGCTGGTAAACATGAAAAATTGCAGGATTTAAACTATTCAAAAACTCAGCTTTGCAAATTTTTTACGCGGAAGGTAATGCTTTCAGCACATTTGTTTGACATCAAGGATACACATGATACATTTGCTAACAGTGACTATAGACATAACTTTTGTTTGTTTACAATAAAACTCCACAAGGCCCGTTTAAAAAAGAGATGTCTGTTAACAGCCACAGGTAGACAACATCTCTGGATTGCATAATGCCTTATATGTATTTTTTAATGTTAATTATATTAACTTTAACTCTAATGTCTGTCTGTATCGTTGACTGCAAATTGTCTCTTGTCTGTGATGGACCTGATATATGAACTTCTAAATTACCTTTAATTCAAATAATTTCTTTCAGTTGGCAGGGGAAGCCCAAGAGCTGTTCTCAGTGCGACATGGTCCTGTGCGAGCAGCTCGAATTCTGCCAGCACCTCATATCAGTGAGTATCTTCTGTACCTTAACCCGGCGTAAATATTGATCTGTCAACTTTGAAGCACATACTGCATATTCTAACTTCAAATGAGGCTTTGATCAGTATATCTACATGTTTATTTTAAAATTAGTAATATTGTTGAACTCTCAGTAGAGACTTTTCTAGTACCATGAGGGTTTAAATGCTGGTCTTTCCAGCCGAAGAAGTATGTTTTCCATTTTTCCTTTGCTGTTGCATTTGTGTTGAAGTCTGACAGTACTGGATGATGTACTAAGTTTATTTAGTTTTACTTCATAATGACACCCTTGTGAGTTGACACACTTCTCAGATTTAAAAAGGATGGTCCGACAGTTTGTGAAAACACGCTTAGAGTTGGATCAGAAGGTTAATACCACTCTCATGTCTGTACAGTAAACAAGAAGCTACAGTGAGAAGATGGTTATAGTAGCTAAACGCTAGCCTGGCTCTTTCCAAAAGTAAAAAAAATCTGGCTACCAGCACCTCTAAAGCTCTCTAATTAATGCATTGTATCTTGTTTGTTTACTTTCAACAAAAACCAAAGAATAAAAATGACAAATTGTGGTTTTTACAGGAAGTTACATGCAGGACTATTTCTCGGCTGGGAGCAGCAACTTCCTGGAGTCTTGTTATCATTGTTAGGTTGCCAGACTATCATGGAGACTCCATTTACGATACAGATATGAGGACAGTATTCATTTACTCATCTAGCTTATGGCAAGAAAGTGAATAACTTTTTTCAAAAAACAAACAAACAAATGAACAAAAAAAACCAACTATTCTTTTAAGGGCCACATCACATTATCTATTTTGGATTCTACTGTATGCAACTATGCAGTTCCCAATACAGCACAACAAGAACAATAACTTGAACTGGATAGAAGCTGAGCTGTTTTTACCTTGAACTGCCACCAAAAAAATGCTCCCTTAGCTTTATTTTTTAAAACTACATTTATCTTCCAAATCCACAAAGGTGGTAGGGATACAATACCTGTATGTACTTTTAAACACGTTTCCTTCTTATATCCTGGAGTGTTTTTCTGCATAATTTTAAACTCTCTGTCCTAGAAAAAAAACCCACTTTGGTTAACTTGATTTCGGCATTCAAGGTCGACACTTAAAATTAAATTTTGTATGGCTCATCCTAATGCAGTTTTGGGTTGTGGGCATTTTAAGTGGTGCTATATCATTAAAATTAAAGAGTGCTCCATGCTGCCTCATCGTAATGTTAAAGTCAGTCTACGATTATTGTTGGCCTGCTCTTAGTCAGTGGTGGCAAGCCTCTGAAGTCAGTGCTTCTTTGCTGCCAAAGCTCTGCTGGAAACCTCACACTGTGCCTTCACTGTTCTGTTAGCGATCTTTCTCTAACTCCTCTAAATCTAAATCTTCTGTTTAAGATTCTGTAATATTTTGTTTAGGTTAACATGCATGTTATTGATGCTATTTTCTTTCCCTTTTTACATTTTTTTAATTGTAACCTATACCACAACCACGTCTTTCCTCAGATTTTTTTTTCTTCCTTATACTGTGTCTGGTGCTGCCTAATGCCATTTTAGACTCCCCAAACGTTAAAAATGAATCTAAATTTCAGATGTCAGCCTCTCTTAAAAGAGCAAGGGCTTCTTTGTAGCTGCCATTTTGCAGCAGAATTAAACATTCTTACAGGCAGACTATTAAAATAGAAGAGGAAGAGACCCAATTCTTCTCCCAATAAACAATAATGTAATAGTGCCAGAAGATGTGTGGCATTAATATTAAGGAGCAAAAGTCATTCTAGGAAAGTGAGAAATCAATCAAAGGTTGGAGAAATGTGAGTATGTTAAATATTAGATTACAACAGATCTAAATAAATAAACCCCTCAAACAACAAATTGATGATATCTTGCACAGAATAACAGAGAATGGATGCTTTCAAGATTTGATTGGCTGTGTTTTGTCCCATCCTATACTATTCTTAAGCTGTACCTTAACCTTTATATCACTGGCACCTTTGTCCCATTGTATTGTGTCATATTTTTCTTTTGAAGGAGTTAGTAAGTACGTTTCCATCTACGTTGTCAATTTAAAATGTGAAAACGTAAAAATTGTTGGAAATTGCAAAATGATATCGCAAACTAGTCTGTATGCTTAGCTGATTTAGAAAAGTTGGTGTAATGATAAAAAAAGAAATGTTATGTAGAGCAAGGGAAACAGTTTTACCAAATAAATTACAAATTAATTCAGAGTGTCCTTTGCAGATCTAAAATTTGTAATAAATTTGGATGGAAATTGACTAATGATGATGTCATGTCTGTTGAGATTCGCATTGTACTGTTATTGTATTATGGGAAAGAAGAAGTTTTTAACAAATGCAAAAACAATGAAACTTACATAAAATCATATTGTTTAATTTACCATGCTGTCCAACTTTAAGGGGAATTTTTATAATTTCTGAGCTGAGTCCTGTCATCATTATGCCATTATGTCTACTCTAAGAATCATATTAAAAAAAAAAACCCAAAACCTCCAAATGTGTGTTCTGTATCTTGAGAACTTACGCTCTGGCTCATGAATAACTCTGCCACTATTTAAGCAGGCCAGCAGAGTGCCGAAAGTAGAGTGAACTGTGGAGTTACCTCAACCTGTAAAGATGTAGCACAGACTCTGCTGATGGCATGTGCGAAATAAAATTAACAAACAATGCAAACAGCTACAAAAGAGTGTCTTTCTGTAACCTAAACCTTTGTTTTCTTATGGAAAGCAAAAAAATAAGTTGTGATTAATGAACATGGCTACTACATAGCTCTTAATCGTAGCTAAGCTATTAGCAAAGCTAAAGTAAAGGATGGTCATTTTATGGACTGATACTTTCAAACACGCAAAAAAAAAAAGGTTGATTGTTATGTGTTTTAATCAGGATGGTGTGGGCTTGTTAAGACTACTCTTGATTGAGATCTCTTAGACATTCCCATTAGTTTTGTTGCACCTGTTTGGTTTGAAGAAGTTATTCCTTCATTAATGTTAGGTGAACTTTTGATGACTTCATATGGTACTAGCATAGCTCCACCCAGTTTCAACCTGAGGAGAGGTCTAATCAGATGCAATAAGTGGACATGGTTAGGTGTACAGGGCCTCTATTTTGTATGCAGCTCTGCATACTGGCCACTTAAACACTTAAGTGACACGTTTGTAGCTACACCTGATGATAAAACTATTTTCTGTGTGTACTTTTCCTAAAGGGCCTTGTTCTGAATGGCCTTGTAGTGAGAAAGTGGATTTGGGACTGAGTTTGCCACATCAGCAAAATAAAGAAGTGAATTCTGTCAACATTTTAAGAAAATGGAGGATAAGGATTACCCATGTGGAAATTGTAATTTTGTTTTCATGCTTAAAAAACATTTTTTAACAGCAAATATTGCATTGGTTTTTGCAGTATTTCCTAATTCTCTAACTGAAAAGAATATTGTTGATCTTGATTTGATTCCTTCTAGCTGATTCCTTCTCGTTGATTGCTTCTAGTTGCAAATGTTTTGAGTTTCCAACATGACTAATGCATTTTTGCCTTCCTCTGGCACAAATGAAAATTATAGGACACAGGATGAATATAGACATATTTAAGAATGGATTTATTGAATACCGCTTCCAGATATAAGTAGTTCTACTTTAGTTTTATTTAATTTTCATAATGTCAACCAAATTCTGTAAACACCTCCAAATTATCCAGTTTTTATAAGAAGTAGTGACTTCAGCTTCTTTTCTTTCTTAAATAAAAAATGCACACCAAGCTGTGTAAAGTTATAGTGGCTTTACTTACTTTACTTTTTGCAAACTTTATTGTGTTGTAGATTTTATTTTAAATTGATATAATTATGACCTGTCCTGGGTGTACCCTGCCTCTTGCTCATTGTGAACTGGGATCGGCTTCAGCCCCCTTTTGACTTTCAAGGATAAGCGGTATTGCTGATATGGATGGGTGGATGGAAGGATAGATGGATGGATGGATGAAGGGATGGATGGATACAATTGCCATTTTGCCCATCAATCTACACTCAATCACCCATAATGACAAAGTGTAAACATTTCTTTTGAAATTTTTGCAATTTATTAAATCTCTCATTTACAAAAGTATTAAGACCCTTTACTGATGCACTCCAAATTGTGGTCAGGTGCATCTACTTTGATTTAATTATCCTTGAGATGTGTCTAGAACTTTATTTGAAAAACCAAGCCATGAAATCCAAGGAACTCTCTGTAGGCCTCTGCAATAAAATTGTGGCGAGGCATAAATAAGACATAAATAACCATTTAAAATGAAATTTGGAAACCACCAGGACTCTTTCTAGAGTTGGCTGTCCGGCCAAGCTGAATATTTGGGCAAGAAGGACCTTGGTCAGGAAGGTGATCAAGAACCCAACGGTCACTCTAACAGAGCTTCAGAAGTCCTCTGCAGAGATGGGAGAACCTGCTGGAAGGACAACCATGTCAGCAGCACTCCATCAATCGGACCTTTATGGTAGAGTGGCTAGACAGACGCCACTCTGAGTAAAAGGCATATGACAGCCTGCTTGTATTTTGCCAAACAACATTTAAAGGACTCTGAGAGCATGAAGAAAAGGATTATTTGGTCTGATGAGACAAAAATTGAGCTCTTCAGGCAGAACTCCAAAAACTATGTCCTGTGAACACCAGGCACTGCTGATCACCTGGCTAATACCATCCCTATGTTGAAGAATGATGGTGGCAGCATCATATTATGGGGGATCCTTCTCAGCAGCAGGGACAGGAAGACTGGTTGCAATACAGAGAGGTCCTTGAAGAAAACTTTCTCCAGAGTGCACACAACCTGAGACTTTGGGCGATGGTTCAGCCTTCAGCATGACAATGACCTGAAGCCTACAGTCAAGAAAATGCTTTGTTTTTCTTTGGGACAAGTCTCCAACTGTTCCTGAGTGATCGAGCCAAAGCCAACACTTAAATCCAATAGAATATCTGTGGAGAGACCTGAAGATGGCATTTCAGAGATGCTTCCCATCCACTGTGTTGGAGTTTGAGAGGATCTGCCAGGACGACTGGAATAAACTGCTCAAATCCAGGTGTTCAAAGCTTGTAGAGACTTACCCAAGAAGACTCTTCTTGCCCCTGCCAAAGGGGCTTCAATAAAATACTGAATTAAGGGTCTGAATACTTTTCAAAATTAGAGATATTTAATAATTTTTCAAAAAACTCTAAAAACATGTTTTTACTTTGTCATTATGGGTTATTGAGTGATGAGCAAATCTGGCAATTTAACCCTTGTACTGTACAATTAAATCTACAACACAGTGAAGTGTGCATAAAGCAAAGGGGGTCTGATTACATTCTGATGCTACTGTATGTTAATCTGCTTAACATTTACTTAATGTTCCCACATTTTCTAGTCATACTAATTTGGGTATCAACCACATTAAAACATCTCATTTATAATGTCCCCTCAAACAGTGAAATGGCATCAGTGATGACAAATTTTTCACTGGTTGCACTGTTGTTTTCAGACACTGGAAAGTTGAGTGCTGTATCATTGTGCATATCCTCAAAACCATGGTGAAAATGTTTAGTTGGTTCACTGATTAGATCCTTTCCAGACATAAAGTTTAAACTTCTTTCTCTGCAGGTGCCAATCAGTGCTGTAAAAGCTGCCATATAGCCCCGCTGGTTTGTGGCATTTTCTCGGTGAGAAAATCGCCTTTTTGTTCTCCATCCATGTTCCGGTCTTTTGGCAGATTTCAACAACACACAATGGCAGCATTTAAAGAGTGCTGGAAGTGGATGAAAGCAAACCACAGTAATAAGAAGCAGCAGATAGCTTCGACACATGAGGAGAGCAATTCTCTCAGAAGAAAATAAATATGAATTGTACTACTGGAGGGAAGGACACTGATTGCAATCTGCTAGGGCGCAAACAGTGTTGCACTGTGGTAAGCCATTAAAAGGCCAATTGTCTGGGATGCAAGGTCGTGGGTGGGCGGACTTAGAAATGCCCGAAAATAGGTGTTGAATTTAATAAGGCAAGGTTCGTCTTTCCTAGAATAGAGAAGGAAGTGCTGCTTTTCTAAAGGGAGTAAAAGCGTTTATCCACATCCTCTTTGGAGTTTACAACCTATGATCTTCCGTTGTCTTGCAAAATGAGGGAAATTATTCCCTTGACTGATAACAAATGAGCATTGAGGAAATGTGAATATATATAGTGATATGTACTGTAAGTCATTATGCTCTTTTTCACTGGAGGTCAGTTTATATGTCTTCACAATAGAACTACACTTAGGATGCTCCCACCCTGTAAAAGTACTGCCATGAAGCTTTTACAATAAGCATGTTGTCTGTGATGTTTCAGGCCATATTTAGCATGATCTAAACATGCACCCATCCTCACTACACCCAACATTCAAATATGTAAAAGTACACGTAGAAGTCAGCAATACTCACTTCAGTTACTGTCAAATAACAGTACTGTTTCTGTAGTAATTATGGCTGTCATTTTGTCCAAAAATCAAGTTTGAAATTTGAAATCTGAAATACAACCCAATTCGTTTGAATGAATTTGAATGCACACCCAAAAGTGAACAAGGAGATAGACAGAAAATCATACTCTTTTTTGCAACATTCTGAAGATTTTGCCAGCTTATTTATTTTTTATTTATATTTTTCCCAAGCTTTTTCTGGAAAAGTTTTTTATTTTTATTTTTTTCTCTTCAAGGTTTCAAAAGTTCACACAGTAGAGAATTAGAAAAAGGTAGAACACCAAACTCTTAACAGTATGGTGATCCAGCATTTTGGTCCAATAACTTGCAAAACATGGCCTGTTTTTTTTTTTTTTTTTTTGGGGGGGGGGGGGTCTCTCCCCTGATCAAAAATGTTTGATGACCATAATTGCATTACAGGGCAACAGTAGCAGCGTAATCACCATGTTTCCTGTCATGGTAATAGGCAGCCTGTTGAATGAGGGTGGGCAGTACTAGACGTCTCACATGTTCGTTTAAAGAATGTCCCTCTTTGTTGTGTGCAGATCATTCTGTTTTTCATCTGCCTCTTTCTCTGACTCCTCTTCCTCCTCAGGTCCTCTGAAGATGGACAGTTTTGCTGACAAGAGGCCCCTGCTGGGGGTTTGCAAGAGCACAGGGTCCTCTGGGTGAGTTCACGCATCATAATAAAGCTGACATCACTTCCTCATAGTCCTCTGCTGTCTTCTACCATGTGCTACAGTAAGTCTAGTATTTGAAAGATTTCAACCAAAAATGATAGCAATTGCAGTCACTGATTAGAGCACCATCGACCATATATGAGGAACTACTTGTGCATTTGTATTTGGCTAGAATGGAACTGGTTGGAAGCCACTACTATATAACTTCAATGTAATTTTGGCCAAATACCAAATTTTATTACAGTCAACAATATTGAATAACAGTTTCAAACATAAATAAATACATGTAAAATATCAAAAATTGATTAAAATAAACCATAAAAATCGAACCAAGATTTCCCCCAATACATGTAACAATGAAAGCAAATAGGCTTTTGGCTTTTACGACTTAGATGTAGCATATTAATTGAAAAACACAAAGGAACCTTAAAATAAACCATGAGGGATGCTACAGTGTAATGTGCGTTGAAGACTGGGAATTCCCAGTTTGGACAGTGTTCTTTTTAAATCATCTGCCTCTATCAAATGAGGACACCTTGTTGTGCACTATGACAGACAAAATCAAGTCCCCCCTCTACACAGAAAACAGCTACAAAGAGGGACATTCTCTTTGGTTGGACCGCAACAGCGGGGCCAGCCCTGTAAACACTAATGTCCGTGACTGACTGACTGACTGAGTGAGTGAGTGTGTGATAAAGTTACACCATTGGTCAGCCGAATGCCGTGTAACTGAGTGCTGACTTTACACCATTGATCAGCACTCAGAGTTTCCCTATTGGCTGTTGCTTTTTCAAAATGAATTGGTAGTTTCTATTGTGTAATCTGGCGGTTGTTTACAGGCAGTGTTGCCAACTTAGTGCCTTTGTCGCTAGATTTACTTGCTTTTCGCACCACTTTTGCGAGTTTTCTTCCTTAAAGCACATAGCGACATATCTAGCCACTTTTACGACAAATCTTTGTTACTTTCCCTCGAAGAGAGTTGCCAATATTGCCCCAAGGGCACGACGTTGGGCTTTTCCTCCGCAGGTAGACCTCTATGCGTCTCATTCAGTTGATTGCATGGCAGCTGACGCAGATGTGAATGAGCTTCTAACTTTCTCTGAGTGATCATTTTACAAGTAAATATAGCTGAAATCACAGCACAGGTTTTGTCTTTAACTTATGTGTATGGTGATTTTTTTTCAGAGGATCATAAAATCAGGATTTTAGCAGTGCCGAGCAGCAGCTTTTGGAAATGGCGTGGAAGTGTCTGCTGGTAAAGATGTAGTCTTATCGGGCCGCGTTTCAGTCACTATTTGTTTGTGTCATTTTGTTTAACAACTACACTTTGATTTGTCATATAAATTTTGGCCATATATGTTGGCCATGACCACATCAATATGATAAATGTTATTTGAGTAGTGTTTTAATTATACGAAGGCAAAGGTTAAAAACATTTACAACTCCCTATATCGTCGAAAATGTCATGGCTCATGACATCTTGCGTTTGTCAGTACAGACCAGCAGACAGACCACAGATGACACCTTGGATTATTGCATTCAGATGTAAAGACTGCCGTGGTCAATGAAGATAGGTCACAATATCAAAGATTCAGACATCATCACAGGAATCATAGCAATAACGCACTAAGACACATGGTCATTTTGCTTTTACATATTAGAAACTTTATTTGAAAGTAATAAATAAAGCATTAATTATTTCTGTACATTTGCTATACTAACTTTGTGTAAACAATTAAATTGGCATACTATTTGATGAAGGTGGCATATTCACTTGTGAATGACTCAAAGTACAAAGTTTAGGATTTGGACTTGTCTTTGGACTGGTTAACATGTAGTTTTAATGGGCCGGGTTTCAGTCACTCTTTCATAGTTATTCTGTCGCCTGACAACAGAAACAGAAAAACATGTAAATGAGAACAGCTTTATCGGGAATTTGGTTGTATTAAAATACTGTATGTGAACACTGAGAGTAGGAGAGAAGCAAACAGCTAAAGGGCTGAAAGTGGCTGACACTTGGCAGAATTCAAATACGTTGCAATGACATCATGAATATGCTAATAAGTGTATCATCTAGCTACATTTAGCAACTTTTTGAGCAGGCTTTAGCTAATTTCCATTGAAAGTAGTTGTTTACAGCAGTTTCACAACAGTTTTCAACTACGTCCTTAATTTCAAATATTGACCATACGCAGTGCAGCCATATTCTAGGTTTTGAAGTAGTGTTGTTCTCTTTTTCTCTACTTGGCTACCGAAGCAGCCTCAGTATTTTACTGTCGTGGACACGTTATACACGTATCAAACATCATAAACTTCACCCATCCAAAGACAAAAGGCAAACCACAGAGAATAAATTAATATAATTTATCAGCTATAGTTAGATTTTAAAAGTAACCTTAAATCCTAATCTTAAACCAGTGATAATGCTGTTGCATTTCATTAAAATTAAGCAAAATAAAGAAAACAAAACAAAAAAAAACAAAAACAAGGGGGCTTCCATGAGATTTTGGACCGGTGGAATTTCCTCAACCACCTGAATGTGGAGTTGCAGAAACTTAACTAACTTGACCTCAGCATGCTTTCTGTGAACACGATTTTTGCTTTTACAGTATTTTACCATTATGGATCTACCTTAAGAGCAATCTATTGTATTTTTCTGTACATTTGCTATACTAACTTTTTGTAAACAATTAAATTGGCATCATATTTGATGGAGATGGCATCATCACTTGTGAAGGTGTCAAAACACAAAGTTTAGGATTTGGTCTTGTCTTGGTTTTGACTTGGGACTTGACTCTGAGTTCATAGCCAAAAGTTGAGTTGTAACTTTTAAAACAATGACTGTATCTCCCTCTGTATTTTCTGGTCGTTGAATTTTGGAGTCTTGTTTGTTCAGTCTCCTGCTCTCTGCTCACTCTGACTAATGAGAACCAAGTGACACTATAAGCTGAGCTCTGACTTACAGCATTGCAGGAAGCAGTGCGGAAAAGCACATCATGAATCCGTCTGTGTAAATCAAATACATATTTGTTTGTTCATTCTTGAGCCTCAGCTCTTTCCACAAGCACAATAGAATAGAGTAAGGTGATTCTAAGGATCTTAATACTTAATTGACAAGATGGTAATATACAGTGTGACCTAATAAAACAAGGACTGAAAGATATAAGTAAGTCTTTATTGGGCTGCTTTTAGGAGAGCTTTACTTAAATGTACACTCAATAGAAGCAGAAAAACTAAAGCAACCTCTATGTGCTGTTCTGTCTTTCAAAATTGCAGGGAGGAAGGGAAAGAGTTTCATTTTTTTTTCAATGTTATGAAGTAAGAAATCCTATTTCTGAAAGTAATTTTCAGTTAATAATAAGAGACATCAAAGGACACCCAACTTCTTATTATGGACCCTTCACATGAATCCAGCTGGAGCTGAGCCAGTGATGTGGGCTTAGTAACTGTGATTCATGGATTCTTAGTGGCACTGTGGTTGGAATGTGAACATTACCTGAACCCTCTATAGGCAGACAGAGTTTAAACCGATATGTAGATCCCTGAGATTTTCTGGGTTTGGGACTGGGGATGTCATGTCTTTGTTTAGTAAAAGAAAGTGAATTTAAAAAGTGACAGACCCCAAGGCATCTTGCACTCGCCTCCCCATGCCCAGCCCATGTTTTCCCCTCATTCCCCCTCCTCCATTTACTTATGCTGCTCTTCCAGAGCAACACAAAATTTAACTCAATATATCCTCCCAGGGAAATGAAATAAGGAAGTCTGACTTCAGCTGGGCCTTGATGGAGACCACCTTCTTGATGTTTTCCAGGGACTACCGCCCCTGTCTCTCTAACGCCGTTACGGTTGCTTCTGCTTTTCCTATGTCCTCACTGACTCTAAGACAGGCAGTGTTTTGACGGTTTGGCAAATCACCCAGGCGTCGCTCGACACTAATGTTGAAAACATGCACTGTGTTGAAAAGCAGAAACCCTGACCTCTGGCTGAATGGCACAGCCTGGTTCTTCCCCCTACAGAAGTGCATGGTAAATAACACTCTGGTCAAAGAAGAGAAGGAAAAAGGCTTCCGGGTACAGCGCTGTACTTTCCATTGGGCCTGTTCATAAACTTACTAAGGTCCTCACACAATTTTTAGCATATAATCATTTTGAAATAACAGCTTTTGTTAACCACCAAAAAGGATGCCGTCTTGACACTTAAATGGAAAACAGATTGGAGCCTTGGCCGCTACAGCAGTGCTGGTTTAGAAGTTGGTTCAGTCAGCTCTAGGCTTAGATTACAAGATTTGCAAATTAAAGGAAAACCAGAGAAGGGAAAAAGCATGTGTGTTGAAGCCCTGTACTTGTGGATTTCCAGCTAGGCACACTCAACATAATTTTATCAATGGAAAGGATTATGCATAAGTCCAAACAATGTATGGATCCGGTGATTTTCTTGACAGTAAAGCTACATATGCGTCCATTTCACTCTGCACCAGTGCCAGTGGCCTTTGAGAATTAGTAAAGAATGCTGGTGCCATTGCAGACCTTGGTATGTCTGCTCACATTTCTGGAAAGGATTTGTATTTCCTTCCCCTACTTGTGTTGTTATTATTTTCATTCAGTTTAATTACATCCATAGGTATTAAAATTCTGGGAAATCTAAGGCTGCTCTTTCTCACTGAATGTAAATTTTATGGCCAAGACAGAGGCAACTTAACTGTTTGTGGGTGTTTGAGTGCACACACTTCTTGGGCAAAAGTTCAGTAATGAATAAGTGTGCTTTGTTCTCTGGAGTTTGGGAACTGTCAGTGACATTTCCAACCTCCGACTACCCCCTCACAACATCTCCAGATGCTGAGAGGATGTGGTCCTTTTTTCTTTTAACCAATATAGTCCTCTTTCACCGTGCTGATTACTACTCGATGTGCTATTTTGAGGTTCTGGCTAATACACATGGATATCCTGAGCAGAGATCATGGTCACTGTTGAGGCCATTGATATGTTTTTTTCTTTTTTGTTTTTGGAAGGACATTATCTGGATTTTTATCCGCTTCATGCTATAAATGTACATGATCATTCCTGTCTCAAATTGTTATTTTTGTTTTGTAAGGAAACCCCAGCTGCCATTTCAGGAGGCAGATACAACTCATATTTTCAAAATCTCTCCTCCGTTTTGTAACCATCATCATCATCAGATGACTAATGATTTTTCACTGAGTAATATTATTGATTATTGAATTTATTCAAACTTTGGAATCTAATAGAATTTAAAGTGATGTGAATTTTGCAACACTATTGGTGGACTAGTGGTCAGAGTTGACATTGTTGTTCCATTTGTAGCAAAGGTGTAATTGCCACTGATGCAGCAATGTGACATGCAACATGTAGCCTGCAGGAAATACTGTATATCAAAAGAAGAGACACTTGTGTACAGCCACAAGATTATCCACGGTGTGTTTTTTTTTTTCCTTTCAAAAATATGTTACACAGAAAGCTGAAAGCTTTAACTCCCAAAAAATGAGTGCTGGGAAGTCTGTCAATATGCAAGTTTTGTTTGCTTAAAAATTTCATGTAATGAGTTGAGTGAACTTTCAGTAGTTCAACATTGAACTCATAATTTCAATTCAAAAGACCTCAAGTAAGAACAGGTCATGTTTATAAGTTCTAAAGTCTGAAAATTAAAACTAGACATTCTAAGTAAAATTAACTTGAAATTAACAAAAGATTATTTAATTCCAATCAAATTCCTGTAAAATATTTTACAGTTTGGTAGCATAAAAACAGTTTCCATGTTAAAGGAGATTATAAAGTACATACTGTATACTGTATGTGCAAAGGCTTCTGACTTTATCCATCTTTCCATTTTCTATCTTTTAAAGGCATGACACGGACAAATCCATGCAAGCTGTTGTGCAGGGATTTAAGTTTCAAATCTAGCATGACTAACATGTATCGGGCTTATAATAATCAGGTCAGGTGTTCTTTCATGGTGCAGTTCTACAAGCAAAGACATTGTTACACTCTCTTTTCATTACTATTTTGGGTTCCACCTGCCATCTCCCTCCCCTCATATTGATATTAAATGCACAAGTAAAGGTAAGTGTGTGGCAAAAATAACATCATAGTCCTAAAAATCTATATTTAAATCTACTTGTAGTGAAATTATGCAGGTTGTTAATTACATGGTTGCTAACAACAAATTCCACTTAGCCCACACAGACACATTTGATGGCAAGGCCCATTGTGGCAGTAAGCCCTCGTGTTTCAGTGCATTTTCATGACAGGTTTTTCTCTGTGGACCGGATATATCAGTCTTCTAAAGTGTATGAAATGGAAATCATCAAGCATTTGTATTAAACGACCCACCAGATTAAGGGGATTTGGAGAAGTGATGCTTTTTATCCATCATGTTGTTATGGTGTTCTTCACTTTCATATTATGAACACCAATGAGGCACATGCACACACATGCTCATCTTATCCAAGACTATGTTTAGGGTAGATGCTACCATCATTGACTCAAGGAAGTGGTCCAGGTGACTCTATATTCACGTACATTTAATTTATACGTTTACTGCCATCATGGTTTGTTGTGAAGCTGTATATATACTCTCAATGTTCAGAAAGGATATCATACCAAAATAGAATCCACAGACACTTGTAAGATCTTTTTATTCTGGTCCTCAAAGTTTGTCTTTGAATTGTGGGCAGGAATGTGTTTTCATCCACTGAAAAAAAGTTGTGATGAAATTGTACCTGGACCCTTTTATCATGCCCCTGTGTGGAAATGAGATTGGCTGTAATCTGGTCTTCCACTTCCCCTTTTTCATTGCCCCATACACATACACATGCATACGCACTTGTTCAGTGCATTCATAGGGCTGCGAATCTCAGGCTTCATTCCTGAGCGTTTATTTTGACTTTCATGTCTGTTTCATGTCTGTCAAAAATGTGTTCTGCCTCGCCAGTTTCCCCCCTTCAAATAGTAAATCAGATTGAACTCAGTAGTACTGGAAGTGGTGCATATAAACACACCAGAGAGACTGAATGATTAGTAATGACTTTTCAAACCTTTACCACATCCCGATTCCCTAAACCAGGCCTCTGTGGTCAAAGCAATTAATATTTTATCTTACTAAAGTTTAAACTTTCCCTTTATTTAAAACAAGTATATAGCAGCACTAATGTAATTTTCTTAGATTTTGGATGAAAGATATTGGAGCAGTGCCTTGGTTAAGTAACATTGATGGTTCTTAACAGGACCCGCATTTATGTAGGCGAGCTCTAGTAGTTACCTACTCTGTTTGGAGCTGCCAGGAGATGGTGTTCAGGCAGAGAAATTCTATGGGGGAGAGATATATTTATGGATAACAGCAAGCTTATTAAAATTCAAAGATTTTTAGCTACGCGAAAGTGGGGCTTTACGGATAGCAATGTCAGTCTCTCAGGCAGCTTTGCCCCAGACAGAAATATCTCAACAACTATTGGATGGATTTCTATGAATTGGATGCAGACGTTAGTGGTTCCCAGAGGACGAATCCTACTGTTGCCATGATATATGGTTCAGACATTGATGACCCCCTCGAATAGTGATTTTTTTTTTTGTACCTTGATGATCGTCTGACTTTTTATACTTTGTTTTATGAGCAATTTCCTACAAAACTAATGGCATTACTTCGATTGTACTTTGTGTTTAGTGCTGATCTGCAAATGTTAGTATGCTAACATGCTAAACTACGATGGTAAACATGATCATAATTATCTGCTAAACATCAGCATGTTAGCTAGCGTGGCTGTGAACTTTTGGTGTTTTTGACTGACCTTTTGTGGGATGCAGAAGAAAGCACATGCTCCCTCTGCAAAAACTGAGGTCCCTTCAACCTTATGTGAGAAGGGAAATCCAGCTGTGTAGCATGGATGATTTGGGCCTGTCACCATTTTGGCAGTAATAAATAAAGCTTTGATCACGCTTACAACACCTCAGATAATGTTCAGATTAATTCATTTCCCCAACACTCTGTGAAGGAAAACAAGCTGCATTCATACAAATTGTGGGTTTATATATTTATTAATTGATTCATTTATTTAGACAAATTCCCAATGGCAGATCTATTTTGAATAGATATGTTCATATTATTACGGTCTAATTCCTAACACTATGTGACATTACAAAGATAAATAATTTTTAATTTTTGCTACCTGTAAGGAAACAAAAGTTAGCAGGAGGTGTTACTGAAAAATTAATTGGGCAGTGGCAGTGAAGATAAATATCATGCTTTCAGTGTAGATGCCCCACACCCCAGGATATATCACACAGCTAAGTCAAATTAGCAACTGTTTTAAATATCATAAACATTAATTGTGTATAAATATCATTTTGAGATATCTGCTTTTCGTTTTGGCATATACAGCCTAGATAACTTAGTCACCTACATACTTTTTTTTATATTGTTGTTATCACCATAACCCCACTCACAGAAAAATGTTTCTATTTTTATTGTTTTCGATTTTACATTGTTATGTGATCTAAACTCCAAACTGGAGCTGTCAGGAAAACTACAATATGTCATCAGAATTCGTCCTTCTATATTTAAAGTCAAGAGAGCAGTGCAGAGCAGTGCAGAGAGAATCCCTTCTAGAGTTTTTGGAGCGAGCCTTGCCCTTGTAACCAGTCAGAGAAGGCCAAAGTCAGGGGTGGAAGTTCGCGGCTGTATATTCGAACACATTTCCGGTGTATACTCCTCTTAAACTGACTGAGGTTTCCGGCTATTATTAGCTGCTGGATATGTTATTATGGCTGACTAATAGGCTAGCAAGCTCCTTATTCCTGCATTAGCTGAGACAGTGTACACATGGACCTTAAGCGAATAGCTGGGCGGAGCGTAACAGAGGATTGGTTTGAGACTTTCGAGTCTCATTCTAACGCTAGCTTGATTTTCCCAACTTGCATATTGTAGCTTTAACTTGTAGCGCAATTCTTAGGAGTGATTCTTAGACACTTGATTAATACGAGCTGTGATTTAACTTATTGTCAACCTTGTTCCCTGCCTATTCTCTGAGCCAGGACAATTGTGATAAGGCATATGTGTACAAAATGGACTATGGGGAGACAGTTGGTATTTAACATGCATTCATTCTGTCATGGATTCCCCTTCCCTTTGGTCCCCAAGAGAATATGCAGATTGCTGCTTTGATCAGCCCTTCTTGTGCAGATTGCAGGGCTATATAACTCAAGCTCTCCTATGACAAAAAAATGTGTGCCTTTTCAGGTTGTAGAGTTGTTAGGCTTTTTTTCATGAATGGTTTTATCTGGTCTATAACCAATCTGACTTCTCATGTCGTCTTACGCAGTCTGTTACCTCTAACTGACAAAAATAGCAGTTCTGCTCATTTGTTTTGGCTACAGAATTACACTGATGTAAAATTTCTGTTGTTCACAAATTGCACTGATGTCCAGTTTTTAGTGGAGGAAGTACCAGTTGGTGGGTGGGATTATTGAGAGTGTCTTGAACCTCCAGCAGCTTTTTGTAAAGGCTGGAAAGTGAGTTTTGAGAGCCAGAAGTATAAGCACCTGATGAAATAATTATTAAGTCATTTAGATTGAACACGCATGTTGTATCTTGGCTTCAAGCTGTCCTGTAGCTCGATTACTTATGCACAGACAGGTATAAGACAAAGTTAACTCTTCATGTTTCTAGATTCAGCTTTGACATATCAAGTCAAAAGAAAGAACTCCTCCTTAACCAGATCTTTCTTGTTTTAAGTGCTTTCACTTAATTTAGCGAGAAAACTGTCACAAAAGGCTAAAATGGCTTAAATTGGATCTAATGCAAGCTATAGATTATGTAGCGAACTTAATATCCACTTCACTGAAGTCAAGGGAAGAACCAATGAGCTGAATTTATTGACTGCATATACAGTGGCTTCACAAAGTAACAAGACCCCCATTCACATTTTGCACACTTAACTGTGTTGTAGATTTAATTTTAAATTGATAAAATTACCACTTTTGCCTGTCAGTCTACACTCAACCCATAATGACCAAGTAAAAACATTTTTTTTAGACATTTTTGACAATTTATTAAAAATCAAGCACTGAAATCTCCACTTTACAAAAGTATTCAGACCCTTACTTCAGTACTTTGTAGAAGCCCCTTTGGCAGGAATTACAGCTTCTTCTTGGGTAAGTCTCTATAAGCTTTGCACACCTGGATTTGGGCAGTTTATCCCATTCTTCCTGGCAGATCATCTCAAGATACCTGTCAGACTGGATAGGAAGTCTCTTTGAACTACCATCTTCAGGTCTCTCCGCAGATGTTCTATTGGGTTTAAGTGTGGGCTTTGGCTGGGCCACTCAAGAACAGTCATAGGCCTGTCCCGAGGACACTCCAGTATTTTCTTGGCTGTATGGTTCGGGTCATTGTCATGATGAAAGGTGGATCAACATCCCAGTCTCAGGTTGTGTGCACTCCGGAACAAGTTTTCCTCAAGGACCTCTCTGTATTTGGCTGTATTCATCCTTCCCTCAATTCTGACCAGTGTCCCTGTCCCTGCTGCTTAGAAGCACCCCTATAGCATGATGCTGCCACCACCATGCTTCACTGTAGGGATGGTATTAGCCAGGTGCTTAGAAGTGTCTGGTGTTGCCCAGAGATAGTGTCTGAAGTTGTGCCCAAAGGGTCCAATTGTTGTCTCATCAGACCAGGAAATCTTTTTCCTCATGCTCTCAGAGTTGTTTAAATGCTGTTTGACAAGCAGGCTGTCATGTGCCTTTCACTCAAAGTAGCTTCTGTCTGGCCAATCTGTAAAGTGAAGATTGATGGAGTGCTGCTGATATGGTCATCCTTCCGGCAGGTTCACTCATCTCTGCAGAGGACTTCTGAAGCTCTGTTAGAGTTACCGTTGGCTTCTTCGTCATCTCCCTTACCAAGGCCCTTCTCGCACAGTTACTCAATTTGTCCAGACGGCCAACTGTAGGAATAGTGCTAGCGGTTCCAAACGTCTTCCATTTCACAATTATTGAGGTCACTGCACTCCTGGGAACACTCAAAGCCTTAGAAATGGTTTGATACACATGCCCTGATTTATTCATACGCACAATTTTATTGTAGAGGTCTAGAGAAAATCCCTTGGATTTCATTGCTTGGTTTTTGTTCTGACATGCAGTGTGAATTGTGGGACTGTACACCCATCAAGCACTTTATTAGGAACACCTGTACATCTGCTTATTCATGCAATCATCCAATCATGTGGCCGCAGTGAAATGCATAAAATAATGCAAATTATGAAGTCAGGAGCTTGAAATAATGTTCACATCAAACTTTAGAATGGAGAAAAAATGTGAATCTCAGTGACTTTGACTGTGGCTTTGACTGGGGATTGTTGGTGCCAGACGGGCTGGTTTGAGTATTTCTGAAACTGCTGATCTCCTTGGATTTTCACGCACAACACATTGCGGGTTTACTTGGAAATAATCCGAAAAAAGAAAAACCATCCAGTGAGTGGCAGTTCTTCGGACAGAAACCCCTTGTTGATGAGAGAGATCATAGAAAAATGGCTAGACTGGTTGGAGCTGACAGAAAGGCTGTAGAAAGGCTACAGTAACTTGGATATCCACTCTTTACAACTGTGGTGAGCAGAGAAGCATCTCAGAATGAGGTGGATGGGGTACAGCAGCAGAAGACCAGGTCAGTTTCCACTCTGAGGCTGCAGTGGGCACATGCTCACCAAAACTGGCCAGCTGAAGACAGGTAAAACATAGTCTAGTCCGATAAATCTGGATTTCTGCTGAAGCACGCAGATGGTAGGGTCCAAATTTGGCATCAACATGAATCCATGGACCCAACCCTGCCTGTGTCCAACAGTCCATGCTGGTGATGGTGTTGTAATGGTGTGGGGAATGTTTTCTTGGCACATTCTGGTCCCGTTAATACCAATCAATCATCATTTGAATGTCACAGCCTATCTGAATATTGTTGCAGACCATGTGCATCCCTTTATGGCCACAATTTCAGAACGCAACCACAAAGAAAAAGTCGTCTCAAACTAGGTTCATGAACATGACAATGAGTTCAGTATACTTCAGTGGCCTCCCCAGTTACCGGATCTGAATCCATTAGAACACCTTTGGGATGTGGTAGAATGGGAGATTTGCTTCATTAATGCACAGCTGACCAAATCTGCAGAAATGATGTGAATCATCATGTTAACATGAACAGGAATCTTAAAGGAATGTTTCCAACATCTTGTGGAACACATGCCACGAAGAACTGAGGCTGTTTTGAGAAGAAATGGAGGCTCTATCCAGTATTACTATGGTGTTCCTAATAAAGTACTCAGTGAGTATACACAGGAATGATCGTTTCTAACCTATGTCCAATCAATTCAGTTTGTGACATTTTGAAGCCAGTCAGGTTGTATACACATTTCAGGGATAATGAAAACAAACAGAATGTGCCTGTCCAAAATTTGTAGTGCCACAGCAAAGGGTCTGAATACTTTCATAATTAAAAGATTTCAGTCTTTGATTTTTAATAAATTAGAAAAAGATTCTAAAAACAGGTTTTCACTTAGTTTTCTTGGGTTTGAGTGTAGATTTTCTTCAGTTAAAACTAAATCTACAACACAATAAAACATGGAAAAAATGTAATTGTCTGAATGTTGTCTGAAGCCACTATTCATAAATTCCCATTCAGATTTTTTTCTAGTTACACCATTTACTGTTCGGCATTTCCTAAGGTTAGTAATAAATATTCAATCAAATTTAATGGTTTTGTTTGCTATTTTGCTGCACTTTTAGCTACTTCAATACTGTACATAACCCCCCCCCCCCCGGCCCCCACACACACACACACACACACACACACACACACACACACACACACACACACACACACACACACACACACACACACACACACACACACACACACTGTACACTCTGTGTAGTATTTAACAGTGACGGAAATGTATTTCTGGCATGGCAGCTCTACAGACTGGGAACTGTGGTTGAACTTTTTACCCTAATTACTTTCCTACTAATGCCCTCAGCTTGCTGGAGTCAGTGTGGCTCCCTTCAGGCCCCCAGCAGGCTCTGATGTTGCCAGTATTTGTTGTGTACGGCAGCACTGGGTTTAATCTGACAATGAGAGGAGTGGGTGAAAAACAAAACAAATAACAGAAGGGAGTAAGGAAAGAATGTTGCAATACAGTTTTTCTTATCCAGGTGTCATGGAATTGTAGATTCAGATATGATTTTCCACTCACACTTAAAGTCCTACAAAAATGTGAAAATTTGAACATTATATAAATCCATGAAACCTAGGCAAATTGAATCTTTTGATAAATTTCATGTGATATGAGCGAAAGTTCCTATATCCACTAAATGGACCATAAGGTGCGGTTATGTTGTCAATTTCTGTTTCCAAGGTAAAAATCAGCTTTGAATGTCAACTTTATATCTAATTCGCATTGGTGTTATACTGATAATATTGTGTACAGTGTTTCCCTTTATTATTACAGTGTAGAGTTTCTGTCACATTATTTAAAACCTTTTTCAGAGGTTTTTCTGTCCTGCCCAGAATATAATTCTGGGGAGAACTTTGACTACTTGTTGAATGCTGGTATAAACAATTAGATAACTGTAGTGTTAATCTTAAATTTCTGGTTTCAGTATTCAAAGGTCCATATCAGTTGAACCACAGTGGAACTAAAGTGCCATTCCTCAGAGGTTCATCAGTCTCCAATTGGAGCATCAGAGTTTTCTCTTTCAGCACAGCCAGCCTAGAATTTCCAAGCCGACGTTGTATTTGTTTAGCATTCCCACAGCATGTAATTGTTGTTCGTATTTGGAGAGCTTATAAAACTTTGCACCAGTCGGAAATGTGGTGACGTCCCTTCCTTGTAAATGGATTTATTTGCCTGCTTTTTAATTCCCATCTATGCTTTCTACAGCCACAGGAAATCTTGTGGTTTTGATATCCTGGTTCAGTTCACATTCATAAAAAGATGTGAACCAAGTCTCTCAGCCAGAGGGAGAATGCTCATGGAATAAGCACAGAATTGATGTGTAAATTAAAATAACAGATGTCAACATGTTTCATCAAGGAGGAAGTACACAGAATAGATTGCTGATAATGGCTCAATAATAAGACACGCGCCATCCATAATGGTCCTTAATGACCATTGTAAACAGTTGCCTATTTAAAATTACGTCTCACACATGGATGCAAAAGTCCCATTAGGCACTGCGATGTTAGAAGGTTTTCCGAATCTGGTCCAGTGCAGCATAGTGGCAGAGCAGTAGGACAGAAAAAATGACCCAAACATCTAGGGTTTACTGTAATGCCAATCCAGTGGCAGATGGATTCAGCTGATGTGCACTCTGGTTGCTTTACTACATAGCAAATTAGGATTTTAAAAAATCCAATTTTCGACTGTTGAGACCTTGACCTAAACCAATTCCAATTGTTTTTTTTTTTTTTTTTTTTATCGCTGTGGATGATCTTTCTTTCCACTGAGGTGAAAGCTGTACCTGCAGTTTGATTTGGTTTTGTTAAAAATCTGTGATACCAGTGCCAATATGACGAAGTTTCAGTACCAATGCCAAAAAAATAATTTAAATATCTCATAGTGAGAATAAAACCTTTTTAGCAACACTAAAGCTCCACGGGCCCACTATTTTGGTTCAAACCGAATATCTCAACAACGAAGTTGACATTTTTGGTATGAAACATCTCAACCACTGTTGGATTGGTTGCCGTGTACTTTAATTCATTCCTCTGGGGACCTGGAATGTCGTTGCTGATCGCCTGACTTTTCATGTAGCATCACCAGCAGTTCAAAATTTTCAATTATTAAATTTCTCCACATCTAATTGTTAAATGGCACCAAATGGTTTTCAGATCCTCATGGTTCTCTGAGGATGTATCGTGATGACTAAGGTGATCCCCTGACTTAGTAACTAGAGCAATCATGAAGTTGAATGTCTCGACAAATATCAGATGGATTGTCATGACATTTGGTGAGACATATTCCCCTCAGGATGAAATTTAATAACTTTAGAGATCTTGTATCTTTTCATCCTGAGCGACCATCAGATTAAAAGTGCATTTTGTCAATTATTTTGTTTCATCACCAAATACCTGAAAAACTAATCACATTTCCATCAGCCTTGTATTTTTTGCTAAATAGTAAATATTATCATGCTATCATTCAAAACTAATAAACTAAATGTGGTAAACATTACCTGCCAAGCATCTGCATGATTACATTGTCACTGTGAGGATGATTGCACACTGACATTAGCATTTAGCTCAAAGCACTGCTTCGCCTTACTAAGGAGTAGCTAGTGTGACTTAGTCTTCTCAAATTAATTATGTTTGTCTTCACACAAAGCAGTCATATGAGGGTTTGGGTTTGTACCCAAAAAGTAGTGATCATGTTTGGTTATCATCTTGCATTTTGTGTGTTTGGTATGTGGCATTGCCACTCCATTTTCTCCTTACTTTCTGGAGTAGTTTCTTGTCCTATCAGGGACAATGAGCCAAGTCTCCTTTCCTTCATCTCCTTCATTTTGTATCCTTTCAGACCCAAGGGCCAGTTTGAGTAATAGTAATTGACACATTGATCTAATAGGGCCATCATAATAGGCCTGTTACTGAGCTGGGGAATGGTGCTCGGCATCACCTTAACATGTGCAAGGACTGACATCCCGCCATAATCCATAATGATAATTGTGATTTAGCCTTGCTTTCAACCTACGCCCCAACGTCCCCAGCATCAGGAAATCTTATTACATCTGACCCCGCATTGCCTCCATTAGAACTGGGTCATTTGTTAAAATACTGCAAAAGCAAAACGATTGAACCCTGTGCCATTTTGATTCTATAATAATGGGTTATCATTGTCCCTTTGAATCAATTCAAGTGGCCCATTTTTCGGGATAAAGCTTTGAATTGGATTGATCGGACTCTGATAATGCTGAAATCGATGATGTAGCCACCTGAAAGTAAATTACTGTCGGGCGAATTTTTTGTATTAATATTAATGCCTCTACTCTCGATTTGTAATAGTAACTGTTCTTGCAGTGTGAGGACCTTTTGAAATGTTGACACAGACGTTAACCATCAGGATGCGAAAATAAATCAGGGATTGTTCAAAACTTTTTTTCTGTGGCCCCCTTTTTCTATCTTCTTCAGTAAATAGTCACTGGGACTGAAGGGAGGAACACACTTGTGCTAACATCCAAGGAGTGTCACACACAGTATACGTGCAGTAGTGGGACAGTGTCTTTGTGCCAGGCTTGGGCTAAGAGATCTGAATGGGTCATTGCTGTCCAGACTCTGGCTTGGGAAACATACAATAGTACAACCTTAGTGTGTATCTGTACTTACAAATGTCTGTATGTGTGTGCAAGTGTGTATACACATGTGACACTCTCAATGGGTTTAGCTCATGCCTCAGTCATCAAGATGGTTGTAGGATATTGTTGAAGCAGTTACTTAATCATACACCTCTGGGTGTGTGTTCCTGTCTTTGTCTGCATTAAGAAAAAAGACTTGTGTGTCAAAGTATTGCCTCTGGTGTTAACTAGCGTGTGTGTGTGTGTTAGCAGTGCTGGATTATGGCTTCATCAGTGGCCAGTGGAGTCTGGTTTGTGCCTGTGGTGTTAGCTAAAACTTGGAATCATGGTCTTGTGTCAGTTCAGAGTACCAGATTCTTTAACAGCTGCTCACACAGTTTACAGACAGTGTTCCATTTGACTGTGTTGAAACCATTATTGTAGGTGGAGCCTAAAGGCTTACTATGGCCTGCTGTTTTCTGTAACTGCAGTTATGTGGAAGGATTACCAACATGGGATTTTATGACAAGTCTTTTCAGCCTTTTCTCACAGTCAGACTGGTTATTTCTAAGTTACTGTTACTTTTTCAGCTGTATGATGATATGCATTTTTATTTATTTTTCTGACAATTCATGGCACATAATGACCATCTTTTTTTAGACACTGAAGTGTTCTCATGTATCAGTCTAAGCCACTAAACAAAGAAGCTACCCTAACACTGCAGTATGAGCTACTGAATTTTATCTGATTATAACAGCCAATTACAATAAGTTGCTTCCTCCACATATATCATTAAGTTCATAAGGCTACATTCCTAAATTTGCATCTCTTTTCATTTCATGCCACAGCTGCATCGACACTTATGTGTAAGCAGTAACACTGTCATGTTTTTTTGTACTTCACTGACATACGTGACAGCATTAAAATGTATGTATCTTATATACCTGGGGAGGCAGCTAATATATGCTCAAATGCTCTCAATTACGGGCTGGTTGTTATATCAAGATAGGGTCATGGGAGATGTCATAGGAGGTGTCTAATGCTGAAAACAAATAGGACAGATTTTTACCAAGATATAATTTTGTTTTTTATACATTTTTGACAAAAAATTAGATTGAAATAGACAGCCTTTGAGCATCCTCCATGCCCTTGAAAATAAAGTACAGAGGTATACCTACTCACATTAACTTCTCAGGGTTGTAGTTCATGTGTTGGTTATGACACATTTTGGGACTTAAAAAACAAGTCACAAGCCAGACAAGGTTTTGAACCTCTGATCTAACTTTTGCTCCTTCAGTCGTAGAACCTGTTTCTCCTCATGGACCCTACCAAGAAACCCATCTAACACTATGCAACTCATTTTTCGGACTCTTCAAAGTTCGGCTTTCCATTAGCCGATACATACAGCGCAACTTCCACAAACACCACTCTGCAGACAGTAATACTGTTGGCATTTGTTGCTATATTGAAAGTAAGACTCAATACTTGTAAGGAATGGCAAATACTGCACAAATACTCAATGACAATGTCAGAACACCATGGAATCAAGGTTGAAACAGGTGAGGGGTAAACAGGAAGGGGAAGAAAAAACAAAAAGGACAGGCTGGTTATTCGGTCAATAGGTCCTTCAATAGAAGGAGGGGGTGGCCTGCCCCCCCCAACGGGAACCGAACCCCCCAAAAAATATTTTAAAAATAAAAAATAAAAAATAAAAAATATTTACCTAATTTATTTGCACTTGTTTCATTTCAGCTCAGTGTGAGATTCTCTACTGCATTTTGCTGTCATTTACGGTCGTGTTTCATCTTGGCTGTAAGAGAGGTAATACTCCTGGCTCTACAATACTGATATTGGTATGGTTAGGTCAAAAAGTAAATACAAATGTACACTTAACTTAACTCCATACAATCTTGTGGCATTTAGGGTGTCATCAAACTCAAGGCAAAAGCTACAGAGAACTGAACTGTAAAGACTGAAAAACATGCTTGAGAGATAAGTTAAAATCCTACATATGATACCTTCTCATCTCCACACAACTAGCCAATCGTGCAGGCATGCTTGTTGGATTGTATGGTTTTTAGAAAGTTACAAAAATTGTTTGACACTTTCCCCTAATTCTTTAGGTCGGAAAGGTGTTTGGTGTGGGAATTTCAAATTCTGTCCAACAATCTTACAAGCACTTTGTTTTATGCAGATTTGTAAAATCCAGCCTCAAAGGACTAAATTGTCGGGTGTATCTTCTACTGTAATAGGCCCACACCAATGCAGTCCTTTGTGTTTTTAGCCATGCTTGTGGCGTGGCTCTAGTAATGACAATGTCGGTCAGTCAGTGCAAGACTTTGGTCCAGAATGAACAATTTCAACAACTATTGATTGAATTACCATGACATTTGGTACAGATGTTTATTTTCCGCAAAGAAGGAATTTTGATGAATTTTATAGCCCTTTGACTTTTAATCTAGCAAAACTAATCACATTCCCAGCCTCAGCCGTACTTTTGTCTTTAGTGCTAATTAGCAAATGTTAGCATGCTAACATGCTAAACAAAGATGGGAGACATAGTGAATATTACACCTTCCAAATCATGATGATAATGTTGTTAGTCATTGTGAACATGTTAACATCTTCAAAGCACTGCTGTGTCTATGTATGTATAGCTTCTAGCATTGCTTTACACTCTTAAGTCATTTTCACATCTGAATTCTGGACATTCTCCGCAGTTGCCCTGTCACACATGTAGCACACAACAGGAGACTGTCCATGTTATGACGCATTCACACTTACTGGAAATACTCCGTTTGGTTTAGGCAATGGGTGGTGCCTGGGTAGAGTGTGCAGGAGGCAGGATAGGAACGCTATCAACACGCCCACTCACTTGCTGTGAATTCTCCGGACAATGACTGGCTCTATTCACACATCGGCTCAATCGGACATTGCACGGACTTTGTACTAAGGAGCTCTCAGAGTATAGTCCGTTTTATGTCCGGTTCAACGGATTCGGACATTTACGTTCACACATACAGCTCCTCTGGGTAATCTCTAGGAAAGTTCAGGGTTGCAGTGCATCTGTGAAAGCAGCTTTAGTCTTGTTTTGACATACGCAATTTTTCATGTGAACTAGGCTTTACAACAAATTAAAACCCCTAGCTGGCTGTGACTCACTGAGGCTGGTAAAAACCACACTGCAGAGGTATCACACTTTTTCCCTTTCCTTATCTGTAAGTGCTTCTAGGAACTGGACAATTTTTAGGTCATTTTAGGATGCCTTTGCTGCTCTGTTATACTTTGATATATGTTATGAAATGGACAATTTTCTCCACTGTTTGCCATTGGTACTTCACAAAGTGTGTGCATGTGTCAGAGCTTTGAATGGGAGAAGCAGATGTTTTTCCACCATAAAAAAGAAAAGGAGCAACAGTAATGACTGGGAAGGCAGACAGACCTTGACACAGCAGAGTCGGTTAGTGGAACAGGGTGTGCTGCAGGAATATTCAACATGGCTGAGGTCATCTGTGTCTTATAATGGATGAAAGTCTTCCCATTATGAGCTCGTCATTTGAATAATGTCCAGATTTCCCTCTGGGACTTGGCAATAGCCGTCCGCTGTTTAAACTTGTTATTTCCTAATGGTGTCTTGCACTGGCTCTAGTCAGCAGGAAGGGGTTTCCTCATTGATCAAGTTGTCAGATCAGCCTAACCTTCCTTCCTAACCTAACCATCGCAATCTCTGTATAATCAATGTTAGTCTGCAGCTGTTTTTTTTTTTTTTTTGTTCTTTTACAGTGTCATGTTCCTTTTTTAATTAATAACTCCATTTATGCAAAAATTTTGAGTCATTGTGTTTACAGATAGACTTAGCATACTGTGACCTTCATTGTAATCTTAAGATCCAGCCAGTCCCCCCTGTTTGTCCATGCTAAGACTGATGAAGCATATAATTGCGCTCAGTATGCACAGGCCGACTAAACAGACTGTTGAAAGCACTTAGCCCTATGGCTCAAGAAAAAAAACGAACACCACATTTCATCCCTGCATCCTCAGGCAACACGGCACCACAGGCCTTGCCAAGGGTGACAGAGAGTAGAAGGCCGGTAGAAGCTTTCCTTGTAGACAAAGGAAAGGGGCAAAGGGGACGGGTGGTGGTGGTGGTGGTGGGGGAGCCTTGCTTGATTAAGATTTATGTCTAAATTTCCCTTTGCCATCAGCTGCTGCCTGCTGTTGGATAAGCTCCCTCACGTAACCCTCCTCTTTGCTGTGTTGATAGAAAAGTTTCTAGTGAATGTGTTGCACGACAAAGCATTTACTTTTTGCCCTTCATTTTATTCCCTTTCACTATGTGAACCCTCAGAAGGAGTAGGCCAGTGAGACATGGTGGAAACAAAAACTGTAGGTCTCTCTCCAGGGAGCTGCTGAGAGAAACAGTGTAGAGATGGTTAGAGCAAAATGTGACTTGATGTGCAGTTTATTGGCAAGCGGTTTGATGTTCTCTTTCGACATATCCACAAAAGAAATTTGTTTTGTTATGGTCAGTTGTTTAGTTAACACTGTGTGAATATTTGTTAACTGTAAGAAAATTACTGAAAGAAGAATCAGAAACAGACTTATGAAAACAGAGATCAGCATTGTGGTGATAGGAGTTCTCCTTCAGTCTTCCTGTCCGACAGATAGTAGAAATGAATTATTCACAGAACTGTAGACACACGTAATTTGAATGGAGATAGAAAGTGTGTGACTGACAGTAGGTGGGTCGCAGTTAGGAATGAGAGAGCCATTAGCTATTATGTTGCTGGTGTGCAGACAGCTGTGTAGGGGGGTTGAATCGATTTTTTTAATATGTAAAAGGATTGTATTTAAGTTAAAACAAGGTGTTAAGTTAGTCTCTGAAAATAAATCAGCAAGCAACAAGTGGAGGAAAGCTATTATTGGAAAAGAGTGCAAATGTTTTTTAGATGACACCAGAAGCCCTCTAATATATGATTTCCCCCTAGTTTTACTCTGAGACAAATTCTAAGTGTCAGTGAACATCTTAATATTTAGATTTTATAAACCATCTCTGCTGCTTACTGTTTTAGTTATTTGTGTCATAAAATGTCTGTTTAAGTTATCAGTCATCACAAGTGTCTGTATTGTGCCCTGAAGGTTTATGAATAGTTACTTGAGAACTACAAAAAGTATTTGAAAACTGACTATATGCATTTTTTTTTGTTTTTAGGACAAGCCCTCCTTACTGTTGTGCTGACCTATATTCTCTGCGGACAGGGGAAATGGTCAAATCAATTCAGTTCAAGACACCTATCTATGATCTGCACTGCAACAAACAGTATGTAGGACGAACTGAACTAAATAAAAGTCATGTTTTATGGAATATTGCAAATTTATTTTTGCTGGATTAATGGGCTGTTTTCTCCTTCCTCCAGTATTCTTGTTGTGAGCCTACAAGAGAAGATTGCAGCATTTGACAGCTGCACCTTCACCAAGAAGTTCTTTGTCACAAGTAAGGAAGACATCTGAGACTTTAAGACTTATGGAGTCGGATTTTTAATCATATTATATAGAAAGTTTCTCAGCAAACCACAGTTCATGTGCACCCTACAGTTATAAAATAATTTATGTTGCAGTATGATAAAGATTTGGAGGAGCATCTTTTGTGTCTATGATTTTCAGTGTTATTTTTTTTTTTTAATTATTGAGGGTATTTAACCCCTGTTAAATTTTCTAATCTGCCACTTAGTTCCTGGCAAGAAAAGGAGGAAAGTTTTGTTAAGATGCAGAAGAAGATGAGTTGTTATTTAGATCAAAGTTAGATTTTATGTAGATTGTCATCACATGTGAAATGTTAATACTTCATTGCCAAAGGAAACATGTATTTGTGAAATGGTGGGCCAAACCCCTGGTGTTCTGTACCATATGCAGTAGTGCAAACAAACAGTGTCTGTTGCGTAAGTTAACACTAACACTGCCAAACATGATCAGTGACTCTGTCAAGTTGGCATCACACAAGCCAAACAAACACAAAGCAGATCATTGGTTATAATACAACCAGCCACCAAGGCCTGCTGTAGGGCAGTACTCTCTGCCCTACAGTGCTCACTAGCTTTGTGTTGTGACTAAACGACTTTTGTCGAAATATGATGTGAAAGCTCAACACAGGAAATTGTTTACAACACAGCACTCGCATCCTCCTGGCTGTACCTGCCATGTCTGCTGAAGGATGCTGTGAACCAAAGGCCAGACTGTATTACAAGGCCATTGCTGTCCACTTAAGTCATTGACTGGAGTAAACTGACCTTACTGGCTGCCTTTAATGTGTCTCCTTTTTGTCTGCCTGCAGTCCTTATCAGTGTCTGGGCCACAGGAAACCAAACATGCTCAATAGTTATTAATCGTTTCTAAATGCACGGGCCTCCTCTTCATAACGTTGTTTGGTCTGTTTGGGCCTTAAAAGCAGTAAACAAAGGATTCTGTGATGTGCAGAGCTCTGCGTTGGATGAGCGATTCTACTGTTGTATGTTCACTTCTCAAGGGATGTAATGGTGGAGATGTCATGTTTTTATGAGCACTTAAGGCTTGTCCCATGTTTATGTTCTTGCATAGCATTGAAGTGGTGTGTGTTGTGGGGTGTGGGACTCAGTCACAACCAGCAGATTTTCTTTTTCTGTTCATCTTGATTCCACAGACTTGTCTAGCTTTACTGATGAAACAACACCCAATAATCATGGTTTGGTACCTACCATGTTTTGGTACAGTACATCCTTGTATTGTGGCTGCTGGTTGTATTAGTTCCATGTAATATTAATAATAATTACTGTGATTTCTTTGAAGCAACGTAATTATTGCCACTGCTCTAACTTTTCTTTTCATCCTTTTATTTTCAAACAAACACAATATCCACTTTGCACACGCATTTCATACTTACAAAATTGTCATACACATTTCCTATCTTACAAAATCTAACTGTCTGTGTGACACGACTTTTTGAGCTATGAGCTTCAAATAAAAGTGAGTGATGCAAGTCTTCTATTGACTCAGCTGTTATCAGAGTTCAAGAATTTCTTAGCAAAACAGAAAAGAAGGGGGCACTTTTTAAATAAGGAGCTTCTGCTAGTCATCTGGGGCCATAAGACATAATTGTTATCACACTTAACGGTGGTCACAGAATATAGTGTAGAATTACTGGAAATGCCACTTTGTGCTCTTTGTAGATTTCAAGGGCTCTCTCTAAATTGAATCACTTTTGTACAAGTTGGTTGATGAAGATAATCTTACCACTGACCTTCCCCAATACACTGGCCTTAAATTTGGAGCTGGATGATTTGATAACTCTAAGCTTCTCAACTAATTAAATTCCTGATTTTCTTTAGCTGAATCATGGAAGTGTGGCCTTAAACTACCTCAAGCTAAAAACATTTAGTGTAATGTCCAGACATTGCAGCCATCTTTCCAGTGTACTTGACCTTTAGACCTGGATATTAACTGAGCTGCTGGCAAGGCTTTGTTCATATACACAAATTTTTGACTGTGTAGGATAGTGAACGACTTGTACTTTATACTCGTATTTTCTTGTGCAGATCTGCTCTCTTGTGTTCACATTTTGTAGTCATCACTCTGCTCAAATGTGTTTATTCATTTAATTTCATATTCATTGCATTTTGTTTGGACAGTATGACTTTGTCTTACTGTCTGTTATGTGTTTCATGTTGATCATCAAGTGCATGATGGTGGAAAATGAGGATTTTGTTAGTGAGAAACGCTGTTGGCTTGTTGGTGTGCCAGGCCTGTTCAATTATAAGAGAAACACTGTATATTGTAGGGCCCTGATGTACAGATTATGAAAGAAAAGGCAGTTACTATTTTGGTATTTTTGGTAGGTTTTGTTTCTGACCTAAAGAAACACTTAGCACATTTGAAAAATGGAAATTTAAACATGGAATATCAGAATATGAGGATCAGCAATGGCCATCTTCACAAAGATCTTTTAGGATACGGCATTCAGAAGCCTGAACCCTGCCTTCCTTTCCTTTGATCCCACACGCCATGTCTGTTTCCTCTCCCCACTCAGCTCCCTGCTCTCTTGCTCTCCACCCAGGATGTCAAACACATGTTATCTCACCGCCTGGGCTCCCCTTAGCCTGGGAGAGGCACAAAAGGCCTCTCTGGCACTACCAACAACTCTTGTGGCTTACCTCAATATCCCCCCACCCCACCGATCCCACCCTTCAACACAGCACACTACATTAGTGTCTGCCTCCACCACACACACTACACACGTGTGTGTGTGTGTGTGTGTGTGTGTGTGTGTGAGAGAGAGAGAGAGAGAGAGAGAGACGGGGGTCCATGGATCAACATTTTGTAGCTCGTATGTTTAGGCATGCAGGAGCTCAGTTTTGGTGTTAGTCATAGATTGCTCTATGTCCTTTTTTTGTCTTGTAGTTGTTTACCTCCACATCTGTTTAAGTGGGAAGAGAAAAATACTTTCTTATAATGTCCAAGACATTTATCTGTTTGTGAACAGAGGGTTTTGTTTGTCATTTAGGGTTATTAGTTGCTATTTTTATACCTGCTGATAGCGCAGTGTTTGTGTGTGAATGTTTACATGGATTTGTGTGTGTGTGTCCACAGGGATTATTGTGCTGGTCAATCAGCAGAGGAGCCATCTTCAATTTATTGGGCACCACAGTCTCCATTAGTTCATACTGTTCACACACATGTACAGATACGTCATCCTCATTAGACTCCCATTTATCTTCCCAAACAAGAGACTCCCCATAAACACATTAATGGTTTAAGATAGTTAAGGACACTCTCCAGGCAGGAGGTTTATGAAAATCCCTGCAAATGTCTTTGCTTTTGGTACTTGCAAACTTTCCATAAGGTTATTTACCAAAATGTGTATCATTTTTTTATTACCTCTGCCGAGAAGGTTATGCTTCAAGACGTCTGTTTGTTGTTTTATTTATTTGTCAACAGGATTATGCAAAAAGTTCTGAACCGATTTGCACCAAAGTTGGTGGAGGGATGGGGCATGGGCCAGGGAGGAACCCATTCAGTTTGGGTGTGGATCCAGTCAAAGGGCCGAATCCAGGATTCTTTTTTTTTTTTATATACTTTCCTTAACATTGTGAGATAGGGCATTTTTTTGCCTTGGTGGAGGTATGCGCTCTACTGAGTGCCAGTCTAGTTTCTATTGTGATTATCATTGTTGCCCCTGTTAGTATGGCTGTCTTTGTGTCTTTTCAGGCTGCTATCCCTGCCCTGGCCCCAGCCTCAATCCAATATCTCTGGGAAGCCGCTGGCTAGCCTACGCTGAGAACAAGGTAGTCTACACACACATAACACACGCTCATCCAGTGTGGCAATGCCTTATCAGAAAACCGACATATTTACAATCCAAAAAATGCACTTTTATCTATTTTCTGCCTCTTTAATCTCTCTGGATAAACAACTCATTCCAAGAAGAGACCACTAGAGATGATAACATTTTGAAAATCAACAGATGCACAGGAGTTTTCTGTTCTCTTCTGTTTAATGGGATTGTTAAGTATTTACAAAAACCAGAATGTTATATTGTGCACTCTGCAATACATTTAATGCATAATAGTGTTTTAGTGCTGGCCCACTCAAGTAATTGACAGATGGGGCCACTGTTTATGTGACTGCCTAAAGATTTCCAGAAATGTAAAAATGTAGTTTTGTGAACAGTAAGAGTAATACTGGGACAGAACCATTCAAGAGATATTGTATTTGAAATTTAATCAGTGTAGATTGGCTGTTTGGTTGTGCAATTTTTCTTTGAAAGCAAAACCAATTGCCTCCACAGAGTGAACAGGGGAACCTTTTGGATGTCTGAAATCTGAGTTAATTTCAAAAATTCTTTCTCTTCATACAACTTTTGTAGACGTAACACTGTATGTCTTGTATTTATTTGTAAATCTTGGTGTTTTTGCAGTTGATAAGATGTCACCAATCTCGTGGAGGAGCTTGCGGTGACAATGCACAGTCCTATACAGCTACAGTGATAAATGCTGCCAAAGTAAGTGACAATACGTAGACATATTTACCTGTTTTTCTGTTATATTGTTGACTATCCATCGGGTCATTCCATTTCAAATCAACAGAGGCCTCCCAGCTGACTGTCTTGGATTTGCTTCATACTTCTTGTAAATAATGTCATCATACCCAACCACTAGTGTGCAAAGTTTTCGGCTTGTATTTTCTTTACTTTCTGAGATATGGAGGCTTTAAAAAAGGGGTTGTGGCCCTAATAAACAAAGTGTTGCTTAAAAATTGCAATGTTCCATAAGTCATTGCTTTTGAACTACTTGTGCTAAATGCTTGAAATTTTCAGGGATTGCTCTACACTATTAGATGTCTTTAAATTCTAAAATGGTGGGCCTAAAGGGGCATATTTCCCAAGTTATGGCTTGCTGAAAGTTGTAGTAAAAACATTTATTATATTAAAAAAATATATATATTAAAAAAAGTTTCCATTCCCTAAAGATTTTTCTCGTAACTTTCTGTTAGCTGGGAATGGTACAGAAAAATTCTGGTTTGATGCATACCTTGTTTTGTGATCACAGTTTGCTATGTGTAGAGTACAGCAGGAGACACAAAAGAAAAGCAGAAGATATTTTGAGAAATGTAAATATCAAATGGTGGCTCATTAGTTAAAATTCCTACTGTGAAAGGTGAGACACTCGAACGTGCCATAAAATCACTAATGTGAATATGTCAGTAATGCTCCATTGTTAATATAAAACACTCTAACCTTTATATTTTCAAATTGTAAAATAACAATTTTCCATTTAGACACAAGCAGCATTTTTGAATTGACTTAAACTCATAATTTGAGACAGAAGTGCAGTTATAGGTTTCCACATTTAGTTCAACAATTTGTGTTTATACTCAGTCAAGATTCATTCTATTATTAAGTTTTACACAGTTAAGTAGCTCTTTTTAGCCCCGGAGGTTCATTTATCAGTTTAGAGCAACTGATGGGGTAGTTGATAATTCTTGGATGACTGTAGCTTTAGTTCTTTATATTGAGCAGGCACGAGGAACTGACTGAAATATATACTGTATGTGAAGCCTCAAGGCCTTTAATAGATGCACTGAAGTGATGACATTGCAATGGTTTTATATGTTTGATTGTTTGTGTTTCCAGAGACAGGCCCAACTTTGTTTGAAACGTCATCACGTACCAAACTGCTTTTTAGTGATACACAGATCTAAGTGACATGGGAGGCTCTTCTGTGTGGCGTTAATATTGTCTGTTAATTAAAACTCATTGACTCTCAAACCATGCATCCTAAACTGCAACCCAAAATTACTATAATTAAAAAAATAGTACAAAGAGCTAACGTGAAATCCAAAGAAATTTGATTTGAATCTAAAGTCACAACTCGCATTGATTGTCTTTTGGTTTGCTTTAGCATTTCTAATTGAGCCTTTGCCAAGTCCCGCCCCTTTGTTGTTAGCCTCTGCTAGTGTTAATTTGTCAGAACCCACACTGAAATAATATTATCCAATTTTTGGAAAAAGGAAAAAGCTATTTCAGAGAGAAGCAGACAGAAGTGTTCACATTATGTGTTTGAGGGATATATCCAGAATGTAAAACTTACTCAGCTGCAAAAACGTGTTAAAAAGCTAAAGATGGAAGCTAAAGCCTACAGATCACAATGGAAAAGTGAACCACATCAACTGGCAAACGAGACATAAGACTATGATTAGGAGCAACACTGTTCCTGTAAAGGAGGGTAGGTTCAGTATTAACATCATTAAAAAGCAAAAGCAATGTGTATACAATAAGTATACCTTCAGTAGCTAGCATAGCATAGAAGTGCTAGTTAATGATTGATGTGCTGTACTCTGCTAATGTTAGCACCACAGGTTTTTGTGTCCATCTGATTGGACTTACTTTGATCGGTATCACTATTACGCATGCCCAAGGCACAAAATTTAACCTTGACTAACTCGAAATCCACAAAACCAGCTTGAAAATGACGAAAATCCAAACGATTGCATGAGAGTCTATGGTGCACAGACGTATAGTTGTCATCTGTTAAATCCTCTGAGGTGGCCAGTGCTATGCGATGATTGGCCATTGTGCGCTTGAGGGGTGGGACATAGCAAAGGGTCAATTTTTGGTTTGTGATTCATAGCTTTTCATTTGCACTTCTCAGTTTTTCTTTGCATTTCTCACTTTGTCTTTGCGCGTCTCAGTTTTTCTGAGTTTGGTCATTATGGTCATGATGGCCTGCTGAGTAGAAAAAATAAAACTGCATCAAATGTAATATTACAAATGTACAGAGACCATAGGTCACTGGTCTTTGAAAAGCACAAAAACAAAAACAATGTTGTATTCCTTGTAATTAAGCTGTATTCATGTCAGTTTTTTAAAATTTTAACAGATTTAACCAGCATCTCAGCACATTACAAGAGTTATAGTTTGCCTCGTTGGCATGTAGTGTTAGCATTAATGAGCTGCAATCCAATCACCTCTGGATGTCTGACAAAACAGACTTGAAGGGATTGAATGGAGATTTTAACCACCTGAGACTCTCTGCCCCAGTGCTCAACACATTAGCTTTCATCAACAGTTGTTTTGATATTTTAAGAAGAGAGGAACATGGAAAGATTTTTCCATTGATTAGACGTTTTAGTGTGGCTTAAGATCTTTACCAAAATGGCACATGAACACGTAGTGTTAAACAGTGTTTCCAGATTTAGCTGGTTTAGCGTGGATGGATCGTACAAGCTAACAAACAAACTAGCTTGTGTACACTCACATAAACGCCAAAATATGCAATATGTAGCATAAAGACAAACCGAGAAGCACAAGACACTTTTGAGAAATTTTTAAGAAACACAAACAAAAAGACAATGCAAGCTGAGATTTTTAGATGCAAATCTCATTTCTTTGCATTTCTCATTGTTGATCTCATATATTTGAATGACAGTAATTTTTGGTTGCAGCTTATGTTGGCTGGGTTGCGATTCCAAATTGCTCTGTGGTTTTGTTAATGGACAAAAGGAACCCCATAGTTCCAGCTCTCAGCTGCATTTACCATGCCAATGACACTTGTGATATGAGCTATACATCCAGGGGCTAAGTATAGTTAGCCCGTCGACTAGCATGATTCAGCTAACAGCAAGACAAGATAATAACTGACCAACTGCAAAAGCTGTCTGGGTGGAACTTGCCCTTAAGAATTTATATTATTCATATGGAAAAACATAGTGTATGAAACTAATTTTACCGAAATTATTCGCTTCACAGGGTGTACTGAACTCAAGATGCTAACCAAACCAAATGTACTTCACTGAACAATTAGGGATGAAAACATGTACTGTTACACCCCCACTTTCTATTAGTTAAAGAACATAAAGAGCAGTCTTTTCTGCCCAAGGACCCTGCTGTTTGCTGTAAACTCAGGTGTGCAGACAACTTGCTTTTCGGCGAATGTTGCTTTTTTCATGTCAATTTGGGTGACTTGTGTGAATCGTTGGCAGGGGGGAGAAAAATTCATTAGGCACTGGTGTAGACATGTAGCTAAAATGGACGTACCTTACTTTTGGTGTAGTTAAATGAAATGCTTGTTATAGTAGCCTAATTATGATGCTTGTGAAGGGGGCAAATGCCAAGAAACCTTAAGAACCTCCTTGTATTTTTACCGGATATCAATGCACATACAAATTTGGGGAAAACATGTTGAGATTGCAACACAGTCTTTAATTATGTGAGGACAAAAAACTTTGATACTACAGTGTGCACCTAAAAGAACCTACAGTAAACTGTTTTTTCATTTTAAAACCTATCCTCAATTATTTCTAACCACAGAAGGACCACTGTAGTTTGAATTTGTCTTAGAAGTTTGGAAATGAGTTGTCACTTTCTGGCTGAAGTCTATCAGGAGGTCCTCTGGACTGTCTTAAGCTATTGCTCAGATAAAAAAAAAGCACATAATACAGTATTTTAGGGTCTGCATACACCATCTGTAAATGTGCTGACATTGGATCCACCTGGCTCGCCTGGCTAACTGGTGCTGAGCTTATGAGACACTTCATCAACCTGCCTATCTGTTTTTTTAACCACTCTAATCTGTTTCTCTCCAATGGTCTTGTTTCACTCATCTCCACAGGGGAGTGACACTAAGATGGCTCACTAATAGCCAACAGAGACCTTTGATACCAGATGACTTTCATTCCTGGTCTGATTTAGCTGCTTGCAAACACGTGCTAACTAGCTAGCTCCTCATATGGTTCTAGTCCTTTCCTCCATTCAGTGCCAGAGGAAGGGCTATTTGATTTACACAGAGCAAGTGTATCCCTTCCCTACTTAATGAATACTAATAGCTACAGTGAGAGAAGTCTTGTTAGCAGGCTAAGACCAAAGTGTCACTAACAGATTAGTGCCATGGTAAGGGGTAGACAGTAGTGGGGGGGTATTGATATGCAGACAGGCAGTCTGCTTGCCTTCCCTCTCCTCATTTAGGACCATATATCTCAATATGGATGACAAGGTATCTCCTTCTGGCTTGTGGCGCGACACGCTGGCTCTTAGTGCTGACATCCAGACACATGAAAAAACGTGGGGTGGGGGGTGGGTCGCATTAAATTGTAATCGTTTTTGTTTATAAGAAGGATAAATGAGAGAGAGCACAGCTCTGGCCAACTGGACTCCCTGTTCCAAATCTGCTCACTCTAAATCTCATCAATCCTGTTGCCTATCACTCCTGGGTGTATGATTGAGAAAGCTCTTTCACATAAATTAGGTTGTAATTTGTTTAGATTGCGACATCAGGCCATAATTGTGTGTGTGTGTGAGTGTTCATGTGTTTTTCAGACATCATCTGCCTCCAGACTCCCCCTCTCCCCCGGCAGATCAATAGACCCTGTTTGGACTGCCACTAAGAACTCCACAACAGCAGTGATTAGAAAACACATTAGTGTTGATCAATTAGGAGCCAAACGCCTCACTTAATAATTGATGCCTCTTGTTGAATTTTACACATACACACAGATGCAGGTGTACACACACACACACACACACACACACACACAGGCAGCAGACACTGTAAGTGTGCCTGGCCAAGTGGCAAAGACAGACAGTGGGTGATCTTCAGACCCAACAAATGCGAGGCGCCATGCTATATTGACAGGGCCGCCTAGTCTGAATGCCTGATTAGGCTCTCCGGGGGCCCCTTTGGCGCTTACACACACAAAGACACACAGTCACATGCATTGGACTCCATTAGCTGAAGACAGTGTAGTAGGTGAGATAGACTCCACTTAAGCAGCACTATCCATTTCCCTCAATCAAGCCACAGAGGTGTGTTTGAGCCAGACACCCTGGCTGGGCCTTAAACGGACACAGAGGAGCCTCACACACACATGCATAAACATGGGTGTCTCATGTGGCTACAGTACTACAAGTCATCAGCACTACAAGTTATCAGCAGGCATCACATGAACATGCTGCATGCACACACAGACACAGACACAGCATTGCATATTAACCCATGGCCCCTGCAGCTCTCCTGCTCACATTCAGTGCCAGCAAATGTTTCAAACGATGTGAAATACAAAATACAGTATATCACATGCATTCATAATATATTACTTGGGTTATATATTATATCAGGTGTTGAATTTTTAAGCACAAATCTAATCTATTTTCTTTGTTCTTCCAGACTTTAAAGACAGGTCTGACAATGGTGGGTAAAGTTGTCACCCAGTTGGCAGGTACCCTACCAGCAGGCTCTCCAGATGAGGAGAGCACAACTCACAGCACGAGTCGCCGTAGCCCCCACAACCCCGGTGTAGTGACCATCATCGACACACAAAATGTTGGCGAAGGACAGGTTAGTCAAGTATTTGTGCTTTTGCTTGGTATTGTTAATAATTTAATAATACGGCATTTGTACACTGTGATTATACTTTGAAATTTGTCATGGACAACAGATTGTTAAGCCTTTATGGACACTAAGACAGCATGAAGGCATCTCAGCATGGGGTGTCATTGAAAAGTCATGGAATTTTTTTTTCAAGGCAACAGTGAGAACCCTGTCACTCATGATATAGCAATTCATATAATATCAGTGTTATACACAATACAGCAGTCTACATGCATTATATGACACTTTACAGTAAAATTGTACACAGTAAACTATTTATTAATTTCTTTAATACTTGACTGTGGGTATTATTGGCAGGGTGGATCAAATTGTTTTTCAATTTTTTGTCTTTTCTTGGCAAATTAAATGTAAGTAGTGCAGACTTGTGCATGTTGTAGTGTGTAAAATAATTTAAGGCACAAAATTGAAATGTGCAACATGGTCATGTAAACCATTTTAGTACTGTTGGATTTAACAGCATATAGATATGTTGTAGTGTTTGTAAGTGTGCAAATTTGTGTCAATTCTTTTAATTCAAAATTTCAAAGCTGGGAGATAAAGTTCTTTTTATTGAGTTCACGACCTTGCTTTTTGTTTTTAAATCTGAAATGCTTTCAGCAACTACTGCCGTAGAAAAGGGGAAGACAAGGGAAGACGTAAAGCAGAATATACAGATTTAAGAAAAAAAAAACACTTGAAAGCAATATTTGACTGTGTATTGAGGAAGAAAATATATGCAGTACCGTTCAAGCATTACACCAAAGTAAATAAATGTCAACCAGATTCAGGCCAGTAAGTCGATAAGTTACAGCAGTCCAAACTAGGTGTTAAAGTACAGAAAATGGGTCATACTTTCTAGGGGGTTTAGTGGTCATACTTTCAGGGTTTACCATCGCCAAATTAGTCTCAAAAGTGACTGATAAATGGACCTCAACAAATCCTTCAGCTGGGATGGAGGCCGCACTTGGCAGATGAACATGGGAGACGTTGGGTGGTTTGGGCCATTACAAGCAGTCCACTGTCTGACAGTGAATTTTTCTGATTTTACTGTTTTGATTTAAATCAACTGATTTCTGAGCAAAGAATGTATTACACTGTTGCCTGCATGGACTATAACAGTGGGCAGTCACTGCATCTGTAGTGAGGTACTAAGAAACATCAGCACTGGACTATTGAAGACTGTAGAAAGGTTGTCTGGTCTGATGGATTTGATTGTAGCTTAAAGAAATAATGTACATGAAGTAGGTCTTTAAATTATACCATAATAGGTTCAGCTATTCATGTTCCCCCAATGAATTGGGTACTTTAATCAATATATAACTCGCCATTAGTGTGCACGAATCATCTAGAAACTCTCAAGGAACTTTAAGATGAACTTCAGCAAAGTATCTATAGAAAAAAAACATCTTTAGCATGATGAACTGGCATAACTGTAATTGATATTAACATTGGAACACTACTCAGTGTACAGATAGGTGACAAGGAAAAACCTGAAACAAATGTTAACATAGAGCACATGGGCTTACTGAATGGTTTGATGAATATGAAAATTATGTGAGTCATATGCTATGGCCTTTGCTCTTCATCAGATCTCAGTCCAACTGAACACCTATGGGAGATTCTGGAGCATCATGTAACATAACGCTCTCCACCACCATCATCAAAACACCAAATAAGGGAATATCTTTTGGAAGAATGCTACTCCAGTAGAGTTACATAGACATTGTGGTTCAGATTAGGATAGTTGTATGTTAGTACAATATTACTAATTCATACTATATATGTTAGGTTATATTTTCAGTATTTCATCTTCATGCAAAGTTACACTATGTGAAATATGTGATGGGCCTAGTCCTTGAGTTTCACTATGACTCTTGAATGGTAGGGAAAGATGGATTACATTCTTGAAAACTTGACAGCCCCCCTCACTGCATCCCAGCACAAACTCAGACTAAAACTGGTCTGAGCTCACTCAGTGTTCCCTTTTTGGATCCTGCTTGCTGGTTAACTAGAAACTGTTACCAGTTAACCATACTTGTTTAACTGAATGCCAGATTTACAGGCTAACTGTCTAAATGCTAATATTTCCCCCCAACTGGTCCATAAGTATTTGGACAGTGACAAAATTTTCATAATTTTGCCTCTGTACACCAACACAATGGATTTGAGCCATTAAGATGTGATTAAAGTGTAGACTTTCAGCTTTAATTCATTCGGATTTAACAAAAATATTGCATTAAGCATTCTATAATTAGTCTTTTTTTATACAAAGTCCCTCATTTTCTGATGCTCAAAAGTGATTGGTTAAACCAACATAATTATAAATATAAGTATTATTTTAATACTCGGATGAAAATCCTTTGCAGTCATTTACTGCCTGATTTCTGGAACCCACGGAAATCGCCAAATACTGAGTTTCTTCCCTTGAGACGCTTTGCCAGGCCTTTACTGCAGGAACCTTCAGTTGCTGCTTGTTTGTGAGTCTTTCAGTTTTGTCTTCAGTAAGTGAAAAGCCTGCTCAGTAGGGTTGAGATCAGGTGACTGCCTTGGCCATTGAAGAATATTACTTTTCTTTGCCTGGAGAATTTCTTGGGTGGCTTTCACAGTATGTTTTGGGTTATTATCCATCTGTACTGTGAAACACCGTCCTATTAGTTTTGCAGTATTTGGCTGAATCTGAACTTGAATCAGTATTCACATCATCAATAAAAACCAGTGACCCAGTTCCATTGGCACCTATACATACCCCTGCCATAACTCTGCCTCTGGAATCAGCTCCAGACCTTTAATCTGCTTAATTTGTCATAAAATAATGAATGAACAGGCCACACTGGGAGAGGCATTTGTCCAATTACTTTTGAGCCTCCCAAAATGAGAAACTATGTATAAAAATGGCTGTAATTCCTAGACACTAATGCGATATATTTGTTAAACCCCTTAAATTGAAGCTGAAAGTCTACACTTCAATCACATCTAAGGGTTTCGTTTCGTTTTTATCTATTGTAGTGGTGTACAAGTGCAAAATTACAAAAATTGTGTCACTGTCAAAATACTTATGGACCTAACTGTATACATAATGCATGGATACACACACACACACACCAAATATTAAATCGGTATCAATTTGTTCTTGGCTTTTTCCCCCTCTGGTCTTGTCATGTGTGACCCAGATAAACATACCTTTGGCCTCTGAGGCTTGGTGGGAAACAGGAAAATCTCCAAGGTTGGCTTTTTTTTTCTGTGGCTTTGACACACTCAGACTCATTTACCTCACTCTGCACAACTCGCTGAAAGGTGTGACTTAGGTTTTCTGCATATTTTAACAGCCAAGCTTTTAGCAGCCCCGGTAGGAGAGACGCTCTGTAAACAGTCAGCTGTTGGTCTGCTGTTGGGCAGTAACGTCTCACAAAGCTCAAGAGTGCACCATGTGTCAAACTAGACATACAGTTCTGAGCAAAAATGTTACACAGTAAAAGTAAAGTAAGGATGCTTTCAAAAACAATGTGATGAATGCTTTTTTAAGTGTAGTAAACCAAAAAAATTGAAATCAAATCAATAATTAGTTTGACCACCCTTTGCCTTTAAAACAGAACTGGTTGTCCTCGGTACACCTGCATACAGTTTTTCACAGTACTTGGCAGATACAGTTAGGTCAATAAGTATTTGGACAGTGACACAATTTTTGTAATTTTGCCTATGTACACCACTACAATGGATTTGTAATGAAGGCATCAAGATGTGGTTGAAATGTAGACTTTCAACCTTAATTCAAGGGGTTTAAAAAATAATAATATTGTATGAACTCACTTTCAAAGGCTCAACAGCAATTGGACAAACCAACATAATTATAAACATAAGCATTATTTTTATTACTTGGATGAAAATCCTTTTCCCGATTTATGGAACCCATGGGCGACACCAAATACTGAGTGTCTGCTTTTGAGACGCTTTGCCAGGCCTTTATTGCAGCCACCTTTAGCTGCTGCTTGTTTGTGGATCTTTCAGCTTTGACTTCAGTAAGTAAAAAGCATGCTCAGTAGGGTTGAGATCAGGTGACTGACTTGGCCAGTGAAGAATATTCTATTGCTTTGCCTAGAGAATTTCTTGGGTTGCTTTCTCAGTATGTTTGGGTCATTATCCATCTGTACTGTGAATCACTGTCCTATCAGTTTTGCAGCATCTGAACAGATGGTATAGCCCTATAAACTTCAGAATTCATCCTGCAGCTTCTATCAGCAGTCACATCATCAATAAACACCAGTGACCCAGTTCCACTGGCAGCCATACATGCCCATGCCATAACACTGCCTCCACCATGTTTGACAGATGTGGTATGCTTTAGATCGTGAGCTGTTTCTTTTATTCTCCATACTCTTCTCTTCCCATCATTCTGGTAAGAGTTAATATCAGTTTCATGTGTCCAAAGAATCTTGCTCCAGAACTGGGCAGGCTTTTTCAGATGTTTTTTGGCAAAGTCTAAAATGGCCCTTCTGTTCTTGAGTGTTACCAGTGGTTTGCACCTTGTGGTAAACCGTCTGTATTTATAGTCATGAAGGCATCTCTTGATTGTAGACTTTGACAATGAAATGCCTACCTCCTCTTAAGTGTTCTTGATCTGGCTAAATGTTTTGAAGGGGTTTTTCTTCACCAAGGAAAGTATTCTTCGATTATCCACTTTAGTTGTCTTCCGTTGTCTTCCAGGCCTTTTGGTGTTGCTGAGCACGCCAGTGCATTAATTCTTTTTAAGAATGTACGAAACTGTTGATTTGGCCAATCCTAAAGTTTCTGCCATCTGTCTGATATGTCTGTTTTTTCAGCAACTTTGGTGATTTCTTTACAACATCTGCTTTTGCTTTCATGTGTACAATTTACCAACAATTTGGTTATGCTATGCTGCGTATTGTATTTTTGCCAGGTTGGTTGTTTGGACTTATTAGCTGTTGCACTCTCCTCACATTGTAATTGGTTCCTCCCATCTGAACTGGGTGTTCCTGCTTGAGATGGTAACATTTTTTTGTTTTGCTCCCTTTTGCTGTACCTACCCTCTTAAACTGCTTACGTATTATTGTGGTCTGCTGAAGATTTTACTTTTTACTACTACTTTTTTTTACCAAACTACTTCCACACTACCAAAACCATTGCTTTTCTTCTCCGTAGGGGAGCAGTCAGTACCCCGACTTTCACTTTCAGCCATGTTTGCTGCTGCTGTACTTACTAAATGATAGTACATGACATAATTCTATCCTTAACACTAACCTAAACTTTATTCTAACCCTAACTCTGAAACCAAGTCTTAATCCTCAAAAAGCTCTTTGAAGTTGTGAGGACTGGCCAAAATGTCCTCATTGTGCCAAAAATGTTCTAAAAATGATTTTTTCAAACCAAAATTTGTCCATACAACCATAGAAACACATGCACTCACACACACGCACGCACGCATGCACACACACACACACACACACACACACACACACACACACACACACACACACACACACACACACACACACACACACACTAGTTGCTAGCATCCCCCATCATAATATTACCATCCAGGTAGAATTAGAATTATTGTTGAAGTTAAAGTTACAAATAAAAAGTCTGTTTGTTGTGTGTTTGTTATGAATTATTAAAATACATAGAAAGACACCCTCTCAGATTGGTTGTTGCTGGTTATTTTCTATCATTTGTTTTGCTATTTACTATCTACAAGATTTGCTGTATGTTGCACTAAACATGTGGTTAACTCCAGTCCACAATACAAAGGTGAAGGATTTGGGTGCATTCTCCTTAACCACAATGTTCTACACTGACCCACATAGGTACATACACTCACTGCGCACTTTATTAGGAACACATGTACACCTTCTTATTCATGTAATTATGCAATCAGGAAAACACATGGCAACAGATGCAGTTCAGGAGCTTCAGTTAGTGTTCACATCAAACATCAGAATGGGGAAAAAATGTGATCTCAGTGACATTGACCGTGGCACAATTGTTGGTGGCAGATGGCCTGGTTTTGGGTATTTCCGAAACTGTTTTTATTGGACTTATTATTCCTGCAAATAGAAACCGGTAGTCAATTAAAAGCTGGGTCCAATAATGACCAGGGGGTGTGGTTGACATGAACAGATAAAGGCTGGCCTCCAAATACAGGCCTGGGAAAAAAATTAAGGGTTGATAAACTCCTGGTGCCTGTCATATAATTTGCATGCCGGTTAAGCATATTGTACATTTCTACCCCTTTAATTTAATACATTGAACAATATTATTGTGCTGTTTTCAACACGGTGTGGGCACAATGGTGGCGTTTGATTCATTCATTCTGATCCATGTTGCTTTTTCATCCTTTAATCCCCCTGGCTGTTGTTGCACATGGTATGCCTGCAAATGCTTCACAGTAAAAGCCCTGTTAAGAAATTAAGGTGTATTGTCGACTGAAACGCGAGGGAGCTTTTAATTTGAAACAGTTACAGGAAGTGTTTAGTTTATGTTACCAGTGTAATGCAGTAACTTTAACAGGGCACAGGTTAGCAGATCGAAATGAGGCTTTGTACTAAAATCCGACGAATAATACTTAGGATTTGAAAAAAGGCCTGTCTCTAATACAACCCTACTTCAAATAAGGGCCTGGTACCTTCTGCAATTGAGGTAAATAAAGGCCCCGGTCGGCATTTGAAGAAATATGGTATTTGTAACCCACAGAAGACAATCCACAAATATGTACCATGATCCACAAATATTTCAATATGCACAAACATAATTTTTTTTATTTGTGTATTGTAAAATCATATCCACAAAAATACGGAGTGATTTTCAAATAACCATAACTTACTCTTTAAACATTTATGCGTTTGTGGATCCATTTGTACATGTGAAATGGGTTTTGCACATTTGTTGATCAATTCCTGTCAGTTTGTGGGCAATTTGACATTTTTTACTTCCCTCTGATATTTTTATGAATTTTTGTCCAATTTGTCCCGCAGCTTATCTGAAAAAATCCTCGAATGTGAGGTGTCCAAAGGAGGCAAAAGCAGTAAATGTAGGCTATTGAATTGGTTATTCCAGTTGTGTGAATTACCAATTATTGTGAAATCCATACATACATTTCCTATATCATATCTAAGCCTTCCACTTAATGTCCTAGCCTTACAGCACTGAAACCCTGCCAAAACAGAGTAGCTAGTGCTTCATTTTGATTCAATTATATTGGTCTGACCCTGGTCACAGTTTGAACTATGCCAGTTACCTTCAACAGGATCCCCCTTAAGTCTACAGAAATGTTAAAAAGTTTTATCCCGTAATTCTCCTCACCCACTCTAAATCATGATTAATCATACTGCAGTAGCTGTCATGTGTTCAATGAGGCATGTTAGCATAAATAGTACAGTTTGTCAGTTATGTAGTCACCACACACACACACACACACACACACACACACACACACACACACACACACACACACACACACACACACACACACACACACACTGCCTTCTCTCTTACACAGTGACATAGCCGCCCTGTAGCCAATGAGTTGTCTTATGAGCTAGACCTAAGCCTTCAGAAGCAGGCCTGCACTCTGTCACCAGCCGGCACACTGTAACCAAACACTGGCCATAAACACTGACTAGGCTAGGAAGGCAGGGGTGGGAAAGCTAGGACTAGAGGAGAAATGGAGGGTGAAGGGAGCCGTAGGAGGGTAGGAGGAAGCAGAGAGACTGAAACAAGATGGGGGTTTGGGATGTGATTTTTAGAGAAATGGGAAAAGGCAGGAATATGATAGAGGTGAGTTCCTGTGTCAGTGTGGTAGTTCAGGATATTCCCATCCCTTCCAGGCTTTGAAATTCCTTATTTGGAACAGCAGCTTCATAACACACAGGCGCACACACACTCTTCCCTGTGTAACAGGCTCGGTTCTCTGGAGGACACTCTTGTTTCAAAGGGCTCCAGCAGGATTCCCTCACAGAACAACATTGTCTGCCTGCAGTGCAATAAAAGTGATCTGCTTCATGTCACCAGCCTCTTTCCTTCTTTCTGTTCTTCTATTTTTTTTCTGCTTATTTTCTTGCTTGTAGTCTGAGACGAAGCCATTTGGTTTTTAGAGGCGGTTTCTTGTTTGGACTAGTTTTGTTAAGTTAGTTAATGCTCAACCAGCCTTCCTGACATCATTAATGCAATACAGGGGCCAGATTTAACCCTGTGTATATGTTCTTTCTTGCACGCACACTCATGCACAAAGTGGCCTCATGTCTAGGCTTATGTCTAATCTGTCTTTGTGACAGCTCCTGGTCTCGGCTCAGCCTTTGTTAGATTCATACACAGATTTAGGAGCTGCCTCTTGTTGTCTTAAGTGACTTACAATTTTATTTTCTGAGCCAATTTTTATAAATAGCACGCCAATGTCAGATGATACCAGTTTCTTCCTATTTACGGGAAAACCCGTCGTCATGGGGTATTGTCAAACCCAAATGTGAAAAGCCAAATTATTGTCAAAGTAAATTTGTCCATGTTCTCATCTCTTTTTTAGGATCACACCGCATCCTCACTGGTGTCAGTATAGCCTTTTACTGAAGGACCAGCACTAACAGATTTTGATGATTCATAATTTTTTTGATGCAGCGCAAGAGAGAGATTTTAACCAAAGTTTTTGTTTGTCTTTGTTTCCTGCCTATTAGGTAAAATGCTAATTATTTTCTATCCACAAGAGGGCAATGGCACATTCAGAAATGAATTTAACCTCAAGCTATTTAACTGTAGAGTGATGTCAAAGAACACTGCTGAGTGTGGTGATGATATCAGGCCAAACCAAAATGTGAAGAAAAATCCTTCGGGGGGGGGGGTCCCATTCTAGGTTTAATGTTCACATTTTTAGAAAATGATTTGGACTTTCTTTGTGTGTGTGTGTGTGTGTGTGTGTGTGTGTGTGTGTGTGTGTGTGTGTGTGTGTGTGTGTGTGTGGTGGTGGTGGTGGTGGTGTGTGTGTATGTGTGTACGTCTGTGTGTACGTCTGTGTGTGCGTGTGGTGGCGGTGTGTGTGTCTGTGTGTTTGTGTGTGTGTGTCTGTGTGTGTGTGTGCGCGCACCTAGGTCGTGGTGAGTGAGGACTCGGACGGAGAGGGAGTGGTGGCTCACTTCCCAGCTCATGACAAACCCATATCCTGTATGCAATTCAACCCCAGCGGTAAGACACACTTGCACACCCAGTCACTCACTCAGTCACTCATACACACACACACACACATATACACAGCCATGTTGACCTTGGTCACTTTTGGGGACATTACATAGACTTGCATTCACTTCCTGGAGACTGACCCTAACTCTAACCCTAACCACTACTTGCCTAACCCTAACCCGTACCTTTACCTTAACCACTGAACCAAAAATCAGCTTTTTCCCAAATGGGGACACAGACTTTATCCCCAATTGGGCAAGCCATCCCCAGTTAACTGGTCTTTAGTCTGAAATTTGTCCCACAAAATTAGCCTATGACACACAAACACATTTATTTTTGAGGAACAAGCTAAAGTGCTCGATGCAAGTTGGGAAGACAGAAAGCAGGAGAGATTACATCATTTCCTTTTGGATAAATGAGAAACGCAGTATAACAAATCCGCTTATTAGGTTTTTATATATATATAAAAAAAACATTTCTAGTTGGATAATGTAACCTAATTAATGAGAGGGGTTATGAAAGGCTTTGGCTATGGATGATAAGTCTTTTTTTCATGCAGGGTCAGGTATATTAACATCTGATAACTCTTCATAATTCAAAAGATCTTAAACCAGTTGAACAAAACTTGGAAAAACATTGCAAATGGGCTTATTTAAGATTATATGAAAGACGTGCATGTTTTTGAATATCCCAGCTCCTAATTCCTTTCCTCTCAGTTCAATTTGATGCTTCAATTCATCTTTACAGTAACTTATCCATCCAGATGAGTCTTATTTCAGGCTAGCCTTTAGACTAAGCTCCATCCCAGGCTTAACAAGTGTTACAATCAGTCTGCCCAGACTGAAAGTGTTTTCTACAAAACTTCTATCGAGCAGTCCTCCAGCGCATGTACTGTGACTATAAATCAGATGGCAGCACAGTTGAAATGTAGCAATTTTACATGGGCTTATTATGAGCTTGTAATGCGGAGCTCAGACAGTCTTCAATCTCAGGTATCTACGTAGTAGTCCAGTCCACATGTGCGCTGACAACATATACTTTTTTCCTTTAGACTCATAGTGATCTGTGCAGGTTGCTATACAAAGGGTGACACTAGCTGGCAGCTTACTGTTAGAGAGATATTACACATGAATGCATTGACTCATCATTATGTTAGTGCTAAATGTTTTTAATTCCTTCACATATTTGTTCTTGTTGTATTTGTGGGAGTTTCATACACACCCTATATTGGAGTACCTTCTTGGACTATCTAGGGATTAGAAGGTTTGTAGGTTTTGTTCTTTCCATTTCTTTTTCCATTTCCACCTAAGTTTCTGTTATATAAAGGTCACTCAAGTGACCAACTGGTCCTTGAGACGGATGAAAAAATCTAAAATGTTTATTTTTTTCAAAGCTGTGATGATGTACTCATGGAGTAATGTATCGGTGTGAGTATTTTACTTCAGTATGTCCTTTCCCACTTTCTTAGCAATGCTGACCTCAAACTCAAAAAGAAAAGGGACAGTAGATGCTTTGTAAGTGTGAACAAGCTACCTTGTCAGTCCGTGTGCTGGATTTGTTAGCTTGTGTATGTCCCCGTTACTCCTGTTTTGTGTATGTGAGTAAGCGTGTGTTCATGTATTTTATGCCATGTGTGTTGTGTGTGCATGTGCAGTTAATAAAGGAGCTGTTGAGTGATGGTTCTTACCCCATGACTTCCAAGCCCCAAGAATCCTTCACTTACCCAGACTTATGACTAAGCTTTGCAGCTCCGTCTGAGAAGGAACAGGATGATATTGAAAACAAAGACAGACAAGACATGGTGTTCAAATGCCCATCTTCTCCCACCCTCATCTCACCAAATATCACATACAAATAGCAACTAATTTCAGTACGATTAATGGCACAAAATCTGCTTTAAAGTACATTGAAATACTTAAAATGTGGCTCAGGAAATGTTTTCTTCTATTAACTAATGAGATTCTTTTTAATATCTACCAGTTGTAGCCCTTCAGTTTCTTAAAGAACTAAACATAGTGCTAAAAGTTTAAATAACTAATGGTGATATTGACATCTGTAGAAGGTGCCTTTGTTTCTCTCAACCTTACAGGTTTTACCTCTCGGATATTCATTCATAGAGAGACAATGCTCAAAAGGAAAGTTCAGAATAAACACTTAAAGTGGACATTGATTTGTTGCTGATCTAACATTGTGGATCGCGTCCAACTGCTCTGAAGCACAATGCATCACTGTTAGTGATATGATGTAATGTGAATTCAGTCATCCAATCAGATATTTTGAGTTGCCAACACTGCAACAGTTTTCATAATCATTCGGTAACCAGTGACAGGGTGTTGCCTAACTAGCCATTGAGAGTTGTAAGAAACATTAAAACAGAAAAGATGCTATCAAGTACCTGTAAAGCTGAATTTGTACAGTGTGAACTGTAAACTACAAACTACACATTTAGAAATTGAGTAATGTTTGTTCATATAGTAAATTCGAACAAACCATTTATTTTGTTTCGCACATATACGGTAACACGAGTAGCCAACAGTTTAGATGGAAGAATTGGAGGTATGACTTTGTTGTTGTTAACGGATGAGCCACACACAGAAGGACATTTCTTAAAGGACAGGTCCGTGATTTTTCAAGTCTGTTTAAAAAAATTGTCTAGTTCCCATATGAACATTGCAATAGCTTTTGCTTGCTGTAATCATTCCTCCTGTTCATCCTAGCCCTGAAGAGACCCATTCCCAAATCAATTTCATTGTAAGTAGTGGAAGGCAAAATGCATAGTCCTTGTTCTGTGTAAAAACACATTCCTACGGTTATCTGTAGCTAATATGAGGCTTCAGCTGTCGGTTTAAGACAAATTATTATTTGACATTTTCCAAAGTTTCAGTCTTTTTGGTACAAAATTCCTTCTTTGTGTTACTGTCCTTCCATCACAGCTCAGGAGGGAAAGACTGTGCAGGGAAGCTCAATTTTTTGGTGAACTACTACTATCTAACAAGGTTGCTAGTGGAGAAAAAAACAGAGCTCCGAGGAAAATGAATAATGTTGTTACATTTAGAGGCGGCTAGTTCAGACCCAAGTCTTTTTGGTCAGCTTCATTTCAACAAAAAAGTGCGATTAATGGTGTCATCAGTGACATTCATCTCTTATAGAAGTACACTCTCAGCATAGCAAAGTGCAGTGCATCTGGTGGTTAGTTTCAGTGTATTGTTAGATGCTGAGACAGCAAGCAGACAGATTCCCTTGTGACATTTTCCACAGGGCAAGGTCAACTTGAGAATTCCAAACTCACTTTTAATCATTATGATTCATTTACTCTGAGCCAAATCTAAAGGACTAATAAATGTTTAAATTACAACCAAACAGCACTAGAAGTGTAACCAAAAATACAGATTTCCCGTTTTTTTTTTTACTGCAGTTAGGGCGTGTAATGAGATTACGATGAAGCTTAACACAAGCATAGAAAGTCATCTTTTCCACAGTTCTGAATTCAGGATTCCTTTCATCATTGTTTATTCTTTTATCCATTTTCATTTCTAAGCTGCCTGTTGTGAAGTGTCCCATAATTAGAGGCCTCTTGATTTCATCAGAACCCAAATCTTGAGTGACGGGTTCATTGGTCTGGCTCTAAGTGAACTCTTTCCAAGGAGTCAGGGGAAGTGACTTTTACTGAACTACCTTCCTGGCTCTATTGAGGCTCCCTTCACAGCGGTCAAGCTCAACATGGGAGAAACAAGAAAGATAGACTTACCAGGATACAATGATATGACTCAAACAGAGCCTGGATAGCCCAGAAGTCTTGGCTGGGAAGAGTTATGTAAGAAACCCCAGTGGCTTGTGTGTGTTGGAGCCTCTACAGAGGGCGGAATGGTGGCCGCCAGTTCTTGGTGTGGCGGCTGGCGCTTTGCGGTGCTTCGGTGGATCTGTGGATCTATTCCTAGTGGTGTAATTAGAGGGACGCAGATGAAGTGCAGTGGCAAAGCACTCTCTTTAACAGCTGCAATGTGTGTGTGCTTGTTTTCTTTCTCGTCTCGTCCTCTTCACTCGTCCTTAACGATCCTTGACTTGATTAATAGGTACGATGCCAAGGTCAAAATACACTCATGTTTTGATGGCAGATATATTGTCCAACAACTTGTGCATTTCTTTTGACTATGAGTGGCACTAGATGGAGTGATTGATCCAGCAACCATGCAAGGCAGCACCCTCTGGTTTTTTATTCTCTCAGAACTCTTTCTCTTCAGTCCTACTCAGTCTGATAAGGATCAAGTGTTTTACATGCAGTGGTGGAAGAAGTATTCACATACCTAGTAAAAGTAGCAGCACCACAAAGTAAACATATTCATTACAAGTTGTAGTCCCGTAATTAAAATTTAACTTAATTGAAATTACAAAAAAACCCTAAAAGTATTAATTATGGAAAATAGCTCATTTTAGAGTGTTGAATTATATATATAACGTTATATCATTGTAAGTGATGTCATAATGTGGAAGCAGCATTTTAACATTGTAGCTTGTCAGTATGGAGCTAATACTACTTGATGTACTGTTTGGTAGTTTAATCTATTAAAATGCATCATATTTTTAAATATGATCAAAAGGACTTAATTTCCAATTCGGTTTGGGAGCATGTTTCCCCCTTAGTTACAGTTCGATTTACTCACTGAAATCTCTGTGAACAGTATCCTGTTCAGCTGCCAAAATCCCCCAAAGAAGCGAGAAGTAGATAAAGATGTTTATAGCTGAAACAATGAGTCAATTAATTGATTGGACAAAGGACAGAAAAATTAATTGGCAACTATATTTCTGATAATTAACTGCTTAAGTCACTTTTCAAGCAAAAATACCAAACATTCTCTATTAGTTCTGACTTCTCAAATCTAGGGATTTTAAGTTGAATGTTTTGGGGTTTTTGACTCATAGGACAAAACAAGACATTAGTCGACTTCACCTTGAGATTAAGGAAATTGTAACAGACATTTTTCACAATTTTCTCACATTTTTTAGGCCACATGACTAAGAGATTAATTGACGAAATTATTTTCAATTTAGTTAATTATCAATATATTTACTAGTTGCAGCCCTAAAAATGTTGACAAGCACCTTTTTGGCTCACCTTTAATTAATACTATAAGCTCATAGCAATAAGCTTTAAGAGCTGCATCGTGGACTGTTACTTGGGTTTTGCCTCTTAGGCTACATACAGATTTCCCCACCCTCTAATGGGTGGTAGTTCTTAGTACCCAGTGCAGCCTGGGAGGAAACTGTAAAGACCTTATTCAGGGCTGAAAAAGCATTCCCACCTCTTTTGCATGATTTTCAGCTACAACAAAATCATTTAATCTACATTTTGATTTACTGTACAGTTGACAATGTATAATTATAACTTTTTACTAAAAAGATACTAGAATTGAACATCAGTTGAAGATAAGGGAGTGAAGCACTCTTTTAAGTAAAGATGCAATTACAATATTATTTATCATTAAGTATCAGGTGTCAAAGAAATTAAATAGGATACGATTACACAGTATTAGTATTTTTATTTTGTTTATTTTACAGTTTTTGTTTTTATAATAGCATTTTTTGTTAGACTGCAGGTTTTATGGAAAGCACAATGAACAATTTAAAGTGTTTCATAGTTTATTACACTGATTCATTTCCTGACCATAGATGATGAAAATTATGTGAAAAATCTCTCTGTGCACGTTTTACTCTGCTTTTGTGTGTCTTGTGCCTAGCCTTTACTGTAGCCTTTACAGACGGCATTCAATTCAGACTTGTGCCATGTTGAAAGTCCAAGGTACTAGGATTGCCATAATGACTTTTAAATAAATGGAAACTGAACACTCAATCATACAGTAGAAATTGTTGTCACATTTACGTAAGAGATGTATGTGGGAAAGAGCCTTTAATCTTCTAAGTAACTTGTAACTACAGCTATCAAATAAATGTAATGGAGTAAAAGGTACAAAATTTCTCCCTAAAATTTAACGGAGTAGAAGTATATAGTAGCAGAACAATATTCAATATAGAAACAATACAAGTAGCTAAAAAATGTTCAGTACTTTAGTAAATGTATTTAGTTACTAGTTTCCACCACTGCAGAAAAGTAGTGGTTACTCTAGAATTGTGGGTTTGGTCAGCTTCTCTTAAACCCATAACACTGTGTAAACTTGGGTACTGTCAGGCAACCCTGTCTCCTAGAAATTATGTTTATATATTACAAAATAGTTTTCCCAATTCCCAGTTACATACATCTAGCCACATAATCGCTGGCTGGATTATGTTCAGAAGCAACATCCTCATTATGTTAATAGAAAATGTAATCCGATTGCTATTACGTTTCCTTCAAAACATATCTTATTGCATGTATTTTGACCATGAATCAGTCAAATAATTTGTGTTTAATGTGGATACAGGTATACTTCCACGCTTGTGCTGTGAACAGTCTCTTTCATTACCTTTTTCAGTCTCACAAAACCGTTATGCTGCTGCAGATTCCCAACTTGATTTTTGTGCAGCTGTCTAAATGTTCTGAATATGGAAGTTTTGAATACCCCATAAAAGCCAGGAGTAATGGCAGATGAATCAAGACTGAATCTCTCTCCACACGAAACTGTCCCATGAACCATATCCCTGGTTTAGTAACAGGCCAGTCTAATGAATAGCCTGGCCCGTTGAGCCTGACCATTGAGGCAGCTGTGCCATGAAGGCAGCTCTCCGTGGTGTAATAACTCTGTCTCTACATCTTACTGATGTGTGAAAGAAACCAGGCTGTCTCTGAAAAACCCTGGACCCACACGCACACGTTGAACATGAGGGGAATTCCCACACACAAGCAGCAGCTTCACTCGGCCACACATTTATAGCCACGCATTTAGCATGGATTGAGTTGTGCTTTCACACCAAGACAGTAATTAGCACTTACAGTCAGCTCTGATGTGATTTACAACAGCTACTTTTCAGTATTTTGACAGGGGACAACATTGGTTGTTATCTGACTCAACATATTACCAATACTAATGTTGTTGGGTGATCTTAATGATAATGCTAATGGCAATCATTATGTCTCATTTTTAGTGACGTGTATAGTGTTTGACATTTTTGCCTTCTTTCTGAGTTCTGCGCTCTCAGTGCCCTTCTAGGTGGGATATGGATTCACCAGTGGACATGGTGCGGTTTCCTATTATGGAATAAATCAACATCAATGAATAGCTTGACAGCCCTCAAAGGACCAATTCATCCAATAATTTAAAAAAAAAAGTTTCAATAGTTTTTGGATGAACATATAAGGCAAACCTTCAACTAAGACCCTGTACTTAATTTTTAATTATTCCGCATACCCACTGGTGGAATTTGTAAAAATTACCTAATTCTATATTATGAAGCGGGCTATTAAGCACAATCAGAAAGCACTCGGCTCTGTGTGACCTATGACTTTTACTGCTTGCTTTTGTACCGAGTTAGTTGTTAACGTTATAAGTCCCCTATTTCTAACTTCCTGGCCATGAACCAGAAACCATTTACAGAATCTGTGCTTGTGGGGCACAAGAGAAATATATGATTCTGCAAAGTTAAATAATAATTATATAACTTTATAGGCTAATATAGGTTACCCCACCCACACAACCACCCCATTTGTTGGGTACTGCAATAACATTGTCAACGTAATGATGGTCTGACATGCAGAGCAGAGCATTACTTTAATAACTTTGATAGAGAAGAGGAACACCAGCCTTTTGCGTTTATATTTTTAAATATTACTGAATTATATTCATTACTGAACATATGGTCAAGAAACTCAGACAAATGGATCCTCAGCCACAAGTGGGATTCAGTATTGGGAATCTGATGGTATAATTGTGATCAAGTAGTGTCTGTAGTGTAGTGTTTCTCCAATGGGGTTTATGGATATATTTCAGCCATGTTATATTGGTGAAATGTTACATTGGAGAAACATGTCCTACCTGTGTTTATTCATTTATCAACTTAAAACAGTTCCATTATTCAGACACAGCATCCCAACGACAAGAACATGTGAACTCATAGTTCATTTCCTGAGTCTCTGCACGTAAAACCAGCACTGAGCAGAAGTGTTGAATAGCCGTGAAAAGCAAGGTTTTTGTCTTTTGCCTCTGTGGATGTCTGCGTAATTGCACTGTAAACAGCATTTTAGCTAGATAAGAAACATAGATGCAAAATTATGCACTGCCAGACAATCTAACTCTGGTTATCAAAAAGACCAATAAAATTTTTGAAATATTAGCCATGTCAGATGCACGTGAAAAAGTGAAGCCCACAACAGAGACATCACCACGAGGTGATGATATCCATCCACTGACAGTGAGAAACACTGAATAAACAAGTATCTACAAAGTGGCTGCATTTTATGTTAATGAGTGTTGAAGGCAGATTACTTACATTAGTCCAGTCTAACCCCAAAAAGCAGAGTAAAATAATAATGTAAAAGAAAGAATTATCTGTGATAAAGAGGTAACATGGCCAGAGCTAAGGAGAGTAAGTGGGCCAGGCAGTGACCATGACTCAGGGCCTCTGGAAATCTTGGCTGAGAAAGACTAGCCGGCTCCCATCATGCCTTACGCTCACCAACACAGCAGACACCTCAGCAGTGTGGAGTCATTCACATCCCACACACTGTGGTAACACGCAGGTAATTTGTAACTTCTTTACAGTATGCGCATATGTGGGTGGTTTGGTGGGGAAGAGGTGAGTCGTTAAGTTTCTTGTTCCCATGAATTGAGGACTGGTTTCTTTGTTTTGGCAGCAGTGTCCATGGAAAGGATTTAGAGATTAGTGACATGGCCTAAAAATCTCAATTTGCAATTTTATTTCATTTTTGATTTGCTTTATACAAATTAAACCTACATTTTCATTTATACATACTATAAGTGTAAAAGCCTCGAGTGGCCCACAGAGCTTTATTGTACGCCAAAATAAAAAGGGTTTGGATAGAAAAATAACTTACTGACAAATCTGCTACTCCTTGAGGAAGGACCAGTGAGTCAGTAGAATCAAAAGGGTTTATCCCCCAAGCCCCCCCCCCCCGAATCGTGCTGGACTTTGAGGCGATTTTGGCGTAGTGGCTACAGTCAGTGCTGTGAAATCCCATATGTTATCATCACAAATGGAGTGGCTGGAAAACGATAAATGCATTCTTCTGAGTGTTACAAATCTCTGAAAATCAGTCTTTTTATTAGAATTTGATCCATTCAGACAAATAAAATTTGGAGAGTCTAAAACAGCAGTAACAGCAAATTATTTCATGCCATTCTTGTGTTCAGGGAGTCAACAGGAAGTCAAGCAAGGTAGCTAGTGCTCATGCTCTATGGGCCTGGCAGGCTGAAAAAAGCAGGCCGAAAAGCTTTTGCAGCATATGCTCCCAATGAGAACCTTTTTCATAGGAATGAGTCAATCTGTCAACTAGATCATAAGATCTCTTGTTTAAAATGTCAACATTTTAGTCTGAGGGTGGTGTTAGAGTAAGGCTCCAAATGTTCAAAATGAATATGTTCATCCTCTGGGTGATGATCTTCCCATTTAATTTTGACATTTCTTACATCTAAGTGGAATTTTGGGCCATGTGTTTGCAGTACAAGAAAGGTCAGGAGGTCATTAAAACATTGGGCTTTGGGACATTTATCCTCCAATACACAAGAATTTCATGGTTATTTGGCTACTTGATCTCAATATTTAATATAATATATTTATTTTGCTTTGGACCAAAATGTTAAATTAACAACAGACTAACATCCTTAGCTCTTGCTGCTAGAAAGACAAATAATGGGCAACACTTTATTTTAAGTCCCCAAATTTAGCTATTAGACATTTTAGCTATCTATTTATGGTTTATAGGATACAATAATGTAGTGGTTAGTAGATGTTTAGTAATGTATTTGTTTATAACTGTAAAGCCTCCTATGGGTACCCATAAGTGGAGGCCACAGGATGATGCATGACAATATAGTAATGAATGAAAATATAGTAAAACACAAAATATAAAATAACTCTCCATAAGCAGTTAAAATGTGGTTATGGCTGAGTATAACTACATTATAATGTCTTATAAACAATTTATTGCATGTTTATATAGGGGGGACTGAAAATAAAGTGTCACCAATAATTAGAATAATACGTGGTGTTCTGTATCAGCCATTACAAGACTGCCAGTGTTTTGCGTACAAAAAAAAGAAAACCAGACAAGCACCAGTTGCATGGCTGTCATAACTGCTAGACCCTCCAGCCACTCAGCATGCACGCATGTCCACGTTTCAGTTTATATTAATGTTTGTGACTCATGATTTTGAGTTAACTTGCCAGATGGACCACAGCATTGTTAGTTTGACAGAGATTAACAAAATAATAGTGTTATAATAAAGAAATATTGATTTTGCAATACCAGAGAGTTGTACAAAAACCTAAATTTTAATTAACTGAATTTACTCATGCAGCCTTAATGGGAAAGGATGGTCTCACTCCTTTTCTCATCACACACACACAGCTCCCTTCCAATTTTTTTCTTTTAAATCAATGGACAATCGGTGCACTGTGAAATCTTACCTATGACCAGTGGCTGTGAATGTTTAAAGGGATTCCATTAGTTAACAGAAGTGAACACAGCTCTGAGAAATTTAAGAGCGACCATGCAAATGCAAGGAGCTTACCTCTGCAGCCTCACTGTCTGCCTGTTTTCTCACTAAGGGGATTAAGTGCTGACCATTGTCCCAAATTCTTTATCAGGAGATTGTGAATGGAAGCAATTTGTTTTGGGGCTTTTTAAACATGGCATCAAAAGAAGCCTGGCGTTAAATATATCTCTAAGCTGCTGTGAGAACATGTTTGTCCCATGTTGGGAAACCACAGACAGACAACAAA